>NW_026526710.1:75749915-76484082 GCF_024362965.1 Panthera pardus | reverse complement strand
CCCTACCCCTGTGGGACCATGAGTCCACATCTCAGAAGCTCCCATTCTCTTCACAGGATCTTTAATCTGTCTCACTGCATGGCATTTTTAAAGATTTTTTAAATGTTTATTTATATTTGAGAGAGAGTGACAGACAGACACACAGTGTGTGAGCAGGGGTGGGGCAGAGAGAGACAGAGACAGAATTTGAAGCAGGCTCCAGGGTCTGAGCTGTCAACTCAGAGCCCGATGTGGGGCTCGAACTCACTGAGCAGTGAGATCACGAACTGAGCTGAAGTTGGACGCTCAATCGACTGAGCCACCCTGGTGTCCCATACCCCATGGCGTTTTTTTGTTGTTGTTGTTTTTTATGATTATAAGCCTCTGATCCACAAACTTGCTAAAAGCAAAGATGATTGAGAGCCATCTGTGTACTGGCAACTTTCCTAGGTGCTGGGGATCCAACAGTAAACAAAAGAAAAAAAAAATCATGTCCTCGTAGTGCTTATATCTAGTGGCAAGATCTGCTGTTCCTTGCACAAGGAATTGGACCCCGGACTTTCAGATTAAAAATATTAACACTCATTTGGACATGGCATTCTGTGTATAATTGAACATACACTTTTGTTCTCTCCTGAAGGGAAAAAGAAAACTTAATTGGAGAAAGAATGTACTGACTTACTGTTGACATAGGGGAAAAAAATTATATATATATATATATATATATGTATGTATATACACACACACACACATATATATACATACATACATTTTAATGAGGCCCATAAATCATGCAAAGCAGGGAGAAAATAATTATGCCTAAAATTCAGATTTACACGTGAAAAGTGACAATGGACAATTTGGACTTGTGCTAGAGTAATATGAAGGAAAATGATTATATTGGAGTAAGAATGAATTGAGGAGAAATACTGCATAATTTTCTAAGAGAAAGCAGATTTCAAAAATAGTCATATCTGTTCAAGTTGACATTTTTATATAATCCATCTTGTGGAAACTGCCATGTGTTGTCATATCCAAGGGCGATTTTCAGCTAAGGGAACTGGTTAGTGCTCAGGTATACAGAGAGGTGAGTCAACAGAGCCCCTCTGTTGACTGGATACATGACCCACTTCTTGTCATGTATCCAGTTTGGTGCAAGTCCTTTCTGAGTGACGAGAAAGTTCCTGGGCACCTTTGCTACTACAGACTTTGCCTCTACTTCCTCCCAAGGCAGTCTACCTCCCCGACTACCTGGTTCCCATTTGGCTGTCATTGGAGTGACCTTACTTCTCCGAGCACATGTTCAATTACTCTTTACATTGAGTTTAACTTATGCACGAAGTGCAAAAGCAAGTTGAGAGATTCAAAACACTTCTCCAATGTTTGCATATTTTATTTAGAAATTACATTTCATATTCTATTATTAACTATAAAAGCCATTGATTGAAATCACTTAGAATGAAATGTCAATTTTCTTGAATTTTTTTTTTAATGTTTATTTGCTTTGAGAGATAGAGAGAGAGACAGAGTACCAGCAGGGGAGGAGCAGAGAGAGAGGGAGACAGAATCTGAAGCAGGCTCCAGGCTCTGAGCTGTCAGCACAGAGTCTAACATGGGGCAGAGCTCAAACTCACAAACTGAGAGATCATGACCTGAGTTGAAGTCGGACACTTAACCAACTTAGCCACCCAGGTGCCCCTAAAATGCCAATTTTTATTTGTTTAAGAATTTCAATAGGCATTTTAATTCAGAGAATAGGAATGAGGAAAAATCTATACAGAAAAAAATGTATATGTGAAACTAGGTGGAACATTTTAGTTGTTTCCAGTTTGGTGTTGTTATGAATAAAGCCACAGTGAATATTACTGCATTCATTCATTCATTCATTCATTCATTCATTCATTTTAGGGAATATAGGTACCCATTTTAATTGGAATAGAAAAGATATGTCATGGGATATTTATTTACATGTTAAATTAAATATAGGAATTCCACTAAAAGTTTTTCCAAAGTGGATGTATATCATTAGCATTACCGATAGGTGGTGTCTTATCAGTTGAAATTTGTAACACGACAAGATGGGGCGTGTTACAGGGTGGTATGGTGGTAGACTGATTCCCTTCAGAGGACAGCACTCTCCCGTGTGTCCCTCTCAATTACAAATTGAAATCACAACGTTCTGCCCCTTACAGATGAGGAGAGGTCAGTATAGTTTTTCTTCTCCATCGAAGAATGCTTCAACAGCGGGAAACATGATTTTTTCACCCCTCTCTTGCCCAGTACTATCGCGGTCATACTGGGGAGTCATCAGGAAATAACTTTTGAATGGCTGAGTTTTGATCTCTGGTTTTACTTCTAGATTCAACAACTCCTCTTCCTGCCAGTGGTCAGTCTTGATTTAATCTAAGATTTAAATCTGAGATTTAAGTAGTGGGCTCATGCCCACTTACTCCAATTATGATTAGCACATGTGACTAAACGGGCCAATGGATTAACCCTTTTTGCTTCATCATATGAAAGAGAGAGATGAAAAAATTTTAGATTCACCTTGAAAATTATCATAAACCTGTATTCTTATTTGTGTTCAGAGATCATAATCTCTGATCCTTGAACTTCCCAAAGACATATTGCAGAAAAAAAGAAAGTGTATGATAAAATCTTCACCATTTGTCAAAGATCACAATTCTAAAATAAAAACCTAGAATTACAGTTCATGCTCCACTTCCTTTTTCTGCTTTGCTCTATCCTTGATACTCCTGCACTGCATATCAATTTCCCAAATAAACAACTTTTTTCTATATCCACACATCATATGTACATTTGTATATGAACTGCTGATACACAACGCCAACATGCAAGGTGGGTGTTAGTCTGTGTGAAGTCGACATATTACATCAGATAGATAAATCAGAGTCCTGACTGGCATTTTATGGCTATAGCATGAGGGAACACAGAGCACACCTACAGATTTTTTGACTCTACTGTGCTAATTGTGGGCCAGGTCCACATTATTTAGTGATATAGAGGAACTTAGAATGTATCGGAAAATATAAGATTGTTTCCATAACTCTCATATAACAGGAGGGGCAAATATGTAAGAGTCAGTGAGCCAGTGTTTTCATTACTGTCTTTAAAACCTTTAACCAAATTCTTAGAGGTTTTCAAAAGTGATACATATTATGTAGAGTATATGCTAAAATCAAATTATTTGAAATAAGGTAAATTCTTAAAACTGATTTTTTTTTTAAATTCAGAGCTTAAATAACACTTGCTATTGGGGCACCTGGGTGGCTCAGTCGGTTGGACGGCTGACTTCGGCTCAGGTCATGATCTCACGGTTTGTGAGTTTGAGCCCCGCGTCAGGCTCTGTGCTGACAGCTCAGAGCCTGCAGCCTGCTTCGGGTTCTGTGTCTCTCTCTCTCTGTCTACCCTTCTCATGCTCACGCTCTGTCTCTCTCTCTCTCTCTTTCAAAAATAAACGTTAAAAAAAACACTTTGCTATTTAAAATTCTTAAAATACTTCTATTTAAATTCATTTGTAGAAGGAACTATTTCAAGAGAAGAATTTTTTTTTTTAATTTCCTCTTAATAGGATTTCATGGTATATGAAAGAGGTCTTAGTGTTTTTCCTGCACTGTGACTTTGAAACATCTTCATACTGACGCATTTCATTGTGTAAATGACTGAATCAAGATTCTGGGGGACACATCAAGGGTCACTCCCAATGAAGTTAAAGATGGCCATGGTTCCACGCCCTTTCTCTATCCTGCACTTCATTGCTACTCTGCTCCATACAAAATATTCATTTTGCGTACAAATACCTTTTTTTTTGAATTCCTATGCAATAACTAGATTTCCCATCCAAGTTCCACAATAAAATTTTAGAAATAATTTATCCATCCCGGGTGGCTAATACCGAATTCTTTGTTCAATCTGACAGAAGCATGGCATTGTTTTCAAGTGCTGGCAACTTTCCTGTATCAACTGCAATGCCACAGATGGGTTCCTGATTCTGTCCTTTAAAATTTAGTAGCCTGTGCCGAAATACATCTGACTCTTCCTGAGTCTGGTCATATTTTTCCACCATCAGCATCCCATTCATCATCAGCCCCTGCTGTGTCTGTGCCACCTGTTAGCTCCGTCTGTGCTCTCTCCGTATCCGTTGCTTGCATCCTTTCTTTGCTTAGTTTTACGTCTACTTACTCATTAGCTGCAAATGAAGCTTGTTGCTTCCAGCCTGCCAAAAGTGTATTGGGAAAACCCACTTCATTTTTCTTTTCATAATCTTGCTTTACCTAAAAGTGAGTGAAATCTTTTCATGCAGTTGTAATGCCTACTGACAGCTTTATAACTTAAATATTTAGAGGAATGCAGTTGGGTCAAAGCAAGTGCAGATCGGGACATACTATTGTGCCTTAAGCAACAGACGGGTATTTGGAAACTCCTGCAGTGGAAAATTAAGAGACCTCCACTAGCATAAATGCTTTAATAAATTATTGCAAGCACTATTGAGATAAACTGCATGTGTATACCCCCTTTTCTATTAATTAGCCATCTCTCAAAAAAACCACAAGTCATCTTTGAGGTCTAATCAATGCTCCTTTTCTGGGGAAAAGTTGTAAAGAGAGAGAGAGGCAGGGGTGGGAAAAATTACCTTAGCTTAAATATTTTTTCAAATATAGTTTAAAACACTTCACTAAATATATTTTACTGAATCATCTGAAAAGCTACAATTGCTTCATTATAACCTTTATTTATACATTACTTGTCCACTTAATTATTTAATAATTATTTATGAAGTTTCTACAGTGCGGCTGTAGAAACTTGCATATGCTGCCTGCTGTTACAGAACTCACAGCTGAATGGAAGACAGGGCAGCATAGGATCGAGGAGAGAACACAGCCTCTGCTCTGATCGAGGTATCACCAGGGAAGGGTGGGTTCTCACAAGCAACAAGCAGCGGGCTCTGACTTTAACCTGGAGGAGGGCTGCCTGTGGATTCTGGAATGAGGGAAACTTTGTACAGGAGATTCTAGAATAGGAGTGTACTTGGTTTAGTGAGACATTGCACATCTTGGAAATATAGGGGGGGTGGATTCTGTTTCTCCTTTAATGTACTCTTTATAATTACCTTTTCTCTTCCAGGTGAATTTCACCCATTGGCAACTTAGCCAGGTTTCAAAATTTTTCAGTTACCTATAATTATTATCATAATTTCATTTCAGTATTGAGTCCTGAGTCTTATTTGTTTCATTTTCCTTTTATTTCATTCTACTTAATACTCTTTTATTAAAAATGATTTGGGGGCGCCTGGGTGGCTCAGTCGGTTGAGTGTCTGACTTCAGCTCAGGTCATAATCTCACGATCTATGAGTTCGAGCCCCACGTCAGGCTCTGCGCTGACAGCTGAGAGCCTGGAGCCTGCTTCGGACTCTGTGCCCCTTCTCTCTCTGTACCTCCCCTGCTCACACTCTGTCTGTCTGTCTCTCTCTCTCTCAAAAATAAACATTAAAAAAATTTAAAGCCATCAAGACTTTGTCTTTTCTTTTTTGTTTATTTATTTTTGAGAGAGAGAGAGAAAGAGTGTGAGCTGGGGAGAGGCAGAGAGAGAGGAGGACACAGAATCCAAAGCAGGCTCCAGGTTCTGAGCTGACAGCACAGAACCCAATACGGGGCTCGAACTCACAAACGGTGAGATCATGTCCTGAGCTAAAGTTGGGCGCTTAACTGACTGAGCCACCCAGGTGCCCTAAGACTTTGTGTTTTCAATGGGGTATTTATTTATTCAGAAGTTTATCATATATTTAGATTTGTTTCTACTAACATCTTTTGAGCATCATTTGTGCAGTCTTTTGTTCCTTTATAATTATTCATAGTTTTCTTTTGGTTTTTCTAACTTTTTCCTTTACATTTTTGAGGTTATATTTTTTCTATCTTCAGATGTTTTTTCCAGCTATTTTAATATTCACACTTAAAGTCTACAGTCAGTATGTTTGATCCTTCTCAACACATTAATACAAGCACCATAGAATGCTCAACAATGATTAACTTTCCCAATTTACATGATATTTGGTCCAAAGTTTTTATTCTGAACCCACAAATTAGACACCATTTTTGTTGTTCTTTGTTGAGTCAATGTTTAGTTTGGTTTACTCATGTATTTTTCAGAATCTTTGATTTTCTTTCCTCTTACAAGTCATTTTGCTCCTTTGCAAAGTCATTTTTTTGCAAAGTTTGATTATGAAATGTGTGATAAAATCTCCAAGGATTTGTTTATATTTAAAATTATTTCACACGTTTTCTTGAAATACAAGTTTTCAAGGTACAAAATTCTCGACTGTTAGTTATTTTTTAATGGAATACTGAAGGTATTACCCTACCGACCTATAGCTTTAAGTTTAATGGCTCTTATACAGTAGACAAATGCTCCTTTCTTTCCAGATGCCTTTTTTCAATCAAACTTCTTATTTTAAAATAGTTTTAGGTTAATATGTAGTTGTAAGAAATAAAGCAGAGATCTTGTGTCCCTTTACCTTGTTTCCCAGTGGTAACCACTTAAAAATGTATGGTACAATATAACAACCAGGAAAGAGGCATTGACATAATTGTGCCATCTTGCTCAGATTTCCTGTTTTACATGTACTCATGAACTCATCTGTGTTTATGTGTATGTGTGTGTGTGTGTGTGTTTTATGCTTATTTCCATGCATTTTTATCAGAGGTGTAGATATGGTGTACCACCAAAAAGACTTTCATGTTACCCTTTTGTAAACATAACCATATCCTTCCTATCTCCTCCCCACTTTGACCTCCCCATCTTGATTCACTACCACTAATTTGTTCTCAGTCTCTATCATTTTTCTTTTTTTTTTTTAATTTTTTTTTTTAACGTTTATTTATTTTTGAGACAGAGAGAGACAGAGCATGAGCAGGGGAGGGTCAGAGAGAGAGGGAGACACAGAATCTAAAACGGGCTCCAGGCTCTGAGCTGTCAGCACAGAGCCCGACGCGGGGCTCGAACTCACGGACCGTGAGATCATGACCTGAGCTGAAGTCGGCCACTTAACCAACTGAGCCACCCAGGCGCCCCTCTATCATTTTTCAATTAAAAAAAAAAACACTATGCAAAGGAATCATATATAAGGAATCAGATGGCACCTAAGCCTTTGATTTGGCTTTTATCACTCAGCATATTTCTCAGATTCATGGAAGTTGATGTGTGATTCAATTATTTGTATCTTTTTATTGTTGGATAAGCATTGGTATGGATGTAGCAATTTTTTGTTTGTTTTCTTTTTGTTTTGTTTTGTTTTTTACTAGTCAACCATTGGGGATATTAGGATATCGGGATGCTTTTAGTATTTGCCATTAAGAATTAAGTTGTCATGAATATTCGCGTACATGTAAATGTGTGTTTCCATTTCTCTGGGATAAATGCCCAGTACTGGAATTGCTGAGTTGTATGATAATTGTATGTTTAGTTTTATTTAAAACAAAACAAAACACTACCAAACTATTTTTGAGCAGCTGCCTCATTTTATTTTTCCATTGGTAACATGTGAGTGATCTAGCTACTCTGAACCCTTGACAACTTTAATGTTGTCACTATTATTTTTTTAAATTCATTTTAGCCATTTAAATGGGTATGTAGTGAGACCTAGCTGCCTTTGTAATTTGCATTTCCCTAAAAGGTAATGATGGTGAATATATTTTCATGTGCTTATTCTCCATTTGTATATCCTCTTCATTGAAATGTTCTTTAAGCCTTTTGTCCATTTTCTAACTTGATCATTTAAAAAAAATTAATGTTTATTTTTTAAGAGGCAGAAACAGACAGAGTGCAAGTTGGGGAGTGGCAGAGAGAGAGGGAGACACAGAATCTGAAGCAAGCTCCAGGCTCTAAGCTGTCAGCACAGAGCCTGATGCGGGGCTCGAACTCACGAACTGTGAGACCATGACCTGAACTGAAGTGAGACGCTTAACCAACTAAGCCACCCAGGCGCCCCGTCATTTTTTTAATTGCTGACTTTTGATAAGGCTTTATATATAAAGATACTAGTCCTTTGTAAGATATGTGGTTAGCAATCATTTTCTCCCAGTCTGTAGTTTGGCTTTCCTGCCCTTAACAAGGTTTTTGGCAGAACAGAATTTTTAACTTTGATGAGGTCTGATTTATCAATTTTTCCATTTATAAATTGCACTTTAATTGTCGAGCCTAAGACCTCTTCATTAAGGCCTACGTTCTGAAGACTTTTTCCTAAAATTTTTGTAGTTGTATATTTTAAGCTTGAATTTATGATACATTTTGAGTTAACCTGTGTGTAAAATATGAGGATCAGTTTGAAGTTTATATTTTTTTGTCTATGGATGTTCATTTGCTCTAGCACCATTTAGGAATAAATAATAAATTGTTTACATACTTTTGTGAAAATGTAGTGTAACATATTTGTGTGGGTCTATTTCTAGGTTTTTTTTTTTTTTTTTTTTTTGGTCCTGTTCTATCGATCTCTGTACCTATCTCTCCTCCAATACCACACTTATAAAGATAACCGAGTCCATTTCCACTGCTAGTGTCTCTAACTGTCTCTACTCCGTCCCTGGGATCCACGGCCACCAGGGTCACCTGCCACAGCAGATGGAGCTGCAAAGTGGAAGGGTGACGTAGGAATTTCCTTAACTTCTATGACAACACACCGTGCCGGAGCCTCTTGACATCTTATTTGTCCACAATACTCCAGTATGTTTTCTGCCTTTAAAACTCTCCAGGCCAAAAATGCACACAGATGCAGCTGTGCCTCCAAATGTTAAGGGGAACATGTCATACTCTCTCTAGTTCTGGAGGAGATTAAATGGGCAATACTGATAATCTGGAACACTTGCCTAAGAATATGTTCATTTCACTCTTTCGCGGAAGCTACGTTGCAGTAGAACTGTCTGTTTTCTCAAGCATGGCAGCTACCAGTCGGGGTAGAGATCCCTCTATCTTTAGAAACATCATGATTGAGAAGTCAGCTTCATGTAGTTTTCCTTCCTATCTTCTTGGTTCGTGGGAAAATAAAGCTTATCTTTGTGAATACAGAAATTCTGAAGTCATAATTAAGCCGGTGTCCTGGACCAGAGACTGAGCGTGATCCTAGTGTGTCGGTGCTTTCCTGTCCTGCACCAGTTCCTGTCAGCAAGCTCTCTGTGTGTGGGGAGGTGCCTGTCTACAAATGCTAGAGGACATCTGTAGTTTGTGGAGACATTTAACATCTTTTGTTTTCAGACAATAGTGTAAAGCTGACAGACTCAAAAAAAAAATCAATTTACTGTTCAAATTAAGAGACAACATAAAACACGTCTCATAGGGATGCTCATTTCCTTAATTTTTAAAAGCTGGTAACATTTGAATTTTTTAAGCCCAACTATCCAAGTAAATAGTCAACATTTATTATATTGAAATAATAGTTTATATTAAAATACAAATAAGACAAACATAATTTAAAGAAGATAAATATATAAAGGATTTAGCTCAATAACTACTACAAGGTACATACCTATATTTATCATTTCTCTTTTTTTCTCTTATCAAATAAGGTTCAGTGGAAAAAAGGACTAAAATAGTTTTCTCTTAAAGAGTCTTTCCCATAAATCGCATAAGCCATCATATGTTAAGATTTTTGAGGAAAGCATTCATTGTAAATTTTCACTATATCATGAAAAATATAACCCTTACAAAAGATTATCAGATGATGAATTATTGTTCTGGTCAGAATCAAACAAGAGTAATCCTGAGGCAAAGCTCTTGACAAATATCAGCGATTCCTTCTCAAACATGTGCATTTGGCAGGTCTATGTGTGGCATACCTTCTGGAAATAATCAATCTTGTGGACAAGAGTATCTATCAGAGGTTAAGAGACATACTGAAGTATTGAGCACTATTCTGAATCATCTTAGAGCAAATGAAAAGTCATCACGGTTTTATGAGAGTATGTCCACCCATAAGAAATGATTTTTAAGTAAATAATACAATGAACACATGATAGATAACCACGAAGCCTTTAACTAAATGACTTTTTAATGGTTATAAGGGAAGTCTTCGGAGAACTATTATTAAATTATAAAGCAAAGGTGAAGAACATTGTGAAGTATGATCCTTCTGTACTTAAAATGATTTGTGTGTGAAAACAAAAAGAGATAGATACACACAGTTAATACACAGCACTATATATGTAAAAAAAAAAACATGAAAAGCTGAAAAAGTGTTTAACAGATGTCAACTTTGAGAATGACTAGGGTGGGGGAAGGAAGCCTTAACTTTTTAGATTATAACTTTCTTTACTATCTGGTTTTTAACCATGTGCACATATATAAAGTTTAATGTGAATAAGTGATAGGAATATTGGTCATTTTCATTGTCCTCTTTTGACAATAGATAAATATGCTTTTACATAGAAAATATACAGGAAAGAAAGATGTATGAATCTTTCTGAAAAAATTCCTTAACAATAAAATCTAGCCAAATGGGACTAAATACATTTTTTAAAAAAAAAATCAGCGAGTAGAAATAGACAAATAATGAATTATCTATTTGGATACAGAACTTCTCCTAAATAACCATCAGAAATATGCTTAAGTGTACTTGTTATAGAAATCTAGGTAAATATTATAAACCTTGACTATGTAAAAATAGTAATTGGGAAGCAACATTGAAAAATGAGAGTAGGAGAATAGGAGAAAGTGTGGGAGAGAAACTTTCTCCTTTTTTGTACCTGACAGTCAGTCCACAAGACCTAAAATGAAAATATTAATTTTAAAAATAGCAAGTCTGGACTGTTTAGGAAACTTTCTTTTTTAGTCTGGAAGAATTTAGAGAAAGTAATATCTTTATTTTGTGAAGAAATATTTATCATAATTTTAGCAGTTTATACTGTTCCATTATTATTTCTTTCTGCTCAATTAATAGAAAATTGAATAATTCCTGTTAAATATTAGTAAAATCATTTATGCATATATGTATGTATCTACAATCTATCCTCATCCATCTCTCTTTTTCTATTACATATGCATAGAAATGTATATATAATGATATTATCTTCACTTGGCTAGTATTTCTAAATAATTTGGGTTTAGATGTTTTAAAGGCTCTACTAATTATTTTTAGGCATGCCAATTGCTTTTGCTGAGTAGACATAATTTACATAAAATTACATATATAACATTATTATATATATAATATGTACTGCATAATGTATAGCAAAAAAGGAAAAAAAAAGAAAGAAAGAAAAAAGGAAACACAAAACAAAACAAAAACGTGAACTCACCAGCAGTTCCATATATAGAACTGTTGGTTGATTAGGTAGAAAAATGTGGATTGGGACAAGCTTGGCAATTACTTTTTCACAGGCAAAAACCACACAAACACAAAATGAGGCATCAAGAATTCAAGTCCTTGGGGTGCCTGGGTGGCTCATTTGGTTAAGCACCTTACCATTGATTTTGGCTCAGGTCATGCTCTCAGGGTCATAAGATCAAGCATGGAGCCTGCTTCAGATTCTTTCTGTCCCCCTCCCTCTGCCCTTTCCTGCTTACACTCTTGTTCCAGAGGGGGGGGGGGGGAAGAATCAAGTCTTTTCCCGAGGATTACACTTGTAATAGCTGGTGGAGACACTAGCAATCCATTCATTATGTATCAATCAAGGGAAGCACATGGTATTCTTCAGCAGATGAGAAGAGATTGAATAACTTTAAAATAGGAAAAACAACCAGCCAAGGAGGCCCTTTGGTAGGCACCCTTGTGCCAAGTAGGGCACAGATAAAACGCGGGGGGACCACGTTGGGGGTGTAGTCAAGACGAACATGATTGGAAGAGATAAGGAAGGAGGAAACTAAAGCTCTGGCTGATTCTGAATTTGACCTATTCACAGATTTTACCTGATATATTCCCTCTCACCAATTTAAGTCAATTTCAGTTTCTGACACATCATTAAATCCTTAAATGGACTAAGACCCGAGTTTCTAATAGCCATCTTATATCCTACTTAGAGGTGGCATGCAGTTTTTCATATATCCCAGGACTTAATATGCAAAGTAGCTGAAGGGCAAAGGAAAAAGTTTAAGTTTGAAAGTGAAACGCTAAGTTTCACTTATTCCAAACACCACAGTGTTCCAGCTAAAGAAAGCCTGCCAGTTCTCCAAACAATAGCAACATTCCCTACTGTGTGTTAGGTGTTTGTGTGTGTGAATGTACATTCGTAATTGTATAAATCTTCCTTTTTCCAGCTCCATTTTGCTCCTGGAGAAACAGATATGAAGAAGTCACAGGAGATTTTTACCAATTGGACCCTTACACCCTAGTGCTTTACTACCTAGCTGGAAGTCATATTCCTTGCCCCTTCCTTGGGTGGCAGATAGGGGAAAAAAGAGGAGATATACAGATAGGGATGCGGATAGAAATAGAGATAGAATTGGGGGGGGGGGGGTTCTAATTACTTCTGAGTTTAGTGCATTTAAAATCACCCTCAAGTCTCTTTTCTGACTCACTTTCCTTCTAATAATAAGACTGCCTGGAAATGAGATGCATTGAAAGATTAAACATGTGTCTGGAAAGGATGCACGGCACCTGCAGGAAATGGTAATGACTCAAACCTTAATGCCTCACCCAAATTCCATATAATCCAAATGTAAATGGTGTGAAATGAAGATAGACATTATGCCACTTTGGGTAGTTTATTAAATCGAAGAAAAACTCAATGAGTCTGAAATAAGTATCTCCATGATTTATCTTATGACGTTAAAGTACAAATTATGATTGGCATGGCTGTTGGAGCTAGTCTGAAAGTTAGGTAACCTTATAAATCACAATTACCTAATGACCAAAAGTACATGTTTCTTAAATCAATGTTATTGAATGAGCCTTTCCTACACCTACAAAGTTTTGTTCCCCTGTCTAGGAATTGGCAATCACCTTTAGTTTGTTTTGTTGAAAGAAGGTTGACATGGCTTTTCAGAAATTTTAGTTTAGTGATCCCGAACCCTGAGGACTCCTCTTCTTACATCTATATAGACCTGAGAATGGTTGTTGTAGAGATGGATGGACACAAAAAATCCACAGGGGCACCATGGGACGGAGCGGCCCGTGTTGCCAGAACAAAGCCACAGGAGACAATGGAGATTATTCATATGGGAGACTGCAGCCCCTGACCCACCCTGCCAGGGACCGCCTCTAGCCTTCTGCCCTCTGGGGCCTGCCATGGTCACATCTGCAAACTCGAGACCATAAACAGAGAAGCTGCTTAACACCCACCCATTTAACGCATGTGTGGTGAGCATGATAGATTTTGTTTTCGGAATTCTTTCTCAGTATCCAATATTCACACATGACAAGTATTTCTAACTATAGCCTCTACTGGCAACAGACAGTCCAAAACTGAGATGGGCCTCGTTAAAACAGTAGCAAGTGTTAAAAGGATACATTAAAGACATAGTAGAGTCTAAGTGAGATTTTTATCTGCATTTAGGAACCACTGCAGAAAAGAGCTCATTGTGGAAAAAGTGAGCCAGCGATCTGAAATACTGCAAATATCTCCACGTGAGGAGGTTAGGTGGGACTTCCAGTAAGTAGGTATTCTACTCTTACTTAAAGGGCTGAAGGTGACTGGTCACCGTATGCCAAATATCCTCCTGCTACATATGCCCTTGACTCTGTTCCCTCCTCTGCATGCCTCCTCACCATTGGTTTCGTTTATCATAGACATTCAATCTTGGACAACTACGGAGCACTAAGTTGTTTCCTTTTCCAGCATCAATCACTCTGTCACAATAGAGTGAATATTATCTTTGTGACTCAACGTGTGCTTCCTGGACCAGCAGCAGGGTTATTCCTGGTGGCTTGCTAGAAAGGCAACCTCGTGATACCAACTCCAGATCGACTGAATGAAAATATTCATTTTACCAAGATTCCATATTGATTCTAAGGAATATTAAAGCTTGAAAAACACTTCTCATTACCACTTTGGTGGCCTTTCTAAAACATAAACCTCTGACTGACTAAACTTTGGATATGCCCAGCCACCCCATCCATCCCGCATCACATCCAGCAGGACCACTAAAAAAAAAGAGTCAGTCTTCACTGAATAGAAAGGGTCTAAGACCTTTAAAGTCCCTCTCATCTTCTACTCTCCACCTCAGTTCCCAATCTGCACCTGCAGTTAAATCACCCTCATTCTATTCCCTCGACACATCAAACTTGCTTCCACTTCCAACATTGTTCGTCCTATCAGTTTAAGAGCTCACCTCCAGGCCAATACGATATAATACAGTCACCAAACCGCACATGAAAAATGTGTTGAAAGCCAGGAGTTCATATTCGCCAACAATTAAGCCTATAACATGCTCATTCCCTGACCCCTTGCTTCATTTCTCTACCTTCTTCCCAGTACCTCCAAGCTGACAGAGTCTTGGCTTGATTTTTCTGAATCATGACCACCAGTCCCTAATGTTTTACTTACTAGCTGTTCCTTACACGGCCCTGACTATCTGCCTGGTTATTTCTTTTCTTGCCTTGTGATCAGGATTTCCTCCCTCTGGTCCAATGGGCAGAGCTGGCAGGCCAATGCATCATGCTGTGCTCAGTCCTTGTGTCCTCTAGTGCTAGATCTCAGACATAATATCATAGCCCTGCTTGTGAAAAAGCAAGATGGAAGAGTTTACAATAGCATGGACACACCTCTGTTTTATTACTTAGGCCTTACAAGGGTTATCGCCTGCTAAGGAGGTATGAGTGAACACATAGGAGTAGAGGTTTGCACTCATCCTCCCCAGAATCTTATCCCTGCCATAAGCACAGCTCTGCCATTCCATGGGAGGTTTCAAATAGTCATTTAGGCTTTTTCCTACACTTAGAAAACTTTATGGATGCTCAGACATCTCAATTATGAGGCAAAGTAGACTGTATTCTTTGTACAAAGACAAGGAGTGGTTTCTGGCCAAGCACCAGTGGATTTATTGAGATGTGAATTGAAAAAGGATGCAAACCAAGATATTTGCAAATGAGAAAGATATATTCCATTAGCCATTGCATGGATGATTCTTGGGATCCATTTCAGGATTTAGATAGTAATGATAGTTTTCTCCATTTAGCACAGCGGCTGCTAGACCATACAGTACCATAGTGCAAATTAGGGGGGGAAAGAAAAGCTGCACTTAATTACTCAAGATACTGTATTTCCATGTGTTGGAAAATTAACATAAATCACTGTGTTAGTCTCCCATTACTGCTGTAAAAAAAAAATTACCACACACTTAGCAGCTTAAAACAACGTAAATTTATGATTTCACATTCTTGTTCACAAGTCCATGTGCAGAGGGGTTTGGCAGGTTTCGCTGTTCCATGTTTAATAGGGCTGATAACAAGGACTTGGCCAGAAGAGCTCTTCTCTGGAAGCTCTGGAAAGAATCTACTTCCAAGCTGATTCAAGTTGTTGCCAAATCGAGTTTCTTATACTTGTAGGACTGAGGTCCACATTTGCATGATGGCTATCAGCTGGGAAAGCCCTTATCACCGAGGGGTGTCTCCGGTCCTTACATGTCCATTTCCAAGACATCAACAACACATCAAATCTTTCTCATTTCTGGAATCTTACTCTGCCACTGTATCTTCCTTGTGTGTCTCTTTTAATACATTTCTCTGACTATAATCAGAGAAAGTTCTCTGCTTTTAAGGGGTCCTGTGATTAGCCTGTGACCTTCTGGATAATCCAAGAAATTTCTCTATCTTAAGGTCTGTAATTTTGGTTGCATCTGCAAAGTCCCTTTGCCATGTAACATATTTGCAGTTTCCACGAACTAGGGCATGAGCATCTTCAGAGGGCCATTCTCCTGTCCATATATTTCTTGTCTTGTTTAAACAAGAAAGCCTGAGGGCATCTAACAGAAAATTTTGGAATAAATAAATAATTACATAATATCTACAATGTAGAAGATGCCTTCCTTTTTTTTAATATATGAAATTTATTTTCAAATTGGTTTCCATACGACACCCAGAGCTCATCCCAAAAGATACCCTCTTCAATGCCCATCACCTACCCTCCCCTCCCTCCCACCCCCCATCAACCCTCAGTTTGTTCTCAGTTTTTAAGAGTCTCTTATGCTTTGGAAGATGCCTTCTTAAATATGCACTTCTCAACCATGGATAGCAGCTCTTACCTACAGACAGTTCAGCAAAGTCTTGGCTATATACCTGAAACTAGAGGTTTTGTGTGCCTGATCAGGCCAGGATTATGCAATTACCATCCACACTGGTGTTATTTCCCAGAATTTCTTGCCAAATTACACAACCAAAATGGCAGAGTCAATATTTGAACCCAAGTAGCTCTCTTTTCACTGCATCAAACCACTTTACTCTTTCCTGTGACATTGATAATGTTTCTCCCTTTCTTTTCAGTGAAATACTGGTAAATTGTAAAGTAATAAGTATAACTTTCCAAGTGCTCTGTGTACAAAAGTGTAGTATTTACAGAAATAGATAAAATTATGCTTTGTGAAATTTCCATCAGGAAGCTAATAATTAAGGTAGTAAGATAATTTGCCCAGAGCTTACCAGTTTATGGTTTTAGTCTTCATAGAATGGCATATTTGGGTTCCACAACGAAACATTTAATGTGTAATACAAAACCATTAGGTAAGCAACAACATCAAAATGAGATAATCATAAAATTGGAATGCATAAATACATTCAGGCTGTTACAAACTCATTAACACAGATACATTCATGGCAACTCAGAAATTTATTTATTTCACACTTTCACAGTACACAAATTACAGACCATTGATTCTTCACTACAATCAAGTTGTCCTTACAATCTGTGTAAGTTCTGATTGCTGGGCAAGAGGAACCCTAATTTCCTTTTATGCATATTCAGAACTGTGCTTCCGAGGAAGCCATCAATTTTTCCCTTTTATGTAGAATAAGTCTGAACAAATGAGTGAATATGAGAACGGATGGTGTCTACTTTTCCACTTATAACTGGAATGTGTTCTTCCCTCAAGGTGAGAAAAAAATGAAATAAAAATATAGTAAATTATAATCTCCAGTGAGCAATTAATAATTTGTATTTTTCCCTTTTCCACATAGCTACAACAAGCTGCCAAGCAGTAATGCCCAACTTTGAACTCTTCAGAATTTTCTGCTCTCTACTCTGCCATATTAATGCAAAATATGGGGGAAATAATTTTACAAACAACTGAGCCATCATTTCTTCTTTCTTTGGGAAGTTATTCTTTTGAGGATGCATACAGTATATTAACATTTCAGGAGTGTTAGAGTAATAGAACGGATGTGTATTTACCTCATAAAATCCAGATAAAATGCCATATTTTCCATAGATTCTTCTTTGAGCACCTGCCTTTTCCCATTCCTATGTTATCCCAGACATAAAATAACTCTTATTCTTCTGAATACCATAAACTTATATATACTGTTCTGAAGCCATATTAGAAAAAGTAGATGGAGAGGAATAAATGAGATACAGGAAGAAGGAAAAGAGGGAGGGAGGGAAGGAAGGAGGGAGGGAAAAAGGGAGAAAGAGAGGAGAAAATTTATCTGTGTATCTTCTACTATTAGGTTTTGAGATTATTTCTTTCCTGAAACCCTATTGCACAGCTTGACTACAGAGTACAAAGCCTAGCTAACACACAGCAGGAGGTAACAAGGCTCAATAAAGACATGGATGAATATTTGAGTGCTTTTGTTTATCTATCACAGTGAGAAGCAAAATGTCTTGACTATGGTAACTTGTAAGAAAATACAAGTGGATTTTCATTACAAGTGAAGGAACATCAGTCATCATCATACACTCTTTAGACTCACAGATGACTATAGTGGGTAAGGAATCATTGTTCTTCGAAATTATAGATGAAAATATTGAGACAACAGTGACTTATAGAGTGTTGTCTATGACTTTCTCAATTTACCGGAATAAAAGCAGTGCCCCACCAGAACGCAGGTCTCTGGGTATTAATCTGTTTTTCAACAATAGCATCCTGGTTTTTCACTAAAAGTAGAGAACACATTTTCAAAAAGAAAATTAACTGTGGCCAGAAGATGAGCTAAGCCTTTTCAGTGATTTTAATTTACTTATAATATTTTTCTAATTTGTTTTTCTTAAAAAAATCAACATCTGTACAGGCCCTGGACACAAGTTAGGCTCTGGTGTGATAGCTCTAGGAAACACCAACCTGAAACATCTCAGGTGCAGTTTCATCTGTTAGTGCATATGTTTCCAGAAGTTGATGTGGAGTATCATCCATTCTACAATGCTCCAAGGGTCTGAGAGCACGAGAAACAGGAAACTCAGGGATGTTTCACAATGTAATATGTTGGTTGTCAACTTTTTCAAATCACAAAGACCTTTTAAAACTTTGGAGGAGAAACATGAGTACCTTGGATCTCACAAAAATCAAGTCGATTTGTATTCTTACTTACTGCAAGGAATTTTTAGGGCCCTTGGGTACTGGAAATCACAGCATATCTACGTGTTCCCGCAGTTCCGTTAAGAATAAATTCTGCCATCGATTAGTTCAATCATCACAAGATATTTTAAATTCAGTTTTTGCTGTTCAAATAGCACTCTTAGAAAAAAAAATGTCTCTTTATTAACCATCATTTTAAAAAAGCGAATCTGCTAACATAGTCTATCATAAAAATGTGACATGTTTTTTGATGCAAGAATTAACAATACCATGAAACATAATTTATTAAAGTGAATGTTGGGGGAAGTACTGCAATGAACATACTCTCATTTCCCTAGAGTCTTATTTAATGAGTAAGTCAAGAATTTGTAGATTAACCGAGAACTCAAAAATTTCATAGAAGATAAGTGTTTGAGAAACATTTGTGCACTTTGGTAGTTATTTTGTATTTTATAATTAAAAGTATTTTCACTATTTAATACACTTAACACATATTTAATGAACTCCCTTTATATTATTGCCATTTGAAGTGTTAGGTATATCATGATAAGACAGAGAGACGTAGTCCCTTAGGATGGCCATATTCTATGTAGAGGAAAAATATAGTAAATAAGCAAATAAACCGAAAAATTATTGAAATATTAGGAAGGAAATAAATAAGGTGAAATGATATGGACCATCTTGGAGAAAAGGCAGTTTAGGCTACCTCAGATAGGACGATCAAGTATACTTCTCTCTGAGAAGGTGACACTGGATATAGGAAATGAAGAAAAAGAAGAGATCAATAATTAAGGGAACTTGAGAAAAAAGAGTATCTTAATAAGATAAAAAAAGAATAGAGGGTAAACTATAAAAGTGAATATTATATTTCTAATGAATATTTTGCCATTTTCCCAAGAATCTTCTATGAAATTCTCTAAAGTCTATATACTCACCACCACAATCAGAGATACTATCAAAGAATCTTGAAAAACAGTGATTCATGTGCTTTAGCATATAAAAAATCTAAGAAAATTTGCAGGACAAAAACTTGATTATTTTTGCTAATGTTTTCAAAATGTCTTTAACCATTATCCTCCTCAATGTTTTTGGTAGTTATTACATTGTTAATATTCATGAAACTGGAAAAAATCTGCTCTAAGTAAATCATCATCATCCTCATCCTTATTCCAGGAATTTACAAGTGTCTATTTATGCGAATTTCAGATAAGGTGGATTTCAATAAAAGAGTATATAAAGGCCACCTCTATAAAGTCATTCAAGTGTCATTAGTCCACCAAGACATGAAGACTTTTCTCTCCAAAATTTTTAACAGATATTTTCCCACCAGTTAAATCCTAGTTCATTCATTTCTCTTTTTTTCCCTAAAATACTTCAACAGCCCCCTAAATGGAATCCTTACTTTCACTATTTTTCTCAAATGTAGATGATTACAATTTTCTAGACTTAACTCTTTAAAAAAGTTATTCTGACTATACACACACACAGACACACACGTTTTAAAGAAAGGAAATTACACACACACACACGTGTGTATTTCCTTTCTTACACGTGTAATTTCTTTAAAACACCTGTGACATACAGTAAATCTCAACTTCTTCACACTTTACATAACAGCCTACATGAACTTGTGGGTTATACCTCTCCCCTACCACCCTTCCACACTCCAGGAACCTTAGACACATATCACTTTTATATAAATTTATATACATTTATATTTTTATATAAACGTCTCTGCTCCTATCTGCCTCTGCTATTTCCTATCTGCTAGGAAAGCACCTCACTATCACTGTCTCCACCTCATTTCCTTAATCTAGCTAATCCCTACTCATCTATCAACATCACCACCATCATCATCGTCGTCGTCGTTGTCACCATCAGTAACATGTACCTTGTCATGTGACAGGTTCTAAAGATGGAGTGAATGGAGAGAATCAATGAAAAAATAGGCTCTAGATTCATATTCTCTTTTGTTCAAATCACAAATCTACGTTACATAAATTGCCTTAATCTCTATTCTTTTTATAGTGTCTATTCCTAAATTTAATGCCAGACTATCTCTTATAGCAAAACATAGATGGATAACATCCTTGTTCTTTTTGTTTTAATTTGAAGACATTTTTTAGAGCAACTTTAGTTTTATATACAAATTGTGAGTGAAATAAAAAGATTTCCCATATTTACCCTGCCCTCACACATGAATGGCCTCCCCCATTATCATCATTCCCCACCAGAGTGGTATATTTCTTACAATTGATAAACCTACAAAGATACATCATAATTTCCCATTTTTTACCTTAGGTGAACCTTAGGGTAATATCCATAGTTCACCTTAGGGTTCACTCTTTGTAGTGGACATCCTATGGGTTCAGATAACCAGTATAATGACAAGTACCCTCATTATAGTACCATGCTGTGTATATTCATTGCATTAAGAATCCTCTGTGCTCCACCTTTCATCCCCCTCCCAAATCCCAACTGCCGAGAAGCATCTTTTGCTATCCCACAGGTTTTTGGTTTTGTTTTGCCTTTTGCAGAAGTACTTGGACTCATTCAGTATGTAGCCTTTGCAAATTGGTTTCTTTGACTTAGTAACATGAATTTAAGTTTCCTTCGTGTATTTTCATGGCCTGATACCTTATTTCTTTTTAGCACTGAATAATATTTCATTGTCTGGATGTACCATAGTTTATCTTTATCCATTTATGTAGTAAAGGACATCTTGTTTGCTTCCAAGTTGTGACAATTATGAATAGAGCTGCTATCAATATCTGTTTGTGGGTTTTTGTATGAATACAACTTTTCAACCCCTTTGAGTAAATACCAAGGAGGATGATTGCAGGATCGTATGGTAAAAGTATATTTAATTTTATAAGAAAGTGCAGGTCCTCCAAAGTGGCTATACCATTTTGTATCCTCAACAGCAATGAATGAGAGTTCCTGTTGCTTCACATCCTTGCCAGCCACTGGTATTGTCAGTGTTCCAGATTTTGGCCATTTTAATAGGTGCATTGAGATATTTCATTGTTGTTTTAATTTGCATTTCCCTGATGACTATCATGGGTGTATCTTTTTATGTGCTTATTTGCTATTTGAATATCTTCTTCAGTACCTCCATTTCTTCATTTTTTTTAAATATGAAATTTATTGTCAAATTGGGTTCCCTACAACACCCAGTGCTCATCCCAACTATTTCTTCATTTTTTAAAACATTTTAACATTTATTTATTTTTGAGAGAGACAGAGAGAGAGACAGAGCGTGAGGAGGGTAGGGGCAGAAAGAGAAGCAGACACAGAATCTGGAGGAGGCTCCAGGTCTGGGCCGTCAGCACACAGCCCAACATGGGACTGGATCCCAGGGACCGTGAAATAGTGACCTGAGCCGAAGTGAGAAGCTTAACCAACTGAGCCACCCAGGTGCCCCACTATTTCTTGATTTTTAACAGGGGAGACTAATCATACTTCTATTTTTAGGTATGTTGAATGAATTATATACATTAACCATGAAACAAGCTTAGAAGGGTGCTTGGCCCGTCTTAAGTAGTTACTATTTTTTTAACTAAGTCCTTCATATGCTTTCTCATTTTAATCCTTGCTACAGATATGTGATGGTATCACCCTTTGCAGAAGAGGAAACTGAGGTCTAGTATTTTGCAGAAAGTATTATAGGGACTAAATGGTAGAAACGGGTTATGAATTCATATCTAACATCAAAACCTGTACTTCTGGAGTGCCTGTGGGGCTCAATCAGCTAAGCGTCAGACTTTGGCTCAGGTCTTGATCTCACAGTTCATGGGTTGGAGCCCCGCGTCGGGCTCTGTGCTGACAGCTCGGAGCCTGGAGCCCGCTTCGGATTCCGTGTCTCCCTCTCTCTCTCTGCCCCTCCCCTGCTCGTGCCCTGTTTCTCTATCTCTCAAAAATAAACATTAAAAAGCAAACAACAACAAAAGAACTTGTATCTTTTATTGTAATGGTGTTGTATATGGGGACAGGCGGTGACTACACTTGTGGCAAGCACAGCATTATGACGCAGTTGTTGAATCACTATGTTGTACACCTAAAACTAATGGTAAGTAGTGAAGGAACTATCCTTCAATCTAAAAAAATGCAAACAAAACCCCCTCCAAAACCTGCACCTTTAATCTCTTTACCATCCCTCTAACACTAGGCTTTCGGATACTGCTTTTAGAAAACACTTTCTAATGTGTCGTATTCTTGAATTCTGAAACCTTTGTCCATAACCCTATTATTGGACTGCATCACTAGAAACTGAACTACAATCATCTGATTATGAACTAGCTTTATGACTGACATTTTGGAGTCTTGAGAGTAAGAGATATATGTATTTCCCCTCTTTGTACTCCTAGCACATAATAGAGTGACTTTCATGCAGTAAGTAGTCCATTTTTCTATGTATTTTTTTAAGTTTATTTATTTTGAGGGAGAGAGTACAAGCAGGGGAGGGGGAGAGAGAAGGAGGGAGAGAATCCCAAACAGGCTTCTCATTGTGAGTGCAGAGCTTGATGCAGAGCTCGAACTCACAAACCATGAGATCATGACTGGAGCCAAAATCAAGAGTCAGATGCTTAATTCACTGAGCCACCCAGGCACCCCTATTTTTAAAATTAATAAATAAGTGAGCAGCTGGATGAAGTTATCAGAAATCAGCCTTCAGGGTAAGTGATGAGTTTAATGTGTGTGTGTGAGGGTAGGGTGTATAATTTGAATTTTATAACAGAGATATCTTTCTGTGACAAAATGCTATTTTTCAAGTTGATTATGAAATGTTACTTAGTATAGAAAATATTATCTCTCACTAGTTTGTGTTTAACTTCATTATAACTATAAAGAAATTACCCCTCCCATTCCCTAGAGGTGCACCCTTGATAACTATTTTCCATTATAGCAAGTGATGATTTCCTGAACAAGTTTACATTTTTTTAAAAGAAGACTAATTAAGCCTCTTTTTTTTTTTTTTACCAATTTCAGCTGATCCGAATAATAAGCTTTTATAACCTTGACAAAACTGTAAATGTTAATAAGCTTAATAGGGAGAAATGGAAAAGGAAACCTTAATTCAGTAATGGAAAGCCTAATGATTTTATAAATAAGAAATACTTTTTAGCGTGGCTCCTCTAATTAGCTCAGTACTTCCTGTGAATGGTGAGGCTCCAAAAATACAACAGTTACACATCATAAGCGTGGTTGCACTGTACTTTTGCCTGTGGACACTATTACTATCATGGGTCCCGTTTCTTTACTATGCCTACTTGGGTATGCCCACAATACTCACCCCCGTGCCAAGTGCACATTGCTTATTATGAATCTTAACTTCTTGAATTCCATCTGGAGTGAAAACGAAATGGAAATAATTCAGTGTTCGTTCACTGCCTTTAATTCTGGACTTCGTAATGTAGCAAGGAAGGCATAATTTTCCATGCTGGTCAGTTATAGATGAATTTGTGCTGTTTAATAAATACCACCATTCAAAAATACCATAGAAGAATGCACGTCCACAGAAATATCACATTAATTCACTTACTATAAAGGTAAAACATCTTTTCTAATCAATATTTCATGTAAGGTGAGGAGCATTTGGCATAGATATAACACCCTAAGTGAGCTGTCAAGGGCCTGAGATAAATCTGAGACTTCCCTAATTAGCGTAAATAAGTTATGGCATGTGCTCTGATTTTCTTCAGATATTCTTTCTGTGCTAATAACATTGTGATGTTAATCAGAACAATGATATTGAAGAACTGTTGCCTAACCCAATATAAAAATACTTTTAGCTTAATGTTCAAGAAACGTATTATTTACATTATTGTAGATAATACAAAGACACATGAATGAGTCAATTTTACTGACAAATACATTATGATTTTACATTGAGCAAATCGATATACCAGTTATAACACTCCATTTATCTTTGTACATCATGCAAATGTCACTAAAAGTGTGCACTAAAATGTTTTAAACATTTATATAGACAAAAGCTGGAAGTAACAAAATATCTCCCAACAGTAGATAGTAGCATAGTACACAGTAAAGGGAATTAATGATCTAGCATTAACACAGCAACATAGCTCCATCTCAAATGGTAAGAAAGAAAATACAGGCACAATGATTAAAAATTGCATAATTCCATTTATAAACATTTAAAAAATAGGCAAACCTAATCTTTAGTGTTAGAAGTAAGACATAGTGTCTACCTCTCACTGGGTAGTGACTTTAACATAGTAGGTGGCATTATGGATCATTGGAATGGTGTCTTCCTTGACCTGAATGCTAGTTACACGGGCTGTTCACTTTGCAAATGTTTATACAATTGTCCATTTCTGATTTCAAAATTTCTAAGCATATATTCTATACATTAAAATGTATTCAGTGGGGCGACCAGCTGGTTCAGTAGGTTAGCGTCCAACTTTGGCTCAGGTCATGGTCTCACGGTTCGTGGGTTGAAGCCCTAGGTCAGGGTCTGAGCTAACAGCTCCATCCAGGCCTGGATGTCGCCTGCTTCAGATTCTCTGTCCCCCTTTCTCTCTGCTCCCCTCTTGCTTGCATTCTGTCTCTTTGTCTCTCAGAAATAAACATTAAAAAATTGTTTTAATGTATTCTAAAATATAACTAACACTAAGTGGAAGCTTTTAAAATTTCAATAACATTATCAAGATACAGAAAATAACATTACAAGTTAAGAAAAGTAATGCACATTTATCTAATCAGTAAGCTCCTACACGTTTTGCCTTTTAGAAACTTGTGGTTTGTTAAAAAACAAAGAAAATAACACTAACAAAAGTAATGCTAATTCAACACTGTTATTTAGACGAGAAAGATCACTTATTATTAATAGAAGATATAATTATCTGATTGTATATATTGAATCATATGGGTAGAAATTAAAAACTATGTTTAAGTATTTTATTTCATTGATTCTGAGTAAGAAAATAAAAAGTATTTGTTTTTGTATAAATGTTTGTTGAACAACAGAGAGATGTTTTTGTCATGTTCCAATCAACTGACTTACAGGAGAGTGAATTGACCTAATTTTGGTTAGAAAACACATATTTTCAGAATGCATTGATTTTAATATTTTGTGAATTTGTATATTATTTTGAATTCATTACTAATAACTTCATTGACCTGCCTTTTCTTGATATGATGTGTTATCATTTAATGAGTAGTATTTTTATAAAGTATAATTTTTTAAAAAGTGATATTTTATTGAGCTTACTTTGCAAGATTTCTATAAGAATTCTTGAATTTTATTGAAATAATCCATTCTTGGGTGTATTATAGGCTTCTGATTAAATTTATTTTACACTTAAAACCTGAGTTCGATAAGAAATAGCCAGACTAAAACCTCTGCTCTGCTAGAATGAAGAAAGTACACATAAAATACATACACATATATGCATATATTTTATATGCACATATATTTTGTATTATGTATACAACATAAACACTGATAAACCAAATAAGAAAAAAAAGCATCCAGATGGCATTATCAAAAGTGTGATGCTTGTGGTTCAAATTCCAGAATGCTCCATGCTCCAGGTCTCCAAATACCTATTTGTACAGGAATCTGGGGGGAGAGTGCAGTCTCAAAATACCACTCTCTGTTTTAAGTATGTATTCAGTTGAGTTAATATTGGCTAAAACTTTGTTTTTCCAATTGTGTAGTTTTCATTATTTTAAGAAGAATTGCTTCATTTGATTAGCTGTAATGAGCAGTGCTGTTTTCTTCTCTTTATCCCATTTCCACCCTCTTATTTACAATATGACCTATTATTCAAAATATGTAGAGTAGTAATAAATCATTTATTAAATTTAAGTTAAAGATGAGAATCGTGAAAAAAATAGAGGGGATTCAAATATTTTAACTGAAAACATTTATCTGTGCATTTACTCAACAAAATGGCAGCATTTTATGTATGGGGGGGGGCTTTTCTTGGTAATATTAATGTTGATTGAGGTTCTGACTCATCTTTCCGGCATAAGTCACCCATAATTCATTATCTGCAGTTTCCAATTCAGGTTTCGTTACAGTGTTGTGTGTATGCATTTATATGCTTTCATAGTTGTAGAGCAAACTAGGTTAACGATTTTATATTCCGTGCCATGACTTGAATTCCAAAAGACTCAGTATTTTTTATAGAAACATTTATTCTCTCTCTTTTTTTAATCTGGTTCATGTAAGATTTAATTAAGTTATATAACTGCAATAACAAGAACAGCAGTTTGGGAACAAATGTAACTAACTCTCAATAAACATACGGCTCGACTGATGAGTGCAAAGTTCACCAACACATTAGAGAGTGGCCTCTGAGCCATGAGAACACAGCCTGCTGGGAGCATCATTCCATATGCTCCGCAAAAGAAAGGAGTGGATAGGTTGATCCACTGAATTAGTTAAAATGAGGTCGGTTAGGACAGGTTTCAACTGTTCATAACTCTCATTTTCACTAAAATCAGATCACACATATTCTTTTTGACCATAAAATATGATTGTTTTCCATAAAATAGATCTCAAAGTCCTAAAAGGATAGCTTGGCCCCTATAAAGTCTGGCAAGGATTGGTGTACTAAGTGACCATGGAAAATTGTGAATCACTGTGAAATCCAAAGTCGTTACCACCCAAGGGGAAAATCATCTGAGGGTTTGGTTTATTTGTTCTACATATCAAGTAGCACGAACACCATGGCGATGCCAGTACAGCTCTAAGTAGGCAACACAATGAGGTCAACATGATCTGGAACATGCACTTCTTATGAAAGAAACCTCCGCTATCCTGCTTCCTCTGCCCTTTATCCCCTGCAGACAATCATTTAGAAGAAATATACCCGTAAACGCAGAGAGTTAATATTAAAGGGAAAACATTACCCTAGTCAATACTGCCTGATAATTAAAAAACTAAACAACACAACACAAAACACTCTTTACAATATTTGAATCCTAAAGGTCTAGTTTGCCTGAAATCAGAGGGATTGAAATAAGTGATGGCACAGGTGCATACTGACGGTGCAGATACAATCTTATTAGGCTTCAGATATGACTCCCAGTTAAAGCAGAAAAGCAAAATACCATTAGTCCTTTCATCCTGCAGTAAGTTCAAAGCCTCTTCTCTTTCACCAATTAGAAAGCAACTACTTGAGACAGGAAATACTGTCCTTTCCTTTGTGTTTCCAATATCTAGTGTTATGTATAATAGATGCTGGCTTTTAGAATAAACAAACAAATTCATGCATATTTTTCAAGCAATTCCTATAGGCAGAAACTAGAGACTACTACTCAAGAGCTAGAAGTTTTGATATCTAAAGATGAACTACAAGCACAACTGCATACAGATAATTGGTAATAGAGTTGTAATATTCAAGAACTCTCTTAAAACAAGAAAATTTGATAGAAAACTTCACTGCAGAATAGAAATTTTTAAAATGATAATGCTACTTAAAATATTCATACAGAAAAGTGGCATTAGATATTCATGGTTTCAGTTCTTATGCCATTACAAAACCAAAGTATTTAAAAAAATAAATATAAGTGAAACTACAAAATCAATTAAGTGTTTTAATTTAATTCATATAATTCCTAAAATCATAATTCCAATGAAGTTATTTAAATTATTTAATAAAATTAATTGGCTTAATAAACCAATTGGTTTTAATAAAACAAATTTGCTTAATACAACCATTCAAGACATTAACTTAATTCCACATTAATTTAATGTAGTCACTGTTTTGCTATAATTAAATCACAAATAGTTAATTGCAGATCACATATATGCGTTTAAATTTTTCAATTCCACTCGCTTTTGACTTTTCAGCAAGAGATTTACATGAACACTATAATCATAGCCATTGCTTGTTTTTTTTTACAATGTCATTTTTAACCGCTAAGTCACTTATCCAAAATATAGTATCAAAAAATGTAAGTTCTGATTAAAACTCTCATTTCACATCTGTTAATAATTTTAGGGAACTAAATTTGCAAATATAAAGGAAGCATGAAGCCAGCATGTGTCATGTTTTGTATTCACACATATCCTGAAAAGGTGTTACCCTGCCCATCCATCTTACAGAGGAAAAACCAAGTCTAAAGAAAGTAAGTTAACTGTAATAACAAGTGCCAGAGCTGGGGTTCAAAACCAAATTTTTTGACTTAAGATTGGATATCTAAACTTAAATATGTGAAAATAAATGAGCTTCCCAATATTACACTGCCAATTAAAAGTAAAATCCGAACAAGAAACTTTGTCTCTAGACTTTACATCAAAAAACTTTTTTTTGTGTATCGTCTTCTGATCTAATTTATTTTATTGGGCTTCATTGGGCTTTTATGGCAGTTGAGTTATGAACATGCCCTTTTTATTTGGTCTACTTGTTCTCATGGAACAGGAATTGTTTGCTAACTTTATCTAAAATGACATTTGCAAACAATGCCTGAGATAGAGCTAAAAGAATAAAAACATCTGCTTTTGGTGGTAATGAAAAATATACTTAAATTACAGAATATGTTTCATTATGAAATGTTAAAGTAAAATATCACAGCACACCAAAGAATCTCTGTATTTGATTTAGTACTAGTGTCATTGGTGGTAGGCATGACTTATTAAAGTAGTAAAATAAATGTGTAAAATTTGATATGAGACATTCTGTAGCATTTTTTATTCTAAGCCTGTTTCTATAATGGAAACCATTATAGATACACAGCCAAATAGTAGTAGAGATTATGAACACTGGATAATTATTACTGTTTTACTAGAAGAAATTAAAATTTGCACAAGGAAAACATTTTGAGGGGAAAATTCATTTTTGAAGGAGGTCAAAAACACTACAGTTAAATTTATGTAGATGGATGAACCAGGTAAACTTGCAGTGGGAGTTTAAAAATATAAATAAATTCACAAGTAATAATTCTATACAATATTTCAAAGAAAAAAATCGAGTTATTTCTAGCTCCTGTTGCAAAATAATTCTCAAGAAAATGACAAAGTGAGACAAGTCAGAAGCAGAAAATGGTATGAAAGGAACTATCAGGTATCCCAAACACTACCTAAGATGCTTTGTTGACACTATCTTACTTAATGGACATAATTAATCATAGAGATTTACATTTTGCTCTGCAGATTTATCTCACTAAAGACATTTACTTGTGGCTGCTAGTAGAAAATGATAAGACATACTAACAATAAATAATACATGTAAATAACAGGTCTGAGGACTTTTTTCGTGTATAAAGTATTTTCATGTACCAGTTTCATTTAATTATTACAATAGTCTTTTTAAAAATTTTTTTTAACGTTTATTTATTTTTTTGAGACAGAGAGAGACCCAGCATGAACAGGGGAGGGTCAGAGAGAGGGAGAGACAGAATCTGAAACAGGCCCCAGGCTCTCAGCTGTCAGCACAGAGCCCGACGCGGGACTCGAACTCATGGACCACGAGATCATGACCTGAGCTGAAGTCGGCCGCTTAACCGACTGAGCCACCCAGGCGCCCCGTAATTATTACAATAGTCTTAAGACATAACAGTACAGCCTATTTCCTGAATAGAAAACAGTGCTTCATGAGTCCAGTGGAGACCAAGGTTCAGAAGCCAATTTTGTCTCTAAAAGAACCTTGTGAGGAAGACAAATCCTGCTCACTCAAGGACCTCAGACGCTGGCAGGATAGTAAGAATGAGCATGGGAACTAAATCAGATACAACCAAAGCAAGAAAGGGAAAACCCAGCAACTAAAGCAGGAGTAGTAGGTAATCATGGATCTAACAATAAAGTTAACCTCATTTACTAATTTTATTTATTATTGTTATAATAATACTTACTTCATTTTATTGTTTACATCATTTTAAATTTTCTTTTATTTACCAAAGAATGCAACAAATACGCACTCAGTGTTCTTCACTGTGCACCAGGCCCTTCCTAGGCTCTGGGCAGGTGGCCTAGATTAAAATAGACACAACCACTTCTATGATAGAGTCCACATCATTGTAAAGATACATAACAGTAACAAAGAGAGGATATGTAACATAATGATGTTATAAATATATAACATAATGTCACATAGTGGTAGTGTAATGAAGAAAAGTTCAGTAAAATAAGGGGATATAGAATCATAGACATGTGCTATTTTAGATAGGGTGGTGAAGAAAGCCCCTTCTAAAGTTATAATTCTAGAATACAATAGAATAAAAGGAGTACAGGAGGAAGTCATAACATTTATGCAAAGGGTGTTATCTATAGGTAAAGGAGGCACCAGTGCTGTAGATGGGGCAGGAACTCATCACATTCACATAAGAGCAAGAGAGAAATAAGATGTAGAAAGAGACTTGGTGAGGCAGCCCGAGATCAGGTCTCATAGGTCTTGTAGATCATGGTAAGAATTTGAATTTTATTTTGGATTAAAAGAAAATTTAGAGAACTTTGATAACAGCAGTATAAAAATGTTATAGCTTTACAGAATCACATCGGCCACTCTTTGGGGAACAGACTACTGGAGTAAGTGTGGAAATAGGGAAATCAGTTAGGAGACTGCCTAGTAAAAAGTGTTTGTCTATTATGAATATATTTGTGGATTCGACTAGCATAGTAGCAGTGGAAGAAGTGAGAAGTGGTCCCGTGCAGAATACATTTTCAAGGTTGAGCTGACAGAATGTGTAAAGCATTGGATATTGGTGGCTAGAGATGAAGAAAAGTCAAGGATGTCATTTAGTCTTATAATCTGAGCAAATGAGTGATGGATGGTGCCATTCATTGAGATAAGAACCCAAGATGAGGTACAGAGTAAGAGAGGAGATTCACAGATTTGGTTTGGGACATGCTAATTTTGTGATTTTGATCTGAATGAAAGCATGGATTATTAGACAAGTCAAGATTGTTTACTAAGGAGCTCTTAATTTTTAGAGCTTAGAAGGAGAAAAGTGGCCAGTAAAGAAAATTTTACTTTATTAGTTTTTTAAATTATTATTTCGTTTTAAGTTTTTACCTAAATACTAGTCAACGTATAGTGTCAGGAGTAGAGTTTAGTGGTTCATCACTGACATATAACACCCAGTACTCATCATAAGTACCCTCTTTAGTACGTTTCACCTATTCAACCCATCCTCCCTGGTCCAACTCCCTTCCAAAAACCATCAGTTTGTTATCTATAGTTAGGAGTCTCTTATGGTTTGCCCCCCCCCCCTCTGTTTTCCCTCTTCCCCTCTGTTCATCTGTTTTGTTTCTTAAATTCCACATATGAGTGAGCTCATATGGTATTCATCTTTCTCTGACTGACTTATTACTACCTCCCTCCATGTCATTACGAACGGATGGACATTTGATGGCTGATTAATACTCCATTGTGTGTGTGTGTGTATACACACACACACACATATATATAAACATACATATATATATATATATACACACACACATTTATATATATATATATATATATATATATATATATATATATATATACACCACTTATTTATTTATTTATCCATTTATCTTATTTATCCGTTCATCAGTCAATGGACATTTGGGCTCTTTCTGTAATTTTCCTAATGTTGATAATGCTGCCATAAACACAGGGGTGCGTGTGCCCCTTTGAATCAGTATTTCTGTATCCTTTGGGCAAATATCTAGTAACACAATTGCTGGATCATAGGGTAGTTCTGTTTTTAACATTCGAGGATTCTCCATACTGTTTTCCAGGGTGGCTTAACCAGTTTGTATTCCCACCAACAGTGTGAGAACTGTTTCTCCACATCCTTGCCAACGTCTGTTAATGAGTTGTTAATATTAGCCCTTCTGACAGGTGTGAGGTTTTGATTGTATTTGATTTTTATTTGTATTTCCCTGTTGATAACTGATGTTGAGCATCCTTCATGTGTCTGTTAGCCACCTTTGGTATGTCTTCTTTGGAAAAATGTCTTTTTATGTCTTCTGCCAATTTCTTGACTGGATTATTTTCTTTGTGGTGTTGAGTTTGATAAATTCTTTATAGAGTTTGTATACTAATCCTTTATCAGATATGTCATATTTTTCTCCCATTCCATAGATTTCCCTTTAGTTTGTTGATTGTTTCCTTTGCTGGACAGAAGATTTTTAACTTAAAAAAAAAAAAAGAAGATTTTTATACTGGTGAATCCCAGTAATTCACATTTGCTTTTGTTTCCCTTGCCTCTGGAGATGTGTCTAGTAAGAAGTTGCTATGGCCACAGTCGAAGAGGTTGCTACCTGTGTTCTCCTCTAGGATTTTGATGGTTTCCTGTCTCACATTTAGGTTTTTCATCCATTTTGAATTTATTTTTGTGTATGATGTAAGAATGTGGTCCAGTTTCAATCTTCTGCATATTGCTGTCCAGTTTTCCCAACACCATTTGTTGAAGACACTGTCTTTTTTTCCATTGGATATTCTTTCCTACTTTGTCAAAGATTAGTCGACCATATAGTTGTGGGTCTATTTCTGGGTTTTATATTCATTTCCATTGATCTATAGTCTGTTTTTGTGCCAGTACCCTACTGTCTTGATGACCATAGATTTGTAATATAGCTTGAAGTCCAGAATCGTGATGCCTCCAGGTTTGCTTTTCTTTTTCAAGATTGCTTTGGCTATTTGGGGTCTTTTGTGGTTCCATACAAATTTTAGGATTGTTTGTTCTAGCTCTGTGAAAAACGCTGGTGTTATTTTGATAGGGATTGCATTCAATGTGTAGATTGCTTTGGGTAGTATAGACATTTTAACAATATTTGTTCTTCCTATCCATGAGCATGAAATGTTTTTTTCATTTCTTTGTGTCATCTTCAATTTCTTTTATAAGCTTTCAGAATACAAATCTTTTACCTCTTTGGTTAGGTTTATTCCTAGTTATCTTACGGTTTTTGTGAAATTGTAAATGGGATAAATTACTTGATTTCTCTTTCTGATTCTTCACTATTGCATAGAAATACAACAGATTTCTGTACATTGACTTTGTATCTTGCAACTTTGCTGAATTTGCGTATCAGTTCCAGAAATTTTTTGGTGGAGTCTTTCAATTTTTCTACACGGAGTGTCATGTCATAGGTGAATAATGAAGTTTGAATTCTTCCTTGCCTATTTGGATGCCTTTTATTTCTTTTCGTTGTCTGACTGCTGAGACTAAGACTCCTGGTACTATGTTAAATAGTAATGGTAAGAGTGGACATCCCTGTCTTATTCCTGACTGTAGAGAAAAAAATCTCAGTTTTTCCCCATTGAGGATGATATGAGTGGTGGGTCTTTTGTATATGGCCTTCCACATATGTATGTGATGTTGAAGTATATTCCTTCTATCCCTACTTTGTTGAGGGTTTTCATCAAGAGTGGATGCTGTTCTCTGTCAAATTCTACCAAATATTTAAAGAAGAGTTAATACTTATTCTTCTCAAACTGTTCCAAAAAAAAAGAAATAGAAATGGAAGGAAAACTTCCAAACTCATTCTACAAGGCTAGCATTACCTTGATTCCACAACCAGACAAAGGAAAATTACAGGCCTGTATCCCTAACGAACATGGATGCAAAAATTCTCAACATACTAGCAAATCGAATCCAACAGTACATTAAAATAATTATTTGCCATGATCAAGTGGGATTTATTCCTGGGCTGTAACAGTGGTTCAATACTTGCAAAACAATCAATGTGATACACCACATTAATGAAAGAAAAGATAAGAACCATATGATCCTCCCAGTGGATGAAGAAATAGCATTTGGAAAACAATTTTAATAGACTGGGCACTGCGACAGGCAGAAGAGATGTGAAAGTAAGGAAGGGAGCATTGTGTAAGCCAAGGGGGGAAATGTCATTTCAGGAGAGAATGATAAGCTGCAAAATGCTCCTAGAAGTTGAAATAAAATGCTGAGGCTTGATCTGTTGCTTTGGAAATAAGAAATACAAGACAAGAGACAATTTGTGACATCGTGGAGATGGAAGTCAGAGTGCAGTATATATAAGGGAGTATATAAGGATGCAATATGTATAAGGATGTTAAGGGAGCAAAGGGTGTGAGTATAAACAGGTATTAGGAGGCGGAGGACAGAAGGCAGGGAAGTCTAAAGTGCAGGTATTGTCGTAAGGTGGTAAAGGGCAGGCAGGTGACGATGCTTTATTGGTTTTGCTTTTGCTTTTGTTACAGATGGGCTGTAGGGCTTTTAATTTTTTTCCATGATTAGGATCAAGATGCATAATGAATATGAGTAGATCAAGTTTATTGACTTTGGACTAGACACAGAATCAGAGAAAGGAAGGTGCATGCAGTCAGGTATGGGTAAAATGTGTGGTGTGCAGAGATAATTGCTGGAAAAGAGATGGTTCATAAATTTTAGGGATAAAATATTTGGAACAAACTAGAGAGGCTAAAAAAAAAGACAAAATGCCTGTTGTGAAAATTAAATTATAAATTACAGACAAAGCATTTAGTAGAGTACTCGAAACATAATAAATGCTGAAAATTATAGGTATTAATTATGGTGATGGTTTTAAGATCTATCCACAGTTCTTTAATGTGCCTTCCTCTAGAAGGTGTAGTTAAATTTCCCTTACATCATTCCTGGAACGAAGGCTGAACTCACTTCTCACAAATAGGCTATGGAAAGGGGTTGAGATTCACTGCATTAAGATTAAATGTAAGTAATTAAGTTTAAGCAAATACACTTAACAAATATAGTTTTTATTGGAAATAAGTATTTTATTGTAATTACTATCACCACCGTCATCCTCTTCATTATTATTGTCATGATTATATTGCTTGAACTATCTAATGTAGACCATTCTTATGAAATTATCACATATCCTCTGTTTAATATTTGTAAGATACTTGGAAGGCTGCCCAGCACATACTAAGTTTTGATCTACATATATTAACTATTGAAAATGCCTGTAAGAAGTTTCCTTAAATGTCATAGCAGTAGCTGTGGGATTTATTTACATATGTGTGTTACTCTTGCTACTACATCAAAATAAATTCTGCCATGAATAATGATTTTTCAAAATATCATGATACTCCTAGAGTGAAAACAGAAAGCACATATTCATGAGGACTCCTCTTCCCCATTCCTCTTATCACAGGCAACCTTCCTGAGCTCCATAAGTCATTCACAAAGGATACAGAGGTTCAAAGATCCAGAGGCGACTTCCTATATAAACCAGTCAAATCAAAGAATTGATCTTCTTGGCCTATAGAACCACTAACTCTATTCAGCTTCCAATCTCCTTGGAAAGGCTTAAAACTATTTCTGTTTTGTGTGGTACACGGGTAGTCTATTAATATGACAGACTCTATTCTGTTTTCTAAATATTTTGTATGAGTCATCTCTATTCAGATGCCAGAAAGTAAAGAGAGATCTTATGTAATACTAACCTACTTAAGTTCACTCAGTAGGTTTGCTTTGAGTGATATGATAAAAGCAGGATTAAGCAGGTTTAACTGAACATGTCACTTGCTATGCTGGATTAGGCATCATGGTCCAGAATGAGAGCTATCAGATATGACTAATGTTTTTCTCTTAAGGGAAGCAAAATGGAATTGCAGGAAGGGTGCTAACACTGAAACAAAGAAAACTCTGACTTAACATCTTGCCTGCCAACATAGTGAATATTTTAAATGAAGAATGGCATTCATAAACATAACAGAATTAATCATAGCGCTCACGGAAGTATATCTTAGTAGAACTGAAATATAGGAGTCACAGCATAAGCAATGGAAAAAGTGAATTTGATATTTTACTGAGAGAGATGTGTTCACTGATGCATGAAAAATTTTGGTGCAATATTCATTTCTATGTGAAAGAAGAGTTTCCCCCTCTGCCTTCACTTTAGGAAAATCCAGGTATTCCCATGACTAAGCCCAACCAAGAAATCAGACATCACAAAGTAGAGCTGCCTCTCTAGGAAAGAACCCAAATGCGTACCTATTATAAAAGGCCGGATTCTTTCCAGTTCCATCATCCTAATATTTATTTTCCACTTATTCTAATTCATAATCATAGGTTAATAAAACTATATAATAAACATAATAAAATATAATAATATAATACTATATAATAATATAAAAATAAATATAATGAAAATAATAGCATCTGCCACCTGCCTTTTTGTTTTCTATTTCATGTTTGGAATCATCCTAAGTAGACATCAGTAATATGTAATTTTTAGGGCACACGAGGGGCTCAGTCAGTTAGGTGTCCGCCTCTTGGTTTCAGGTTGGGGCGTGATGTCATGGCTTGTGAGTTCAAACCCTGCATTGTGATCTGCACTGCCAGTGTGGAGCCTGCTTGGGATTCTCATTCTCTCCTTCTCTCTGCCCTTCCCCCACTTGCACACGCTCTCTCTCTCTCTCTCTCTCTCTGTCCATCTTTCTCAAAAATAAATAAACTTTAAAAAAGTATATGTAATTTTCAAGATGATGCATATCCAGTAGATGCTGTTCTGGAATGGAAGGTCTCACCTAACGTAAAAGGATGCACTTCATTCATGAACAACATAAAGAAAGCTGAACTTTGTGTCCTGTGTAAATGTTACCAATAACTCTGTTAATTTAGCTGGTTATGAGAGTTTATCTGGTCACTGAAGAGATAGTTTGGGGGAAACCAAATAATTGCTACACTCTTCTATAAAAGAGGTAAATTCAGTTAAGATGTAATGTCTTTAAAAGGGGCTACAGAAATTACTGAAAATGTGATTTCAAAAATTAAAATGGAATCTCTATGGCTTCGATCTCTACTATCTTAAACTCACAAACGCCTTGATCATCTCTGGTAATTCAGTTCATCAATGATGACAGACTTGCAGACCTTACAGGTTTGTAGTTAGACTCTGGAGACTAAGGCAGGTGATTACAGCTGGGCTTTCCCCCTGCGGCCCAGAAGCAAAAAGTAAGGGCGATCCTAACCATCTTATACTTGTTTCTTGCTAAAACTCCGTAATATAAACATATTTACATCCTAGCTATACAGCCTTTCTAGGAACCAAGCAGATTACAATACTTTTCCAGGCAGATTTTTGGCAAACTGCTGCCAGGAGAAAGCCAGGAAGCAGAGTTTTTAATTCATTTCATGTCAATTCAACCTTGTTCTTTTGTGGAGAAGTTAATTTTACTCCAGTGTTATGTAAATCTGTCTTTAAAAGACTCCCTTGCACTGATATATTGCTTATTTTACACCTGAAAATATAAATGAATCTAAGCTTACCATTGATAGTAAGGGAAAGAAATAATGCATTTTGTAATTAGTGACCTCTTTGCCACAACAATAAATCAAAACCTTTGCTGCCATTATTGTTTTTGTTATTGTTTCATTGGTTATTATTCAACCCATCTAAAGATATACTCCAAAGCACAAAGAAGGAAAGTGGTTCTTATCAGAGAAAACAAATTTGATGCTAATGTTTGCAAGGCTTTTCTTGTATGTGGGTTGGCACATAGGTAGGTAAGCAGATAGGGAAGTAGGTAGGTAATATCAGTATTAGTTACTACCACTATTATTATTAACAGTATTCAGCTGCAAAAAGCAAGAGAATGCCATCATCTGGGTCTCTCTGCACTGACATTATACTTTATGCTCAAGTTTCATAATATATGCTAATTTAATTCTCCTTTATCTTTCCCATCTACTGTGATTCTTTTTCTTTGACTTGAACCTAACTTACATATTGTCAGTTCATGAACGAAGAGTCCCACTGATTCATAAAAACTATTTTTAAATAATACAAGGTCTTGGTTTTAGAGACTTAGACACAAGTTAAAACTACAGAGAGTAAAACGATTGAAAAGAAGAAATGAGAAATCTCTAAAGTGACAATGTTTTCACTACAATATGCAACTCAGCAAATTAGAATTTAACTGATTAGAGATGAAAACAGTCAAGAGATATGAATTCTACATAGAAATTATTTCTAATTTTACTTTTTTTATTATCTTGTAACCAAGACCTATTTGTTAAAAATACTGTGACAAACATGACTTTGAGTTGTGAAACATAATTGATTGTAAAGCATATAGAGTTTTGCTAATTAGTGAAATTCAAAAGGATCTTTTGTGGTTGGTTCTCCAATTATTTAATTTTCTCCCTATTCTAATCTTCAATCCATTTCAGCATTCATCAAATCAGCAACTAGCATAATTAATAAGCAGAATAAACCATGGCAGATTATTGCTATAGAATGCAAAGGAAAAATGACAAGAAACGTGTTAATATGAGGCTACATCAAGGTTTAATAGGGACATGTAACATCATGGTGTTATTGAATCACTTTTAGCTGTACTAAATATTCCAATTATACACAAGCCATAATGACCTATCTAGGCGTTGGACAATGGCCAAATGCATCAAATCTGCAAAGCCCAGGAAGACCATGTTATCAGGGTTAAGCTGGAGATCAGAACGTTTGTACAAGAAGTCATTCTTCTTGGCAGTGCAGAAGGGCATTAATCCATTAAACTAGAATGTGTATTAATGACCCCCTATGTAAAAATTTAGAAACTCCTGGAGAATAACCACTGGTTTATGTCATTCTTGCATTTAGAAAACAAAGCTATGCACTTCCCAAGCACTGTGACTGTGCTCTATAGAACTGATTTTCAGCCTGTAGCACGCAGAGCATATCATAATGTATTGGTGAGTAAATGTTTGTGAAATCATTCTAGACACTAATAAGGGAAAGAAAATTCTAGACACTAATAAGGGAAAGAACTTCAAAACTAGGAAGTCGGTGTGGGGGGAAGAGTATGAGATAAATGATAGGGAGCAATGATATGATTCCTAAACAGAGGTAACTGGTACCAAGGACATCTAGATTCAAAAGGAAGGGACACAGGAATGTCAAATAGACTAGAAGTCATGCATACAAGGATCTAGTCCTTAGCAGACTGGTTTCTAAGTGCTCAACCGCAAGGAAATAAATTACTATTAAAACCTACCCATCCCATAGAATTTACATCTATGTGACCAGATTAGGTACTTCAAGACAGAATGCAGAAACAAAACTGCTGTCACTTGTTATCAACACACGTCCTAGCAATGATGATGCAGAGTTTTGTATCTAGCCACCATCAGAGCTGTGTGCACTTTAAGGTGAACACACGATGCGCACGAATTCTCTCATCGTTCTCCACGAATGATGCAGAAATGTTATTGTTCTTTTCTCTCTGAACTCTTACTAGATGACCCATATTTATAGGATGGCTTGTCAGGGTTGTTAGACTGGTCTGGGGCCATGCAGTGGAGAGCTAACTCTCCAGGTAGGTTCTGTTAGCTAACTTCACAGCAGAGGACAAAACAGACGAGATCATTCTGTGACAAGGTCTTCTATAAGCGTGAAACTCCAAAAGACCTGCTTTATTTAGAAAAGAAAAGAAAAAAAAAAAACACCTGGGGATAACGCTAAGAAAGTCTTATGGGGCATTGTGTTTAAAATGCTCAAAAACATAAGGAGATCTAGAATTCAAGACTTCAGAAATCCATGAGTGTAAGATCCCTGAACAGAGCACCATGTTTCCAATAACAGAATTCAAAATGTCCATCCTTCGCAAGAGTGTCTGTCTCTGTAACAGCAGGATAGCTAAAAGTATCCATGAGCCAATTAGTTCCCTGCATTGTCGATTTGCTCTGCATTGCTATTTCAACAGCTCATTACTACGTTGATGAGTACAGCTTCAGAAGCAGGCATTTGTACAATTGGTGATGGTTCGACCTCTCCAGAAGTGAGCACCTAATTACTTCTTCATGTGGAGGACTAATTTAAAGGCTATTGCTCTTTCTCTAAGTTGGATGTAAAACTTCGTATTGATTCACCTGGATTCAGTAACAACAGGGGTTGTCAGTCTTAATGACTGGATTCTTTTGTTGTCAAAATATGTCTGTAATATTAAATTCTGACTGATCTCTCCATAGCAGTATTTTATAAACAAGAAACCTGATATTTGGTCATTCAGCCTCAGAAATGAAAATATAATTTTTAGTGTCTGATGCGTACCAGTCATGAAATAAATATTTTTTAATGAAGTGGCGAAAGCTAAGTTAAAGCCAGAAAAAGTCAAGCAATAGAAACAGTTATTGAGTGTATTAGGAAATGTGATTCAAAATATCAAAGGTGTCCATAAATTAAAAAATGAAAACTAAAATGGCTAATTTAAGTAATAGTTTTGATATTTCCATTGGCCTAGATTTTTCAAACTCAAAATGTTGCTTTCATAAATATTTTTTGTTGTCGCTTTTTCTTTTGTTCATTTTGAATTCTGCTTATTCTTTACTCTTGGCTTAATTTATCTCTAAACCCAAGTCTATGACAATGTAAACAGGTGTCGTCTTTCTACCACTGTTCATAGAAACAATAAAGTATTCAGTCAGTGAACTACTGGGGTGCCTGGGTGGCTCAATCGGTAAGCAGCTAACTCTTGATTTGGGCTCAGGTAGTGATCTCAGGCTTTATGAGACAGAGCCCTACATCGGGCTCTGTGCATTGATAGTGCACAGCCTGCTTGGAATTCTCTCTCCCTCTCTCTCTCTGGTCCTCAACCCCCCCCCCCCCAAATAAATAAATAAAGTTAAAAAAAATAATTCAGCAAACTACTTATCAATGAATATGATGTCCTTCTTGGAAATTCTTTGTAATAAACTCAACAACAATAAAATCAGTACCTCTATGAAATATTGGCACTACTGTGTACATTTGTAGCATTAGTCACAACAGCCAAGATAGGGAAACAACCCAGCTGTCCTTCTGCAGATGAATAAAGAAGAGGTATGGCATATAATATGATATTATACACAATAGAATATTATTCAGCCATGAGAAAGAAGGAAATCTTGCCATTTGATATAGTATGGATGAACCCAGAGGACATTATGCTATGTGAAATAAACCAGACAGAAAAAGGTAAACACTGTATCATCTCACTTATACGTGGCATTTAAAGAAAAAAGAATGTCAAACGCCTAGAAGCAGAGTAGAACAGTGGTTAACAGGGGCTCGGGGAGAAGGGAATAGGAAGATATTGGCCAAAGGGCACCAACACACGGTTATGTAGGATGGATAAGTCTAAAGATCTAATGTACAGGCATGATGACTATTGTTAATACTGGATTGAATACAGGAAATATGCTTAAAGAATAGGCCTTAGGAGCACTCATCACAAAAAGAAAAGGTAACTTTGTGAGGAGATGATACGTTATAACTTGAGTATAGTAATCATTTCGCTATGTATATCATATCATATCTTATGCCTTAAATAAATATAATTTTTATTACAAGTCTATATAAAAGTCTACTAGAGTATCTGAAAATTTGGACAATGTCTTTCAGGGATTTTGTTGATTTTATGCAAGTTGTCAAATGTATCATGATAAAGGTATTTGGAAAAAAATAAAGTTCAAATGCTTTCATTAAATGAAATTTCATTTTTTCATTATTGGAATTATTAGTATCATTAATAACCTAAAAGTGCTTTCTAAATCAATATTCAATCTTCCTCACTTGCTTTTTTTGGTGTTTCAAATGATCCGTGCAGAAGAGGACACTCGCTGACCCTTAGTTTACCCCAAAGCCACAGGCTTTCAAGGAATCAAGTCAGATTGCAGATTCCGAGTCAGTGGCCTTGAAACAGCTCTTGCTCCGCTTATCGCCTGACACATCCATCAGGCCCTACGTGTGATTGATGGCGCCGTTTCTGGGGCTTTGGAAGTGATCACCAGAATGAAGGATTTTTTCGTCTGCATTAAAGCACAAAGTCATTTTAAAGACCAATTTTAGGCAGGTGAGCAGTAGCTGTCATCAACAAGGAAAATTTCACAGCCACGTGAGAAGTATGAAAAGAGTAACAGTTTTCAGGTGACTTCCTAACACCTTTCCTTTATTGGGAGTTCATGGCGCATGTATTCATATACTTTAAATTAAAGTGTCTTTTGATAATGACAGCTGTGTGTGTGTGTGTGTGTGTGTGTGTGTGTGTGTGTGTGTGTGTGTGATGCTTGCCAGATTTTTTTGTTTCCCTGTGGAAGTACTGTATAGTTTCTTGAGTAAGAAAACTTTGACAAAGCCTTGAGTTTTGCACCGGTGTGCAGGATTTTAATAGGATCTTTCTTCTTTCATTGGCCTCAGAAGTCAGATCTCTACATCTGTCTCTTCCAAAATAAAACAAGGGGGTTTGCACAGTGGACGTCAGCAGGCACAAAGTGTTCCGTCTTGCAGATCCCTCTTAGAAAAGCAACAATGTAGATGAAGCAGAGCAGTATTCAGCTGCATGCCTCCCAACGCCTCTGCCAGAACCTCGAGCTAATAAACATTGCTGTTTTCACTTTTCTCTTGGCCTTGACACTTTCTCACTGTTTCTAATTGCTTTGTTCTTCTTGGTTTTCTCTGTTTCCATTCAAAAGCATTCATTATGAAAACCAACTTATGTCCCTCATCATTTTGCCTACCAAAGCAAAAAGAGTATACCTAATCTTGTTTCAAGTTTTAAGAAGTTTTACAGGGTTTACAGAAATAACTAAGCAACCGCTTCTCTGTAAAAGTACAAAGAACAAAGAATAGAAGGAAATAGACTCCCTGCACTGAATCATCAAGTGACAGCATGTAAAACACCTTAAATATATTGAAGTGATCCATTAGTCAAACAGACATGGGCTTGGATTGTAGGTCACATCACTCATTTTGACATCTCAAAGCAAGTTAGTTTACTTATCTCATTCTCAGACTTGCCTCCTTAAAATGTGGAAGTAAAGCCGACTTAACACAATTGTGAAGATTAAGTGGCATAATGTATGTGAAATACCTCCTAAATGGATTGGACCACAGTAGGTGTGCAATGATTGCTTCAATTTTAATTCCTCCTGTAAGTATTCAAACAAAAGAAAATTTGTCCCTATTGGTCCTTTAACACCAAGTCAACCTGTTTCACAGGCCTTATTTATAGTATATCATCATAAAAATATTTTTAAGTAGGTAAAAATAGCCATAAATTACTATAAATATTGTTGGATCACACTCATTTTTATACCTGGGGTAGTCTATTTCATGCAGGGTAAGGTAAGTGTCTATGAAATTCTCTCTCTCTCTCTCTCTCTCTCTCTCTCTCTCTCACACACACACACACACACACACGTGCTCCTTAAAATTAAATGACATATGTATATCAGTAAAAAACGTATGTACACTTATTCAAGGGCTGCCATAATGTGATATTTAAATGTAGCCTGATTTAAATTTGATGCAAACTCTAGAAAGAACCGGTCAATGGGGAAAATATATATTTATACAATGAAAATGGAAGCACAAGGCTAACTATGTGAACTCTAAAATTGGGTTTCACAATTCTTCGTTTTCGGAGTTTAAATTCAGTTCTGGACAACACTCTAGTTATCACTACAGGTATGCATGCTGAAATGGTCAGAAGCTCGTGATGCATTCTGAACTGGTAAAGCAACGCAATAATCACATCTCCAATTGTAAACAAACGGACAGCATGGGTTAAAGTCTTCGCTGAAATGTTTACCTAAATTATTTGATATTCTTTCTGTACATACCACAGATAACATTGCAGGTGAAAATTCCTCTTTCTTTCTATATTTATACAGAAAAGAAACATAAAAATAAAATGGCCACAGAGAAATTACATCTTCCATTACTGAATTATGGGCAATCAAGGTCATAACTATAGACTTGTCCATTCTAAAAGATTGTCTGACTTCAAATTGACTCTTCCCTCTCATAGGTGTTTAATTGGAAATTGGCACAAATGTATAGCTTAAAAAACTTCTATATATCTTACAAAGTCAATATTTTAAGTATAATGTGAGAAATGTTCGTACAGTTGTGCCAGAATCAGATGCGTCTACTATTAACAATAGGGTCACATCTCCTGTGGAGATGTGTTTTTTTTTTCCATTTGAATTAAAAGTTGCAGACAGGGATAATCTAATTCGATGCTTGAAGGAGACTAAAGCATTCACTTGAGCTTGTTCATTTATGTCTGACAGGATTCAACTGTAGTTCCAGAATTTTGAAGAGATACTATAATAATGTATGAAAACTGGTTAAGAAAGAAATAACCATGCTTTTCATGTTATCATGCATTCTGAAAAAAATGTTTCAGATATGAGAATATAAAAATCATCACAAATAAACAAGGAAGTCCACACAAATAATGATTCTCCTTTATACATAATCTATAACTCCTCCAGAAATTGTAGAAAATAACAATTTACTGTTATGCACTAAAGAAAAATAATTGCATACATTAAAACCTTGTAGTTCACTTCAGTAAAACAGGGTGGTCTGGAACTCTGGGCACTGAATTACAAATCTAATTTGCCACAAATTCTTTCAAACTGAATATGGTAGAAGAAACTAGTCCATGTTTTAGGACTTTACTTTTTGTATCTATAAAAGGCAGTTGAACAAACGCTTAGGGTACATTTCAATCTTGTAACGATGACATTACAAAGTTATATAGTTTAGTAATTCAATAATGAGATGAAGACAATGCACATTGGCCTACCATAGCATGCAAAACTCACAATTTTATTTATAAGTTCTTGAATATAAACTTAATACTTTCTTATAAGTTTTAAAAGTTAATGATTGACTGATACTTTTTTTTAAATAGAGGCATTTTGCTCCATAATTCTCACAGCTACTAGAACAGTAACAATTGGACTATTCTTAAATCAGTTAGATGAAATTTATACCACTCTTCCTTTATCTTGGTCCTGAGAATCCATCTTTGGCCTGGGAAATCCCTACTCTATTATAAAGATCTACCAAAGCAGTATTCAAATAAATCTGATTTTAAGGCCCACATTATTTCCATTTACTGTAATGTTTCCAATTTCTAAATTCAAGTGGACTTCATGCCTATCTAGAAATTCTTAGAATGCCAACTTGATTCCATTCCATTTTGCTTTCTTAGGAACTGGTTTCATCAACCATTTTCATGCATTTTCTTTCTTTTAAGATTTCCACTTAGCAAATAGCACAGTGCTAAATGCATGCTAGAAGCTCAATAATTAATTGTAGAATTTATTAGGAAAAAAACCCACATTATTAGTTCCCATTGTCTATTCTGCATTTTAAAAGGCAATAATCATTTTTTAAAAACACGTATCTCATTAACACCAAAAACTCGCCTAAAGAGTAGTCTCTGCTTAGCAGTTCTTTCTTCCAAAATCCTAATTGCTTAATCTCTGACAATCTAGGACTCTGTTGCGACCATTCAAATAAGTCTTTTAATACACCATTAACTTTCAAATGCTCAAATGATGGATATTTTCCTCAGGTCTCATTTTTCTGACTATTCTACAAAAATTGTCTTAGTAAATATGCCTTCCTTGTTAGAGTGCTTTCATAACACAGGCTATTGTAACATACGAATCTCTTCTAAGATAAACATAATTCTCTCCTTTCTCTGAGTTATTGCTCAATTCTTATTTGTTTATAGTTGAGTGTCTCTCTCCCAATTCTGCTGTCATCCCCAAGATTTCTCATGGATGTGGTCTTGCTTTCAAACATCAACCAGAAAGAAGAGTATCTGCTCATCATGCTACAGTCTTAAGGCTCATCCTCTCATAATCCTTTCGTGACCAGTTTGAACATCTTTAGATCACCCACACTTCTTCTCCATTGTTCCCAAGGCTCAAGCACTCTGATGGGGCAGAAGGTCTGTGGGGACCTCATGAACCTCTTTGTCCTTAGATTAAATTTGGATCCAGATCCTTTTAGGTTGTGATTCCTTTGAAAACACAAGATCACGTTGTTTTTTCTCTAGCTGTTCTCCATCAGGAATATGCCAAATTCCCAGAGAGTTTTCAATACTACTGGATCACAAAAGAAAGGGGCAATATATATAAAGTGCTTGGATGGCTCAGTCAGTTAAGCAGCCAACTCTTGATTTCAGCTCAGTTCATGATCTCACCATTTGGGAGTTCAAGCCCCATGTTGGGCTCTGAGCTGACAGTACAGAGCCTGCTTGGGATTCTCTCTCTCCCTCTCTCTCTGCCCCTCCCCCACCCTCTCTCTCAAAATAAATACACTTAAAAATATAAAAGGGCAATATTGATCCCATATCTTTCAGAAGACTCCTTGACTTCTATGTAGATTTCTACCCTTCATTTCTTCAACCAATTTCCCCCAAGGTATGTTGATGTGAGGAAAGGAAACCTCGCTAGAGCAACAAAAATCCAGTTTAATGAGTGATTACTGAAACTGTATTTAAGAACGTAAAAGGAACTATACACTGAGAAGTCATTAGGGTTTTCTGGATTTAGTCCTACTTCTAATCACCAAGCAGAAAGAAGTATCTCCTCACCCTACTGAACTCATGATGTCTTCTTAGTCCAACCTGATGCCCTAAGGTGATATTCTGTAATAATCCAGACATAAAAGAAGCAGGAGGTAAAGTAGGGTGAAGATAGACATATAGATTATATATGCAAAATAGAGAGATGATACATATATGTAGGCACATACATATATATAGAGACATTGATTAGATAGATAGATATAGATATAGATATATAATATATACCATGCTGCATGACCGTCTCTCAATTTTCCTTCTTCTTTCACTTTTGAATACTCCATGGTCTTCTTTCCTGATGTATTTGCCAATATTCTATTATTTGTACATTTCTATCATATTCTTTCTACAGACAATCCCATTCATTTTTCCCCAAACCGTATGTATATAGAAGACTCCAAAATATTTATTTCTAATTTCCATCTGGCTCTTGAGTTACATCTCTTCATATTCTTCCTAGAAAATTATAATTAGACTTTCTGGTACCACTAATCCAGTGTATTCCAAAACAAAGTTACTATGCCTTCACTTATCGGAGCAAAGTACACAAAATCAGCTTAAAGGGACAATATGAGTGAATAAGTTCCCAAGTCTGCAAGACTAGAATGCTATCTCATCAAATGGATTAACATAGCTACACAAAGAATGCTCCACTGAAAGGGAGGAGAATAATCACCCATAAATGAGAAAGGTTAATGGCTGATAAAAGTTTGGCAATATAATTAAAAGTGTCCAAGGTGTTAATGATCAGCGTATCTTTTTTAGTGGAAATGGCAAGCTTAGGTTATTTCAGTGCAGTAGCATTTACACATTTTAAACCTAGATGTTTCTACCTTACTTTGTTTTGTTTTCACGTTCACCAACTAGTCTCCTAATTATAATTTATTTTCCCAAGCTCTGCGCCTATGGCGGGGAGAGAACATCACTCAGAGGATTGTTATTTGGTCTCCCTTGTGGTTAAATTTCTCCTTCTTAATTAAATTTTTGGCATTCTGATTTCATAGATCAGTCTTTTGAGATTGGTTAATTCAAATCTATTATTAAGAGATGGTTCCAGTTTCTGCTTAATGACAAAATTCAATCCCTAACCATCAAGATTGAGTGCCAACATGAACCATGGAAAATTCACTAAGATAGCATTTCTTAAAATGTATTCTGTGGAATGCCAGGTGCAAAAAAGAAAAAAAAGAGAGGTTAAAAGGTACTGTCTACTACTGTAGATTATGTCTACTTTTCAAATATCCCCAAGTACAGTAGCCTATTTTTTTAATGTCTTGCTAAAGACATCTAACATTATTTAAGCCACTGTTTCCCAAATTTATTGTTATTGAGGATGTGTTTTTTTTTCTTTTTCTTATTGTCCCTGGTTTTTACAGCGTTTGTTGTTGTTGTTGTTGTTGTTGTTGTTTTGGTTTTTTTTGAGAGAGGGAGGGAGATCATGTTGGTATTACTCTTGTGTATGTATCAGAGGGACAAGACTTACGCCTTTTAGGTCTCACAGCTAGCTATCTTTGTTGACTTCACAGGGTGTAATTACCTTAAAAACACAGGGACTATAGGGGTGCCTGCATGGCTCAATCGTTTAAGCATCCAACTCTTGATTTCGGCTCAGGTCATGATATCACAATTCCTGAGATGTACCCTACATCAGGTTCCCTGCTATCAGCGCAGACCCCGCTTGGGATCCTCTATCCCCCTCTCTCTGACCCTCCCTCACTCATGCTGTCTCTCTCAAAAATAAATAAAACATTTTAAAAAAGAAATAGGGAAGTTGTTTTATTTACCATATATTTTATAGTTGACATTTTCTTCCCAACACAGTTTTCGAAGCAAAATTTCTCAATATCTAGAAACAAGGTCAAGTGCTCCAATTATACCATAATATTGGCTCAAAAAATACAGAAAGCCATTGTAGACCAACAGATCCATCTTGCTCTTCCAAAGAATAAAATTTTAGGTAAAAGATATATCATTGATTTTGTAATTAGTTGCTCAGTGATTCTTACTTTAGCATGTATTGCACTTTTCATAAGTTAATTCTGGTTTTCTCTAAATTAATGTAATGGAGTTATGGAACTTTTCATTTCTAGGTCAGGCCACAGGGGTGGTAACAAGTGATAACAAGAAGAAATGTGTTCCTGTCTTGAACATAATTACTTTAAAAAAAAACAAAAACACAGGCACAATTTCTACCTTTAATTCTTTAAACTTAAATATAAATCAGGAAAATGGTTTTCACCATTTGTTGTCACAACAAAATAACAAAATATTACATGAACAATTATCCAATTCTGTTTTATAGACAATGTCTGATAAATCTTTTGAAATATAATTACATACCGTTTTAATTTTAAGAAGATTGCAAAGAATGGGAATCCCTTTGGATTTGAGATGTTATTAATCTTTAAGACTTACTTATCAAGTGCCTTTAAATTCTGCCCAGCCCTCAGTGATTCCATCTTAGTAACTTTTACTAAATGCCTCCTGTGGGTAAGGGTTACTCAGAACTTGGCTAAAATAAATCCAAGCAATGCAGAATTCTATTGTGTAGCTTATAGATTATGCAGGTCGTTTGCCTCCTATTGACTGCTAACCACAATGAACAGAAACACAAGGGGAAAAAACAGATAGTCAAGTCGTATATTTGACAAGGTCTTAAAGCTTCAAAAGAGAATTTTGAAAAAGTGGTTTGAGCTCTCAATTTAAGTTGTCTTCTACATTTTCTGGCCCTGACGCTACTTAAATATTGGAAACAGAATGTATTGAGTACCTAATATACTCAATAGGGATAGATAGGGATTGCAAGTTATGATAAATGGTATCAGAGAAATTGTTTCATAATAAAACAAAAATCCTAGCTTCAGGAATTTACAATCTGTCTATGAAAATTGACACAGTAATAAGAAGATATAAACAGTTATGGAGACAACATACCCACAGGGATAGATACACATCCTCAAACACCACATTATTTCCTTTGTTAGACAAGTGAGCGAAAATGAAGCAAAAAAAAAAAAAAAAGGAAGAAGAACATTGTGTTCATGGCCACAACAAAAGCAAAATCAGGAAGCTGAACATATTACATAATGAAAAGGGTATAGCTATTCAACTTGGTGTTTTGTATTTTCAAAACAATGCAGACAAGCTATTTAGGGTAAATTTGGTTAAACTGATTCATAGAGTATAACATATTGCTAAATGTAATTCTACATTTAAAGCAGAAACTCAGAGAATGAAAAACAAATTAAGAAACAGTTTCTAAATGGATGTGTATGTTAAAGGAATCTGTTCTGAAATCTAAGATTTCACTCTTAGTGTTCTTCAAATATTCATGCATTTATTCTGTTTAAATAATTATTAATGTTACTAATATATACATATATTTTCCATCACTGTGATATTATAGAAGTATTACTACAAGTTGTCATTTAAACACTTTTGCCCCAATATGTCAACGAAACAGGAATTAGATGGTTTATTTGTAGATCTTAGTTCAAATAACATTTATACTCCTCAGAACCAGAAAGTTTTTTTTTTTTTCTTTCAGTAACCATAGAATATGTAATGAACCAGCATTATGTTTCCTCATTCTGGCTACTGCTCAATTGTTTTTTAAAATAACTTAAATATACATTGCAAATTACTTTAAATTAATCCACATGTGCCTATGTGTTATGTATTTATATCTGTATTGATTGAGCATTCAACAGAAATTTATGGAATCAATGATGCTAACTGATTCAATTCTTTTATTTTAAATACAATATATTATTTTAAATATAACAAATTGGATATTTCTTTTCTGGACTTAGGTTTTCTCTCCACATTTGAAAAATGAAACTTCCTTTCCTCATTGGAATTATTTTGCAGAGAATGATATTCTATTGAGAATTAACATGACTCAAATACATCTAGTTAACATTAATATTAGCAAACTAGCAATTAAGATTCCGTATATAATGTCCCATTTGTTAAAAGAGTTGAAATATCTAAGATGTTGAAATGAAATTCCAAGTATTGATTGCTCTTTACTTTAATTGTTAGCACTGAGTAGTTTAAGTAGTTTGGAGTTTTTTCTTTCTTTTTTTTTAAGTTTTATTGACAGTCCACATCCTAGAAGGAACTTTAAAACTCCAACATCTATAGCACAGAAACTTACTAGCATGCTAGAAATGGAATTATATATCAAATACAATGCTTTTAATATTAAGAGTAGTGTTTCTGTCTGTCTTGCATTGGGATACATATGTTTACTGTCAGTATCATGCCTATAAAGTTAGGAGAATTACTAAGCTTATTGCAAATTGATTGAATATGGCTAAATGTTGATTTACATAATTTTTATCAACTAGACTTGAATTTTGAGATCCTCTAAACTCCACTTCAAAATACACACACACACACACACACACACAGAGTTTTGTGAATTCTAAACACAACATACATTTTTTGCAATATATACTTATATAAACTTAAGATTATACACTTCAGATGAAGGATTCCCCTGCTATTTGTTTTCTTTAAGTTTGCATTACTTGGTTAATACTGGCTTTATCAAATCAGCTGCTTGACTATCTTTTCACTCAGTTACCCACCCCCTTCAGATTAACCCCATGAACTATATCACTTTCTCTAATACTTTTTACTAAATGGAGGCTGGGGGAAAAAAATCTCATGTGCAAATGTATAACATGTTTTGGAGTGATTTTCCATTTGTGTATTCACGCTATTTTTGTTTGCTTTTGGCTTTCTAGATTTTCATGGGATAGCTATTCAGTAGGACACTGGTTAAATACTTACTAGGGCATAACAAAACAGTAAGTTTCATATTCCCCACTACTGTCTATAATTATGTAGTATCTGCCCAGAATGTAGTTTTCAAATGATAAGATCAAGTTCCAGTTCAATAAGAAAGACTGTTGTGTCCTTAATGAGTATAAGATCATGGCATAAATACACTTGATGTAAGATATCATTCATTATTTTAGATACTTCTTAGTGTTGGACATACCCAAAGCACAGGGAAAAATCCTAGAAAGTTGAAGTATAAATTGTAACAATTCTTGATCTCAGAGCTAAAGAGTTTAAACTTCTAGTTGTAATTGTACCTTTTAAAATATAAATTGTAATCGATTTTTCTAAATGTGATAAATTTAAAACAGGCAAGAAAAATTTTAGTAATGTTTTCACTTTTTAACAAAAATTTTAAAAAGTTTTATAGTGTAATATTTTTTAATTACAGCATCAAAACTACAGGCACTATTCTATTTATGAATCTGGAAATTAGGAGGGGAAATAACCACTTGAAAATTGCTATATAAAGTACATCGGTGAAACAGAAATACCAGCCAATTTCCCAGAAAAACTTGCACTCTGTAAAGTGTTTATGCACTGGATGAATTTACTTCCTTGTATGTATTTCCTGCTCCTGAGAGGAAAAAAGACAGATTTTGCCCAGCCAAATCCTAAAAATTGTGGAGAGCTCTCTGCATCAGCCCATATCATATTTCACTGAAAGCTATTGGCCTTTTTTTATAAGCACACTAAAAGAGGAACAGATTAAGGATAGCTTTTATGGGATTTATGAGTTTGGTTCATTCATTTTTGTATGTGCAGAATGGTAAGAGAGAGCATGGCAGTGAAAGAAGGAGAAGAAAGCTAAGAAGATTTACTGGCTTCTCTTCTATCTAAATTCCCCAAACCCCAACTTCAAGAATAGCATAGCTCTGGGTCCTGCTTATTTAAATAAATAAATAAATAAATAAATAAATAAATAAATAAATAGGCGAGTACAGTTTAAACCATGTAGTTTCAAAAATAGTTTTCCTATAGGCTGTGGCAGCTAGCTTCATGAAGGGCCATCTCGGTATTATCTCATTTCCTTGCGCTGCAATGAGAAGCCTGGCCTTTTTAATTCTGAGACTAGGGTCTAGCCCACGTTCGACCACGTAAACTGCGTTGCCCAAGGCCAGTTTCACTCTTCTCTGAACCTCATTGTATCAAATTAGATACTAATATAGGATAATATTAATAGAGCTTAGTCCACAGGTGGTTGTGACTAGCTAAAATGGTCTTGTAGAATCCACAGCACAACTTGTGACTCAGAAGAAGCTCTCATTACATTCAGTTACTATCTTATCACGAAAAAGTAGTCTTACCCCCTCTTTTGCAACACTCATATTCAATCTTTCACCTTTGCTATGAATTTCCATTGTTAAGGCCTGCATGGAAGTAGGGGTTTCAGCTCCATTGCCACCGGGAGGCTGGGTGAGAGGCAGTCAGTGAAAGTGTGCTTACTTTTCAAAGTCCAGGGATCACAGCGATCGATTCCTAGCTCAGTTAAGTGGGACTGCATAATTGGAGCTCTTCAATAAAGCCACACACCTTCATGGGCAGCTTTCATCAAACAAAAATCAAAACAAGATTCTATGATCGTGAGAGCCCTCTTACTGTGAATGTGGCCACTAAAGTCCCATTTCCTCTCTGTCTCGGTAGATCCTAGAATACTGAGTTCAGCCAATAAGCTTTGTCAAATTACAAAACGACTTTTTAAAATATAGATAAAACATCTTTTGTAGGCTTTAATTTTTTATATTCTTTCTCTAACTTTTCAACATACATTGCATTGTCTATTTAACAACACCCACTCTTCAAGTCATTTCTATGAGACAAAACATAATTGTTCAAACACTACAAGGTTATATGAGTATTCAAGACAATCTCAGACTTATCATAAAGGCATCTAGCAACTGCAAATAGTATGCTTCCCAATGTTGGAGAAGCATAACTGAGAAAACATTCATTTCTCTATGGTTATGTATCACTTTTTATTATTTAACTCCAGTGTAATCTTATCAGTTTATAGCTCACTTACATAAAATGGCACATGACCATATGTAAAGACATCTACATCATGTAAGTTATTATGATATGGCACTCAAGCAACAAATAATCAGAACCATATTATTAAGAATTATGAAAGGCTCACTGTACCAGGATGATGGTTTAAACAATTAAGTGCTCTCTCTCAGTATTTATGGCTTCCATATTTCAGTTAACATACAATGAGGCACATGCATATAATCCTTCCAAATGTGCAGAAAGGTATAGAGTCTCATTATACTGTGTGCACATCAACTCACATTGGCTAAGAGATAGGAAAAATCAAAAGATAAGCTCTTCACATACTTCATGTGCACAAACACCTTAGGGAGACAGGCAAAAATGTCTGAAATTTCTAAAGCCTTAAACATGATCGTTAGTGTTCATCTTTTTGGAAATACTTTTTTAAACAACTGACCGAGAAATAAGATCACTTAGCAGTTTTACATGTGGGAAATAAAAACAAGAACATAATATGAGGGTAACTGTCGTAAGGAAAGCAGAATTTCTTTGTTATGAAAACATTTTGTCATTCAGTCGGTGGTTATTGAATTACAATTTACTATGTACTAAAATTCTGTAGAGGATGCCGTAGGGTGTGTGAATACAACTACACATTCAAATTAGAAGCTCCAAAATATTAAATCAAAGCATGTTTTCATTCAACAACTCTACTGCCCAAGTACCAAATGCCAGATTCTGTCCTAGGTGATGCAAATAATAGGATGAAAATTAACCATAAACATCTGCCCTCCTGAGCTTACAAGAGGAGAAATAGATACAAATGAAATCATGACTCAAATTTATAATTATAAGCGTGATACATGTCATGGCATAAAAGCGGAAGGCCATTATGAACACATGAAAAAGTAGAACCCGATTTTGTCTGAACAGTCAGGAGAGACCTGACTAAGATAGCAATGTTTGAGCTGAGATGAGGAGGGAGAGAGAATGTAACTGAGAGAAAAAGGTGGTGGAGGCAGCTTGCGGAATGATAATGGGGACAGTTCTTCCAGAAAAGAAAAAGAATGTGCAGGACCCTGAGATGAGAGGGAGCACAGCTTGCTAAAGGGATTGAAATGCAGTCATGTTTTCAAGCCACAGGGCCACAGGGAAAGCAATGCAAACCCAGTCCGGAGATTTCAAAATGGACTTACCACTCAAGGATTATAGGTCACATACCATAAATTTGGTTTTCATTCTAAGAGCCAAGGGGAACACAACATTTCATTAAACAGATGATTGCATGATCAGATTTATTTTACAAAGGATTTCCAACACTCAGCTCACATGGATACACCTCAGGGACAGCTTCTTCGGATCTCCTGTGCCTTTAAGGATCTGTTAAAATATTTTAGCTGATACCCAGAAATGTGTACATTTGCACAGACATCCAGAAATGCATACAACTTCAGAGTTCACTGGGCTGCTAAAGCCATGACATTCGTGTTAAAAATTCCTATACCACAGTGAAATGGCATTTGTAGTTTTAGGGCTATTGATCAGAACCCTAGACATAGAAAGTCAAAACTTACAGAAATGATTTTAAAAGGGGGCTTTGAAAATCAAATAATTTCTGTTGAAATAAGAAAGAGTCTAAAGACACTAATGCCACTTTAGCATCTAAGGGCAGAGTTTTAAGGCCTGGATGGCTAAAATTGGACCTATTAGTTCACTGATAATGTCTCAGTTTAGCTCCTAAGAAATGCAATACTAATCTAGTGCATTAATTAAAAACACACAAAAAAATGAAAACCCAGGTCCAACTTTTACCATTCTTGTCCTGCTCAACTTTCAGCCAACTTACCTTCTAGCCCCACATGCCTACACAAGGATTTTGCTGTTGTTGTTGGCCAGACTCTTCAATATTTTCATTTCATGGAGAGATCCACTTAGCTTTCAAGCTGGTTCAAATCCCTTCCATTTCTGGATTCTTCGTCTGTAGGTTTACACTTTCTCGTCAAATCTGACACCCCAAACTGTTCTTCCTTCCAATACTGACTTTGGCTTCTCATCCCCACCATGCCATATGCTTATTCCTTAGACTTTGTTCAATTATTCCACAAACAGCGTGGCCTGAGCCAATGTAGTAACTTGAGGGTGTGATGGGCAATGATTCATGTCAAGTTTTCTCTGGTTGTATTTGGTGATAAATTAAGAAGTATGCATAAAGCAGCAGAAAAACGAGCCTAGAAGCTGAAATGATTTAGGGATAGGACTGAAGTTGAATGGGCACGTTCAGAGGCATCACACTTACAGAACACTCTATGCTTCTTGTATGTTTCTTTTATTTTCAACCAAAGGCAATAACAAATTTCTATTCTGTGTATCTCAAGGGAGATGTTGAAACTCATGGCAAATCCAAACCACCATCAGCATAAGAGCAGCCAGTGTTACAAGGTAGGGGGTTGGGGGCTAAATACTTCTAGGTTTATGACATGCTTACAGTGAGATGAATCCACCAAAGAAAGCATCTGCTAATAAAATGACTACTGGAATCTATAAGAGGCACTGAGTCTTTGGGAAAGAATAGTAGAGGTGGATATGTGGAGGACAGCAAAAATAGGTAAATTTGAAAGATCTGGAATACAGAACAACTGTTTAAGGTAAGTAAGGATTGAGACTGTGAAAAGAAGTATTTTACATCATTGACATTGACAGATACATGGAAGAGGATCCGTTCTTGGAGTGAAGAAAATGTACTTAATTTTGGACAACATGAGTTTGAAATTTTTATGTAAGGTTCTGGTACAAATATATAGCAGCTTTGCTCAGCAAGGTAAGACTGATGCTCAGGAACCATGTCAAGGCCAGGATTGGTTTCAGAGTTATTATGTATGATTAGTAAAGTGATTGGTAAGCCAAAGTACACAGTTGTATGGGCAAGTACATAGTTGTATGGGCATAGTTGTACAGGTAAGGAGTAAAAATAAAGTCAAAGACTAGAATCAGAGGAAATATATAGTGCAGTTAACGTCAAAATAGTTCCAGGAGATGTGGGAGTCTCAGAAGTCAGCAGTGAAGGGGTTCCAGGAAGCTGGGTCTCCATAATGTCCAAGTATCCAGAGATATCAACGAGCATGAGGACTAAGGAATTTGGTTACTAGTAAGTAATTGGGACTTTTAAATAATACCTTCAGTGCAATAATGATGACAGAAATGCTGCAGAATTAAAGAATCAGTAGTTGTAAAATCGACAGTATACAAGATAATGAGTATATCCTGCTTTTGAGATTTTTTTAAAAATTTGATGTGGAAACACAGACAGGATTGTGTGTGTTTTCCAGAATCCATGAGATGTCAGTACTTTTAAGTGGCTGAATGAAATACTTAAGAGAGACAACTTGCTTTTTTTTTTCCTAATTTTTTTTTTTAATGTTTTTATTTATTTTTGACACAGAGAGAGACAGAGCATGAGCAGGGGAGGGGCAGAGAGAGAGGGAGACACAGAATCCGAAGCAGGCTCCAGGCTCTGAGCTGTCAGCCCAGAGCCCGATGCCGGGCTCGAACTCAGGGAGTGTGAGATCATGACCTGAGCCGAAGTCGGACACCCAACCGACTGAGCCACCCAGGCGCCCCAAGAAAGACAAGTTGCTTTTAAAGATCAGAGCCCAGAGAAAACAATCGAAGGATAAAGACAGCAAAAACATGGAAGTGAGTGAGTGGATCAAGAACACATAGGAAAGTTTAGACTGAAACACCAGCAAGAGGAGGACGTGGGTACAGTCAACATGCAAATCAAGCACACAAAACAGTACTCGCCTCCATGCGGAGAAATGTGGGGAAAACCCGGGAAAACCCAAGGAGTATTTCAAAAGGAATTTCAAGATCAGGTACGATACCTAACAGGCTCTTTTATTTCCTCTACTCAGTGACCCAATTTACACTATTTTGATTGGTATTGATATATCCTAACTTAAATAATGGCTGCCTTATTTTTTTTTTCATTTCTTATTAAAGACCAGATAATAAAATAAAAACCACATAGGGACAGATAACTAGCAGAGTTCAAAGAATCCATTACAACAGCTGAAGGGGAGAGGGGTGAGTATAGTATGTATCTTTTTAAATCATCCTGGGTGTCTTTTATGAAGAGAACCAAAAAGCATACAATGTGGCAGGTCAGGGGCAATTCAAACTTAAGTGAATCAAAAGGAAATTTTAGGTGCACCTTTCAAGGCAATACAAATCCCAATAATAAAAGGTTCTTTAAATACATCAAAAGGGCTGATTCATTCAGCAAGCATTTATCCTGTGCCTATTCCATGAGCATCAATAGGACCGGGGGTAATCACTGATTTCAAGGGCCCTAAAGGGTGGAAAATGGAGTGAAGGACAACTGTGAAAATTTGTTCCCACTTTTTTTGAAGAAAATTATCAGAAGACCCCCAACTAAATTTTCTTTAGTGTCACATGATGCATTTTTAAACCTTCCTCTATTGAAATAATTTTAGGTTTTTAGAAAAGTTTCAAAGGTAATATGGCCAGTTTCCATGTACCAACTCACCTAATGTTAACATCTTACGTAACCATGTATATTTGTTAAAATTAAGAAATTAGCTTTTGTATAATACTAGTAACTGAGCTAGAAATTGTGTATGGACTTCACCAATTTTTACACTACTGTTCTTTTCCTGCTTCTAAATAACAAGGGGGAGAGGTACACTCCACAGAACAGACACTAAGAGAAACCCACAAATCCTTGAGGATGACAGCAGGTGGCATAACAATGAAGGTAAACCCCAAGGAATTCCCATTGGTATCACACTCTTGTGTGTCTCACTCGCATGTATTGTGAAGTTATCAAATCTATAATAAAGCACTGTTATCTTTAAAGTTTTTAATGTTTATTTGTTTTTGAGAAAGAGAGAGAGAGAGAGAGAGAGAGAGAGAGAGAGGCAAAGCATGAGGGGGAGAGGGGCAGAGAGAGAAAGACACAGAATCTGAAGCCAATTCCAGGCTGAGCTGTCACCACAGAGCATGATATGGGGCTTGAACTGAGAGATCATGACCTGAGCCAAAGTTGGATGTTTAACCAACTGAGACACCCTAGCTCCCCAAGCATTTTTTGTTATCTTTAAACAAAGAAGGAAGAGGCAACAAAAATTTTATATAAAGATTATATCTTGGGGCATCTGGGTGGCTCAGTAAATTAAGCATCCCACTCTTGACTTTAGCTCTGGTCATGATTTCACAGGTTCATGGGTTCAAGCCATGTGTTGGGCTCTCTGCACTTACAGCACAGAGGCTGCTTGGGGTTCTCTCTCTCCCTCTCTCTGCCCCTCCCCCCACCGGAGCTGTCTCTGTTTCTCTCAAAATAAATAAATAAACTTAAAAAATTATATCTTGTTAATTTCACTAAAAACTCTACTCCTGTCTTCCACCAAATATTATTCAGATTTTGACAAAAGATAAAAAACCACAGTAACAATCATAGTTAAGTTTATTCTCCTGAATTTGAACCTCTACATGTAGGCATATTGAATCTGTCCAAATAGTGAGTACTGCCTAAAGTGACCAAGATGATAAAGCCCCAGGGCATATTCCAGAAGAAAATGTTCTATTTTCCTCACTACAGCTTACAAACAATCAGATCCCCGTCTACTCTCTTCCTGATAAGCTGACAAAGAATGACCCTGTGGAGCATTTTTCACCCTAATATGGTCAGGCACACCAGTCCTAGGAGCTTGGCTACCCTTCTTTTTATCTGTGCCACACCCAGGTTCTCCTTGTTGTCTTAAGTTTACTTTGAATACATTTATATTGTTTGGTACTATATTGTGTGTGGGGGTTTGTTTTTTTTTTTTTTTTTTTTGGTTTTTCATTATTATTTGTTTTTGCAAGTGATTAAAATATTGTGGCCTATCTTGTTAATCTTGACATCAGGACCACTGTGGTCCTTTTGTGTTGTAATCATGAGTAACAACACTTAACAAAAGCAAGAGGTGTAGTGTAAGTGATTTATTGTGTTTGACGCTGGTTTTTATTCTGATATTTAAGCAATTTTGTTAGCATTACATAAGCTAACTGTTGTCAATTCCTCCTCATAAGGCTTTCTATGTGTGGCTGTTTCCTAACATTTTATTAATACGATATGAAAAATTTTTAGGAGCTCCTTGAGAAAGGAAACCATTTGAAAATTAATCATAATTTTGTGCCTATATTGGAAAATAATCTATTTTGAAGCAGTTGTCTTCAAATTTTATACATGAGGTTCACCTAAGAATTTTTAAATTCAAATTTCCAGACTCCACATATATTGCATTTTTAAGCAGCTTTCACAATTAGACTGCATTTTGAGAACTACTGAACTACTTGCCGTTGGTACTAGACTGTGAAAGGGTAGTTGTAAAAGATAAAATGACATTTTTTCCAATCTCTGCTAACAAAAACTTAAATGAAAACTGATTTTTAAATCAGAGATAAGTATCCATTTTGAAGAAGATTCTCTCCTTTCAAAGATATGACTAAAATCTTCAATTATATTTTTCATTATAATAATTACACTTTCAAGACAAATTCACCCAACAGTTTATTTGCAAAAGCCCTAAATGTTTGCATAACTCCCTCATGACTTTTTATAAGACATGCTTAAGCCATTATGCGAAAATGAGATTGTGATCGGATGAGGGGAAAATCATTATCTTGTCTTTTCTACATACATCATTCCAAAATTTAGAAAAGACATGATTAAAATAAAATTCTTTGCCCAATTCTCAGACTTCTGAAACAATCCATCAATCAATCAAATGTGAAAACTTTGCTCAACAGGATAATAAACTGCTAGCAATTCAACAGGGGTTGTAGAAGCTCACACATATATCATGTTTCCCCTTCCTTCAAATGTGTACATTAAATTCCTACTCCTGGTAATGACTGAATAGTTAGTATCAGACTATTGTCTTGCCAGTAACAATTACAAATTCTGTCTGGAAAAAAAATTGCCTGAAAGTACCAGCACAGAGATAGAAACTGAAAGCCCTCAAAGAGTGGAATTCACAGTGTTTAAGAATTATTTTTTTTTCTAATTGTCCCCTGGCCTGTGTGAATTCATGCAATACAGTTCATGCAGAAAGAGAGAATATTCTTATATTTAAAAATAGAGATAAATATTCAGGCCAAGCAAAGTGGCTGCAAATTTAGGCAAGAAATCCCCAAATAAAAGATGCCACAGAAGGGAAGCCCAAAGTTGTTACATACAAAATTCACTCAAAATTTTGGCTGACTGCTAACCTGCACATATGAAGGACAGAAATCCAAGAGTCCAGAGTAAAGTAATAAATACAAGTCTAGAAGAACAGAACAGAGATTTCAACAGCTTCTCAGTTCCAGGAGCGACACAGTTTTGAAGTTCAAGCCCAAGCGATTTAAGGACTGGATACACACCTTGGGATTTCTATTGAAACCATCAAAGAGCCATGCCTCAGAATTAACAATTATATCACAGCACTAACAAATTAAACAAAAACAAAAGCAAAAACAATGCCCTCCCCCCAATGAAATATGCCAGTGAACAAAGCCTGAAACTAGGCTTTCACATTATCAAGGTCTTCTGTCAGTAAGGTAACTCTTCTACAACAGAAATCAATACTCTTTTAAGAGGAAGACAGAAGTATCAAGTTCTTTGCAAAGTAACATCTACAATCTCCATTATACAATTAAAAATAATCAAACATGAAAAAATAATAGACATGCAAAACCACAGATGATCCGTATGTTAGAAGACAAAGATTTTTAAATAACCATAAAATTATGCTATAGAAACTATAGGATATGATGGATATAATGAAAGAAGAAGAGGGAATTTTGGGCAAGTTATGAAAAATAGAAACAAATAAAATAAGATACCTGTAATCAAACCTACACTGTGTAAAACAAATAGATAATTGATTAATCAATACAGAATAAAGGTTCAATGAAGTACAAAGCAATTATTCAACCGAAAGTCTAAAGAATAAAAAATAAATAAAAGGGGGGGGGGGAGAGAGACCAAATAAACACAACCTCTACAATCTGTAACAGAGTATAAAAGGGTAGTCTAACTTATATATATGTTAGGAAAGGTTAGCAGAAAGGCAGAAAAAGACAGACAAATATTTGAAAGAATATTGGCTGAAATTATTTCAAATTTGTTTAACAACAATATACAGCTCCAAGAAGTTTAACAAACCCATGGTAGGAAAAATAAATAGAAAACTACACCTCGGGTCATCCTATTAAAAAAGTGCTAAAAGTGAAAATAAAGATAAATATATGGAAAGTACCTAGGGGGCAGGGGCTATTATATAAAAAGGTCTAAAAATAAGAGTGTCAGTTCATGGTCATCACAAAAAAAAATTGAAACCACAAAAAAGAAAAAAAGAATGTCTCTAAAGTACTGAAGCAAAGATTAAATAAGTACACATTGAGTAAAGCAATATCTGAACAGGTTCATTGCCAATGAAGTCTCTCTGAAAGAAATTCTGAAAGAATGACTTAGGTCATTCAGGCTGAAGTAAAACTAAATTTTCATTTCTTAGGAATAAACAAAGAACACTGCAAAGTTAAATACATTGGTAAATTTATAAAATTAGAGATGTGTTTTAATAATTCAGTAAGCCCTTTATTATTAAAATAATTTGAGGGGCGCCTGGGTGGCGCAGTCGGTTAAGTGTCCGACTTCAGCTCAGGTCACGATCTCGCCGTCCGTGAGTTCGAGCCCCGCGTCAGGCTCTGGGCTGATGGCTCAGAGCCTGGAGCCTGCTTCCAATTCTGTGTCTCCTTCTCTCTCTGCCCCTCCCCCCTTCGTGCTCTGTCTCTCTCTGTCTCAAAAATAAATAAAATAATTTGCATGAGAGGCATTTACTGATTTTACTTAGAGTTTATTTAAAAGTTTATTTTATAGCTGCATATATGTTATAAATATGTTCTCTGTCGGTTAACAGAATAAATACAATACAGTTTTTAATTGGGAATTTTAATGTTTTAAATTCATGATTCTGAATATTAAATCTAGTGTGGTAACAGATGCAGCTAAACAGAGTACAAGTTTGTATTGGGTTTATACCACTCTGAACTTTGATTTTTTGGGGGGAAGTTTTGTAAAAGTTTTATAGCTGAAAGTCACATTAGTGCTCCAGTTTTTACTACAGCACAGAGAGAGAGGTTTTCCTAACTTGAAAATTAGGAGGGATATGGCATTTTGTAGCAATGTGGATGGAACTGGAGAGTGTTATGCTAAATGAAATAAGTCATATGGAGAAAGACAGATACCGTATGTTTTCACTCTTATGTAGATCCTGAGAAACTTAACAGAAGTCCATGGGGGAGGGGAAGAAAAAAAAAAGAGATTAGAGTGGAAGAGAGCCAAAGCATAAGAGACTCTTAAAAACTGAGAACAAACTGAGGGTTGATGGGGGGTGGCAGGGAGGGGAAAGTGGGTGATGGGTATTGAGGAGAGCACCTATTGGGATGAGCACTGGGTGTTGTATGAAAACCAATTTGACAATGAATTTCATATTTAAAAAAAAAGAAAAAGAAAATTAGGAGGGAGAGATTAAATATTGTGCCAAGGATCCCACAGCTATCTAATAAAAAAGGAGAGGTTAACACCAGGACCACAAGAGTTAATCAGTCTTTTTCACCATGGAAATGTCATTGTTAGGTTTCCCTTGGTCAGACTGCTTTTCACAATAAGTGTCAAGTCAAGAAAAATGAGAAATGGCTTGCATTTTTGGTTATCCAGTACTTGCTTTCCCAAAGTATCATTAAATAATTACTTCAGTCTACAACCAGGCGTTATTTTCTTTCCTAGAGACAAATAACCTTCCCATATAGTGTTTTGTTCCTGGTGAAAAAGAAATTTTATGGTGTTGCATTAATTAGTAAGTGATTTAAAAGATACAATTAAAGTTAGTAAGAATTCATAGACGTTCCCAATAAATTGAGATTTACAAAGAAAACGTTATATAATTTATTAGATGCAGAAGATAGGGCATGGTGGCTATTCGGTGGTACCAGAGAACTCATTGGTTTTCCCTAATCATTATGCTTTTTAATTTCCTTCACACATCAGTTTGAAGATAAGCCCAAGTTATCTCATGTGGCTTTTTTAAATAAAAATAAATAAATAAAAAACCCTCTCATTTGAAAATGAAAAATTAGATTTAGTACTTTTTAATGTCACTAAAAATGGTGAGGAGATATCAAAGTTATTTTGTGCTCTGACACACAAAGAAAGGCTGAATGAAAGTATAACTTCATTTAAAGATGAACAGATTTTATTGCTTAGTATTTGCCATTAATACAGATTCATTGTGTATCATTGCTATTTTATATATTTACCATTCAACTGGGTAGAACAATATCTTCACAAGAAGTATATGACATGGCTCCTATTTGAATTTCACTTATTCAAAAATGTTAACTGAATTTTCATAACAGGTCAACAGGAACAGTGCTAGATAATAATAGGACCAAAGATGAATTGGATACAAATTTCTACCATCCATTCATTGGCTTAAAATTTATTTAAATGAGCGCTTTAAAGGTTATGTTGTCAAAAATGAAGTATTCCATACATATCATATCCTATGTTACTCATACACCACCTACAACCATCACACCATGAAAATGATGTTTTTCATATAGAAAGTGTACGAGTCCCCTCTATCCTTAGGTGTCTTCCTGGAGTTATTTATCAGAATGGAGAAAAGTACTCATTACCAGCACAAATGACTCAGAATTAGGCTTTGCTTTCCTAAAGCTGAATTAATGTCATATCCAGGAATTGTTTAATATGTCGAGTGTGACATTGCTTCGGTATCTATTATGGTTGTGTTCGGCATTGCTTCTGGCTAGAAGGTAAAGTATTTTATAGGATGAAATCCAAATCCCTTTTCTTGAATTGTCTTATTGGCAATAACAAAATAAATATCAAAAAATGATAAATAGCAAAAATTCAATGATTATGCCCTGAGTTTAAAGATATGAAAGCTTATCAAACAAAAAATTGATTTATCCGTTTATCAGTCATCAAGTCCTGTTCCTAACTATAGCTTTCGAACTAGCTCTTTCCTGTATACTTTTCCTGCATATTCTTGTAGCTCATTCCTTTTCTTTCTCAGGTCTCTTTCTCAGGTCTTTTTCCTGAATGAAAGGTTGCCTCCTAAAGAAGTCTAAGCACCCAATTCCAACGTGTGTGTGTTGGGGGTTAGTCCCCCTACAAGTTCAGTAATTCTCTGGACACCTGCTGGGTGTCCTATAATCAACTCATTTCTAACACTGTCTATGGGGAATAGAGTCAAGTTCCACAGGTTAAAAGTTGTCTCACAGTAGACTCCCACCACCACCACCTCAGAGGCCACCACCTCAGAGGCCAATCATAAGCTCCAGTTGTCACCTGTGCTTCCAACCAGATGACTATAGATAGGAGGTTCCCACAACCCCCTCCTTAACTTGCTAAAACAGGTCACAGAACTCATTGTTTTACTATACCATTACTAGATCATTGTCTTATTATAAAAGATAGAACTCAGGAACAGCCAGATGAAAGGCATCCATAGGGCAAGACATGGGGAAAGAGTGTGGACTTTCCATGCCCTTCTGACCTTGCCACTTTCCCTGAATCTCCACATGTTACCAACCCACATTCCAAGCCTTCTTCGTATGGAATTTCATGGAGGCTTCATTACATAGGCATGACTGATTAAACCACTGGCCATTGATGACTGAACTCAATCTTCAATTCCTCTCTTCCCCAGAGGCCATGGGAGTGGGACTGAAAATTCTAATCCCTAACTACATAGCTGGCTCTACTGTTGACCAGCCCCCATCCTAAAGAGAGTTCCAGAATTCCTCATTAACATAATAAAGGATGTTTTCATGGCTCTCATCACTTAAGAAAATTCAAGGGGCTTTAGAACCTCTATCCCAGAAACAGTAGCAAAGACAACCTATATATTTCTTATTATAAATCACAATATAACATCTCCTCAGTGAGGCCTTCGCTAACTACCCTATTTAAAATTATAATTATCTATCTGGAACTCTCTAATACTTCCCCTTGCTTTCCCCGCCCCCTTTCTATAGTTAGGACCATCTGACATACTGTATAATTACTAGTTTATTAATCTGTGATATGTCTACACACTCAGGAATGTAGACTCTAAGGAGCTTTGGTATCTTAGGTTCACTGCCACATCTTCGCCTATAATGAGGCCGGGCACATAGTTCACATTACATAAATATTTTTTTAAGTCAATGAACATATCGCGCAACTTCAGTTAAGTATGCAAAGATAATGCGAGGTCAAGACTTTGACTTAATTAACATTAATACACACATTTATTTAAATCTTCCCCTTCATCCCTGTATAATTGTATTTTTTGAAGTAACAAAGCATATGGAAATTGGAAGAATAAAATTTTCACATACTGTAAAAATGGATTTCATTTGAGGATAAAAAGTAATTTACCATATAACTTTTTTTAAATGTACACAGATGACTTCTAGACAAAGAAAGCATACACATTTATATTAAGTGAGTTTCAACAGAATATAGGCCATATTACATTAATATGGGAAAAATGTAGCTAACCCATATATCGAATAGAAAAATGAGCTAATTATTAATATTTAGGTCATTAGCAGAAAGCAAAAGAAATGTAATTAACCAATTTATGTAATAAAATAAAGCATAGCAAAACATTTTTTCATCTAAATACAAATAAACAAGGCATTATTTACACACGTCCTATCAATGTGCATTATATTTTAGGATTCTTGATCAGTACTATAAAACACATTTTTCTTGTTTTATGCCCAAAAGGCATATTGTTTTCTGAGAAATGAGCAAGACAAAATTTTATAAAATAAAACAACTGTTGAGAATTATGTTGAGTCTATTCAAAATTATTTTCTTGTTGTTTATAGCAAATACTTCAAATTATGAATTCAAGCATTTTACAACAGAAGTATTAAAAAGACAAAAAAAATCTGTTTGTAGAAAAGTTATCAGAAACTTGCAAACAGACAAAAGACATTATTGGAGGTCTTTTAGATGCTGTTTTGGGCTGCATTTCTTGCTATTGACTGGGCTATTTTATAATTCCGTAAAGAGAGATATAAATTTACAGATTCTGTCTAGTGAAATTGCAAATACTTTTTCCCCAAAAATGATCCCAAAGTTTACTATTACAACTCTGCAGAACATTAACCAGTGTTGTATCTAACTCAGCGAAGTTAACATTTATTTAATAATTACCTATAAATATTCAGCTCCTCAAATGCATTTTGAACTGATTTTAACATCTATCTTAGTGGTTACCTTATTAACTAATGAGTTGAATAACATTTTTGACATACCTTCATTTTATGTTTTCCTGAGAATCTTCCCTTTTACCTTTTTCTCCCTATGTAATGAACAGTGGTGGGGGTGGGGGTGGGGGTTGGGAGGAGGAAAGAGAGACAGACAGAGAGAGACAGAGAGAATCTCAAGCAGTCTCCATGCTCAGCAGGAAACCTGAGCAGAGCTCAATCCCTTGCCCCAAGGTCATGACCTGAGTTGAAATCAAGAGTTAGATGTTTAACCCACTAAGCCACCCAGGAGCCCCTGAAATATAGATTTTTATTTTAATTCTATGATATATCAGTAGTGCATACATAGCAGGGTCTAAAAAACATTTCTTAAAACCTATGATGTTGATAATATAATATTTAATTAAATACAGTAAGTGTTAAAAAAATTCATTGCTTATTCTCTTTCCTTGGCATGAAATTTATGTTTCATCATAAGAATTGATTTTTAATTCTGAAGGCAGTTGACACAGTCTTGACATTTCCTTTTCAGTTTTTATTTTTGTTAGACTATAACCTCATGGATGATTAAAATTAGTGGATATTCACATAAACCTGATTTTGACTTCAATAGGTATCATAGTTTAAGCTTTCAGTTATGCAATATGATTAAGTTCTAGAACTATGCAGCACAACATTGTGCCTATAGGTAACAGTACTGTATTATGTACACTAAAATATCTGTTAAGAGGTTAGATCTCATGTTAAGTGTTCTTTAAGTGTGTGTGTGTGTATATACAGATATACCCACACATATATACGTATATACACACACACACACACACACACACACACACACACACATATAGGATGTGACCTTTTGTGGCTAGCTTCTTTCCACTTGGCATGTCTTCAAGAACCATCCACATTGTTGCATGTATTAATATCCCACTGGACGGACATCCCACAGTTGGTTTATGCACTCATTCTTTGGTGAACACTTAGCTTGTTCTCATCTCTTAGTTATTGTGAATAGCACTTCTATGACCATGTTTAAGTGCTGGCTTAAGTATCTGTTTACAGAGTATACCCAGGAATGGAATCAGGGGTCATATAGTAATTCTATGTTAACTACGCAGAACTGAACTGTCCATGAAACACTCAGAGTTGGTAAATCCACACAGACAGAAGGCAGACTGGTATTTGCCAGAGGCTGGGAGGAGGGAGGAATGGGAACAATTACTTAATGGGTGTAACGTTTTCTTTTGGAAAGATGAAATGTTTTGCAATCAGAGAGAGGTGATAGTTGCACAATATTGTGAGCGTACTAAATGTCACCGAATTGTTCGCATTAGAATGTTAAATTTTATATGTATTTCACCTCGTTAAAAAAATGCTAAAGTCTATGTGATAGTAATGCTGACAGGGTTATAGAAACAAAATTTAATCTCATTTTATTTTTTTTTTTAATATATGAAGTTTATTGTCAAATTGGTTTCCATACAACACCCAGTGCTCATCCCAAAAGGTGCCCTCCTCAATACCCATCACCCACCCTCCCCTCCCTCCCACCCCCCATCAACCCTCAGTTTGTTATCAGTTTTTAAGAGTCTCTTATGCTTTGGCTCTCTCCCACTCTAACCTCTTTTTTTTTTTCCTTCCCCTCCCCCATGGGTTTCTGTTAAGTTTCTCAGGATCCACATAAGAGTGAAACCATATGGTATCTGTCTTTCTCTGTATGGCTTATTTCACTTAGCATCACACTCTCCAGTTCCATCCATGTTGCTACAAAGGGCCATATTTCATTCTTTCTCATTGCCACATAGTACTCCATTGTGTATATAAACCACAATTTCTTTTTTTTTTTTATTTTTTTTTATTTTTTAATATATGAAATTTACTGTCAAATTGGTTTCCATACAACACCCAGTGCTCATCCCAATAGGTGCCCTCCTCAATACCCATCACCCACCCTGCCCTCCCTCCCACCCTGCCCTCCCTCCCACCCCCCATCAACCCTCAGTTTGTTCTCAGTTTTTAACAGTCTCTTATGCTTTGGCTCTCTCCCACTCTAACCTCTTTTTTTTTTTTTTTTTTTTTTCTTCCCCTCCCCCATGGGTTTCTGTTATGTTTCTCAGGATCCACATAAGAGTGAAACCATATGGTATCTGTCTTTCTCTGTATGGCTTATTTCACTTAGCACCACACTCTCCAGTTCCATCCATGTTGCTACAAAAGGCCATATTTCATTTTTTCTTATTGCCACGTAGTATTCCATTGTGTATATAAACCACAATTTCTTTATCCATTCATCAGTTGATGGACATTTAGGCTCTTTCCATAATTTGGCTATTGTTGAGAGTGCCGCTATAAACATTGGGGTACAGGTGCCCCTATGCATCAGTACTCCTGTATCCCTTGGATAAATTCCTAGCAGTGCTATTGCTGGGTCATAGGGTAGGTCTATTTTTAATTTTCTGAGGAACCTCCACACTGCTTTCCAGAGCGGCTGCACCAATTTGCATTCCCACCAACAGTGCAAGAGGGTTCCCGTTTCTCCACATCCTCTCCAGCATCTATAGTTTCCTGGTTTGTTCATTTTGGCCACTCTGACTGGCATGAGGTGATATCTGAGTGTGGTTTTGATTTGTATTTCCCTGATGAGGAGCGACGTTGAGCATCTTTTCATGTGCCTGTTGGCCATTGGGATGTCTTCTCTAGAAAAGTGTCTATTCATGTTTTCTGCCCATTTCTTCACTGGGTTATTTGTTTTTTGGGTGTGGAGTTTGGTGAGCTCTTTATAGATTTTGGATACTATCCCTTTGTCCGATATGTCATTTGCAAATATCTTTTCCCATTCCGTTGGTTAATCTCATTTTAATATGTTTAAATTTATGAGAACATTTTTATTTTGTCTTTCCTAACAATAGAAAAGTTCTCTGTTAATATATATGACTGAAAATGTCTATTTGCTAATTTATCTTTCTGTATATAATCTAAATCTTAAGGATAATTTATTTCATTAAAATATATACTGCTAGTTAAGAAATATTAAACTGATCAGATTGATTTATTAATAAGTAAAAGTGCTATACATTTAAAATTTTCCAAATTGAAATAAGCACACTGAAATATCTTAAATTTCTTAAAAAGAATTAATTAATCTATTCATATGTTATTAGAGGATAGTCATATAGTTAAAAATCAATTGAAAGGGTTAAATTAACCTATTCTAGAAGAGTCTTACTATGTGAAAATAAAACTGTAAATATTTTTACATGTTATGCCAGGGACCAACAATTTTATATACGTGGATTCTAGGGACCGCCACGGTGGTCAGTTGGTTAAGTGTCCAACTTCAGCTCAGGTCATGATCTCTTGGTTTCTGAGTTTGAGCCCCGCATCGGGCTCTGTGTCGACAGCTCAAGAGCCTGGAGCCTGCTTCGGATTCTATGTCTCCCACTTTCTCTGCCCCTGCCCTGCTTGTACTCTGTCTGTCTCTCAAAATAAATAAACATTAAAAAAATGTTTTTGATGTATATGTGGGTTCTGTATATCCAATCTGCAAACTGAAAATACATTACAAATGAGAGCATAATGATTTTAATACTATTGGTTTTATTATCTTATATTTTGTGTATATGCTATCTGTGTCCAATGAAATATTTAAGGGAAGCAAGCTAAAGAGAATGTAAAACAAAACTTCTCTGTTAAATTTTATTAAAAATGATGACAAGTTTTCACATTCCCACAGGGACATGAAATGTACTACTTCAAGGTATATTATGTTTTTATATCTTGTTTTCTTCTCTCACTGTATCCATGCAGACATGGTCATTATCGCCTTGTAAATCAACCAGTTAACATAGACTTCTCTTTTCATTTTTTAAATGTTTTCTTAAAATTTATTTATTTTGACAGGGAGAGAAGTACAAGCAGGGGAGAGACAGAGAGAGAGAGAGAGACAGAGAGAGAGAGAATCCCAAGTAGGCTCTGCACTGTCAGCACAGAGCTGGATGTGGGGCTCAAACTCAGGAACCACGAGATCACGACCTGAGCCAAAATCAAGAGTCAGATGCTCAACCGACTCGAACCTCCCAGGTGCCCCTTAGTGTTCTCTTTGTAAACTGTGCATTGAGTTTCCCGACTTATTTTTCTACTCATATTCACATCACAATAACATTACCTGCATATAATTACACCCCCATTTTAATATATTCTTAATAATATCTTATCTCTTTCCAATCATGAGTTTCATGACTATTTCTTTTTTAACTTAAATTGCAACAACATGCTGATAAGTTAGCATGAAGAAAATACATCAGAGCTGTTAAAATATTACAATTGCTGCTAATTTAGGTAATTACCTGTATGTCTTCCAAAGGGGGGGGAAACATTTTATACACTTTGAAGTTTGGTCCGATAGAAGGTGCCAACGCATTGCCCATTTCCATGGTGCGGTCAGTGTATTGTTAGTTCTCTTGTGATTTTCCCTTTGGTCAAACCATAATTATCCCAACCTGCATACAGAGGAAAAAAGGAAAGAATACAGAACCCCAACATGCTTACAGGGATGACTGCAGAGGAAGCCACAATCCAGCATGTATGTATATAGTAAAGACTAACTCATGGCCACTTGGCAGGAGGCAGACATTACCTTGGGAAAAAAGAACTATGCAAACACACTTGAGTCTGACTGTGTAGTATTTAAAAGAAACCGGAATATGTAAATTGGCTCCTTAATGAAATCTTATGACATTATATTTCATTCCAAATAATATTAATAGTTTCCTATGAATAGTGGTCATCTTTAATTTTTAATAAGAATGTGGTATTAAAATCGGAAAGAGGTTACTTAAAATAGCACTGAATTCTGAAAAAGGCCAACTGCTCAATTAATTCAATTTTTCAAAAACTAGAAAATAAGTTACTGCATACTAAGTCTAAATTAGTCAAAGGACTACGGGGACAATGGAAAATTTACCATCTGTGCTTCACGACCAACAAAGACACTAATTTCATATATGAAGTCAAACACAAGAGTTATGGCAAAATTACATGGTGATGGCAAGAGATTACATGAATAATGGGATGCTAAAATTAACCTCAGAGTCACCAGCAAGTAGATGCTTCTCCATCCTGTCAGTCAATCTTAAATCAATTAAGATATTCTGAATAAATTGCTTCCACGGAGAGAACCCATTCATTTTAACATGCCAATCTCATTGGATGTTTTTCACTGCACCCTAAAAATGCCTTTACACTGACACATGTTTAATTAGGACCAAATAGAGGTTGTTTCTCTTCCCTATACTTAAAAATCAAAATCATAGAAAATTTATGACATAAAATTCAAGTTTATTCCTTAAACATTTGAAGTTTTCAGCAAAGCAGAGAGTGACAGGATTGAAAAGAGAGAGGAGAATTTATGATTAAAAACGGGGAGGGTTTGGCTTTGACGTCTATCTAATCATTAATGTGAAAACTGCATACTTAGGCACCACCCAAATCAGTTAAAAGCAAGACAGATATTCAGTCAAGATTTTCAGAAATAGAGAAAGAAGTATAATTTTAATTCTGTCTTCAATTACTGATCATAATCCAAATATTAATCTTGTACTGCAAGCCATCAAGAGAAGTCATCAGAATTGTGGTCATCTTGTGTAATTGGCCTATAGGATCTCTACAGGAGCATTCTTCTAAGGTGGCTGGCATAGAGGCAAGGACAAATAGGGGTTTAGCTAGGCCAGTTCAGCCAGATTCCCTGTTCTTTTCATGCAACTATAACCAAGATAGCATTGGAAGTTTCTTTGTCTTTAAGATGTGAATAAGCTTGTCCCCAGTCTATTGGCGTCATCATCTTGAACCACTGGAATTCTACACCAAGTAAAAGTTTCAATTCCTACCCTAAGATTTCTGCAGATGGACTTAACATTCTCATCATGACTTCTGGAGCTCTTTTTCTACAGAATCAGGTTAGTTTGTGGATTGTCTGTTTTCTTGCATGTAAAGTCCCTCATCTTAGACCATCTCTCCATTCCCAGACATACATACAGTCCTTCGGTTTTCTTTCAAGAGAATTCTCTGCTACTGTATTTACTGAGGATCATTGAGGCAGCAGAGATGAAGTGTGATTTAAATGGGAAGGGGAAGAGTACTTGGTGGGGAGGGGGAGTGCTCTATAGAAGCACATCAACACTTTATTAGATGCCTCTGTTCTTAAATGTCTTTAAGGCACCCACCAAATGAACTGGAGATTTCTCTTCTCTCCTTTCTCTCCCTCCTACCTGAGATTTCTCCTCATTTGAAATGCTCAGACATTAAGCTCTATATGTCTTCTGTAACTACTCACATTGTAGTGTTTTATTTATCTCATTCACTAAGCTAAATTTTAGTGAACTGTCAAGAGGTTATCTTAAGGATGATAATCTTCAAAGAATTTTGGTCTGGGTTGGAACTATAAACTGATACGTGAGTCATCGCTTCCCCACATACCTGGAGATAATACTAAATTCAGAAGGAAAAGAGATAAATATTAGCACTCAATGGGGGAAAGAAACCCGAGAATGTTAAATCTCTAAAATACAAGTAAAATGAAATACAATCAAACTCTCAGTGGGGCTGCAGGCTTAGAGTAAAACCGCATCTGTTTCAACTGTTGAAGTGGCCCATTTAAACACAGACACACCCCTCAACAAATATATTTTACTGTAAATATGTCAAATAAATGTGCTTGGAACTTTCATTGTATGTCATTTACCTCTTCATGCAGAGCATTTATTTGTGATTGTGAGCGTTACCAGCAGTGTTTTGTCTGACCAGGTATTTGGACAACACCTTGAATTGGGGGAATTTGGGAAGTAATTATGCTTTCTATGCATGAGGCAACTATGAGAATAGACATATTTCATGGAGGAACATCTGATCTCTAAATGTTCACATTAAAAAGAAAAATTGCTCATCTGTATTTCCTATTGTAGAGCAAAAGTATAATCAAGGAGAGACAAAATATATCCACACCTGTATTGCATATACATGTATGCACATATGTGTGAGTATGTGTAAGTGTGTATGTGTGTCACTGAAAACACTAAAGGACAGTATGTTTTCTTCGTGAGGGTATTATATATGTTATTTCAGAATTACAGTACCAAAAATAGATTTTATCACTCACCCCTTCATCTCCTCAATCTTTCAGAATAAACTTCAAGTGTGACTTTAATAAGCCACCAATTATAAGGTATGTCATTACCTCATGAATCATTAATAAATTAAAAAAACCTCGTGAATTCAAATCTGGCATAAGTTAACAATAATCTTGTGTAACACATGGATCAGTTACACACTCCTTTCGTTACACTGATTTTTCTTTCTATTCCAAAGAAATTTTGCAACTTTTAACCGCATCAGTTTGCACTCCGTGTCATGGGACTGGCAGTCATTCCACATGAATACTGATAGTTAAACATCATCTGCTGTGGGCATTTTCCTTTCTTGGTTACCATACACCCATTTGGACGTGGCTTTGCAAAACAATATGGGACAGCTGTCATTTTCCCCGTGAAGACTATTCATGTCATTATTATCGATGTGATGCCCCATTGCTCTCTTTCTTTCCCTTTCTAGGAGCACAATAAATTTTTGTTTCAGTGCTAAAATATTTTGTAATCTTTGGGTGATTTAAATGGCAATAAAAGCAACACATAAAGTGACAAGAAGGCACACAACTGTATTAAAGTGATAAAATACCACCAGGTTTGGACAAACTCTCGCATGCACAAGCAAAGACAACTGGCTTGCACCTATCTCTTAGCTACTGTGATTCCAAGATGCCATTGATTGCAAAGTAATGATCCACATTTCAGAGATGTCATAATGTAGAAAACAAAGTCTTAAGAAACAATGTGCTGTCATATTTATTGAAGTTCACTACGTGCTAGAAGCTCTGCTAAGTGTTGGAGTTTATAGAAGGACTGTGCATGTGGCCACAATTTGTAATCAAATCTTCTAAGAGAACATATGAAGTATGATGTGGTGGGAGGAAATGGGCTGAAGGAATTAAAACAGGATAGCCCTTGAAGCTGGGAAGACTTGTCAGTTGGTCTAAAGTTGAAAGAGACGTCTAGATTTTAGATAGAGATGGTGAGGGAAAGATACTGAAGCCAGAATCAGATTGGAGCAAATATCTGGGGGCACAAAAACAGGATATTCAAGAGATGGTGAGAGAGTTTATTTGGTTGAAGCTTAACATTGAGAAGGACTCATTATCAATGCGATTGGAACAGACTCTAGAGAAGATTCTCCTGAAGTAGGCTGAGAAAACAAGGTAAGTCTTGAATTTTTCTGGGTTCACTAACATGTGTTCAGAGTTTTTTTTCTACAAGCCAAAGCCATGTTGCTGACTTATCTGGACCAACATGATCATTTCACAAAAGCCAGTTTTTGGTGTATATCAAGAGTTTCAATTATTTGTAAGCAAGTGAGGGATGGGGTGACAAGGTGAATGTGCTTTCTCCATCCTTATCCTTAATGACAGGTGGTTCTGAGTAATGAAAGTAAGTTAAAAAGAATCTTTCTACTAATGAATATTCCTGAAAGAAAGAAACAAACAAACAAACCTGAATGAAAGAAATGCTCCCAGAGAAGTCATTCTTCCGGCAGAACTGGCAAAACTCAGATTGAGGAGCAGAAGGCAAAACCAAAGTACTCTAGACTTAATGAGCTTCCCCAATGGGGCTCACGTTAGTGATCTTTTTACACCTTTTAAGAGCATGCCCCACAAAGTCCAGCATCCCCAAACTACTTCTAATAAAGAAACCACAAGGTGTGTGTTAAAGTAGGATTAATATACTTATGACACATATCTCCAACTCAATGGTTCTAACGAAATCAACAAAACCACAGTGTAACCATTTAGAAGCAATGTGGCGAACACACTGGTAGCTGGGAAAACTGGAAACAGGGTTTGAGGTAGTAAAGTGTTTTAATAAATCAATATGAAAATTAATGAGGAGGGGCACCTAGGTGGCTCAGTCGGTTGAGCATCTGACTTCGGCTCAGGTCATGATCTCACGGTTCCTGGGATCAAGCCCTGGGCCGGGCTCTGTGCTGACAGCTCGGAATCTGGAGCCTGCTTCAGATTCTGTGTCTCCCTCTCTCTCTGCCCCTCTCGCACTCATGCTCTCTCTCTCTCAAATTAAATAAACATTAAATTGTTTTTTTCAAAAAATTAACTAAAAGGATAATAACATGGAAATACAATGAACAGGGTATTTTAAAAAATACCTGTAAAAGACTTTGTATCACCTACAATTGGTCTCTATTTACCATGAAAGTAGGATAAAGTAGTTTGAAAAATAAGAAATAGAAGAAGAAAAAATACAATGGTTTCCCTTGTCCGAGGACTTGGTATAATGAAAAGCTGGTGGGTTGTTGTCCTCAACAAACACAAACTAGAAGTAGAAAAACCCCAGATGAAACAAATACATCACTATGAAATTAATGGACTCCTCAAGCCACTTCTCCATTCTGAAGCTTTCAAATAACTTAAGATTTTACTTAAATAAATTCTAGTAAATAAAATAAAAAGCATGTCTTGTGTTTACGTGTTTCATTCTCTGTAAACATTCAAACATTACGGAATTTAGAACAGAAAGCAATAGTTACGCACCCCATGAAAATAAACAGACCCACTGTCTTTTACCTGCCAAGTGGTAGTCCTTAATTGCCATTCAAGTACAAAAAACATCGCTTAAAAGACACATTATACTTTTATTATCAATGAATAGAGATTTGATAGCCTTTTATCATTTTGATTCCACATTCAATAGATCTTGAGGTAATGCTGTTACTCTATTTATTGAAAAGTACTAGGGGCGCCTGGGTGGCTCAGTCGGTTAAGCCTCCGACTTCAGCTCAGGTCACAATCTCGCGGTCCATGAGTTCGAGCCCTGCGTGGGGCTCTGGGCTAATGGCTCAGAGCCTGGAGCCTGCTTCCGATTCTGTGTCTCCCTCTCTCTCTCTGCCCCTCCCCCGTTCATGCTGTGTCTCTCTCTGTCTCAAAAATAAATAAAACGTTAAAAAAAAATTTAAAATAAAAAAAATAACTAAAAAAAAAGAAAAGTACTAGACATAATAAAGAATGAGTCAAGTAATACTTCACATTGAAATACTCGTTAATCTTTCTTTACTGAAAGAAACTTTTGAAGTGTTGTTTTCAATCTGCAATGCTTTTATTTGTTTTTTCTAAGGCCCCTAGCAGTATCACCATACATTTTTCTATAAGTTTTCAGATACCATGGGAGACTTCATGTGACCATCCATCAGAGTACCTGTTTGCCCAGTCACAGAACCCTCCCGGGCCCACAAAAGGTAACCTGTAGGACCTGTGGACCGTGCTTATCATTGATGTGCTCATGTTACCTGAAAGGGCTAAAATGCAACAAAGAATTGCTTTAATAGTAAATCTTTTATCTAAAAAGATAAAATGTCTGCATAGACTAAACCCTGCCAAAATCTTTAGACATGGATGCAATCCACTGAACAGGTTAGGATTTTAATAGCTTTTGAATGCTTCAAAAAACCTTTAGAAATACGTTTTCCAAAATCAAGTAGCCAGGACAAGCCCTCCACGTTGACTTGGTGAACTGATTTATTCAAATTTGGGGAAACAACTGACATGAAAATGTGCTCAACTTCACTTCTTGTAAGGGAAATCCAAATTAAAGCCACAATGCCATACCACTCCAGACATTAGAATGGCTACAATGAGAATGACAGAAAATACCAGGTATTTGGCATACATGTAGAGTTAGCAAGAATTTCCATATACTACTCACACATTTTTTGTATACTGTGAAATAATTTCTATAAAAACAACTAAATAAACAGAATGCGACATAATTCTACTCCTGGGCATGGACCCAAGAGAAATGTATACACTAATTTAAAAAATGTACTATTCACAATACCTGGACCCTGGCTGTAACCCAGATGTTCATCAGTAATATAATAGCTATAAATGATGGTTTATTCACATAATGACATACTATTTAACAAAAAGAATGAAAGATTACAACCACATGCAAAAATTTAGATGAGCTGCATATAGTATGGAATAAAAAGAAGCCACTGACAAAATAAGGTATGATTCATATAAAAAGAAAAAAAAGGGCAAAAAAAAATCTATACTGTTAGAAGTCCAAATCATGACTATTCTTGAGTCAGTAGCAAATGGGAAGGACTTGTGAGATGTTGACGTTTCAATCCCTGATTTATGTCTGATTAAACTAGTGTGTTCCATTTTCAAAAATTCAATTTAAAGATGTTTTATAGCATCTGTGCTTCTCCGTATATATATATCTATATATCTATAGGTATAGATATAGATATATAGATATATATATATAATTTTTCACTTAAAATGTTAAAAACTAAAAAAAGATTAAAAAAAATAGATCTGTTACCACAGTAAAATACTCTAAATAACCGCTCACCTTGACATTAGGGGTAAAATTACATCTTCAAACCTTTGGAGTTTCTGCCTCTGGAGCTACTAGGGAGAGTTAAAACACGTATCTCTTGAGAGCCGTTCCAAACATCCACCTCTTTGTTAAAAGTGAGTAAGCATGACATTAATGAAACAAACGCACACAGCAAAATATGTTCAAAGAGAAAGAGAAATGAAGAATGGTTGCCTGGGGTCAGACATATTGAAGATCTGGGTGCATATCACCTCTTCTTAGTGAGGCAGACCTGAGGGGTTTTGGTGGAAGGCAGGCATAAAAGGCACACTGACTCTCCACATACATCTAAAATTTAAAACATACTCAAATAGGTATCTGAAAAAGAGGTAAGTTCACATATGCTTAGCAAACTTGTGGACTACAGAAGACCAGTGATGGAGGAAAACACACACGTGCGCGCACACAACACACACACACACACACACACTGATCTGTTAGGAATTAGATTGTACCACCAATTTAGCACTCCCTGATTTAGAAGTCAGGAAGTTTAACTCATGACTTCTTATTGTATTATTTTCAGTAATTCTGGGTTAAGATATATCTATCTTACTTCAATTGATTTGTCAAACTCGTTCTTCATTCAAATTGAAGTATACAAAATTCTAAGTTCTGCGTATTATGGAGTGAAAAAATTCCTTGCCACACTCGACACAGACAGAGGGAGAGAGAGAGAACAAATTGTTGTTGTTTCACTACACTGGCTTTGTTGATACAGATGTCCCTTCCCAGAATGTCGAAGCACAGGCGTATAGACACCAGGTGAGCACCAGTACTTTTCCTGAAACAGGGGTTAAGCTTTCATCAGCCCTTACCAGATGCTGGCATCTTTAACATCTCTTTGTCCAAGGAAAGAATTAAGACTAATTAGTCCTTCAGAAATGATTACTTCTCTCTCCCCCAGGAAATGAAGATTTACAATGAAGGTTGAAAAAAAAGGAGGTAATCCATACTCCTGCTTAAATTTTATTTATTTTAGCTTCCGAATAGAAACACAACTGCAGCAGCAGGGAAACAGTCCCAACGTTTCCAAATAATGAAAAAAGAAAGAACATTTTGACCGTAATGAGAAAAGAGGGACTATTATTGGGCTCAATTCCACAAAGTCATTTACTAGGAAATTGTTATAAAACACTGAGAATTAAAGCATCCCTTTATACTTAGTAGCAAAGGAGGATAAGTGTTTAATAGTTGATTTATAACCTCATTTTACATTCTCCTTTTTACTTGCATCAGTTGCTTGAACTCTAAGTTCATTTTGTCATAAAGAAATGGGAATATAATCACATCCTAATTACATAGCTTTGGGTTATTTGTACAATTAAGTTATCTGTTACAAAGTTAATGAATGTTAATAATGCAATTCTCTTCGGTGACCTAATTGATATACTAACATTTATTGTGCACTGCGGTCCATTAATTGAGACATACTTATTGAATGAATACTTAATAGTCAAATATATATATTCAGTTATTTATGGCAACTTTGTTGTTAAACAGTCTCTCACTTTTTAAACTTCTAAATAAGACAAAAACAGCAATGCTAATCCATTTATTTCATTTTATATAAGAACACTTGGACATCAACATAAACTAGTCTCCCATGACTTGGGAGAAAATATATTCTTTATCCCAAATACTGCCACAACTATGGAAAAAGATGACTAGCAAAAATATGCCTCAAATATTAATGCCCTTGAATTGTGATGCAGAGAATATTGGAAATAATGGAGGAAAACCTCTATGATACAGGTAAAAAAAAAAAAAAAAAATACATGCACCAGGTATTATTAACATTAAGCATTCCAACCACTAGGGAAACCTTGTTGCCTTTATTTCTTCTGTTTAGATACTGTCAGCAGTCACAAATCAAGTTAAGGTTTATATCACTGTGTGTTAAATTATATTTATGCCCTTGTAAAGCTGTGCAACATTGTTGCCTCGTGTAAGAAAGCTTTAAACCACATGTTCTGCCAAGTAACTGTTGATGTTTACTTCCAAAATTCCATCTGGTTGCATGAGATACATTAAACAATGACCTTTGAAAGAGTCCATTTTTAAAAGACTATCTTTAAGATGCTTATCTGTATATGTCACCGATGGTTTATACCTTCTCCTAATAACTTTGATACTATTATCCCATTTCTTACAGTGCCTTTGACAACTAAGATTTCCAGACTTAATTTTAGAACATATATCTTCATAAAATGCAACATATTATGCTAAGAAAAATAAACAAACAAAATGTCCCTAACCTTGGAAATGGATATGAAAGTTGTATCAATATATAAAGTTGAAGGGTGTAGTAATTATAACATAAAATTTATTTAATTATTTTCATCTGAAGTATCCATATAATTGAAGCAAATGTGAATTCTGCTTGTGGGAATTATCTCCATTTTCCACTTCAGTTAGCTAGTATAAAAATAAATAATGACATTTTATATCCCCAAGCAATTAATACTTAAGCATAAATAATATACTAGTGTTGATGTTTCATGGCCTTATTTTTAGCATTGAAAATGCATGCTACTTATGTGGTTAAGTAATATATTAGAGTGTAGCCACTTTTTTTTTTTCATTTCTCAAAGTCCAAAATGATCTTAAATCAATTCATTATAAATGTTGAGCATATAACAGTTCACACTGACTATTTGCTATCTTACACACTTAAGGAAAATAGGTAAAATCATACATACTTCCTTAGGTATTTGTGAAATTAAATTAAAAAATTGGTTTTAAAGCAACACAAATGCCCTCAAACACAGTAGTGGCATTGAGGCATTGTTGGTATAAGCTTACACGTAAGGATATTCTAAAAGTTCCAGCCCTCTATAATAATTCTGTTATTGTTTCAAATTTATATATTTATCTTATATGCAATTATAAATCAGAAAAAAATAAGATTCTATCTCTTGTAAACTTAATTCACAAAATTCCAGTTCCAAAATGAAAAGCTTGAAAATATTCATTCTTTTATAAAGGTAAATGTAAAAAATTATTTATATTTGGATATATTTATATCATTAGACTATTACTACATTAAACAAGTAAATGAATAAGAATTTATGAAAATGAGGTGAAATACTTTCCACTAGATCAATGGCATTATTGCCATTTTCTGGAAAAACACCTAAAACTATTATTTAAAATATTGTCTGTAGTTATAATATCAACATGTCTTTCCATAAATGAACATGCCTACTTTTCAGGGGGGATTTCTTAGAATGAGAAAAAAAGTTCTGTGTTGGTTCTGATTTTAATTATTTTCCCAGGCTTATTTATAACATTTTTATTTATTAAGAAACTATTAGTTAATTACCTAATTCTTTTTGGCTTATGCAAAGTGTGTGTGCGTGCGTGCGTGTGTGTGTGTGTGTGTGTGTGTGTGTGTGTGTAAACAACCGGTAACTTTAACTTTTTGAGATGAGTAGAAAATTATTTGGCAAGGAGAAAATTACCTAAAGTGCAATTGGATTGAGCTTTTCACAACTCTACTGTATGAGAAAAAAATCATTTTTAACCTATATAAACACTTCAGGAAAGCAATTGCTATGATTGCTTTCATGGAGTTCAATATCAGATAGTCTCTTGTAATATAGCCAATAGCAACAAGAATATCATAATTAAGAATACTGGGAAAATTATTTTATGTGGGAAATATTAGAATTTAATGCATAATTATAAAGCTTAATTCTCATCTTGCCTGAATTAAGTTCCAGAACTTTTACTGAGGTCAACTCTCCTCATGAAGATAATGCCTCTTGAGCTATAGGTGGTAAGGAGATAATCTGATAGCAAGCTGTTTAAAACACAAGATGGAAAACTGGAGACATGTCAAGGTAAATTTAATCCACAAAGTTAAAATAATAAATTCAGTCCTAGAGACTTTATAGATGTGAACAGTGAAAGATTAAGAAAACCAGTTTTAAGAAATGTTTTTAGTCATTGCTCCTTTTAAAAAATATAAATAAGATAAAAATTTAAATTTTTGTCATTATGGTGCACTACTGGTCTCTCCTCAGACAATGTTCATGAGGTGATGTTTCACTCCACAACAGTGAGACAAATATAAACATCAAAATAATACTTAATAATCATAAAGGTCAGCTCAGTGCTTTTATGTATCTAACCATCTATCTCTATTTTAATATGACACTTTCAATTTCTTCATTCACTAATGAAGTTTAGCATCTAATGAATTGAAAATGAATTCTCTGATACAGATCTACTTCAACACACAAGAAAAATCTCAAATAAATATCCTAACTTTACACTTATTAGGAAGAGATTAACAAAGCAGAAGAAAGGAAATAATAAAGATCAAAGCATAAAGAAGTGAAATAGAGGCTAAAATAAAAAAAAAAATAGAAAAGACCAATGAAACTAAGAACTGTCTCTTTGAAAGGGTAAACAAATTTGGCAAACATTTAGTTAGGCTCACCAAAAAAATTTTTTTTAAATAAATAGTAATAATAATAAATAAGACAGAGAGAAGACTCAAATAAAATCAGAAATTAAAGATAAATAACAACTGATACCATAGAAATACAAAAGATTATAAGAAAATAACAGGGGCGCCTGGGTGGCTCAGTCAGTTAAGCGTCCAACTTCGGCTCAGGTCATGATCTCACGGTCCATGAGTTCGAGCCTCGTGTTGGGCTCTGCGCTGACAGCTCAGAGCCTGGAGCCTGGTTCAGATTCTGTGTCTCCCTCTCTCTCTGACCCTCCCCCGTTCATGCTCTGTCTCTCTGTGTCTCAAAAATAAATAAACATTAAAAAAATTTTTTAAAAAAGAGAAAATAACAGGAACAATTATATACTAGCAAAATGAACAACATAGAAGAAATTGATAATTTCTTAGACACATGCAATCTTCCAGAACTAAATTATGAAGAAATAGAAAACCTGAATAGATGGATTTATTAGTGTAGATATTGAATCAGTAATCAAAAGCCTCTCAATAAACAAAAATCCAGAACAAACTGGCTTCACTGGTGAATTCTACCGAACATTCACAGAATTAATACCAATCCTTCTCAAAGTGAGGAAGGAAACCTTCCAAACTCATTTTATGAGTCCAACATTATCTTGATATCAAAACCAGATAAAAATGACTCTAGAAAAGAAATTTTTAGGCTAATATGGCTGATAAACATAGATGCAAAAGTCCTCAGCAAAATATTAGCAAACCAAATTTAATACATTAAAAGGATCATACATCATGACCAGGTGTGATTTATTTCAGAGATGCAAGGATTAACATCCAAAAACCAATCAATATGTTGCACCACACTAACAAAATGAAGGATAAAAATCATATAATCTCAGTAGATGCACAAAAAAACATTTGACAAAATTAAACAGACATTTATGATAAAAACACTCAACAAAGTGGGCCTAGAGAAAATACACCCCAACATTACAAAGGCCACATATGACAAACCCATAGCAAACATCACACTGACTGGTAAAAAACTGAAAATTTTTTCTCTGAGATTCAAAACAAGACAAAGATGCCCATTGTCTTCTGCTTGGTACTGGGAGTCTTGGCCAGAGCAATTAGTCAAGAAAAAGAAATAAGAGTCATCCAAATTGGAAGAAGAGAGGTAAAATTCCCTATTTGCAGAGGACATATTCTACATATCAAAAACTATATATTCCACCAAAGAAATTCTTAGGTCTAATAAATGAACTAAGTAAAGTTGTAGGATACGAAATCAATAAACACAAGTAAGTTATGATTTTACACACTAAGAACATCAGAAAGACAAATTAAGAAGAAAATCCCATTTACAATATCATCAAAAAGAATAAAATGTCTAAGAATAAATTTAACCAAAGGAGGTAAAAGATCTAATACACTATTGAAAAAAATTGAAAAAAAAAACACAAATAAATGGAAAGATATCCCATGCTCATGGGATATTGCCGAATGTCCATATTACCACAAAGCAATCTACAAATTCAAGGAAATCTCTAAGTTCAAATGACATTTTTTTATATCCCTATACCAAATAATCCTAAAAGTTGTATCTATTTGAATGTGCCATTTTTAGTTTTATAATATGCTGATTGGACATATTTGGTGTTTCAATCAATGGCAAGAGTAACTGACTTTGTTCGAATAATTAAGCTGGCTATAGTACATATAGATGTATTAAAGCCAATATTTTGGTTCTATCCCAAGGCACTGATATGCTGAAGATATTCTAAATTCATCATGATTATAAGGTTAAGTCAGTTTTACATGTAGAAACCATAAAACTGGTTAGTTTTGCAACTTATCAGGCATATGGATCTACATTTATGTTATTTGCTGGAATAAGAAAGTACAAGTTGCCCAAGTACAGAAGTCATTCACCTATTTCACTGAGCAGACAATTTACCTAGATATATAAGGAGATTTGGGAGATGTTTATAAATCTAGCACTGCATTTGTTTATTATTGATTTGCATTACTCAATTATGAACAAATATACGTTAGAAAAAAGATAGACCAAACTATAGTATTTGTCAAGAATATCCTCATGCATTTCTTCAGCAATTCATTTGGTTACATAGCCACAAGGTGGTTCCCCTTTCCTGCCTTGAAAAGTAACACTTTGAGATGTGAATTTATTTCTGATTTTTTTTTAATTGGAGGAGTTCCTGAAAATGACTTGGTTTTGCTTTGACACTGTTACTGATCAAAAGTAATGAAAAAATACAAAATTTAACTCATAACATTTTTTCTTATGGACAGTGTAAAATAATTTCACAATCATTTTCACTTTCATAAAACAAATTTACTATGGCTTTTAAAATTAATTTTCATAATTAGGGAACTTGAGTAAGAAACCAAGGCTACATTCCTCTTTGGATCTAATTAAAACAGTATTTTATAGAGCTGTGCCTGAATTTCTTTCCTCAACCAGCTAAACAGGAAAAATTAAATTGCCCCCAATGTGGTTTTGCAAAGGGCTTCAGCTAATTTAATTAATCTATCTTGAGTCTTCTTAAATTCAGTATCAGGCAACATAGATCAGCAGGAGAGAGGACAAAACCATGAAGAGGTCTCTAGAAGGCCAGGGTTCATTTTGATGAAGGAAGCTGATAAATGAAAAATAACCTCCCCCTCACTTTAGAGATGTAAATTAATTCTTGCACACTGTTAATCAGTCTATTTCATGGTTCAAAAGTTACATAAGCCCCTAAAAAATGTAGGGCCATTTAAATGATTTGTAAAAGTGAATGTGTCCTCAAATTATGCACGATTTTTATACTTAATTGTACCAATAGAGCATATCGCTGTTCTTGCCTAAGTAAGGAAGTGACTCCCCAATTCCTACAACTAGCAAATTCCTACCTTTCCTTAAATACCCCTCTGAAATGGTACTTCCTTTGTCAAATATTCCTTGACAGCCAAAGGCAGTTTTCAGATTTTTCCTCTTTCCTACACCCCGAAATACTTGTTTCCGTTATGTACAGTATTGCATTGAAATTGTTTACATATGCCTTAAATTTTCAAGGCATTGATGGAAAAATATTTTGCCACTTGTACACCTTAACTATTCTATGTACTTTGTTTGTGAAAAAAGAGAAACTCATTGAAGTTATCTCAGGTAAAGTGATCTTATTTTAAGAAATCATTTGAGAACCTAAATGATAATATGGTTCTTTTTTTAATGTTTATTTATTTATTTTGAGAGAAAAAAGAGACAGCAGATGCACACGTGAGCAAGGGAAAGGCAGAGAGAGAGAATCCCAAGCAGGCTCCATGTTGTCAGCACAGAGCCCAATGTCGGGCTTGAACCCACTAACCGTGAGATCATGACCGGAGCTGAAATCAAGAGTTGGATGCTTAACCGGCTGAATGACCTACGCACCCCAACAATAATATGGTTCTGTGTCTGCCTGGTACTTGGTTTTTTTTTTTTCATTTCTCTGTCAATAACGAGACTGTTTCTGTCTCTAGGATGAGCATATCATAATGTTGAAGAATGGGTGTGGAGGCATGCAGACCTGTTTTTTGTTTTGTTTTGTTTTGTTTTGTTTTGTTTTGTTTTGAACTCAGTTCTGGCACTAATTAGCTATGCAACCACAAGCAAGTTACTAGGTAACCTGAACCCTAGGTTTCTCATTTATAAAATAAAGAATAGTAATGCCTACCTCCACGGGGGGACTTGGAGGGTTAGATATATATGGAGTTGTGTGTGTGTGTATATGTTTTTTCAAACAACAGTAAGCAGTGGCCCCTCATCTTCTCCCCAGTGATTTCCAATTGGGAATTGGGAATTGGGAATTGTAGGGTTTTCTAGTAACTCAATAGATTTTGCAAAAAATAATACATTATTGTATACAGAAAAAGGTTATTCTTTTGCAAAAATGAGTTACTTTAACATAATTATTTTCTTTTTAAAAATTATTTATTTTTGAGAGAGGGGGAGGGGCAGAGAGAGAGATACAGAGGATCCCAAGCTGAGAGCACAGAGCCTAATGCAGGGCTCCAATCCACAAACCATGAGACCATGACCTGAGTTGATGTTTAACTGACTGAGCCACCCAGGCAGCCCATAATTATTTTCTATAGTTGGGAACAGAATACATTTTATTTTTCACCAAGAATTTAGATATTTTCTTCTTGCTTCAGGCAACTAATTGTTCTTTGCCTCCCGACAACACTCCCCACTCTGAATCTCATTCTTGCTCAGAAAGAGAGCTAGAGACCTATGGACAGATAACATGCAAACAGATTCTGAACACAAATGACCAAACAAACACACTTATAGAGAAGAAAGGCAAGGGCTACCACACATAATTCACTTCGAAAATACTGCATGTGAATTTATTATCTCTTATTTCATTGAATCCATCAGCCATAGTCATTCTGAATTATTTTTCTCATTGTATGTATAAAACCTAAGAAAAAGATTTTCTCTCAGCTTTAAATAATATTTGGATTGAACATAGCTGATTTAAACTTTTAGTCATGATGCGAAATTGTAGAGTGGGGTGGGCACTGTTACTGATTTCCAGGGATGGTATCTCTACACTCACTGCTTTGTTTGCTGTGGTCCCTGCCCAGGTATCTTATGCTATGCTGAGGATTTCACCTGCTGCTTCTTTTGACAGCAAATGTAACATATCATTGGGATCCCTTTCCCATCCATTTTGCAGGGTAATATGGCCCTTCATATTTCCCATGAAACAGGAAGCTTAGGTATTTCTTTCTGAAGTCACGAAGATTTCTAGGACATGCAATTACCTGAACAATGATTTATCTTTACACACCAGGTTGTTAGCAACCACCTCTCACCCCAGCATCAAAGGAGAAATAATGAACCCACATATATAAAAGCCATTTTTTTTTGTGTTACATTAAGGAATCCTGATATACCTCTTAGGAAATAGTAATGTACTTGGAGATCATCTCATGATTGTTTGTTTTTTTTTCTTTTCCCCCCAAATCTTTAAGGTGTTCCACATAAAAAGAGTAAACTAGAAAATTAAAAATAAGAAACTTCATGATTTGAGATTCTTCGTAAGAATCACAGGAAAAACTTGTTAGAAAAGCACTTTGCTGCCCTCACTCATAATCCATTGAGTAATAATCCACTGAATAGGGTAGGATGTGGTCATGTAGCTGAAAAAATATTTCTGCTGATTGCAAGGATTACATTTTGAAAGCCACTATTCTTTACAAGGGCACTGGTGACAAAAAAAAACATTGAATAAGATCCCACATACTTTCTTTTTTAGTCCATTTCAAATTACAGAGGTGTTCCACAGCATACATGGAATCATAGTATGAACAGAATTTTCAATAAGGTAAGAAAATTTCAGGTCATTATTCTAATACATGGGGAAAAAATCAGTGCTCCTGAAATACCAATTCTGCCTTATTAGTCGCATGGTCTGGATTCAGATTTACAATCACATTGATAAGGTACAACAGGCTGGACTGAGCAAAAAATATATTTACTTATAAGACAGAGTGGAGGACAGAAAACACCATAGCACATCTTCAAACATCACAACAGCTCAGAGCTCAGGAGCCCCTTTAGCGTTCAAACCTAATTAGTCATATAGTCTGAACATTAGACATGCACAGGTGTGCATGATAGGCACCTAACACAATCCCTGAAGTGTACAAGACTTACCCCTTCTCCAGGTAGCACTCTCATCAGAGCTTGTACTTAATAAACAATCCTGACCAACGCAATGCTTGGTCAGGTGCTTATTCCTTAACCAGCGTCTCATTTATCTTGAATCTGATACAGATATGCTCCTCATAATTTCTTGAATTCAGTCACAAGGTGAATGGACCAAGGCTGAAAGCCTCAAAATCCCTCAGGCTAGAGAAAACCCTTAGAATCAGTTCTTACCCTTTCCGCTCTACTCCAAAGGTAACTGTGTCTGCATCTTCCCTACTGGTAACATAAACACAATATAAAAGAACCTTCTTCAAAAAGGAAGGCTGGAAATAATTGCATTTTCTAAAATGGAGAAAGAAATAGCCCTGTTTATGTTCTGTAACAAAGAACTTAGAATCTTCTATAATAATACTTTCTCATAGATGATGTTTTCATTCAGACATGAATGAACCAACTTTGTTGACAGTGAACTAGACCTACCCTTTGTGAAATTAACAGCATCCTGAATAGTCAAGTTTTGATTAATATGATTTTATAAGTGTTTAACATGGTGATTTAGCTGTCAAAATAATTCTTTCACATGTTTGTGTCACGTGTAACTTTATTCAACTTGTAAACAAACAAGCAAACAAGTTAAAATATATTTACAGAAGCAGTTTATTCAGGGATAGGTACAGTATTTCCTAATTCACAACAAATGCACTAAGTCTTTAAATATTTTGCAAATAGTCATTTTCCAGGTTTTCAATATGATGTGCACCACTTATGATATGTAGTGTCTTTAAAATTAACCTCAGATAATGGCTTGAATAGCTTGTACATTATCAATGAAGAACATTGTTTCCAGTTGAGCAATAAATATACATATAAATATTTAGGATTCTTAGGGAAGTTGTAGGATTTGGTACTTGGCAACAATTATTTCTTAACTTTCTAGCTTAGTGAAATTCAATCATTTAAATGGAACATTGTTTCCAACTTGACTACTATTATATTATTACATTTCTTTCAGGCCCAGAAATTTAACATCAACTTATTCTTCTTTATCTTGGAAGGCAAGAGATTTGTCCCTGCCAATTCCACGAGCTCAGATTAATTCCTCACGACTGGGAGAGGAAAATATCTAATGAGAATTGTATTAGTTCTAGGGACAGCTACAGCCAAACTACTTGGGGAAGAAGGGTGACAGAGCAGAAGCAGGTAAGACCTTCAATCCCAAGGTCTAAATTTGAACTCTGACTTGACTACTAACGATTGTGGTTTTAGGCAAGTCATTTAACCTCTGAGACGCTCAGTTTTTGAAAAGCACTATTATTAGATGATCTAATAATCCCATCTTGGAAAATGTCATAGTCTACTCAGTCACATACTTCATGCAGGCTATGAATTACACAATCTGTGTGTACTATATGATGCCCTGCAAATAGGGAATTAACACTGTTTTATCTATATGTGAGATTTGAGGGTTCCAGCAAACATTTAATGCCAGTCTTATTTGGATATACTGTGATATCATATGAAAAGAGGGATTCGTTTGAAAAATTACATTTTCTCAAATAGAATGATTACCAAAAAAAAAAAAAAAACCTCAAAGTGTAAAAAGAAATGTTTCATTAAGAAATTTGAATAAGAATTTGTTATTAACTCACTGTTATCTATAGTCTCATTTTAAAAATTTTATTCACTTGAATATAGTTGACACATAATATTATATTAGTTTCAGGTGCACAAGAGTGATTCAACATCTATGTTATGCTATGCTCACCACAAGTGTATCTACCATCTGTCACCATAACACACTGCTACAATATAATCAACTATATTTTCTATGCTGTGCCTTTCATCCCTGGAATTCATTCCGTAACTGGAAACCCGTATTTCCCACTCCCCTTCACCCATTTTGCCCCTCCCCACCCCCAATCTCCTCTGGAAACCACCAGTTTGCCCTCTGTATTTATAGGCATGATTCTGCCTTTTTTTTTTTTTTTTTTTTTGGTTATCCATTTGTTTTGTTTCTTAGGCTCCACATATGAGTGAAATCATATGGTATTTGTCTTTCTCAGTCTATGATCTCTTATAGGGAAAACAAGTAAGACACTTTAAAATCATTAGCCTTTAAGTTTATTAATATCAATCTATATATTTTTCAGTTTAATGACCAAAAGGTATAGTTTTCTAAATAATACAATGATGAATCAGAAGCTACAAAATAAAATATTTGTATGTTCAAATTGGTAGAGGTTTCCTCTTCAATTAAATTCATGTTGTCATGGAATCATTAAATATTTCTCAGAAGCTGGGAGACACTTTAGGCTTTGTAGTATTGCTTCCCGGTTTCTCATCAACTACTTTCACAGAGTCAAGTTTGCCATTACACACACACACACACACACACACACACACACACACACAGTGTATTCATATTTTCAGCTTTTTTGTAGTTGCAAAGGACTGGTTCTATGTCTTCTATAGGGATGTATTCTCAAGCTCCCATCACATTAATCCATATATAATTTTTGCCATATATAATAATGTTGGTATTGTTCAAGTTGACCCATTACTGTACATGAATTGTACTTCTATTATCGCTAATCCTGCCATATACTTGTGTAGTGTATAAACCATCTTCAAACTCCTTGAAGGTTTTTCAGTTGATACTGCACCTTTGATCTAAAAAGGCAATAAGTCAGACCCATTTAACTTAATTAAAATGAAGAGTCTTTATTTTCTGTACTCTTCCACCTCCTACCTCTTAGCTCTAGAGAAGCTGCTTTACAACCTCTAATCAAAAGATTCTGAGATGGAGCTGGGGAGGATGGGAAGGATGTTCTGTGACTGGACACGAACATAAAAGAAACAAAGAAGGAAAACATACAAGCAGTAAACTAATTAAAGTCATCTGAATGTAAAGCAATAGTTTATGTAAGCAATGAGATCTGGATGTGGGCAGATGTTAAAATCCTCTTCTCTTAATGAGTAGGAGAATACAAATATTCCAGTAATGTTTTTAAAATGCAGGTTAAAAAAATAAAAATAAATAAACCATTAAAAATGTAGGTTAAAGAGTCTTTAAAAAAACTCTTGTGTTTTTGCAGCACGTGGACTCCATTTAGGAGATTCTCAATACATGCTTGTTCAATCCGTATTAACAATGTCTACCAGTACTAACACTCTATTCTTGATCTCTGTATTCAGACTACTAAGCTATAAGAACCCCATCTCTGTGCTTCTGTCTAGAAAGTGTCTCCACATAGTAGGGCATGCAAACATAGTGATCACTTTATTGGTTTTCCTTCTCTCAAGAATCAAAGTCCTCCACTGCCTGTTGTTCAATGTATGAAATACTCTGTTTTATACATTCTTGTCCATTTTTTGGTTGTTTACTATGGAATACATACCTTGGCTACAAGCATAATACATCCAAAAACTGTTGCAGGTGCCGTCATCATAGCTTCCACCTGTAAATTTCCCTCGAGAAGTACCATTGGGCAAAGAGAACTCATCAGCCTGGAGAATTATGCTCCTCCCCAACACAGGAAGCCTACAGCCAATAACTGGTGAGAGGGCATAAATACATTGTTCCTCTGCTTCAAGGTAGGGATGACTGTTGCAATTTATACTTCAGAGTGCTTGGCAATATCAGATTGAGGACAGAATTCACCTGAAATCAAATCCTTCCTTATTTTTTTTTCATATCTCTATCTTGCTTCCTTCACTCTCTCATAGGTTTTGCATGAGATCACTTCCTTAATATATCTCTTGCTTAAAAATCCCTGCCTTGTGCTTTGCTACTAACAAGGCCAATTAAACGCATCTTTCTTTTTCCTTTGATATTTGCTTTACAAATTTGAAAGTTTTCAAGCATGCTGATAATTGGGAAGAATTATACAATAATCCAAGTACCCACTATTAGATTCAACAATCATATGTGTGTTTCCATATTGCTCTCTCTACATCCATCCATCAATCCATCCATCCATCCACATCTATCCATCAATCCATGAATCACACCATCTTGCTAAACCATTTGAAAGTAATGCAGAGATCACATTATTTCAGACACAAATACTTCAGCAGGCAATACTTCATCCTCCTACTGAACCACAAAGCACTGTAGTATTAAAATAACAGTAATTCTTTAATACAATATGTTTTCTAGTTCATATTCACATTCTCCTACTTGTCTCCAAAATACATATTTTTAGGCTAGTTTTTGAATCAGGTAACAATAGAAGTTCATGCATAGCAATTTGGCTATTGTGTCTCTAGTTCTTTAACCTAAAACTTTACAACACTTCCCATTAGGTGTTACCCGCCATGGCAATGACTATTTCAACAAAGTAGACCAGTTGCCTGTAGAAATGTTTTCTATATTCTGAATTTTTGTTGCTTTCTTTGTGAGGTACCTTAACTTATTCCTCTGTTCTCTACATTTTATGTAAACTATAGTAAATGAATCTTAAAAGTCAGATAAAACAAATTGGTCAAGAATACTTCATATGTGACATCATGTACTTCCTGTTATATATCTTAAGCTGTATAATGGTGATATAATTTTATTCTTAACATTTTAATAGCTTTATTGGACAATAATTTCAATACAATAAAACTGACATTTTAATGTTTATTTCAGAGTGAGAAAGAGAAAGAGTGGAGGAGGGGCAGAGAGGGAGAAGGAAACCTAGAATCCGAAGCAGGCTCCAGACTCTGAGCTGTCAGCACAGAGCCTGACGTGGGGCTCAAACTAACGAGCTGTGAGATCATAGTGTGAGCTGAAGTCGGACGCTTAACGGACTGAGCCCCCCAGGCGCCCCTTAAAAAGTGACATTTTAAAGTGTACAATTCAGTGATTTTTAGAACATTCACAGAACCTTGCATCCATAACCATCATCTAATTCCAGGACATATTCTTCACCCAAAAAGATATCCTGTACACATTACAGTTAGTCACTTTATATTCCCCTTCCCCCAAAGCCTGGCGGCAGCTACTAACTTTCTGTCTCTATGATTTGCCTAATCTAGATACATAAAATAAATGGAACCAAATCATATGTACCTTTGTGTCTGGCTTCGTTCCAGTAGAATAAAAATTTCCAAGGCTTACTCGTGTTGTAGCATGTATCAGAACTCTATTCCTTTTTATGAATGAGTAAAATCCCATCATATGCATCTGTGCCTCTTTGAAGAGTTTCCAGTTTCGTTTTGGTTTTCGTGATTAGAAATAATGCTGCTGTAAAAATTCACAAATGAATGAGTGCGTGTTTGTCTGGACAAATGTTTCAACTCTCTTGGGTATAAATACCTAAGAGTAGAATTGCTGAATCACACAGTAACTCTGTGTTTCAACTTCTGAAGGACTGTAACTATTTCCAAAGTGGCCACATGATTTTCCAACTCCACCAGAAATTTATGGGAGTTCCAATTTCCCCACATTGGAAACAAAATTTGTCATTTTTTATTGCTATTTTGAGATTGTTCATTTTTAATGTATAAAAATATTACTGGTTTTATATTGATATTATGTTCTATAATCTTACCTGCTTTTATTTGTGTAATTGTCTTAGCAAAACCTCTAGTATGTTTGATAAAAGTGGAGATAATGGACATCCTTATCTTGTTCCTAATCTTAAGGAACAAACTTTCAGGCTTTCATAATTAAGTATAATGCTAGCTTGCTAAAAATGTTCTTTACACATCGAAAATGGAAGCTATGTTTAACACTTTATTCTATTCTATGTGATTATCCTTTCATGAAGGGAGGCCATATAAAGATAAAACAAAAGCAAAATAAACTATTGGGAGTACATCAAAATAAAAAGCTTCTGCACAGCAAAAAAAAAAAAAAAAAAAAAAAGAAAATCAATAAAACTAAAAGACAACCTGCTGAATACGAGAAGATATTTGTAATAACATATCTGATAAAGGGTTAGTATCCAAAATATATAAAGAACTTATACAATTCAACACCAAAAACCCCCATTTAATCCAATTTAAAAAATGGGCAGAAGACATGAGCAGACATTTCTGCAAAGAAGACATACAGATGGCCAACAAACACATGAAAAGGTGTTCAACATCACTCATTCATTAGAAGTGATCTTAAAACTACCATGAGATATCACCTCACATTTGTCAGAATGGCTAAAATCAAAAACACAAGAAACAAGTGTTGCTGAGAATGTGGAACCTTCATGCACAGTTGGTGGAAATACAAACCGGTGCAACCACTGTGGAAAATAGTTCTTCAAAAAATTAAAAATAGAATTATCATATGATGATCCAGTAATTGCATTACTGGGTATTTACTCAAAAATACAATAGCACTAATTAAAAGGAAATGTGTACCCCTATGTTTATGGAAGGTTATTTACATTAGCCAAATTATGTAAGAAGCTCAAGTGTCCATTGACAGATGAAAAGACAAAGAAGATGTGGTATATCTAGATGATGGAATATTACTCAGCCATAAAAAGAATGAAATCTGGCCATTTGCAGTAATATAGATGGATCTAGAGGGTATAATGCTACGTGAAATAAGTCAGTCAGAGAAAGAAAATACCATATGATGTCACTCATATGTGGAATTTAAGAAACAAAACAAACAAAAGAAAAAAAGGGAAAATAACCAGAGACAGACTGTTAACTGTAAAGAAGAAACTGATGGTTACCAGAGGAGAGGTGCGTGGGATTCAGAGCACACTTAACTTGGAGTGCCTGGGTGGCTCAGTCGGTTAAGCATCTGACTTGATTTCAGCTCAGGTCATGATCTCATGGTTCCAGAGTTCGAGCCCCATGTCAGGCTTTACACTGACAGCACAGAGCCTGCTTGAGATTCATTCTCTCTCTTTCTCTCTCTCTCTCTCTCTCTCTCTCAAAATAAATAAACTTTATTTTAATAAGAAAAAAAGATTACACTTATCTTGATGAGAGTACTGAGTAATATACAGAATTGTGGAATCACTATATAGGACACCCAAAGCTAATATAACACTGTATGTTACCTATACTGGAATTAAAGTTTAAAATACATATGTGTGTGTGTGTGTATTTATTTATATTAAATATATATGTATATTTTATATATAAAATACATGTGTATTTTATTTTAAAAAAGAGATGAATCCTAATTCTGCCTTTTAAACTAAGAAGTAACACAAAGTATACACAGGAAAGTTTTCCTCCAGAAGAATATTATGTTACTAATGATTTTCTGTTTTAGATCATTTATTAACTGAAGGTCCAACCCCCAAAGTGTGAATTGATATTGTCATGCTCTCCTACAAAATGACTACTGACCTGACTCCAAGTTAGTATCTAAAGAATCTACAAATCTAGAAGGCACTTGAGCTTCTTTTCTTGTCTGTGAATTAAGAGCACTGAATTGAATGCTTAAGAACAAGTTGTAGAGGCTTGATTTTTGAAGTTTTCCAAGCCAGAATATGGAATAATGAAAGAAGGTATGGCTTCAAACCGAGCCCTGGCATTTATTCAGCTTTCATCTATTATGTCAAAAACCTACATTTTCAAAAACAAATAAACCTCCATCTTCACAGCTCTGTTATAATGAGCTATAGCAGTTATGGGAACAATTATAGCCTTTCCTTTCATTTTATTCACCATGTACACACAGTCTAGTGACGACTGGTGGCTGTATAATGTGTTTAAAAAAGAGGGTCAAGGGAAAGCACAGAAGAGCTTCAAGTCAGAGTGGAGACAAGAGAGTAACATCAACAGAAATACGTTTATACCGATGGTGTGAGAATTTCATTCATAAGTTGAATTTATTTACATAGATATGTGTATAAACAAGTACCAAAATTTATGAAATAATAGAAATTACTCTAATTACAAACAAAATTAAGGAAGTCTAACATTTATTGATTGTAGGATCTAGAAAGTCGCCCAGCATTTTCATGTCACTTTTCTATTAGACTCTTGCCTATACCTTACTCGATAGGTAAAGTATTGACTCTTGGATTGATGCAAATCACAGTCCCAAGAAGAATTTTCTACACTCTTTCTCTAAACTTTCTAAGTTTATGTTCATACCTTTGGGATCATAGAAAATTGAGTCTATCCTTTAGAATTGGCTATGTAATAATTTAGAAAGTAAAGCATGTCAGGAGGCACCTGGGTGGCTCAGATGGTTAAGCCTCTGACTCTTGATTTAGGCTAAGGTCATGATCTCACAGTCCATGAAGTTGAGCCCTGCGTTGGGCTCTGCACTGACAGGCATGGAACCTGCTTGGGAGTCTCTCTCTCCTCCTCTCCCTGCCCCTTTCCCGCTCAAACATACATGCACACTTGCTCATGCTCGCTCTCGCTCTCTCTCAAAATAAATGAACACTGAAAAAAAAGAAATGTCAGTATTAAAGTGAATAGTCAATAATTAATTGAGAGTAAGTCTTGGTTTGAGTAAATCACACAACAGATCTGTGGGCATCTGAAAGTGTTCTGAGGTTGCTAGATAATCATTTTGGGATAAAAAGGAAGATGCTGATTAAAGCCATGCTGAATAAATTTCTAAAACATGAACAAATAAACTAATCTAGCCATCAAGACAACAAAACACTCCTATTGCAGTCCAACAGAAGTCAACAATTTCAACAAATTAGTTCTTTTTACTACTGTGGGAAATGCAAGGGACAATATGTGTACTTTTTTTTTTCTCTAAGAATTCAGAATCCAATGTCCTAGATACCAACCTATTTTCATGCTTCTCTTGCAGTACATGATTTATTCATGATTTGTACTATCAACCAGAATAGTTACATCATTTTCAGGATTTTTTCTGACATTGCTCATCTTTCCTTTAAAGACTGACTTCTTTCACAATACCTGAACACACACACACACACACACACACATATATATAATATTTATATATTTATATTTATTATTATTATTATAATTATTATTATTATTTTTGGTTGACATGGTGTTGTTGAACTGCTGCAATCTCGGCAGTGTCTCAGTTAATGATAGCCTTCAGCTCAAAAATACTTCATTTCTCGCCTTATCCTTTACTTGGAATTGCATGCTTTTAATCCCCAAGCCTATTAGGCAAGAAGAGAAAAAATGCTGCTTTCAACAAAGCATTTCAAACATAAGGGTTAGAGAGAGTGGAAGAGCTGCGCATTTAGAACAAGATAGAATCACATAACAGGATATGTGTAAACTTTCGTATCAATTCCTTCCTCCAAAAAAATAAAACAAAATCATAATCTAGGTAAGTAAAATAGGAAACCAAACCAAATGGCACTAACAAATCTCAGCTACGAAGGGAAAGCACTGTCTTTGACATGAATGTGTTTGTGCGGTGATTGTGCTCACAGACACACATGGAATTAGTGCTGTAAGGGTATCCTCACATGCACACACAGTGACCGCTAAATCTTGCATTTATGCAAGCCAGTGTTAACTGTAGTTCCTTTTATACTGAAATAACATTCTTTGATATTGGTAGATAGTTCTGGTGATGTCATTAATTTGTTTTATAGTCTATCTTCAGTTAAAACTAATTGAAAATATAAATATTACCTAGAAAGTACCAATTGAAATTATAAGCTCTATGAGATCTCAAGCTAAAATTATGAGGAAAAAAGCAACATATCTTGGTCAGTACCTATACAAATGTAAAATACTTTAAGTCGGGAGGATTGTAGGACTAGTCCTCTCTATGCTAAGTAAGATTCTAACTAAAATTACTTCTATTGGGCAATCTAAAATTCATAATAAATTCTAGAAAACAGCCTCTGTATTAAAAAGAAGGGGAAAAAAGTGAATATACTGACCATGTTCTATAGGTAATAAGTATGCAGATATACTCAGTATATCAGAAAACCCTTGCCAGCAAATCAAAAGGCAAGTCTGGTGATGTTTTTGTAGACAGGTTGGAAGTTGATCTGTGTTCCAATGCATTGTCTCTAATTTTTAAGCTCTACGACTGGAATGATTAAGACTTCTAATTTTCACGAAAGGATACGTCCACTTAAAACTAACAACGATAATGTTTTCAGACATATATTGCACATTTGTTTGCATTAGTGTGGGAATAAGCATTTTATATCTATTATCTCATGTCACTGCATACTCTGATAAGTGCCTGAGAGTGTGTGAGAATCAGAATAATCTTTTACATTACTTACTTGAATCTAGAAAAATAATTTCCCTTTTTATTCAGTTATTTCTCTCAAAAGGCTTGAGAAAAAGGCCAGAGTGGTGGCTTAATTTCATTGGTGAGTGCAGGCGAGACTGAGAAATAATCAACTGGGTGCTATGTCTTCCTCTCAATGAAAACTCCAAAGTGTATAATCTTGCCTGTTCTATTTGACTTTAGAGTGTATAGGTACTAAATTATCTAGATCATTTTAAGATTCTATTTCATACTTTGCCTAACAATAAGATATATTTGATAATAATACTGGCCATCGTGTGTATAAAACACAAAAGGGTGTTTTGTGTGGTATTGAAGGAGGTAATTAACACAAATTAAGTTAGACTTGCATCCAAATCCTTGCAATAATTTGGCATTCCAATTTTTTTTCACTTCTACATTTCATGATAATGCACTAAGCCTACATTCTTTCAAATGTTTCCTGTTTCCTTTGACATAAATCTTGTGGAACACCATAATTTCTTTGATTTCTTCTAAGTTTCCTGGTATGTGGAGAATATTCTATGTATATAAAACTCATTAATGCATTTAGCAGTTATTATATGGAATACCCACTATGTGGAAAACACTATGTTATGTGTTTCAAGGACTGAGAAGAGAATTAGGACAAGCCACTCATCCTTAAACGGCTTACAAAACGTGAATCGAAATCTCTGCTTGGAGGGAAATAAAGAATTACGTGCATATTGTGAGGATTACTGTTTCTAGTCTGCATCGCACACACATTCTTATTAGGGCTCCATCTTCCTTCAGGTGTGTGTAATTGTATCGCGTAGTCTTACAACCATGCATTTTTTACAATATAGCCCTTTATAAACTACAGTTTTCAATCCAGTAAATTAGACCATTAACTGAAGTGTCAGCACTGCTTGAAAGGCAGTCATAAAACTCATATATAAAGTCTTTATAATCTCAGTAGAATAAAAGAGAGGGGGGAAATAAAATCATTCCCCCAATTTCTAAGAAGTTTTATGCAGAACCCTTCAGAAGTGCCATGAGGTCTTTCAAAGCCAAGTATAATTAAAAATGTAGAAAGATGGACATTGTTCTATGGGAAAAGAATGGATGTTATTATTAAACATGTTATTATTAAAATTGTGATGTTTATCTCTAACTTGTTCCTTCAGGTGGTGAGAATATTGTGAATTTCATGCCCTCCATTTTTCTTCCTAATAACGTTTCAAGCTTTTAGAAGCCAGGTCAAATGATTTATCTCACTGATTAAACAGACATTCTGGGATGATTTTGTAAAGGCCTGGAGTAAAAGTTCGAGTCATACCTAGCATCAAAGTGTTCTTCCCAAGTCTAGTCGTGCTCAATGGCTTAGCATACCAAATGATTTAGACCACAACTGGACGATTATAATAAGTGTGCTGAGCAATGAAAAATAGCACAAACACCTGTGAATTCAAAAGCAACATGAATTAGAGTGCTTCGAAGTATTTTCTCATAAAAACATTATATCTAACGCAGAAAAAGAAATAGAAGAAAATACATGAGCTTTCAGGTCACCATGGTACTTTGTTAAAACATGATGGCTCAATGTTGACTGAGATGTGAAGTTAATTTATTCTCAATATTGCAAACTGTACAAATATTACAACTAAATTTGTAAGAAATGAATGGAAATTGGACACCTATACAATTGGGGAATTTACAGAATATAGTTGTTGTTATAATAACCATAATGGACAGAATGCTTATACTTGAAGAAAAGAAGAGAGGGGAAAATAAAAAACCTTCTCCCTTACATCTCTAGTTCTAACTTCTAGCGTGCTTTGAGAAGCCTCTTGTGATTATATTCAATAATCATAAACTGGTGGCTAATGGAGCACACTGTGGGTTTTTCTGGATAATACAGTAATAAAAGTAATAATTCAATTTGACCAGGCAAAACATTTTATTTACTTCTCCACTGTTCCCAACTTTCCCTATTGTCTTATATCTGACATGATTACCTAATTATAAATCTAACATCTATATCCACATAAGTTTGCTTATGTCTCTTCCTTCTCCTCTATTTTCCATTTCAAATTCTGAATTCTAGAGCTACTGAAGTAAGCCCGGTTACCGAAGCTTTCATTCTATTTCATAACTATATGTTTTCTCTTATTCTTTGTACTATTTGAAAAGTCTTTAATCCATTCTCAAAATACTTGCCCCACACTAGCCTGGCTAATTATAATTACTCTTTCATTTCTCGGTTCAGACATCAGTATACCAAAGTACCTCTGTGGCTTAGTCACCCTCCTCTTTGCTACAGTCTTAATGTTTGTACCCCCCAACCCTCCCCCGCAATTCTAATTTGGAATCCTAACCCCTAAAGATGATAGTATTAGGAGGTGGAATCTTAGGGAGGTGTTTAGGTCTTGAAGGTGGAGCCCTCACCTCATGAATGGGATTAATGATCTTATTAAAAGGACCCCACAGATATCCATGCCCTCGACACCATGTGAGGTGTCTCACCAGAACTGTGAGAAATAAGGCAACTAGTCTCTGGTGTGTTGATACAGTCGCCTGAATGGGCTGAGACACTACTTGCATCCATAAGTCCTTCTACTTAATTCAGAAAATTCTTTGCAGTGTAATTATTTTTTTTCACTTTTGCTCCTTTTTAAACATTTATGTTTTTAATTTACATCCAAGTTAGCATATAGTGCAACAATGATTTCAGGAGTAGATTCCTTAATGTTCCTTACTCATTTAGCCCATCCCTCCCCCAACAACCCCTCCAGTAACCCTCAGTTTGTTCTCCATATTTAAGAGTCTCTTATGTTTTTGTCTCCCTTCCTGTTTTTATATTATTTTTGCTTCCATTCCCTTATGTTCATCTGTTTTGTATCTTAAAGTCCTCATATGAGTGAAGTCACATGATTTTTGTCTTTCTCTAATTTCGCTTAGCATAATACCCTCTAGTTCCAAGCACTTAGTTGCAAATGGCAAGATTTCATTCTTTTTGATTGCCAAGTAATACTCCATTGTGTGTGTGTGTGTGTGTGTGTGTGTGTGTGTGTGTATATATATATATGCCACATCTTTATCAGTTCATCCATTGATGGACATTTGAGCTCTTTCTATACTTTGGCAATTGTTGTTAATGCTGCTATAAACATTGGGGTGCATGTGCCCCTTCAAAACAGCAAACCTGTATCCCTTGGATAAATACCTAGTATAGCAATTGCTGGGTCATAGGGTAGTTCTATTTTTAGTTTTTTAAGACACCTCCATACTCTTTTCCAGAGTGGCTGCACCAGTTTGTATTCCCACCAGCAATGCAAAAGAGATCCTCTTTCTCTGCATTCTCACCAACATGTGTTGTTGCCTGAGTTGTTAATGTTAGCCATTCTGACAGGTGTGAGGTGGTATCTCATTGTGGTTTTGATTTGTAATTCCCTGATGATGAGTGATGTTGAGCATTTTTTCATGTGTCAGTTGGCCACCTGGATGTCTTCTTTGGAGAAGTGTCTCTTCATGTCTTTTGCCCACTTCTTCACTAGATTATTTGTTTTTTGGGTGTTGAGTTTGATAAGTTCTTTATAGATTTTGGATACTAACCCTTTATTTGATATGTCTTGCAAATATCTTCACCCATTCTGTCAGTTGCCTTTTAGTGTGGCTGATTATTTCCTTCGCTGTGCAGAAACTTTTTATCTTGATCAGGTCCCAATAGTTCATTTTTGCTTTTGTTCCCCTTGCCTCTGGACACATGTTGAGTAAGAAGTTGCTGTGGCCAAGGTCAAAGAGGTTTTTGCCTGCTTTCTCCCTGAGGATTTCAATGGTTGCCTGTCTTACATTTAGGTCTTTCAACCATTTTGAGTTTATTTTTGTGTATGGTGTAAGAAAGTGGTCCAGGTTCATTTTTCTGCATGTCGCTGTCCAGTTTTCCCAGCACCAATTGCTGAAGAGACTTTGTAGTGTAATTTTTAATATCTTTTATGTGAATCTGAAATGTAACATATTTGTTCATATTGTTCATGTCTGTATCCTCAAAATCAAATACAATATCTGGCACATAGATGTTCTGTCAATATTGCTTGACAAAATAATAAATATCCATTCATTCTATCAAATTTATTCAATTCCTGATTTTACTCCTCAAAGTGTAAATGGCAACAAAAATATTAGTAACTCTCACAAAGAATCACGGAAGAGGAACAAACAAACAAACAATCTCCCAGAACTAATAAACAATTATAGCAAAGTTGTAGTACATAAGGTTAATATACAAAAGTCAATTTCCTCCTTATCTATTAGCAATGAATAATTGGGATTAAAAATTTAAAAATACAGGTGCCTGGGTGACTCAGTCAGTGAAGTTTCTGACTTGATTTTGGCTCAGGTCACGATCTCACTGTTCGTGGGATTGAGTCCAGCATTAGCCTGCTTGGGATGCTCTCTCTCCCTCTCTCTGCCCCTCCCCCCACTTGTTCTCTCTCTCTCTTTCTCTCTCTCTCTTTCTCTCTCTCAACACAAATAAATAAGTAGTAAAAAAAAAAATTTAAAATTTAAAAACATAATGAGACTCATATTGGCAGCAAAACCAAATATGTTTAGGCATAATTCTAACAAAACACATACAAGATCTATATGAGAAACACTATAAAAACATGATGAAAGAAATAAAAGAAAATTTAAATAAGTGAAGAGATATTCTATGTTGATTGATACAAGACTCAATATTGTTAAGATAACAGTTCTTCCCAACTTGATCTATATATTCAAATTAAATCCTAACAAATTATTACTGACAACTTGATTAAAATTTATATGGAAAGGTTAAAGACCTATAATAAATAACAACATTGAATAGAAGTAAACAGCAGCCAATTTCACAGTTTACCACAAAGTTACTGTAATCAAGACAGTGTGAAATTGGTGAAGTACAGAAAAGTAGGTAAGTGGAACAGAAGAGAGGACCCAAAAATAAGCAAACACACATCATGTCACATTATCTTTGAGGGAAAAAAATGAAAGCTCTTTAACGGAGAAAGAATTGTCTTTTTAAAAAATATTGCTGGAACAAATGGGACACACACACACACACACACAAACAAAAACAAAAACCTCAATGCAAACTGTACTTATCACAAAAACTAACTCACTATGGATCACAGATCTAAATGTAAACACAAATCTGTAAGATCCCTAAAAGATAACATAGAAAAAAATGTAGGTGATTTTGATTTTGGTAATGGCTTATTAGATATAATACAAAAAACATGATACAGTATTCATATGTGGATCTTGAGAAACTTAACAGAAGACCATGGGGGAGGGGAAGGGAAAAAAAAGTTACAGACAGGGAGGGAGGCAAACCATAAAAGAGTCTTAAGGATTGAGAACAAACTAAGGGTAGATGGGAGGTGGAGCAGAGGGGAAAGTGGGTGATGGGCAGGGAGGAGGGCAGTTGTTGGGATGAGCACTGGGTGTTGTATGGAAACCAATTTGACAGTAAATTATATTAAAAAAAAAACAAAAAACCAAACAAACAAAACATGATACAGGGGGGAAAAAAAGGCAAGTTTGACAAAATGAAAACAAAAAAAATTCTCCTTTGCAAAACATACTGTTAGAATAAAAATACAAGCCATGATTGGGAGAAAGTTGTTGCAAAACACATATATGATAAAAAACTGATATTCAAAATACACAGAGAACTTTTAAAACTCAACAATAGGAAAACAATCCAATTTAAAAATGAGCAAGAAATCGGAACAGACACTTCATCAAAGAAGACACACAGGTCGCAAATGAATGTAAGAACATAGTCCATCATATGTTATTAGGAAGTTGCAAATTAAAACAATGTGATTACTACATAGTTATTAAAATGACTATAACCCCAAACAGTGAAACAGCAAATGCTGGTGAGGAAGTAGAGCAACAGGAAGTATCATTCATTACTGTTGAGAAGGCAAAAATTGGTACCGCCACCCCAGAAAATAGTTTGTCAGTTTCTTTTAAAGATAAACACATTCTGTGAAAAAACAGCACCGAATATTGATAGGAGCTGTACTGATTGTGTACATTGCTTTGATTACCATGGAAATTTTTACCATATTAATTCTTCCAACCTATGAACATAGTTTTCTATATTTATTTCTATCTTCAATTTCTCTCATCACTGTTTTATAGTTTTCAGGGTACATATCTTTCACTTCCTTGGTTAAATTGATTTGTAAATAGCTTATGCTTTTGGATGCTACTATAAATTGGGATTATTTTATTTGTTTCTTTTTTGGATAGTTCCTTGTCAGTGTACCTACAGAACTGATTTTTGTATATTGATTATGGATCCTGTAACATTGTTAAATTTATTTATTAGTTTTAAATGTGTGTTTGTGTGTTTGTGTTTGTGTGTGTGTGTGTGTGTGTGTGTGTGTGGTCTTTAAGGTTTTCTATATATAAGATCATGCCATCTGCAAAGACAATTCTACTTTTTTCCTTCCCAATTTGCATGGATTTTATTTATTTTTCTTGCCTAATTATTCTGACCAGAATTTCCAGTACTATGTTGAATAAAGCGGCCATAGTGCTCACTTTTGTCTTATTTTGTCACTTTCAACTTTTTACTATTGAGTACGTTAACTGTGGGGCTTGTCACATATTGTCTTTTTATGTTGAAGTATATTCCTTTTATACTCAATTTGTTGAAAGTTTTTGGTCATAAAAAGGATGTTGAATTTTGTCAGATGCTTTTTCTGCCTCTGTTGAGATGGTCATATGATGGTTATCTTTCATTCTGTGAACGGGGTGTTTTACACTGACTGATTTTCATATGTTGAACCATCCTTAGATACCTGGGTAAATGCCATTTGATCATGGTGTATAATCCTTTTAATGTACTATTGAATTTAGTTTGCTAGTATTTCATTGAGGATTTTTGAGTCTATGTTCATCAGGAATACTGGGCCTGTAATTTTCTTTTCTTGTAGTATCCTTGTCTGGCTTTGATATAAGGGTAACATTGGCCTGATAAAATGAGTTTGAAGTGTTACTTCCTCTCAAATTTTCCATAGATATAGAAAGAACAATCGTAAAATTCATATGGAATCCAGAAATACTCTGAATAGCTGAAGAAATCTTGAGCAAGAAGAACACAGTCAGAGATATCACACATCCTGATTTCAAATTATGTTACAAATCTAGAATTATCAAAACAGTACAATGTTAGCATAAAAATGATCACATAGACCAATGGAATGGAATAGAGAGCCAAAAAATAAACCCAAGTAAATGTGGTCAACTAATCTTCAACAAAGATGCCAGAAATATATAGTAGGGAAGGGATACTCTTTTCAATAAATGTTAATGGGAAAACTGGAAATCCACACACAAAAGAATGAAATTACACCATTATATTACTTCATAAATCAACAAAAATCAACTCAAAATGGATTAAAGACATAAACTTAAGACCTGAAAGTAAAATAGAAAATGTTGAGGATAAAGCTTGTTGACATTGCTCTTGATAATAATAATTTAGAATGATGATAAAAGCTCGGACAACAAAAGCAAAAATCAGTAAGTGGGACTACATCAAACTAAAAACTTTCTGCACAAGGAAGGTAATAATCAACAAAATAAAAAGGTAACTAAAGAAATGGGGAAAATATTTGCAAATTATAAGAGGTTAATATTCAAAATATTAAAGGAATTCATAAAACTCAACAGCAAAAGAACAAATAAGCCAATTGAAAAAACAACCAAAGGACTTGAGTGGACATTTTTTTTCCCAAGAATGCATACAGGTATAGGAAAAGATGCTCAATATCATTCATCATCAGGGAAATCCAAATTATAACCACAATCAGATATCATCACTTCACACATCTTAGGATGGTTATTATAAAAGTATCAAAAGATATCAAGGGTTGATGAAGCTGAGGAGAAAAGGGAACTCTTGTACATTGCCAGTGGGGTTTGATACATCCATTATGAAAAACATTATGAAATTCCCTCCAAAAAATTAAAAATATAACTACCATATTCTCCAGAAATCCTACTTTATGTATATATTTATAGGAAGTAAAATCACTATCTCAAAGAGATACATGCATTCACATATTCATTGCAGCATTATTCACAGTACCAAAGATACTGAAACAACCTAAGTGTTCAAAGTGTCCATTGATGGATGAATGAATAAAGGAAAACACACACACAACCCCCCCCACACACACACAAGTATAATATTATTCAACCTTAAAAAAAAGAAGGAAATTCTCTCATTTGCAAACACACAGACAGAGCTGGGGTACATTATGCTAAGTGAAATATGCCAGACACAGAAAGACAAATACTGCATGATCCTACTTATATGTGGAATGTAAAAAAGCCAAACTCACATAAACAGACAGCGTAATAGTGATTACCAGGGAGAAGGAGGAGAAAGGAACAGGTGGAGCAGAGAATATTTTTAGGGCAGTGAAACAATTCTGTATGATACTATAATAGTAGATACAAAACATAATGCATATATCAAATGCCTAATGCCTATACTATAGAACTATAAAACACAAAGAGTAAACCATAAACTTTAGTTAATAATAACAATTGATATTGATTGGTTCATCAATTGTGGCAAATGTAAAATATTACTAATAGGGGGAAATGTGGGACGGAGGAGAGGTAAATGAAACTTCTCTGTACTTTCAACTTGTGTAAACCCAAATTGCTCTAAAAATGTCTATTAAGTTTTTTCAAAAAGATAGGAAACTGAGGATCAAAGAAATTAGTATTCACAAATGGGGGAAAAAAAACATACCACACTGAAGCCATTGTATTTTAAAGAAAGTAAGATCATTATTAGCAGATTGTGGTGTTCTTGTAGGCAATGGGAGAAAAGTTGGGTCATGAGAATGAGGAGGATTTTAAAACTCATAAAAGAAGGATGTCTCAAACACAGAGAAGAACATAAAATGCTTTATTAAAATCATTGAATTCTTTTTTTAATGTTTATCTATTTTTGAGAGAGACAGAGAGAGAGCAGCAGAGGAGCAGAGAGAGACAGGGAGACAGAGATCCAAAGCAGGGTCTGTGCTGAGAGTGCAGAGCCCGATGTGGGGCTCAAATTCATGAACCATGAGATCATACCTGAGCCAAAGTCAGATGCTTAACCTACTGAGCCACCCGGGCACCCCTAAAATCATTGCATTCTAAATTCAAAATACTTTAATTGTTGATTTACTTTATTTTTTAAGTTTTTTATTTGAGTATAGTTGACACGAAATGTTACATTAGTTTCAGATGTACCACATAATGATTTGACAAGTTTATACATTGTGCTGTGTCCCCACAACTGTAGCTACAACCTGTCACCATATAATGCTACTACAGTATCATTGACTATATTCCTTATGCTGTGCCTTTTATTCCCATGATTTTTTCATTCCATAACTGGAACACCCTATCTCCCAGTCCCCTTCACCCATTTTGCTCATACCCCTGCACCTCTCTGCCCACTGGCAACCATCAGTTTGTTCTCTGTATGTATAGATCTGATTCTGCTTTTTGCTTTTTTATTCATTTGTTCTTTTAGATTCCACCTATGAGTGAATTCATACGGTATTCATCTTTCTCAGTCTCACTTATTTCACTTAGCATAATACCCTCCAGGTCCATCCATGTTGTTGTGAATGACATGCTTTAAATTGTTTTTTATGGCCTCATAATATTCCACTGTGTGGGGTGTGTGTGTGTGTGTGTGTGTGTGTGTGTGTGTGTACCACATCTTTTTTATCCATCTATCAATGGACACTTTCAATGCTTCCATATCTTGTTATTATAAATAATGTTTCAATTAACATAGCTACGCATCTATTGTTTATTTTCTTGAGGAAACTCCATAGTGTTTTCCACAGAAGCTACACCAATGTACATGCCCACCAACAGTATACAAGGGCTCCTTTTTCTCCATATCCTCACCAACACTTGTAATTTCTTGTCTTTTTTATTTTACTCACTCTGACAAGTGTAAGTGATAGCTCATTGTTGTTTTGATGATGAGTAATGTTGAGCACCTTTTCATGTGTCTCTTGGCCATCTGGATGTCTTTGAAAAAAATGTCTATTCAGGTCCTCTGCCTATTTTAAATCAGATTTTTTTTTTCTGTTGAGCTGTATAAGTTCTTTATACATTGTGGATATTAACCACTTACCAGATATATCACAAAAGACCTCAAACGGCCAAAGCAATCTTGAAAAAGAAAAGCAAAGCTGGAGATATCACAATCCCAGATTTCAATGTATACTACAAAGCTGTAGCAAGCAAAACAGTATGGTACTAGTAAAAAAACAGACTCATCGATCATGGGACAGTATAGAGAGCCCAGAAAGAAACCCATGCTTACATAGTCAATTAATCTATGATAAAGGAGGTAAGAACATACAATGGGGGAAAAACAGTCTCTTTAATAAATGGTGCCGGGAAAACTGGACAGCTACAGTAAAAGAATGAAACTGGACCTTTCTTATACTATACACAAAAATAAATTCCAAATGGATCAAAGACCTATGTGTGAGACCTGAATCCATAAAAATCCTAGAAAACGCAAGTGGTAATTTCTCTGACATCAGCCACAGCAACATTTTTCTACATATGTCTTCTGAGGCAAGGGAAACAAAAGCAAAAATAAACTACTGGGACTACATCAAAATAAAAATTTTTGCACAGTGAAGGAAACCATCAACAAAACAAAAAGGCAATCTACTGAATGGTACAAGATATTTGCAAATGATTTATTTTATTTTTACCTACAGTCATAATGCAATCGACTCATCCTAAAAATAAACCTGAATTTCAGGTGAATGCTGTGATATTTTTAGCCACAGTCTATTGGAATATAATGGATCAACAACAAAAAATTTTGCTCATTATGCTTCTTCAGGGTAGATGTAGTAAAATCATCTCAAATAATAGATTTTTGGAAAACTAGAGCAACCTCTTTTTTGGCTTTCCCATCTTGTTTTATCTTGAAAGGATGGGATAGAATTTGAAGGGTCAGCCATACACAAACACCAGCCACTTATTGCAAAATTTGTTTAAATACATGTAATTCTTTATTCTACAACTTAACAAAATAGCTGATTTAAAAAAAAACATCTTTTTTGCCTATTCTTGGCTATTCCATGCACTTTGCACAGTCAGCCATCTTAAACATCATTTTAATTCATATCAGAATGAGTAGGCCATGGCCAGGAGATATTTTCATAATAGTATTATTTTAATATCACTATCGTTTCTGGACATGACTGGAAAGTGATGCAGCAGAATCTGGGAAGCTAGAGAGACAAATAGCAGTACACACACACACACACACACACACACACACACACACACCTATATCCACACATGTAAGATTACTTCCTTTACATAAAGCAGAGAGAAAGGAGAATAAATACTATCGTCAACTCCATGATCGTTCTGCCTTCAACTTGCGAACTGTCTTACATACAAGTAAAATCTGACACAGGATAGGCTGTTGCCTTTTAAAGTTCTTTTACTGGTTTCACTTTGAGCTCCTGCCAACAGCAGTTACTTGTATGTCAACATTCTCTTCCAAATTCAATTTCCATTCTTTATTCAAAAGAATACCACTTTTAAAACAAGTAGGATGCAAGGATAAAAGTCAGAAGAAGGAAGGTTAAAAGATTAGTTTACATAGTATCCCTATTTTCATTCTCTCTTTCAAAGAGAAATAATGAAACCAGATACTCAGCCTCTATGTTAATGTTCTTTAGAAACCACTCCCAGATTAATTTTCCTTTCTGTTCTATTATCCACAACACACACGCATATGCAGGATAACAAAATACATACTGAAGAAAATAACAATTATTTTCACGTGTTACTTAAAGGTGTAGCATCTACAAAGAGGAAAAGTTTCATATCAATGTATGTACCACAGACTCTTCATATGTTCGATTTAAATTAAATACTGAACTCAACAAATATGTGTGGAATTATAATTTTTATGCATATATTAGTATTCATTTTAGCCTTAATAATAGTACATTTAAAAATATTCACAAAACAAACACAATTAATGTGGACATATCTTACCATTTGAATCACAACACTGACTACACCAAAGAACATTTCTTGATCTAATGTAGAAATCAAACATGAAACAAACTGTAGTCATCAATACTTTGGCAGCGTTATATTCTTTTAAAAATATTAATAATATTAAAATAACATATTACTGTAAAATCAGGAACAAGATTGGGATGACAGCTAATGTCATTTTCATTCAGTACTGTACTAGACATCCTGGCAATTTAAATAAGACATATAAATCAGAGAGAAGGCACACCATTTGGAAAGGAAGGAAAATACTAGCACTATTCATAGCTGATATGATTACTTACATAAAAAATAATCTGTAAGATAAATTATTTAATTACAAACAAAGTTTTAGCTTTGTTGCTAAATAAAATATCAATATGAAAATTTAATTACATTTTATATACCACCCACAGTTAGAAAATGTTATTAAAAATACATACCAAGAACCATATTAGTACATAATACAAAGTATCAGGAGTGAGTCTCCTGAAAGTTATCAAGACTTTTATGTAACCACTATAAAATTACTTTAAAATATATTAAAGAAGCCCACCTAAATACATATTATATTATATTATATTATATTATATTATATTATATTATATTATATATTATATATTTTATTATATTTGTTTTATAAATAGATTCAATACATTGAGGACATTACATCTCCCCAGATTGATTTTAAAAAAATCAATGCAGGGGTACCTGGGTGGCTCAGTGGGTTAAGCACAGGACTCTTGATTTTGGCTGAGGTCATGACCTCACAGTTCTTGAGATGGAGCCCCACATCTTCGGGCTCTGTGCTGACAGTGTGGGGCCTGCTTGGGGTTCTCTCTCTCTCTCTCTCTCTCTCTCTCTCTCTCTCTATGTCCCTCCCCTGCTCACTCTCCCTCTCTCTCAAAATAAGTAAACATTTTTTAAAAAAGATACTCTCTCTCTCTCTCCCTCTGAACCTCGCCCACTTGCTTTCATGCACGTGTTCTCTCTCTAAAATAAATAAATAAATAAATAAATAAATAAATAAATAAAGTAAAAAAAAAAATCAATGCAACCCCAGTTAAAAGGATGTTTTCGTGAACTGATCAAGCTGATAATGAAACAGATATCAGGAAGCTAAGTTCTAAGAATACTGAAAACACTTCTACTTTTAATGTAGAAGAACCAGAAAGATGACCTCTTCTTGATTTTTAGGATTATTATAAAGCTGAATCGATAAAAAGTCTGTCTGATCTTGGCAGAGATAAAGAGAAAGGACCAGAGAACAGCATAGTAAGCCAAGAAATAGACCTAAATAAACTTGGAAGTGTAATGTATAAAGAACTGATACCAAAGAACGGTGAGTAAATCAAGGACCATTTAATAATGCTGGAACAATCCATTACCTATTCAGAAACAAATTTTAAAAATTCTCTACTTCGTATCATTAACAAAAATCAGTTCTAGATGGAACAAGATAGAATTTATCTTATCTAGATTAGATAAATACAAAGAAAAAAAAGACTTAGAGGAAAGTATACAGAACACCTTTAGCATCATGGGGTTGGGATGATTTTTCAAAGCATTATACAAAGAATAGAAAGCATAAAAAAGATGTTTGATACATTGAAGAATTTCTGTTTATTAAAAGTAAAGACAAATAGTATAATAAGTGTATAAAGACAAGCCCCAAACTAGGAGATATGTGTGAAACACAATGAGTGAGAAGACTGAGTTCAGATTATATAAAGAACCCTATAAATCAATGTGAATAAAGTCAATCTACACCAAAAACGAGCAAGTGTTTTACAAATATGAGAAAATAAATGGTCAAACACAAGAGAAAAAAAAACGCTTGATTTTATTACTAATCAGGGAAATGCAAATTAAAAATACTTTCAGTTTCATTTCACACACAAAAAATTGGTAACATTCTAAAAGTCCAACAATATTGGTTTATTAGTTGTGAGAAATGTATCACACTGATGTTGATATCTTAACAATAGAGAAAATAGATGTGGAGTATTTGAGCATTCTCTGTACTATCTTTGCAGCTTTCCTATCAATATAAAACTATTCTAACATAAATATTTTTAAAAAGAAAAAAAAAAACAATATACAGGGCATGATGTTTTCCTTGCTGTATTCTATTTTCATTGAACATGAAATGGTTCAAATCATCACTCTCTCAGGGGAGCCTTTCCTGGCCTTGGATGATCCCCATTTATTCTATCATACCCTCTCATAGCACTGTGCTTTTCTAGTGCCCTTTCAGCTTCATATTTATTTCAGTAATCAATTGACTAATATTTGCTTTATCTACCAGATGGTAAGCTCCAAGAAATCAGACACAGTATCTGCTTTTGATCACCATGAAAGTTTCAGGATCTGGCACAGACCCTCCTTAATAAAAATCTGTGAATGAATATAAGAATCCAGAAAAAAGGACTATAAGAACCCAGAACGAATATAAGAACCCAGAAAAAACATAGATTTTTATCTTGTGAATTCAGACATGTAGCAACCCAAGTTACTAGGGAAGAAGAGTACAAAGAGCTACAGAAAGAAAGTACACACCTATATCAGATGAAGCAGGGCAAGTACTAAAATGATTTTCACAATTTTTTTTTTACCTTTGTTGGTTAATAGATTTTTGGCATAGTCACATTCATTTCTCCAGACTAAAAAGTTGGAGCAAGAAATTCCAGGTGTCAGTTTGTCACTTGGGTGTGTGGTCCCTGACATGGAAAACAATTACACAAATAAAGACACGGGTTTCCATTATATTCTTGGATAGACATAATCGATGGACAGGAACCTGTAATCTGATAGTGTGTTGTCATCTCAGAACTAAAGTTGTAAAACACAAGCAGCAAGTGCCTATCACCTCCATACGCTTCGAGGAACCACCTTTAGGAAGAACAGTACCCATTGATAGAATGCATTATATCAACACTGAAATGTCATAGGCTAATACCGGGCTTACATTTTTTTAAAAGTAAGCACTGTGTATAAAATTAAATTTTAAGAAAATCATTTGTAGCGGACTTTAGGATGTAAACAGCTGGAAACATAAATGTGTGGCAATAAAAAAAATTTATGTCTTGCCGATAGAAATTGTTTTTTTTCTACAGGCATGTTCACAATTAAGTTGTATTTGAAGTCATTCTGGTGACTTCTCTGCCCATTTATGGCTTTTAGTGTAATTCTGAAACATAAATACATGCCTTAAACAGTACTTGAACAATCCTAAGAATTATTATGCATTTTTACTCTTACTCATAAAAAAATGAAGCAGAAACAGCTACATTTTTATAATTCATAGTAATTATACGACTCTAGTATGCCTTTCAATTTAATCAGGATTCACTTTCTCCAGGACTCCCTTGTTGGAAGCCAAAGAATTTGCATGTTTGGAAATGATACATAGCGCTAGAAGCAGGAAGTGAGGCTGTACCACAGAAAATTATTCCAGAAGTAAAACAGTAAAGGTGTTAGGGTCTGTAATATGAGTCACGGACTGATGTATCTTTAATTTTCAAAACGCTGTTTGAAAGTTGGGAAGACATTTTTTGGGTTTTCTTTCCTCTGACATTCTTGGACTTCAAAATTAATTCAGCTTCTTTGGGGGCTATCGAATTTGGAACTGCATAATGTCCACTGGGCAAGCCTCAGCTGCTGAAGTATCTGTACATGCACGCATGTGTGCATGACCATACGTGTTTCCAGTAAAGATTCTGAGGATTTCTACTATTTGTGATAGTAGAAATCCAGGTCAACTATGCTTTCAAATATGCACATGTAATCTTTTGAACAGGCATTGTTATTTGAGCATCACTGATTCAGAAAACATCAATTGAATGTTGCTGCAAAGCAAATCTTATTGCTTTCTGTGTCCCATCAACCAGGAATGATTAGTTCTCTAGGTTTTCAGACTCTTAGAAATATGATACAAATTCAAGGAGTAGGAATCTTCCCTTGAAATATAAGCATGATCAAAAATCTATCTCTGCAGACAATATTTAGTTCAGTGGGGGTCTGTTAAACTTAAATCTAGCTGTGTCTGCAAGGCTGCTCCAGGTTCTATTTCTGCTGCTTTGAAAAGAATTCCTATTAGCATTGATTTCCAATAACCTGAAAATCTATGACGCCTCTGTACAGGCTCAAGTTGAGGGTGGCAAAACTCAGTTAGCTTTTCTGCACCTGGCTTCTTCTAGAGCCTAGAAGAAGGCACATTTCCATAGAGTGGGAAGAAAGCCAAATGCATTCTAAGCAAGTCATGAAGGTAAGACTTACTATTTCCAGAGGATTGGAATTTTCTATGACCTGAAAATGAAAATCAAAATAACATCTGAGCATCCTCACTTGTTTGATAGTAACACTTGGGTAGTCTTTGATAGAACTGGGTCACTGCCCTTAAGGATTATGATTTCTAAACTGGAAACAATATATATTCAAAGAAGTTTAAATCTGTTTGTTTGGTTGTTTTCTGTTTATTTTTTAATTGTTTTTTTTTGGGGGGGTGGGAGGCTCTTTCAGTGAAATTGAATCTGTAATAAATATACTTTTATATTTCCCTCTGGCTTTGAAACCTAAACCCATACATTATAAAGTGAACTCTTCAAAGCTTTAAAAATTGACAAGATTCTAAGGACGTGAATGCAGTAGGAACAAAACATCTCTCTTAATGCAGGCTTGGCCACGGTAGTAGCAATGAATCGATAACACCCAAATTTAAAAGCTTTCTGGACAATGTGTAGGACCTACATTTTATCTCTCTTGTAAACTTGAGGTGCTCTTTAATAATCCCTGTGCCAGTTTAAAAAAGATCCATCTAAATAGGATCAAAAGAATTTCTTGCCCTTGTATATTTTTTATTTCCTTTCAACTGTTTATTTACTTTAGGAAATGTCTGTTTCATCAGTGAATGTATTCTTGGCTGCCTTGCTCCAATAACACATTAACAATGAATTTATGACATATGGATAAATTCCAATGACTTCTTTGTTGTTGAACACTTTGATTTAAGTCATTTTATTTCAAAGGCCATAATATTCTGATACTAAACTAGGAAAATAATGTTAGAACTTTAAAAAAGAGAGATTTATGAAAATATATCCAAAAATGTTTAATCCCAAACTGTAATATTATGTCCTGTGCACTGAAATCCAGTCTCATTTTTTCCAACTTCCAACTTAAAATCTCCACATAGATGCAATTTATCATGTCTATAACAGAACTAGCAATTTCTAAACCCAAACCTGTTCTCCCAACAGCCATTTACAGACAGCTCACCAAATAGAACCAGGATTCTCTCAGTTTTCAAATTTTGGGTGCTGTTCTTGATTCCTCTTTGTTCATTACTCTTTCTCAAACCCAGACCATCACCGAGTTCTTTCCAAACTGCATCTATTTCCAAACTGCATCTCATACACTTCCCTCCATCTCTACTGCTGCAAGACAGGTTCGAGGCACCACCCCCCCCCCCCCTTTAGGACTGTTAAAGTTCCCTTCTAATTAGCATTTCTGCTTCTACTTTTTAAGGTCCCCCTCCCCCCCCTCCCTTATAATCTATTAAACCTGCAGGAGCCAGCATGGCCACTTAAAAATAAAACTCAGATCATTTTTCTTCCCTAATTGAAATTTTACACTGTCTTCTCATTGTGTTTGAAAGAAGGTCTACAGTCCTGGACCCTGACAATCTCCCAGAGTCTGTATTCTACCACAGTCTTCTGCTCAATGACCACTCTGCTGACCCTCAAAGAGTGCAGCTTTGTTCTCACCAGAGGGTTTGTGCTGTTGTTGCTGGGTCTGCCTAGAGCTCTCTTATCCCAGGACCCTCCCTTGTGGTCACACCATGAAATTCACCCCACGTCAAAAAGCTTGGGGTCCTTCCCGCTCCCCTCAATTACATCACTCTGTAATATTTTCCTCAGCACATTCATCACTTTCTAACATTATCTTGTTGTTTTGTTTATACATTTATTTGCTGCTTCCTTTCAGCCCCTGGATGTAAGTTCCATTAGAACAGAATTTGTTTTTCTGATCCACTGTAAATACTATGTCCATGTGCCTCGCACAGTGTCTGACATATTAAATAATAAAAACACATTTTTAAATAAATGATGAACTGATAAGAAACCTTGTCTTTAGTACAAAGTGAATGCAAAACATAAAGGCCTTTAATTAATTTCAGAATTCACAAATCCAATGAGTAAATTCACAGTAATTTATGACTTAATTTTCAATTAGCTTTAAGGGTGAACATTTTCTTTTTTTTAAGTTTTATATTTTTAAATTTATTTTTGAGAGTGAGAGAGTATGTGCATGAACATGGGAAGGGCAGAGAGAGAGAGAGAGAGAGAGAGAGAGAGAGAGAGAATTCCAAGCAAGCTCTGCACTGTCAGTGCAGAGCCCAATGTGGGGCTTGAGCTGAGATAATGACCTGAGCCGTAATCAAGTCAGACTCTTAACCAACTGAGCCACCCAGGTGCCCCAAGGGTGAATATTTTCTTAAATACTCTTTCTCTCGCTTGAAAACATAAATAAATTTGAGTTCTCAAATTAACTCCCCAACAAAAATGAAAATTTAAATAACCAGGTATTTAAGTGTTTACATAGTTTTTACAAAACAAAGATAGCATAAGATACTGAGCTGTTTATAATAAACCAAAAACTTCAGTCTTTGATTTAATATCCTCTCTACTGTTGGTGTTTTTATTTTGTGGAACATCTTCTGTTGCCCTGCATATGTTGTTTACATCTGGAAGCATGCAGAGAATCCCCACTGGTGGTGAGAGGTGATGAGCCAGTCCACAGCCCGTGGACTAATATGGCCTTGATAAGCTAGAAATAAAATACAGCTATACTAACAGAGTTTTGTATTTTCACCACACCAAAGAAATCAAAACATATTTTACTGTCTGAAAATAAAACTCATATAGAAAATAGTTTACAATAGAGAAAACTGGTTTTTGATTTGGTTTAAATATTACCAATCAGTCTCTTTAAAGCAAATGTTATCGGAGCCTGGGTGGCTCAGTCAGTTGAGCTTCCAACTTTGGCTCAGGTCATGATCTCACGGTTTATAAGTTCAGGTCCCGCATCAGGCTCTGTGCAGACAGCTCAAAGCCTGGAGCTTGCTTCAGAGTCTATGTCTCCCTCCCTCTCTGCCTCTCCCCCACTCATGCTCTGTCTCTCTCTGTCTCTCAAAAATAAATAAAATGTTAAAAACTATATTTAAAAGCAAATGTTATCAATGAACAACACAAACTAGAAACATCACTGCTCTAGAAAATTATATAACCCATTCTTTGTTTCACCCAAACAGACTCCATATTCAGGATTGACAGATGAAAGCTCTTAAGCTCTTAAATGTATATTGTAATAGAGCCATTCATGTTTCAGTGGAGGAGATATTGTAGTGACGGAGATTACACAGATATGGGAGCAGGCAGTATATGGGAACTCTGTACTTACCACTCTATTTTGCTGTGACTCCAAAACTGCTCTAGAAAATGAAGCCTATTAAAAAGAATCTTGCAAATCAGTTATGATTTGAAGAAATACTTTACAGCATATTGGAAAAGACCATTCTTTATACACACACATTCACAGATATCTCTAATCATCATCTCTAATTTTCATGTCAAATTGAGTCTCCGCAAGGACACGCAATTCTTTTTTCTTATTTAAAAATCTTTAATGCTTATTTATTTTTGAGAAAGAGACAGAGCATGAGCAGAAGAGGGGCAGAGAGAGATGGAGACAGAATCTGAAGCAGGTTCCAGGCTCTGAGCTGTTGGCACAGAGCCCAAAGGGGGGGGGCTTGAACTCATGAACCATGAGATCATGACCTGAGCCAAAGTTGGACACTTAACCAACAGAGCCACCCAGGCACCCCAGGACACTAAATTCTTATAGAACAAACAGAAAGTCAGGTTCCAAATTTCAATTAATTCCTAGATGCATACTCCATTCTCTGCACCATTAATTCTTGGGATGTATATGTCATTGTCACTTTTACTTGTGTTTTACTTTGATGATTATACCTAATTCTATTTACTCTTGATAGACTGAACCAATAAGATATTACTTCAGCAATGAAAAGAACAGCATTCTGAATTTTTCTCCATATCCTTTTTAAAATTATTGGCAGAAGATATCAAGTTTTTCATTTACATGAGAATTTTTGTTTCAGGTAGACCTCTTCTAATATTTACTGGGCCGAGCACTACTGTCCAGTGTAACCTTTTCTTTCCTTTATCCTTAAAGAATAAGATAGTTACCTTATAATGACCCACTTAGCTTACCCATAGAAAGTATTAGAACTTAAACTGTTGAAAAAAAAGTAATTTTTCAGAGAACATTGACTGTGATATTATTTGTTTGATCATTAAAGTGTTTTCCAAGGATTTTCATACATATATAAAAACACTAAAATAAAGTTTTCCTAAGGAAAAAGTTAATGGGTGAAAATATTTCATAAGGAAATGCTTTCTAAAATCTACTTGTATCATGAGAACAAAAGAAAAAATCTTTACATAAAGAAAATATGTTTAATGCTTTAAACTCATTAAATTCATATCATACCTATTATAATCAGGCCAAGAAGGAAACCCACATGCTCCCCTGAGTCGATTGATTTTCCTATGATATTTAAATGAATGGGTGGTGTTTTATAGTCATAAATAACATCAAAGTGTACTATTCATGTGCTGGGATTAAAGTTCTGCTGTTAGTGTGAAGTTAATCATCTTCACAATTATACAATCAAATGAAGAACTTTGAGTATTTTCATATAGGGAGAAGAAAAACCCCTAAGGCTCCTTTTCTTCACACTTGCAAAAAGAATGTCTGTGAAGAAAAGAAAAAGGAGCTTTTCAACTACGTGTCCTTGGGGAACCCTTTGGACACTGTGGGCATTTAAGAATCACAGGGAAAATAAAGAAATTAAAATACCCTGGATCGAAGACATGGGTTTTTCTGGAGGGTAAAATTGCTAAAAGGAAGGTAAAACCAAAGACAAATAAAAATTAGTTAGGAAAAGGAATTCTTATATTCCACAATATATCCATCACCCATAGAATATATATTTCTATTTTTCTGATTAAAAAAAGGGTGACCAAAAGGGAAAAAAAAAAGTAATCCTTTGTCATTTCCTCACCTTTTGGATGATAAAGGGAAAAATAAAGCATAAAGTTAACTTAAAAGCTCATTTCCCATTCATAGTTAATTCATTCTTCAGATAAGAAGAAACCACTTTCATATTCAGTCCATAAAGTAAATGTCCTGGTGATACCGAATTAAAAAAAGGTATATTGGATACTATGAATTATTCACAGGACATTCTAGAAAGCTGAAGAACACACCGTTAAGTCAGCTTTAATACTGCAATCCAATTGCAGTAAACAAGCATCCTTTTTCTATGTATCTATGTGACCTATAACTTACCTTTAACAAAATAATTTTCTCTGATTTAAACTATTACAAAAATTGAGGATTAGGCTGATGATTTCTCTAAACATAAGAAAAGCAAACTACCAATCTGCTTGAAGCATGTATTAAACTTCCTCTTCAAATAAATGCATACTACGTTTAACACAGGAGGTACCAAACATGGCCCCTCATCAAACCTATTGAAAGGTGGAGAATCTGAAGCAGTGAACACACAACTCAGCATGTTTTCATGAAAACAGTATCTTCTGAGTTCTTTCATTTCCACGTGCTCATCTTTTCAAAGAATATTTGCTTAATCAAAATTTTAAAACTAGGGTAGAAAGAAGAGTTACAATAAGTACTATGAACATTGACTTTGTTAATTCTTTTGGGCCCGGTTCATTTCCAAGCAGGCTGAGACAGGGATGCCTGATGCGGGCAGGATGCCCATTTGCATGCAGCACCACACTTCCAGGCTTTTCCTTTACTCCTTGTATTGTTCTTGCTCCCTAGACTCTTAAGTACCTTGCTAGCTGATTTGCAACGCAAAGAAAAGGAAGTAGTAAGTAAAGAACTGTGAAGAAATCTATCACTGACAAGAGGGTAAAGCAGCCAGGAAGCAACTAGATACAACAGCCACTTGCAAGGGTGACCCTCTCCGCTGGGCAGTGAAGCCATTTCACCTTAGAACCTGGTGCTGCAGCGCCACCCTTAACGTCAGATGGCAGCATATGGTAGGGGAAATTGCCCAGGATTTCAAAAGAGTGTGTTTCCAGAACACAGCTAGTGATGCTTCGCCAGAGCCAAGTGAGACCTAGCTGGTGAGCCTCTTTGAAGACACCAACCTGTGTGCTTTCCATGCCAATCATGTAAGGGTCATCCCAACGACCTTCAGCTAAAGAATGGGCTTAATCCATCATGACAGGAGCATTCCATTATTGAAATAAGACAAAACAAGACAAAACAGAGACTAAAACGATGTCTTTTCCTCCTGTAGCAGTAAGATTTTTGTTATTGTTCATAGGGTCAAAAAAGAACTATATGGTAGCAAATAGGAAAGTAGGAGACAGATTCATATATTATGATTTTTTTCATTTAATTTGTTTGACTTTTTAATATAAATGTGGAGCCACAGAGCACTAATGCAAGTCAGAATGTTTCAGTAAATAAGATTGAACAGTTTAACCTCCTGAAAATCGGAAATAAGCCTATTAAATTTGGGGGAAGCAACGCCAGCATACAAATTTTTAAAAGCAACTTCCATTTCTTACTGATGGCAATTAAATGGTGTTTGAAATGTATTTATCAATAGTAAATTTCATCCATTCAGTCTACTATTCTGAGTTGTCCTACACAGAAGTACGTATTTTTGAGGTTGTATATCATCTATGTCCTTCCGTTATTACAATATATTGGACTACCAAAATACTTACTCCACACAAATACCCCATCAGGACAATATACAACATATAATTATGACACTTAAATAGTATACTCAACCCTCCCCAGTTCTCTGATTCCCAGATTTAATTCAGGGTATATCCACACAGTTCCAAACAGCACAGAGATTGGGAAGCTGGTGACTGATTAGCTTAATATTAATTAAAACTAAGTGAACAGTATGCCAAATCTGTGGTTGTAACAAAGATAAATACACACACACACACACACACACACACACACACACACACACAAATGGTTTTGAAATTGGGTACTATGTTTAACAAAAGAGTTTTGCTCTCAAAAAAAAAAGTTTTACTCTCAATAAGTTACTTATTTTTCTAGCATATATTAAGCATATAACTCAACAGTTACACAAAAATAGAGTAATCTATTGTTACATTGTAATCTATTGTTAAGTGCCAAATGAATTACACATATAGGGTATTCAAAAGTAAGAGCTATTTTCCTGGAAGGACTAGAAAAGAAAGCTTTTTTTTTTGTTGTTGTTTGCAAAGAGATAAAGTACAGGAAGAGTTAAAAGTAAAATACAGATAAAAGAATTTTAAAAATGTATTTAAGATGAAGGATTTTTGCAAATCTTAATAGAAAGGCCAGCTTGTCTTAGGGAATAATCAAATGTTGGTTAATGGAATGTTTATGCAGTTAACATGAGGGCACACTGGTTAAAAGGGAAATTGATGAGATGATACTTTGGTATGGTCTAACATTAGCTAAGAGGAATTTAATTTTATTTGTATCGTTACTTATATCCCTCTTATTATATAAAAGTGAAGTTTTTAATCTGGCATGTTCTACACAATAGACTGTGGAGACAGAGAGAAATTTTGGAGGAAAAAAAAAATGCGAAGCTAAAATTCACTTTACCCATGCCAGAGTTCTGGGTAAGATTCTCAACAGCAACGGTTATCATGGGAAGAGTAAAGCATAACTGAAGCAAGTTTTACCAAGGGACAATTGACTGGACTGGAAGACTGGTCAGATATGGGAAACAAAAGAGAAAAATGAGCCAGAGATAGTGCTGAAGTTTCAAGCACGCGTGATGATCTGTGGAAAGATAGTTCTATTGGCAGATGGGAAGTCATCCGGAAAGCCAGCTTAAAAAGGAACATGATGAATTATGTCTGAGATATGCTTGGCTTGAAAGAACAATGGAAAATCCAAAGGGATCATAGCACAATATTATCTCTGAGTTACAATGGCCTTTAAACCCTCTAAAACTATCCTCATCTGATACATCAATCTCTTTAAACATCATCCCTAACAAATTGTCATTCAACGTGGGTTTGACATTCCTTTAATGACAGGAAAATTCCCTATTTTCCTATCAATTTGTGGGTTTTTTTGCCAATTCGATTTTTATAAATGTCCTTCTTATACCAGTCCCAAAAATGTGCCTCCTTAAAATTCTAGGCTTAGGTGCTAGCTCTTCCCTGTGGAAACACAAAATAAATTTAATCCTTTTTTCACAAAATGGCCCTTCAAATAATTGAAGGCACTTTTCATGTCCCATTGAACTCTCTTCTCTAGGTTAAACATCATTTGATGTGCCTCCAATCCTTTCACCATGTCTTTCTTTAACGTTGGCGTGTAGAACTAAACCGAGATTTCAGAGAAAGAATGGGGTTAAGTTAAAAAAAAAAAAAAAAGAAAGAAAGAAAGAAAGAAAAAAAAAAACTGACCCTTATGAAGATTCCTGAAGCAGCAACATAGGAAAGACTGCTGGAGGGGAAAAGCAAACAAACAGACACCAGAAAGCAGAGCAGAGGGCAGGAGGTTAAACCTTAGTAAATGACACACAGAAGTAAAGAGAGGAGGATAAATAATCTGGGCAAAGACAGGTTAGGTAGGCACAAAGAAAGCCAGGGCAAGGCAGAGCCAGCAAACTAAACAGGAGAGTTTCGTGATGACTGGAGTGCTTTAAAAAAAAAAAAAAAAAAAAAAAAAGCTACAGAGGAAATGGTGTTTAAAAAAAAAAAAAAAACCAGCTAAGCATAGGTCATTGAGTCCTTTATTAATTAACCTATGAGCGGTGGGTTTGGGGAGAATTGTGCTCTAGGAAGCCAGATTGTAGAACTTTAAATTTTCAAAGTATTGGAAAAATTGGGGCAGTAGAGGAAGGAGAAAGATAATGCAACTGCTAGAATAATCCTGTTCATACTTCACACTCCAGATCAAGGAGAACTTCTCAGAGCAATCTGCCCTAAGACTCTTCCCCATGGTCAACTCGCATCCTTACTTGTGGTTCTAGAACTCTTGCACGAAAACCTGTTATGGCCTTGCTTGTCATTCTGCACTTTTTTTCTCTTCTCCTGTCCCCACCGGATTATAAATTGTTCAGTGACAGAAACTTGTTCATAACCATCTCTGCGTCCTCAGCATTCAGTGTAATACCAGACACATAGCAAACAGTCACTAAATAGGTCATGGATTACAAAATGAATGATCTCTGATGCAAGAGGTTCAAGGAAAATTTCAGTGGACACCCTAAGCACTCTGCCCAGTTTTCCTTCGATATCATGCCTCGTTCCATTGTGAGCTTTCCCCATCTTCGGTGTGCTTTTGCTTCCAACTTCCTGAACATGAAATGACTACAGAAGACTCTGTTAGGGGTGAGCAATCCATATTGCTCATGGTTGGAGAGCAAGAGGACCTAGGAATACTGGTATTCCTTAACCAGTATGGGCAGGTGCAAGAGAAGAAAGACCTGAGCCATGGCCTCTGGAAAGTGCAACTCAGAGGCATTGGTTACACTCTCGAGTTTCCTTGAGGAATTAGGCCAGGGCTACCAGCTATGGGACTTTGCCTGAAGTCACATCCCACGCTTGGCCTCTATCCCTCCTTTGTGTTGCTTCCTCACCTTCTTATTAGTTTGTACTCTGAATACCTTCTTAATAACTCACTTGCACATCAAACCTTGTTCCAAATCATCTGGCAAATCTGATCTAAGATAAGTCCCTCTTAAGACAGGCAATAACTAGCTATATTTAAAAGCAGTGAAGGTGGGTCCATCCAGGAAAAAAGTTCAAATTAAACATGCCACTGTATAATCTTTGCATCACAGACAGATGAAATAAAAGCCAATGACAAAGTTAAATCCTGAGAAAAAAAGGATTTCCACTGAATATCCCAAGCCCTGATTTTAAACAAGAAAAAAAAAAAAAAAAGAAAGAAAAGAAATTGCTGATTAGTAGGAATATATACTGTCATTGTTTTGGAATTCTGAAGTTTAGAATGAAAAATAAATTTCAGTTATATGAATATAGATATGCGTACAGATATAATGTTTAATGTGGTTGTGGATCTGAATATATGAATAAGGTATAGGTAGATACACATATATGTTACAAAATATTCTGAAAATATTCCTTTAAGTTTCAATTTAGGCTGGTTGGAGAGTTTTCAAAATCCTTCACTGAGCAGTAAAAAGCAACGAGCTATATGTTATGTGCCAAAGATCAAGGACAGAAATAGTATTAAAGACTCCCAGTACTCTAACAAGCCCTTCAGAGTCATTTGAACATCTTAATCAGGTCCATGTTACATGCTGTGGGCTCACAAATAAGTTAGATCTAGGCAAGTATCACGTTGTTAGCATCTAGAGCAACAGTGAGGCGTCATTTAAATGCACTGAATCACAAGAACAAAACTGACGACAGTACATTTACTTATCAACAGTAAAGCTAACACATGATGAACTAAAAGTATAGACTTTCAATTTCATGGCAAAATGAGAGAATGACTTCAAAGCCTGGCCGTACCATGTTTGGATATATCACACATTAAAAGATGTTTCAATCAGAATGGGAGGGGTCAGTTAGAAAACTATCAAAAATGATAGTCAAAAGATCAATATAGATGGCACCATGTAAACTCTGAACAAAGGAAGACTTTAGCCACACAGTCTGACAATCCAGAGTCTCTGGCATGGTCATTTCTCCGTCTTGTGGGGTAGAGGCTTACTCTGGTGCCATGAACACTTAATTCACCTGCCTCTGTTCTGACCCCAGGCTACCGAGGCATACATTTGTTCCCAAATGTGGATCTGGCTGGTGTGAGTATTCTCTTCTATGTGATAGTTATTGGCATCATTCTATGTTAAAAATCAACGTTGTCATTCTACCTTAGGGAGCTGAATGAAAATGATCGCTTTCTAGGTGCTATGGTCTCCTTTCTAGGTACTAATAAAGCTGTCAAATTCACCAAGTAATGCCTGCCTGTGATATTCTTTGGGTGACGACCAATCAGTGCCCCTCACCTAGTAACAACAGTGTTCTCTGCTTATAGGAAGTGGCCTTCCAGGTTTCCATTCTCCCCTCCTCCAACTATTCCAACTCTCAGCAGCATCAACACTAAATATCACATCAGATACAAATCTGGAAAAGAAAACTGTGATCGGAACTGATTACTCACTTTGCTCTGAAACACTCTCAGCGTAAATTAAATAATCCCTTATATTCTGGCTTTCCCCCGGCCACAGAAGTTCAAGGATCCTGGATCAACCAGTATGAACCAAACTGCTATCTTTATATGGATTTGTACACTTTCAAAGTTGGTCTCCTACCTCTCTGAACTCCCTGAATGCTTCCAGAGAGCCCTCTGAAATATATGTCATCAGCTCATTCTTGAAATTCTTAAACTCCGCTCTGAATATTCTTTTTTTTTTTTGTTCTTCCTTGAAATGTAGGTATTTCTGAAGGATGCTGCAGCAGTCCACTAAAATGAGGGGTGCTTTTTCTCTCATCCTCCTCCAGAGAAGTCTTCTCTGATCGATCCACTTAGCTGCTCCTGGAATCACCTCTGGAATTATACTCTCTCCTCTCAAAAACATAAGCTCCTTAGAAGCTCATGGCTCCACACTAGATTCCTCTGGCCCTTCTTTGTACTGTCCCTATTTCTCTGTCCCTTTATTTAGTTTTATAAAAGAATATGGTCCCTCAGCACTTCACACAAACCCTAGGTCTACTCCAGTTTCTCCTAGTGCAATCTTTAATAGTACAATTTCTACTGCAATAAAGCACTTAACTATACACACTTCTTCCCAAACCTTTCAATAACATTGTTCACCCATCCATGCTAATACATTAGATAAAGCTGATAAACCTGCTTTCAATTCATTGAGAATACTGAAACTACCTACTGTAATATTTCTGCTTCCCACTCCCAAATCTAGCCATGCACCTATCATGGTTCTGTACAATCCAATGATTTCCATCATGCCAAGTCTCATTGGAAATGTTCTGCTCTCTTCTGACTTCAACTTGCAGGAGCATCTGACATTGTACATCACATCTCTTTTTTTTTTTTTTTTTTTTTTTAACGTTTATTTATTTTTGAGACAGAGAGAGACAGAGCATGAATGGGGGAGGGGCAGAGAGAGGGAAGACACAGAATCTGAAACAGGCTCCAGGCTCTGAGCTGTCAGCACAGAGCCGACGCGGGGCTTGAACTCACGGACCGCGAGATCGTGACCTGAGCCAAAGTCGGCCGCTTAACCGACTGAGCCACCCAGGCGCCCCTCACATCTCTTTTTTAAAACATCTTTTTCATTGTTGGTGAGAATGCACACTGGTGCAGCCACTCTGGAAAACAGTATGGAGGTTCCTCAAAAATTAAAAATAGAACTACCCTATGATCCAGCAACTGAACTACTAGGTATTGATCCAAAGGATACAGGAGTGCTGATTCAAAGTGGGCACAACATATATATAGATATAGATATAGATAGATCTATCTATATAGATCCCCTCCTCTATCTATATCTATATATATAGATATATATATCTGTGTTTATAGCAGTGCTATCAACAGTAGCCAACAATAGCCATGGAGGGGAGGTGGATGGGGGGGGTGGGCTAAATGGGTGATGGGCATTATAAGGAGGGCACTTGTTGAGATGAGTACCGGGTGTTATATGTAAGTGATGAATCACGGGGTTCTACTCCTGAAACCAATACTACATTGTATGTTAACTAACTTGAATTTAAGTAAATAATTTTTTAAAATTAAAAATAAATAAATAAATAAAACACCTTTCTCACCTGTCATACCATTCACTCAAGAGATTGTTCTAACCTCATTGGCTGATGCTAGTCATTTTCTTTTGGCATCTTCTTGTTCTTTCATCTTCATGTGGTAGAGTATCATTAGAGCATCTCTCTAACATTATCTCCTACCTTACTCATTCAGTTCCATGACTTTAAATAACATTTTCCCATTAATAATTCACAAATATATACCTCCAGCCATGAACTTTCTCCTGTATATCCAATAGTCTATTTGATATCCTCAGCTGAATATCTAATAAGCATTTCAATTACAACATAATATGTCCTGGTTGAACTAAAACAATATTTGGTATTTACATTTTTATAATAGTTTAATATTATTCATAATTATTATAGTGTCTTATTACTTCAATTCTTTCTAGAAAAAGTTTTTCTATTTTCTGAAGATTTTCTTTAGCTTTTTAATTGTAAAATAGAACTTATATTCAGTAAGTTACACAAAACAATGAATATTGCAAAAGATCATCATTGTAACCAAAACCAAAGATAAAAATTTCCTTGTGAGCACCGCTCTTACTGTATTCCATACATTTTGGTATGCTCTACCTTCATTTCTATTTATTTCTAAGTGTTTTCTGATTTTCTTTGTGATTATTTGCTAACCCATTGGTTAGTTTTGTCTTCTTTAATTTCCACATACTTGTGAATTTCCCAATTGTCTAATTTCATTCCATTGTAATCAGAGAACACAATTTGTGTACTTTCAATCTTTTTGAAATTTATTGTGAGTCTTTTTTTTTTAATGGCCTAGCACACCGTCCATACTGAAAAATGTTCCATAGTCGCTTGAGAATCGTGTGTATTCTGCTGGTATTGTATGGAATGTTCTACAGATGTCTGTTAGATCTATTTTCTGTATAGTGTTGCTTACGTCTTACATTTTCTTGTTGTCCTGCCTAGTTGTTCTGCCTATTATTGAAAGTGGGGTATTTAAATCTCCAACAATCATTCTTGAATTGAACCTTTCTCCCTAATTATTTCATTCTTTGATTCATGTATTTTGGGACTCTGCTGTAAGACACACATATGTTTTAAAATCTTATAACTCTAAATGAATAATTCATTTTCTCCATCCATTTTCTTTCAAACTATTTTTTATTTTTGACTCTAAATTGTATTCCCTGTGAGATCATATAGCTGAAATTTAGTTTCTATTCAGTCTGCCCATCTCTGCCTTTTGTTTGGGTGTTTAACCCATTTACTTTTAATGCTATTATTGGTATAGTTGGGACTAGGTGTGACATCTCATATCTTGTTAACTATTTCTTTCATGACTTTTTGTGCCTCTTGTACTCCTTTACTACTTTTTTTTGTAATAATTGATTATTTCTAGTGTGATTCCCTTGATTTTTTTTTACCCTATTTTTTGTTATTGTCTTAGTGATACTCTATGGCTTACTATACTTAACTTAATTTACAGAGTCTACATAAAATATATACTAAATTCCAATAAAATACAGAAATTTTATACTTGTATAGTTTTATTCCTACTTATACATTTTTGTGCTTTTGTTCCATATATCACATCTATATATTTTACCTTAAAATCACATAGCTAATAAAATGGCAGGAGGAAATGTTTGTTTCTTAATGTAGAGTTACACCCGAATCATTCAAAGCCATCTTTTTCAGATTATTTATCTTTATTTTTACATCTTTAAATTATCATTACCTTTGAAGCATACCTCACCCTATACATTTCTTAGTCTTATTCCCAATATCATCTAATTCATTGTGGGGTGGCCAATTGTGTCAGAAATTGGAGGCACTTCCTTCTGAGTGCATGCTATATTGTCAATTTTCTAAATATTCATCACGGTAAGCCATTCCAAATTCACTAAAAACACTAGGGCACTGCCAGATATCTTTTTCTCATGCCAAATCTGTTTTATTTTCACATGTAGTAAATAATGCCAATGAAAATTAGCCATGAGTTGTTTTCCTTTATTTCTTATGCAAGCATCAATATTATTCTAATCTTACCTAATTAGTTTCAATTTGTCACTCAGGATAAAAGCATTATAAACACTCATTTAGAAGTTATCATGTTTCCTACTGAAAGCGAGGTGTTCTGTGCTCAGTTTTATAAAATAAGGGCTGAATTCGTACACATCTCATTTTATGAACTATTTACTCCTACTACTGCCACCACCATCACTACTACTAACTGCTGCTGCTTCTGAGAAAACAAAACAAAAAAGGTACAAATGGATAGTCATACTTGTAATCATCTAGACTATTTTGCGAAATCAGTGTATTAACACATCCCTAGACCATTTCCATGAGGTACGTATTTAATGTACTAAGTGAGCAAAAACTAAGATAATTTTATTTTTTATCTTTTAATCTTTATTTTATTTTTGAGAGAGAGAGAGCAAGAGAAGGGCAGAGAGAGAGGAGGACAGAGGATCCGAAGCAGGGTCCATGCTGACAGCAGACAGCCCCATACAGGGCTTGAACTCATGAAACATGAGATCATGACCAGAGCTGAAGTCAGATGCTTAACCGACTAAAACACTCAGGCACCCCGATTAAGACAATTTTAGATGTCCCAAAGACTTTTAGTTTCTAAAGCAACATAAATTATTTCATGGAAAATAAACATACTTATCAGGAATAATACAAGAAATAAATGGATATAGTGATTTCCTATATTACATAACGTCACCCTGCAAAATTCATGGAATATTATAAATATAATTCTTTAAGACCTTCAAGACTCCAAATGTAGCTGAGATAGAAGAAAAGTTTAGACTGTAGGTTGGCGAAGGTCATGGAAAAAATGCTCTTAAAAAAATCCACTTTATCGCATTGTTAGTTGAAATCTTTAGGAATAGATTACCTCTTGCTTTAATTCCTTCAATGGCTCCCCAGTAAAAATACAGGGTGAAATTCAAACTTTTTGAAGTATCAAAGCCCTTCACCACCTGGCTTTATTCTCCTTCAGTAAACCCACAGTCAATGTTTCAGTCATAAAGAATTACTCACCTGGCTAAACATCATGCTTTTTCATACCACCTTCATAATCTCCATGTGGAAAAAAGTCTTCCAAGCTTTTCTTCTTGTCTGCTTAGTGAGCTCAAACATATCCCTCAAGATCATTTCAGGCATTTTACCAGCTTATTCCTTTCATTTTTTTTTTTTTAATGTTTATTTATTTTTGAGACAGAGAGAGACAGAGCATGAATGGGGGAGGGGCAGAGAGAGAGGGAGACACAGAATCGGAAGCAGGCTCCAGGCTCTGAGCCGTCAGCCCAGAGCCTGACGCGGGGCTCGAACTCACGGACCGTGAGATCGTGACCTGAGCTGAAGTCGGACGCTCAACCGACTGAGCCACTCAGGCGCCCCTCCTTTAATTTTTTTTTAATGTTTATTTATCTTTGAGAGAGGAAAAGAGACAAAGCACGATTGGGGGTGGGGGGCAGAGAGAGATGGAGACACAGAATCGGAAGCAGGCTCCAGGCTCTGCGCTGGCAGCACAGAGCCCAACGCAGGACTGGAACTCATGAACCGTGAGATCACGACCTGAGCTGAAGTCAGATGCTTAATCGACTGAGCCACCCAGGCGCCTCTATCAACTTATTTTAAAATGTTTGTTGAATGCCTACACTATCCCAGGCTTTATGCTGGGGTGCAGAAGGGTGAGACCCATGCCCTTAGTAAACAATGATCTACTCACAGTGGTGCATAATGGCAAATGATTTTAGTATAATGCATGTGTTATAAGTTTTGGATGTGCTGAGAGTGCAACGGGAGCTCTGATGAGAGGTCTATTGGCCACCCTCGAAGGTCAGGGAAGCTTCCAGGGAGTGATATGTCTGGTGCCATGTCTTAAAGGGAGTGAAGTCTTGAAGTAAGAGGGCAAAGAAGTGGCATATTAGAAAATCATTTTTCTATAAATCTCATGGCACACCTGACTGGTTTGTTTACTTACCATTAATATATCATGAGTAAATGATAAATGATAAATATCTTTATTATAGTATTTATAGGACATATTTTTTACAGTAATCCTCATACTGTAATTTATTGATGTACATTTCTGTCACCCTACTAGACAGAGTTGTGTCCTTTTGAAGTTACTATCTTTTATTTGTTTTTCAATGTTTGTTTGTTTGTTTATTTAGAGAGTGCACAAGCCATGGAGGTGCAGAGAGAGAGAGGGAGAGAGAGAATCCCAAGCAGGCTCTGCCTTGTCAGTGCAGAGCCGGATGTGGGCTCAATTGCACCAACCATACGATCATGGCCTGAGCCAAAATCAGGACTTGGACACTCAACCCACTGAGCCACTATGTGCCCCATGCATCTTTTTTTTTTTCTTTAAAGAGAGAGACATGGATAGAGAGAGAGCGAGTACACCTCAGTGGGGGAGGGGCAGAGAAAGAGAGGATCCGAAGTGGGCTCTGTACGAGAGCCCAATGCAGGGCACAAACCCACAAGCCACGAGATCATGACCCAAGCCAAACTCAGATGCCCAACCAACTGAGCCACCCAGGTACCCAGAAGTTATTATCTTTAAAAAAAAAATCCAGGGGCACCTGGGTGGCTCAGTCAGTTAAGTGTCTGACTTCAGCTCAGGTCATGATCTCACGGCTCGTGAGCTCAAGCCCCACGTCAGGCTCTGTGCTGACAACTCAGAGCCTGGATCCTACTTCAGATTCTGTGTCTGCCTCTCTCTCTCTGCCCCTCCCCTGCTCATGTTCTGTCTCTCTCCCTCACAAGAATAAACAAACATTAAAAAATAATTCCAGTGATTAGTATAGGTATGATCACATAGAATACATAATATTTAGAAAACGTGTATGACTTAGACCCATGGTATACCCACTCCAATGATAAAGTAACACCCAATGTCAAAATATAAAATCTTCATTTTGAAATGTGATGTGGATAGACTACAACAGAGTATCCCATCAATTTCTGCACTATTTCATTGGTGTTATTTCCCTTTCATTAATATGAAAGGAGTTTCATCAGTAATAAAGCCAGAAAACCCCTTAGAGCAATGTTGTAAAAACAATGTTGCTCTCTGTCACTAGAGTTTTCTGATCACAGCAAATACCACAGGTAACAAGAGAAATCAATAAGCAGGAGAGTACGAAGAAATGCTCTAAGGACACAGAAATGAAGTTATCAAACTGTTTTCTTTTAGGAAAAATCCACATTGCAACAGGTAAAGCAGATACTTGTCATCAAATATGGACAGATTTTCTTTTCTAAGCAAAAGATTTGAGGACATAAGAGCTTGAAATATAGTTAGAAATACAGTTGGAAAAATTAGAAACTAATCAGATCCCATTCCATAAATAATATCTTAATTCACTCTAGAGTCCAAACAAATAAAAACAGAAACAGTTGTTTTTTGCAGTGTTACTTGCCTTTTAGTCCATAAAAAAGAAATAGAAGACTGATATTATATATAAACTAAAGACACTAGAATTAAAATTTTGAATGAATATCCATTCTATTTCTAAGACTATTTAGAAAGCCTTCTTTTCTACATGATTCAATTTTTAAATGAAATGAAAGACTTCTCATTTTAAAACACACACCCTTTTAAAAATATCAATTCACATATTTGATCAGTTTTAATCATATTTGAAATTAGGTAGCTTCTTTGTGATACAGAAATATGACTAAGATATTGACTTCAAATCTTAAGTCCTTGGAGCAAAGTTCACTCACTACCCAGAACATTCAAGTCCTCAACAACTATTTTAATAAATTTATATTATTTTTTTACTATATAAGGAATACATTCTGTGTAGAAAATTTGAACCATACATCGAAATGATAAAATGTATAAAATCATTCATTCTTAAGCATACCATCCAGAGATAACCATTATAACAATTTTGGTGTTTTTTCTACTTTCGCTCTTTTCATTTCACAATTTTTACTTTATTCTTTTGCAATTTATAATCTCTACTTTGGTTGTTTTAAAAGTTATCTTTAAATTTGAAGTTGTATGGGGCACCTGGGTGGCCCAGTCAGTTAAGCATCCAACTTCGGCTCAGGTCATGATCTCACGGTCTGTGAGTTCGAGCCCCACACTGGGCTCTCTGTTGACAGCTTAGAGCCTGGAGCCTGCTTCAGATTCTGTGTCTCCCCCTCCCACTGACCCTCCCCTGCTCATGCTCTATGTCTGTCTGTCTCTCAATAATAAATAAATTTATTAAAAATAAATTTTAAGTTGTATAATCAATGCAACATTATTCATAAATATACTCTTCTAAACACCAGAAAACTTGGGATAATAAAATGTGATGAATCTTTTCCAAATTACATATCATGATTATGTATGTTTATAGTTTTAAAATGTCTTTGCCCTCCAAATTAGACAGTCCTATTATTTTTTATAATATACAGTCAATGTTAGGCTAGATTTATCCACACATTTGCCAATTTCATTGTTCATCATTCCATCTCAGACCTGAGATCATTTTCTTTCTTCCTGAAGGACATAGTTTCAAAGTCCATTTATTACAGATTAGTTGGTAGAAATATCTCCCTGCTTTTATCTGAAAATGCCTACATGTAACTTTTGTTCTTTTAAAACACGGGTTTTTTTCATTTATAATTAAAATAATTATAATTTTATTAAATAATTAATAATAAAATTAAATTTTATGAAATAAAATAAAATAAAAATAAAATTAATAAAATAATTATTTTCATTAAATAATATAATTAAAATTAGCTTCTGCACAGTGAAGGTAACCATCAACAAAATGAAAAGGGAACCTACTGAACCAAAGACATTTGTAAATCATGTATCTGATAAAGGGTTACTATCTAAAATACATAAAGAACTCATAATTCAATAGCAAAAACAAACAAACACAAATTTAAAAATGAGCAGGGAATCTGAATAGACATTTTTCCAAAGAAGACATACAGACGGCCAACAGGAACATGAAAAAATGCTCAATATCACTAATCATCAGGGATATGCAATTCAAAACTACAATGAGATACCATCTCACGCCTGCTAGAATGGCCATTTATCAAAAAGACATGAAATAACAAGCGTTGGCAAGGTTATGCACCTGCTGGTGGGAATGTAAACTGGTGCAGCCACCATGAAAAACAGTGGTGGCGGATAAGCGAAAGAATCAAAATGTACAAAATTCTAGTTATAAAATAAATAAGTCATGGAATCTAATGTGCAGTACGGTGACCATCGTTAATAATACTGTACTACATATTTGAAAGTTGCTAAAAGAGTAGATCTTAAAAGTTCTCATCACAAGAAAAAAATTCTATAACTACATAAGTTGATTTATGTTAACTAGACTTATTGCGGTGACCATTTTACAATATGTATAAATATCAAATCAGTATGTGTATGCCTGAGACTAATATAATGTTGTGTGTTAATTACACCTCAATAAAAAATAAAATAGCTTTTTTCAGGTCTATGAAGGTATTAATTCACGGATATCTGACTTCTGTTGTTTTTTAAAAATCACCTGGATTCTAATTGTCCCTCTTTTTTAGGTATTACATTCAGTTAGGTCGTCAGTTTCTTATAAATTGGATCATTAGTGGGTGCTGTGCCATTTTTCCCAAATTATTCAGATGGAGCATTTATTTGGAGCCTGGAAAGCATAAGAGTCCAATCTCCACTGTCCATAGAAAACAGCTCTGGAGGTTTCTCTCAACACTGTCAACTTGTCAGCACCAGATTTAAGCAAGCGTATCATTCCCTTGCTTGAAGGAGCTCTTGTGGAAATAGTATGATGCGACTTATGGAAATAGTATGAAGGTCCTCTCTATTTGCTATATCCCCAACACTACTTTTTTAAAGCTTTTATTTACTTACTTACTTACTTATGTATTTATTTATTTAGAGTGAGGAGGGAGAGAGAGAATCTCCAGCAGAGCCGTGCTGAGCATGGAGACTCATGTGGGGCTCAATCACACCACCCTGAGATCACGACCCGAGCAGAAATCAAGAGTTGGACACCCAACCAACTGAACCTCCCAGGTGCCTGTCCCCAACAATATTTTTATTTTTATTTTTATTTTTATTTTTGTTTTTATTTTTATTTATTACCTGTTTTGACCCACACTCTTGCCCACCCATGACTGGGGTTACCCGCTCAGCTGTACTGTTTAGCTTAGGTGTATTGTTTGGCAGTTTTGCTAATGTTCCTTCTTAGCCCACACTCCAGACAGGTACCACATAACCTGACAGATGAAGACTAACAAGACTCATGGAAGGAACGATGGTCACAACACTGATTTGGCCTTGAGAGGTGGAGTGAAGTTATGACCTAACCCAAAGCACCGTAAGCAAAGTTCACCATCAAATAGAATAGTATTGTATATGGAATTGTGTTTACACGAGAAAATATTTTACTCTATGTTCTGAGAGCATAGGTCAGAAAAAAATAAAAGGAAAATCTTGTTAGTTGGTAGAAATATACAGCTATTCATTTGCATTCTCAATACCCTGCCATCTCCTGCTCCTAGCAGCACTGTCCTCCCATAATCAAAGGACACACGTTACACAAAAAATATAAAACTAACTAGGCCAATCCTTAAAATCTCTTTACCAGGTTTGGACTAATGAGTGTTTTGATGGCCTACTTTGCCTGAAGGGCAGACGAAGGATGACACATGTCTGTGCAGTGATCTGTGCCCATTCTGCATGTTAGTAGCAGTAAAGTGCCGAGTTAGATCAGAAGTATTATGTCCAGGGGCGCCTGGGTGGCTCCGTCGGTTGGGCATCCGACTTCAGCTCAGGTCACGATCTCGCGGTCCGTGAGTTCGAGCCCCAAGTCGGGCTCTGGGCTGATGGCTCAGAGCCTGGAGCCTGCTTCCGATTCTGTGTCTCCCTCTCTCTGTGCCCCTCCCCCATTCATGCTCTCTCTCTGTCTCAAAAATAAATAAACATTAAAAAAAATTAAAAAAAAAAAAAAGTATTATGTCCAAATTGGTGGAATGAGAGAATCCACTGTTCCAAACTCCTCATAGCTTTCTTCAAAGTTGCTTCTGTTACAGGATAAATGAATCTAAGAGCATAATCCTAGTTAATACTCATTTGTAGCTTCTGGGGGTCTCTGACAGCAAAGTTCAGAGGGTAGTCTTTGGGTAGTTTTACTTACAGCCATTTCTGAGTGATTTCTTCCCCTGTTGTTGAAGGGAAGGCTTCAACCTTCCCTGACTCAGGCATCAGCCCTAGCATTTCTTTTCTCCTGAGCCCTTCTTCCCCAGCTATGCAGAATCTGTGTACAACTACATGACCCACTTTATTCTTCCTCTAAATTCACACAGGAATTTCCATAAGTAAGGGCTTCTTCATTCAAGAGTGTTCTTTATTGTCTAGTTATATAGAGTTCATTTGTCTGATAACATAGCAAGACTTTTGGCAAAGAGTAAAGGTTTGTAGATGAGGAAAATGAACTTCTAATCTCTGAGCAGCCTGTTGTGGGGAGGATCTGTGATGTAGCTACCTATTTTTCACCTTTGGAGGAATGCTCCCAGATGCAGCAACCCACATATTTCTCAGAGATTTCAAAGACTGGGCTTAGCTTTGGTTTTAACTGGATTTACCAGTCAGATTCTCCTTGTCATATGGGTGAGTATGTTTTTTAACTCATTTGCCCTTCTTCCTCTGAGAAGGCAATTCTCATGAAAGCATCATATATTTCACTAAGTTGCTATAAGTTCCAGTCCCATGTCAATGGATTAGGGGAATAGGCTGGTGGCAAAACAGTAAATGTACATTGGATCCTGTTACCTGAGAATGTCAAGTGTCCTGGTACGATTTAGAAATTTGGACTACTGTTAAAAAAAAGGCGGGGAGGGAGGAGCCTGGGTGGCTCAGTCTGTTAAGCATCTGACTTCGGCTCAGGTCATGATCCCTCGGTCTGTGAGTTCGAGCCCTGCATCGGGCTGTGCTGACAGCTCAGAGCCTGGAGCCTGTTTCAGATTCTGTGTCTCCCTCTTTCTCTCTCCTTCCCCGCTCATGCTCTGTCTCTCTTCTCAAAAATAAATAAACATTAAAAAAAAGAGAGAGAGAGAGACTTGGACTGAAAATCAGTGTGCAGGTGGGCCTACAACAGCATACAACACCTCTTCGGCCGATTGCACTTCCTGTATCGTCTAATTCATATCAGGTACGGCTGACGCAATCAATGAAACTACTTCGTTTAATCCTGAGGGTCAACTGTTAACCTCCAGGAATCATTTGCCTTAAGAACTGGCCAGATAACAGATAATGAATTACAGGACTACTGCTTAATCATTTACTTCCAAATAGTCAAATCACATCCTCATATCCACAGAGTTGGAGAATACATTCTCATATTCAAATCACTGATGTCAAACCAAGCATTATACTGATAACATCAGGCTTTCCACTTACGCCATGAGGATTCTAAAGACATTGACTGTGTGAGCAAGATATGGTACCATAAGTTAAAAAACAAAAAACATTTCTCTCTCTCTCTTTTTACTTTCACATACTTTCCACATATAATGAGGCATTATCTCTGTGGCCAAGAATAGAACAGGTTGTTATAGTTCATTCTCTTAAACAAGAATCTTAATCTATACTCTCACGAAAGTATTACCTCTGTCTGGGCTAAATAGAAGTTTCAGTCCTCTTCACTTCTCTCTAACTCACATCAGCAAATTTATTACTAAAAAGTAAAGCATTTATTCTATTTGTAAATCCTACTTAAAACACAGCGTGATAAATAGAACCCATTTCTTGGCTATCCTAAAGAACAAAGACATACTCTAAAAGAAAAACGCTTTGTTTTCCAGCAGAAAAAAAAGAAAGGCACTTCCCTATACAAACATACTTATTGTTTAACATCGGTGGCAATTTTATGAGACTAATGTGATCTAATATTCTAGGCCCCTTGCAGCTTAATGAATTGACTGAAGACAAAAACCCGACACCAGATCTTTACTACTCCAGGTGCCCGGGAAGTATTTCAGGGCCAGATGTTTGTAAGTAATGTGATTTTGTAGTTATTATCTCTGGGGCTGGGGAAGAGGTGAATTCAGTTTGGTACATTTTTGTTTCAATGTTCTTTTACTTTTCACTCTTGTGCCTGGTGTCAGTATAGTTCACATTTCTTAAGGAGTGGTAAAATAATATCTCGTTAACTTAGTGTCTTTGGCGTCTGTAGACTTTTTACAGATCTGCCTTTGTTGTTTTGATTCTGGAGGCATTAAATTTAAAGAGGTATCCTCTATTGCATCATAAATAAAACAGTCAAGAGGGAGAGCCCATTTTAAACATCTATGCTGTCAGGCCATTTCCCCATGAAGAAATCATCACAGGAGAAAGTCAGACATTTGTTTGGCAGAACTAATTTTATATTCAAGTGGGAGGATGGCAGGGCCCCAAGCATATTTGCACTCTGTTCTTCAAAAGCAATGGACAGTTATGTCCTTTCATTCAGTGCTTTTGCTGCCAGAGAACCAGTTCCTAATTGTTCTTTTAGAGAAAAAAAAATAGAGTTTTGATCACAGAATGAAGTTGATTTTCACTTAACTTTTTATTGCCTTTCACTCTTTTAGTTCTGGCTAAGATTTAAATGAACGCTTCATTGAATTTGAAGCTATTCCAATTAAAGTGTATATGTATATATATCCAAATAAAGCATTTTAATTTGCTCCAAAATATTCTGAGCATTCTTCCAAAGTATCTAGAAAATCCTGAGAATGATTTTTTTTTTCAAAATACTTAAATGTCTTTAAAGCCATAACTGTACTAGAAGAAACGGTGTAGGTGATATTTGGTGTGGTTGCTTTTCTCTGCTGCCTGCACTTGAAAATGAACATACATGTGTACAGAGACAGGAGCATTTTGACCTGTCAGGTGATCTCAGGGATCTAGAGTCAAGGTCCACACTGGCATTAAATGGAAAATCTGAGGCATGCGTGATCTACATAATGAATTTGGAGGCTTGACTAAGTATTATCACAACGCTTCAATGATTTGATCTCCTTGGTGCTGCTAGCAAGGTGAGTTTTTCTAGTTTCTGTAGTGGGCAATATAAAAGGAAGACAGCCATCCTTACTTGGGTCTCTCTATGGAGGAAAACAGCAACTGGGAACATAAAGTAAAGATAACCAACATAAACTACCCATACTATTATTACTAGGATGAGATCCATCCATTTTCCATATAATCTTCACCATAACTATATTCTCCTTTTTGCAATTGTTTTCTGGGCCTGAGTAATGAAACAGGCAGGGACAATTTAGGTCTATTGGAAAGTTTTATTTACATGGCTTTGACCTATATGTCAAATATAGTTGCTGGACTAGACCTGCAGATTCCATGTTCTGTAAGGGCAGTTTTAGTTTCTAAGGTGTAGATATTCTTCCAATGATATAGCTATGCTTTTCAGTAAAAACCAAAGTACACTTATTAAACCTCCCTGAGACTGAATTGGGGGATTTTATGACTATATTTTAAACTATGTCAATTCTGCACATGAGAGAAATTTAAAAAAAATATATGGAAAAATTCATGATATAGAGGAATATATTAAGATAATTAAATGAATTAATAATTTATGTGATCATTCTGCCTGCCTCACAGGAAAAAATATATACTATTTGATTCTCTTCCAAAATGTTAGTTAAAAAAAAAATCATATAGTTTTTGTTTGAGAAGCAAAATTGATTCTTTATGCTTGAGTGCTGTTTGCCTAAACAGTAAGATGCTTTACTTTGCTCTAATGACCAGGAAATAATATCGTTTGGGTATTCTGGGTTTTCACTGAGGGACTGAGATAATAATCCTTGTAAGTGAAAATCGAACAAAAGCATTCAAAGCTTAGAACTGACCACTGTATGACTTGGGAAAATGGGTGGAACACTGATCAACGTTTCCTAAAATCTTAGTTTGTTCTCATCGCCCACCCTTATTTCACCTGGGTCTCAAGCCCAGGTGAGTGTCAAACTGCACAGCCTTCCAAATGCTTGGGCTTCTGTTCTCCAATCTTCTCAGGATAATCAGAAACCATAATGCAATATAGCAAGCTCAGGAAAAACCCTGCCTTACTACTTTCTTCTCAAACCAAAATTGAATTTTTTTCAAATAATGTGGGTAAAGGAATGTCATTCTCTTGGATGCTGACTAGGATTTAGAACTCTGAATCTTATGTATCTGATCTTCTGGTGCTCTGAGAGGTGGTTTTTTGTTGTTGTTGTTGTTGTTGTTGTTTTTAATGTATACTAGTCTAGGACTTTCATGTACTTACCTCTAAACAGGGAGAAAAGCTTTTTTTCCATTAAAAGACCTATTTCTCTTTGAAGTACAGCTCCAGTCAAATCATGTATATTTCAAAACACACACACACACACACACACACACACACACACACACACACACGTCAAAGCCATCAGCCAGGATTGATATAGAATGGGTAGTTTGATATCAAAGAGCTACCATGGGTTAAAAATCCCAGATAACAGAAGGTGTGGGTTTAACTCCATGTATATTTTAAGTAATGCACATACACATATATAACATAGATCTGTAGTTTTCAATGTATAACCTTTCCATTCACCAAGAAATGTGAATAGTGTGATAATCTATGATTAACATCTTCCTATAATTCCCTTTTAGTTTGTAAATTTCCACTAATATATTTTACCAGATTATTATTTAAGCAGCAATTGATTTTTCCTTTTTATTCCCAAATCCAGCTGTATACTTTCATTTTCATACTTACAACAAATGTTTTACCAGTAAAATGAATAAATATTATTTAAAAATCTAGAAAACAATATGATCAACCAAGACAGAGTTTGATGCTTTGTTTGCAGGACTAGAGTTACAGTACAAAGTTCTCTGTTATTCAAATATATTATATTTAATCACTCATTTTTTGCTACTGGTTTCAGTGATAATGACTTTGACTATCTTCCTAACCCCTTTACTCCTTTCCAACCTATGTTTGATCTCTATGAGAATTCCTGAAGGTGCCATTCTGAGCTGTCAGCATCCTTTTGGAAACTTTCTTCCAGGTAGTCTTATCCATTCCCTGGCTAGAGTGAAATCTATTTATCAAAAACTCCAAACTTAAACTGTAGTCCAGTTGCCTTCTGTGAGCTTCAGACTCATACTTCCTTAACTTCCTATCTGAAATATCCACTCTGACATCTAAAAGGTGAAAAAGAAAAAGAAAAGAAAAAAAAATACAGGAAAAAAAGAAATAGAAAGGTGAAAGGCAAACAAACATAATAAAACCCATTGCAAACTGACCACTTCATCTTCTCGGGTAAATCTCTTTCTGGTCTTAACCATTATCAGTAAGTGGCATCACTATGTAACCAGTCACTTCACTTGGATATCTGGAAGTCACTGCTGATATTTTTCTCTCCTTTGCTACTATAATAATCCATTGCCAAGTTCAGTCAAATGAATTCCACAATTGGGCTCCTACTGCTATCTTTGCAAACCACCATGGTCTCCCACCCAGGCTGCCGCAATCGTGTCCTCTCTCCCCACTTCTACTCTTGCTTTGGTTCAACCCACCTGTTCACTGACAGATCTTTTAAAAAGCATCATGCATTTATCTGTGAGATTGGAAGTCATTGTCAGTAATATGTCCCTTATGAGGGAATAAGGCAAAAGTAATTCTTTTGGAGATGAAACACTGAAGAAAATGAACTTAATCAGAAGATCGTAATCAGGGAGCCCTGCACTAGAGAAGTAGTCTCCTAGTCTAGTGAATTCTTAAACCAGAAGGGCCTTGTGCTATTCCTGCCACCAAAGACTGTGTTCTCAATTTCAGGAGCCAAAATACTTTATATCACTCCATTATAAATTTATTTTCTTGTTTAATGTATAAAGTACACCATGAAGTAAATATATACCTAGAGAGTTAAGGAACAAAATTAACACCAAAATAATAAAAGTGGAATTAAAGAAAATGAAAAGTGAAAAACACAGTTAAAGTAAGTAATAAAAGTTTTAGTACACTGAGGATCGCCTGGGTGGCTTAGATGGTTTAGTGTCCGGCCTCGGCTCAGGTTGTGATCTCACAGTTCTTGGGTTCAAGCCCTGTGTCAGGCTCTGTGCTGACAGCTCAGAGCCTGGAGCTTGCTTTGGGTTGTGTCTCCCTCTTTCTGTGCCCCTCCCTGGCTCGTGTGCTCTCTCTCTCTCTCTCTCTCAAAAATAAATAAACATTAAACATTTTTTTAAATAAAAAAAGTACACTGAAAAGTATTAATAAGATATAGATAAAGGTGTTAAAAGAAAACTTAGAAAAAGAGAAAGAAGGTATGGCCACTTAACAAAAGTTATTTTAATAATACTATTAAAGAGAGTGAAACTCAATGCACAGTCTGTCAACCTCAGCACTATGGACATTTTAGGCTGGATATTTCTATATAGTTACGGGCTAGAGCGGAGAGATTTGACTTATAGGTTGTAGATCTTTTGGTAACATCCCTGGCTTTTACCCATTATGCCAGTATCAATCCTCCCCTAGGTGGTGACAACTGAAATTATTTTCAAACATGGCCAAATGTCTCAAGGACAGCAAGATCATGCCCCCTCTCCCCCTTCCCACTGAGAACCCCTGGCTTCATGTGATTTCATGGGAAGGGAACAGGACTTTGTATACAAATAACCATCCTTTTTTAATGTTTATTTATTTATTTATTTATTTTTGAGAGAGAGAGAGAGAGAGAGAGAGAGAGAGAGAGAGAGATTGGAAGTAAGCAGTGGAGGTGCAGAGATAGAGGGAGACAGAGAATCCCAAGCAGGCTCCACCCTGTCAGCATGGAGCCCCATTCGGGGCTTGAACTCACCAATCCTGAGGTCATGACCTGAGCCGAAATCAAGAGTCAGACGATTAATCAGCTGAGCCACCCGTGTGCCATCTTTAAGTCTTAGCTTAACACAAATAACCATCTTTAGGTCTTAGCTTAACCGGGAAATCTTGGATAAGTCACTTCACCAACATCCACCTAAAATCTTCCTCAGAAAAACAGAGATGTGTACATCACTTCCTTCACAGATCATGCTATTCAAATGCTTTCAAGAAAATAATAATATAGCAGAGAAAGAAAAATCAAAACCATGGAATGGAAGACTATAAACAGGGATGGAAAGGTCAAATGTAATAGCGAGATTGCAGTTTCAAGTTTTTTACCCTGATCTTACAGCATTCAGAGTGAAAGGAAAAATGATTACTTACAAAGTCTCTCCCCAGACAGGAGACCGAAAACCAGCGCTTCATTCCCCTTAGAAGCACGAGTTCTCTTAGCACTTCCTCTGAGACATTCCTGACTTCATACAGACGACAAGGAAGGACATAGAGGAAGAGCCCATACACTTTAATAGCAGGTGTACTTGTGATTTTTCTACAGTCGTCCAGATGCAGTGTTTTCCCACAAGAGCTCCGGGAATAACATTAAAACATAATCCAGCGAGGGCAACTCTGTGATCAACTCAGGAGCTGAAGTGAAGCTTAATCTCTGGCTATGAGTTAGAGGATCAAGATCAGTGGTCTGTCTGCCTTGTACAGCCTTCAAGATTCTTAACAAGTATTTCTTCTTTCACTGGCTTTTTATAAGAGCTTGATATCAATGATTTTGAGATTATATTTGTGAATTAAGGCTTATTATAAAAATAAACTGCATAACAGGGAAATTATTTTTTTCTTACCCTTTCCCACCCAATTATGAGCCTTTGCCATCCAAAACACAAGACCTTTTCTGTAATTGGGGCAGGGTAACTATGCGTCTGGGCTGAGCCATAGGAACTGCGCATTTAGTAGGTAGGATAGACCATAGCCTAATCCAGTGATCCAGACTACTACCTTGAAAAGTTATTTGATAAGTTTCTTTAATTCTATATTACCATTACTGTATTTGTGAATTTTGCCAATTTTATCTTTCTTCAGTATTCTCTTAGAATACAATCGTATTTTTAATTACTGTATTTCTCTAATACTTAATCTTTCTAAGCTAATCTTTTTATATCAGTAAAACAAACCAGAAGAGAGATTTCTGTGTGTTGAGTTTAAAAACAATGAGCCCATTGTTCAATGACCCCCCACACACACACAAAAAAGACTAAAGCGCAAATCCACTGAAAGGCAGGAAATATTTCTTTTATTTTCTTGTTTTATTTGGTAATTAATTCCCTATTAACACTGTTTATGAAATCATTAAAATAATATTGTCCACCAGGCCATTAGTGCTAATGTCTAGTAAACACCTGAGGCATGACTGGTTAACAGCTGAGCTCCCTCACTGCTAATATAAGATAGCCTTTTCTTCCTCTCCAAACCATCAATTAATAAACAGAAAATAGTCTTTCTTCAATATAAAGAGTCTCAAAGGCCCCTGAATAGACCAGTTAATTTAAAGACCATGTGTCTGTGAAGATCTACAAATGAAGCAAAAGGATTGGCCAGAAAACGGGGCAACCCCAGAGAATTTCCTCCAAGTGTAGTGCTTTGTACATAACTGAGGCTCGCTAAATATTAAATAAAGGAGAAGGCTATCATGAGGTAGTTTGGCTATCAGCCAGGGGGAAATATATTCATAATTAGGAAGTCAGTAACCACGTGCCTAAGGGGATTGACAGAAGTTATTTAATTATTTCAGAATAAAAAGCACATTGCTATGTATTCCTTGCAGAGCCATAAAATTATTATCTTTTGTTCTTTTAAATACTTGAGCAACACTGGTATGGCATAACTTAAATTTTCCAGATTAATTATTCATTTCTGATGCACGTGCAATTCCTATTTGTTATCTGGTTATCTGATTACTTATGTAATTTCACATGCAATTTAAGATGCTGGTCAGAAATCCCTGTGGCAAATTTTGGCAAAAGAAGATGAAAAAGTTGAAAGATAAAGATCTTCCAACATTTGGGTTCCTCTTTTTATATAAAGGCTGGTTTGGCTGGCTTGGCACCTTGTTAAGCAAATCAGTGCTAATTGCTAACACTTTAGCAAATTAAAGAGGCGTAAGAGGGCAGTGGACAGTCTGGCAGAAAGGCAATAGTTCTGGAAATGCCGACTGAAACCTCACAGGTCCAACTTAGTCCAGTCATAATGAGCGGCATCTCCTGGGAAGATGCCTGCCAGTAAAGAAGGCAATTCTGTGAGCACTTTTCAAGAAAGGAAATAAAATACTTCCAAGAAATTTGGGAGTGTCTTTTCATATGAGGCTCAATCAATTATATTGCCACAAAAGGAAGTTTGAGAAGCAGCTAAACTAACACGAGGATTGCCCTGCACCCACTGGTTTATGAAGACAAATGAGAGGTGCCTACATAGGGTAGAAAAGATAATACAAGAATGAATTCAAAGCGGGGAAATAATCATGAGTGCTCTAAAATCACATTAGAAGGTCCAAGATAAGAATTATTCATTCGATGTTCCTTTTGCCAATCAACCCCAGTTTCACATAAGAGAAATGAAACAGAGAGGTCAGCACACTGCAGGCCCCTGGGATGGGGCTGGGTTCATGCAACATCCACACATGAGAACACACATTAGTCAGTGGATAGGACGTGCTTTATGCTCAACTCAGTAAATGATTCTCAGATGTGTGTGCGGTGCAGAAAGGACAGGCAAGCTCTGTGGATACTGGTTTCAGGAAGCAGTTGGAAATGCAGGTATGAAGTTTTGGAGAAAGATTGGGGCTAGAAAGGAGATTTTAGGTCTTCTACATAGCAATTTTCTACACCCAACTAGATGGATAAAACTTCCATGAAAGAGGGGTATGCCAATGACCATTAGCATCCAGAGCAAGAAGAGAAGAGGAGCACCTTATGGGGACAGTATTTCCAGAGGACAGTCAGGAAAGAGCAGTGCAGGGCACACGAAGGACGGAGATGCTGACGCTATCGAGTCTGGCAAAGAAGGAGGAAAGATGGGAATGCGAAAGTCCATGGCTGAGCTGATGGAGAGTTCCTGTGGACCCTGACGGGAGATATTTCAGAGCTGAGCTCTCAGAATCAGAGTAAGACAGTGTGGGAGGAGAATTGGAGGTAATCATTGAGTTTCTTGGACTTCCTAACTGACAGTCCTGGAAGACTGCCTGTGTGTGTGTGTGTGTGTGTGTGTGTGTGTGTGTGTGTGTGTGTGCGCGCGCGCGCGTGTGTGTGTGTGTGTGTGTGTGTGTGCATGCGTTAAATTGATCAGGAGAAGGAGACCTACAAAACGGTGCATTAACATTTTTTTTCAAGAAAGATCTTAAACCCGAACAAAACACAAACAAAACCAAAATAGTTATTTCTTGTTCTCACATCGTTTAGGGAGTCTCCTCTACATAACACTCTAAAAGGTACCCATTCACTAAGGTCGTGATGTAAACGTTATTACCTAGAGTTTTGTAAAGTGGCTGCCCTGATTATTCTATAAAAAAATATATCAAAAACGCAGAAAATGCATTGAAGTAATAAAGAACAGTAACATACGTATATAAACTTGCATGCATGGACCACTTTATCATTTCACTAAATTGTTATGAAAATGCAGTCACAAATTAGCATTAGGGTACTGTACTGAGTGGCACTCTTATGCTTTTTCAGAATTACAAAGAACAACTATGCCAGAGCCATGAAAGGCTAAATAGGCCCCTTACTTTACTATAGCTCCATTCAGATTTGTTTTCCAAAACCAAATTTGCAAATGAATATAATACATAAACAGCAAAGCACATAAACAAAAACATGAGGATTAGAAAATCTGGCTAAAGCTCTATTTTTATTATGTTTATTTCACATTTCAACCTCTTTGTAAGAGTAAATAATACATAATAAAGTTCAGTTTGGCATTTTTACTTTGTAAGAATGGAAAGTAATAACCAACCTAAGACATAGTACTTGCTATCCGCTCAAGGTCAGTATTGCTCACATGTGGCTGTTTATTCGAATTACTCAGGGGTTTTAAAAACACTAGGTTCTATCCCCAGAGATACCCATTGAATTGGTGTGAGATGGGACCTGGGCATCAGTATTGTTAAAAGCTCCCTGGAATTACTTTAATGTGTAGCCAAGTTCAAGAACCACTGTTCTAGGCCAAAATATCATCTGGTAGCCAGTTTCTTTTATGAAAAAGATTAAGTTTGTTCAAAAGATTTGGCAAAGGGCATTCTGATAAGAGGCTTAAATTGAAATATGAAGGTAGAAAGCAAACTTGGGGACACACTGGATAATCCCTGGAGCCCCACACAACACTGGAACAAGTACCTAAACCCAAATCGTACATTCCAAGTGCGAATTTTTTGTTATTGCTGATTTTTAAAAATAATATTAAAAACATTTTCTACCGTACCCAGAGCCTGCAGGGACATCAAAAGCCAGGAGACAGAGTCCCCTATGTGATCGAGGTTTTCCAAATGAGAAGGACTGTAACTAAGTCACCAGGCATCAATCAGAACATAAACTCCTCTGCTCAGATCCAGAAACTTGATTTGACACACTCCTTTGGGGTGATCAGCACAATAAAAAACACAACAGGATCATCTGTGAGCCAGTGTGTCAATTTATTTTCATCCAAAAGTAGCTATCTGCATAGTCGCTATTTTGAGGCATATCCAGTTTGGAAACCAACTTGCATATGAAAAGGGGCTTGGCGAACAGGTGATTGGAATGAAGATATTCTCTGTAGAAGGGCCATGAGTATCTGGTAACCTACAGAAAGTCACTTTCCACTCTAGGATCATTTAGACCAAAGAAGACTTTACTTCCTCCAGTCATGCAGAATCAGAGAATCATCTGCTTCAATATTGTTAGAGTCGTTCACGTTCCTAGACTCTATGCTGACAGCTATAGTGTTTACTACAAAAGTGTTCAGTCTTATTCAAGTTAGGTACCTTAACCTCACTCCAATCCTTGGGGTAACAACTTCCACACAGACTGCCTTGGCTGCCTTCAATATACCTTTCAAGCTCTTTGGCACAGCGACTAAGAGCATGTGTTCGGCAATCTCATTGCCTGGGTTTAAATTCTGATGCCACCACTCACCAGTTTGATTAATTGCCTTCCCTAACCTTCAGTTGTCTCATCTATAAAATGCAAACAATAATGATACCAATCCCATATATCACTCATAAGGACTAAATAAAGCATTCATTGCAAATAACATAGTGTTTGGCATTGGCAGTAAAACTATTCATTATAATTATTATTTTGCCAAATCATCATCGGCAACATATTTTGTTCCGCTCCTACCACACGTTACTTAATTAGAAGAGTGAGGATAGGACATTTTAGAAGGGAAAATGGGTGAGGGGCAGAAGCATCTATGAAAGGCAGCCCCTATCAGCCAAAAGAACCACTTCCTTACAGGTCCAGATACTTCTAAGATTAAAAAAAAAAAGACCTATTTGTGGCTCACGATATTTTTCTATTGAATAATTAGCTCCCTTTTTGTTTCAGTGTCAAATAACTGGTGGTGTTATTATTTCTAGTAATTATTAAAAGAATTTCAAAGCATATAATCCAAAAAGAACTTTAAAAAAAAAAATAGAGGTATCTAAAATACTCACCAACTGGAACATACATAAAAATAATATAATGACAAAAATTAGCATAAATAATCACAGATCACAAATGATCTGTGTGATGTGCATATTAAGAAATAAATAATATTAGATGTATGAAGCTGTAAAATAACTTTAATTTTGTGATGCAGTAACCACTGGAAGGGATTGTTGGACAGAAATATACCTGACAAAAAGAGAAAAAAAATCAGCCTACCAACAAAGGGGAAGGTTCGACATCGTTTTGATCAGAGTTATCATTAGTGAAAGATTAATAACCTTAAAGATTAATAACACCTAAAAGTGAAGAATTTTCTTTTATCTTCTTTTGCCTTCCTATCCTTTAATGTAGGTGTTAATGAGTACTGAAATGGACAAAAGGCAAGAAAAGGTGTAAGTAACAGGGGCAAACTGAATCTTCATTCTTGAATAATCCAACCAGGTCTTCACCACCTTCCCCACTTGAGCACCTCAGAGAATAGATGTTCTGTGACAGGAATTTTCCGTGGCTATTTCTGCACAGAAGTAAACATTCACAGAATAAGAAAAATGTCACTTAGGCATTTTATAAGATGATCTCTAGAAAAGTCCACATTCTTATGTGTCATATCTTGTGAGAGAAGAAAAAAAACTGCTCTTCCTGGTAAAATAAGCACCACTTTGTAGAGAATCCATATTTGTCCTTCTCTTCCTAACTACCCTCCCACCGTCAATTTTCAGAAGAGAAAGCTTCTCATTGAGAACTAAAGAGGGCTTTTATTTTTCTCCCATCACGGTTTAACCCAAATATCTCAATGCAAACGTCTGTTGTTGAAGCTTGGCAAATTGCTGTGTTTGCTGAGAGAAGCCCACCACTACCACCATTGTGTGAGCAGGTCCCCTAGGATGCTTACCGGGTGTGAGATGGAGATACTATGAACAAAGAGGGCACAAACACAGGCCAGTCACAGGAGCTGTGACATGGCTTAGCAGCAGATTATTTTCTGATTCACCAAAGACTGAATAACAGGGTCTGGTTTGTTGAACTCTACATCTGATATCTCTGGGGTCAGTACTTCGGTAGGCGTGTGTGGTGTGGCCATTCAAGATCTCAGGGTTGCTCTGGTCCTCTCGGCATCTGAGTCAGTCCCGCCAGGCAGGTCAGTCCCGCAAGGCAGGTTCCCTGAGCCTTGCCTGGGGCTGCCTGAGACTTTCTGAAATGCAGGAGAGGCTCTGGGCCCCGTCTGTCTGCTGCTCCAGCTATAGCACCGACTTCTTGTCCCCTGGATATACGTTACAGTATCATTTTAACTGCTGCTTATATCCTATGTGTCATCTCCACAAATGTACAAGACTTAATGTTTCCTTTAGCCACCTCGGTGTCTGAAAACAAATTTTGTGTCTTCTAGGCCTCCAGGATACCTTGATTGCATTCTATGGTAATGAGAATCACTGGGTGGAGATAATATCCTCGGTCTTCTGAATGGCCCATTTTGAGCCAGGAACACAACATCAGTATCTCAGCAGCCGCATCCTTCCTGTGCGATGTGCTGGCCACTGTGACTGGACTAGCCGTCTAGCTAGTGACCAGCTTGAGTGCCTGTAATCCGGGGCCCAGAGACCCCAATGATGCTAGTCTTGCAATTATCCCATCAGAATCTACTGATGGGCACTTTGTAGGGCTTATTTGTTTCACTCTGTGGTTTCAGGTAGGGAGGGAATAGATTTCCCGGTAAAATGTCACTAGGAATACCGAGATTGGGAATAACAGTATAGAAAAACCAACAGGATAGAAAAGCCAAAGCTCAGGGGTCTGGCAATGTGGGTCTGAGTCTACTCTTGTAGTTTGTGACCATAGATAACTACATACCTCGTTGGCCTCCGTTTCCTCATTCGTGAAGTGGAGACAGTAGCTGTCTACTTCACGGAGCTGCTGTGAAGGTTGACTGAGGTCAGGAATGTAGGGGGTTTCATCAGTCCCTAAACCTACAGCGGATGCTGGGTAATGTTAGTAGTAGATATGAGCAACTTTTATCAATACCCCCTGTCGCTTTACTACGACCTTTGTATTCCTCACCTTCTTGCAAAAAAAAAGTGAAGTGATAAGCCGGGGTTTTTTGTTGTTGTTCATTTTTTATTTGATCAAAAACATCTTTTGGCTACCATGTTTAGCTATGATAATGCTATCAAATACTCTCAAGGGAATCAATGCCTAATACAACAAACAAACAAACAACCCCCCAATAAACAAATTTCAAAAAAGCCCTCTGTTTTGTTCATTTGGGTGTCACTAGCAGAAATAAATTAATAAATATAAATGAACAAAACATAAATTATGTTAAGCATTATCAATCCCAAATTGCATCCTTTAAAGCTACACCATATTAGCTGGGGTGACATGTACATTAAAAATCTTTGCAAATCATAATGTTTAAATTAAGACATCAGAAGATATACTGCAAATACTCAGATGGAATTTCACTGCCCTCAGTAGAGCCAGAAATGCATTTTGTTACCATTTTCAATTACATAACATAAAAATTGAAATATTTATAAGTAATCTTAATCAAACTAAAGACCAAGCGTAATTTAAAAACCCATGTTTATAGCTAATGCCATTCATTCCCTCCTCCCAAAAAAGAAGATAAAAAGAACAAAACAACATGCTTCAAATATCTTAAACTTCTTAAATCTCACAGCCCTGGTTGACCTGTATCACGCAACACATTTCCCAGGGACCAGCGAGGCACCCTAACTACGAATGGTAAAGACATGACGTGTTTGTACCTAGTCAAGGTTGAGGCTCCCTGGAGACTAAGCCATCCTGAAAGGAAGAGATGTTAGACATGTAAAAGTTTGTTTATATCTGTGTAGTTATTATTGCTGTTTTCAAAATTTTCTTGTCTCTCCATCTTCCTAGCCCCTGGTAAATGCAGGAGCCATGCGGCTCCTCCTGTCCAATGAGTTTTAGCTATATGGGAGTGCCTTATAAGGCCAATATATTTAACTGTCAATGCAAGAACCTGTAGGGATTTCCCTTAGGATCTATGATGGTTGTGACTACTGCTCTTTGAGCCTGGGTCCCTGGATGTCAGTGCAGAGCAGATCCACACTGCTGACCAGCAGGGGGCAAATGGGAGTGAAAGAAAAGCCTTTATTTAAATCACCAAAGATTGGAGAGATCCGGGAGATTGTGTTCAGGTGCATGCACCCATGCTGTCTCTCCATCTCTCTCTCTCTCTCTCTCTCTCTCTCTGCCCCCTCCCCCCCCTTCTCTCTCTCTCCCTCTCCATCTCCCCCCGCTCTCTTTTTCCACCCCACTCCCCGTCTCTGCCCCTCTCTGTCTCTGTCTCTCTCTCTCTCTTCTTCTCGTATGTTTTAACTGGGACTTTTACAGGACAATACCCTCTTCCCATCACTCATCCCCACCACCCTTCACGATGGACTGCTACCAAGGCAAAAAATAAGTCTGCCTCTGGAACACAGTCTTGAGAAATCTATCAGAGAAGCTACAGAGGTACAAAGAATTTGACAGCCTGATCCAAAAGCCAGGGCTGGCCAAGAAAGAAATGCCAGAAAGAGAATCACTAGGTCAGGGCAAACAGGGAAACAGGGAACACAGTAAAACTGCACTTAAGGAGAGAAAATATCCAGAACATATTTTATTCAAAAGCCTGTTAGCTTTAAAAATTATAAAGTAAGCAACAAATTGTTAAATAAAATATGTTCTATCTTCCTACCTTGACAAATATGCATTCATATGGACAAAATGTATACAGCTATGTTTTCTGTTTGAGGAAAATTGGGAAAAATACCAAAGTCAAATGCATCTATTCTGTACATTTCTCGGTTATGTTGATGGGCTGGCTGTTTGGATGAGTAACAAAGTAAAGACAGATAATTCATAAGCAACTATACTTTTATTTCATGAACTTTGTTTTTATTGATTTCAATCTACAAAATCACTCTTTTTCCTGTTATAATCAGAGTTTTCACATAATTTGTATTATACTGAGAATAATGATCTGTTCTATACTAGAATAATGATCTAGGAAAGGGTTCAATTAACTCTGACCCACGACACTTGTTTTTTACACAGCCAAACCTAACCTTTTTTTCATTTTAAATGATTGAAAAGAATTAAAAGAAGAATATTTCACGATACATGAGAATTATGTGACATTCAAATTTCAGTGTCCATAGTTAAGTTTTATTGGAACCAGAGAAGCCTACTCATTTATGTATCAACTGTGGCTATTTTCCTACTAAGACAGCAGAATTGAATAGTTGGGACTGAAGAAGGCATGGCCCACAAGTCTCTAATAGCTACTCTCTTTACAAAGGAGAAGTTTGCTAACCCTGATCGAAAGGATCAAAAATTAGAATGTAGGGGTGCCTGGGTAGCTCGGTGGGTTAAGCGCCCGACTCTTGATTGCGGCTCAGGTCATCATGAGTTCGAGCCCCTCATCAGGCTCTGTGCTGACAGTACAGAGCCTGCTTGGGATTCTCTGTCACCCTCTATGCCCCTCCCCTGCATGCATGCTCTCTCTCTGTCTCAAAAATAAATAAACATTAAAAAAATTAGAATGTAACAATATGCAAATATAAAAGTATTTATTATTTAGGAAACTATAAATAAAACTATTTAAAAATTGAATAATCATTTTATATCTTCAAAATATTTTCCTTTTTATGTTTATTTATTTATTTTGAGAGAGAGAGAGACAGAGAGAGACACCGTGAGTGGGGGAGGGGCAGAGGGAGAGGGGGAGAGAGAATCCCAAGTTGGATCCATGCAGTCAGCCCGGAGCCTGACCTGGGGCTGGATCTCATGAACCAGGAGATCAAAATCAAGAGTCAGACGCTTAACCCACTGAGCCACCCAGGCACCCCAAAATATTTTCTTAAATCATCTATTGAAATCAAATGACAAAACACAAATTACATTAACATGAATCAAAATCTAATAAAAAATTTTAAGGGGCTGAAATGTTATCCATTCTTTTAAATGTAATTAAATTATATTAAATATTTCCATTAAAATGAAACCATCTTCATTAAAAGCAACTCCAGTATTTAATATCCATTTAGTTGCCAAGGTAAATAATCAGTAACATGTTTTCATCACATCATGTCTGGACTTCACAAGAGTAATATGTAATGTTCTGGGTTTCCAACCAGCATCGGCAGCCACATTCAATTGTTTAATTAATATGAATTCTGCCCTAATCATCTGTGCCTCCAAAACAAATTAGAGCACGAAAAGAAGCAAGTAATTGGACTTGAAAACAGTCCCAGATTACAGACAAATCTATTGTACCCCACTATCAAAGAGAGATGATTTGAGAAGTTAAATTTTTCTTTCTTCTTACCTAAATACATCACCATACGAACTCCTCCCTTGCTTTGAATCAGTGTTTCCTTCAAAAGATGTTTTCTACGGTTGGCAGTTGTGCATGCCATAGACCTTCATGATAGTCCTACTAAGTCACCTTTTTTTTTCTTTTAATGTTTATTTCGTTTTGAGAGAGAGACACAGAGCGTGAGCCAGGGAGGGGCAGAGAGAAGGAGACACAGAATCCGAAGCAGGCTCCAGGCTCTGAGCCGTCAGCACAGAGCCTGAAGCAGGGCTCAAACTCATGAACTGCAGGATCATGACCTGAGCTGAAGTCAGATGCTTAACCAACTGAGTCACCCAGATGCCCCTAAGTCACCTTTTCTAAGGATAGAGGACAACCCGGAGCCTGAACAGTGTCAGTAATGAGAGTAGGGGTTAGGAATAGATGAAGTGAGAAAGAGATCCCTATGTTCTACAATAAGTTTGTCCTTGCTGTTTGTGGCTTATGGGGCAGAGCTCTGTCTGCTTGAGTCCAAAGGTGTTAGAGTTGCTCCGATCTGATTAGGGCCAAAGGGAATCCATATCCGGGACCCAGGCCTCAACCTCTCCAAAGGATAAGGACATCCACGTGTGTCCTAAACACTGGGAAGCTTTAATTTGGCTCATTGGCAGTCATGGCTTTTCTTTTGAGTTTGTGTGAGTACAGTCAGTACTCTCCAATGGTGTGAGTATGATACAGCTTCCCATGGGAAAGGGCTTTATACTTTTAGAGGGTAGGAATATAACACTCCATTAATCCCAGTGTCCCCAGTTGTTTGACATCTGGCATTCTGTAAAACTTCATTAAAAAAAAAAAAAAAGGTCCCTCACATGTAGACTGTCTTGCGACAAAGGATATTTTGCAATAGTTGCACTATTAAAAACAAAAACAAAAACAAACGAAAGAAGGAAGGAAGAAAAGATAGATGTCACAGGCTGAATTGTGTCCTCCCTGTCAAATTTACATGTTGAAGTCTGAACCCCCCAGTGCCCTATAATCTGACTATGATCATGTATGATCATGTATAGAGATAGGGACTTGGCAGAGAGAATTAAAATGTGTTTAAGCTAGGCTCTAATCCAATATGATCAGAATCCTTATAAGAACAGGGAATTTGAACATGGAAACATACAAAGGGAAGATGATACGAAGACACAGGGAGGAGACAGCCATCTACAAGTCAAGGAGAGAGGTCTGGAACTGAGTCTGTCTCATAGCTCTCAGAAGGAACCAACTCCAACAACACCTCGATCTTGGACTCCTAGCCTCCAGAACTATAAAAAAAAAAAATAATAAGTTTGTGTTGTTTAACCCAATTATTTGTGGTTCTCTGTTACTACTAACACAATAGTAGAGGAGCGAGTCCACAGCAATATAATCATACACCCTTTGTCCCACAGAGCACACCAGTCCAGGCACATGCCACTGGGAGGATGGAAAATTAAGAGACTTGTCCCTTCCATTAGAGACTTCCCCTTGTTAATGTGTCCTCTCTCCTATAAAGCCTATTTCTTATCCCAACCAAGCATTGATGCCTTGAAATTTATCCTAGTGTTCAGGAAATTGTAATCCAGGAGAGACCAATCTAGCATGAAAGTCATTATCTTTTAGATGTGTAAGTATTCAGTCTTCAGAGCAAACCTTCATAAGACCAGCAGTGTAAGACAACACGTAGTTAGGCTCACAAATTTTGTGGATCAGGAATTGGGACCAAGCACAATGGCAATGGCTTGTGTCTGCTGGATGATACCTCAGGCCTGAGCTGGGAAGAATCAAAAGATGCAGGAATGACCTGCAAAGGAAAGTTCGGTGCTCCAACTGGGAAACAGAAAATGATATGGTAGAATTTTGGCTTGAAGCCAGAAAGCATGAGCTTGATTCCAAATTCACAACTTGTTTGTTGTGTAACCTGTAGTTCATATAATCTGTATGAGCTTTATTTCTTTACTTTGAAAATGAATATGCTAGCGCATAGCTTTCAGTAATATTCATAAGAATTAAAGATTATACACAAAATTCCCTAATAGGGCATCTGATAAAGAGTAAATTTTTGCTGTAACAATTTGTTGAGGTGTAACTGACATACCATAAATGGCATATGTTGAAATATATAATTTGATAGGTTTCATCAATGTGGATACCCTATAAGCTATACCTCGATTATGTTAATGAGCATATCCATCATGCAGAAAGGATTCTTTGTGTCCTTTTGTATTTCCTTCCTCCCACCCTCCCCAAAGATCACACCAAACTGTCTCAGGGCAGCCATTGATCTGCTCGCTGACACGATAGAGTTTTACATGTTTGGAATCATTCAGTGCACACTCTTTTTTTCTAGATTCTTTTATTTTTTGCTTAAAATAATTATTTTTGGACACATCTATATGGCTTCTTAATTATAATTTGTTTATTCTTTCACCTCTTGACAGACATTTGGGCTGTTTCTAGTTTTAGTGGGGCTATAAAAAAATAAGGAACTATGAACATTTTGTACAAGTTGACAAAATTTCTTGAAAACCTTGTCAAAAGTTTTGGACATCATCTTAAAAACAATGGCAAGTCATTTAAACTTCTGAGACAAGGTGTTAACTTTTTTACATTTTACATGTTCATTCAAATCTGAATAATGACTGATTTAAATGCTATTGATTTACTTATCATATTGTTTGGCTATTTTAGAACATTCCTCACAAAACTGTCTTGCTTTCAGGGTTCTAAATGATTGAGATGACCATTTCTCAATTTATCTAATTTTAACAACAAATAACATCAAGATTTACAGACCTCAAAATAATATTTTGTGAAGTTTTGCAAGAATTCAAGGATAATAGCTACAATCTGTAGTACAAATAAGCATCTATCTTCTTTCTTAAAAGTGTTTTGAGAATGTGCTTCCTGTTACTTTTAGCTGGGCATGTCACACGGGCTAAGAGAAATTTGAATTAAGTTCTGCTGTTGTATTTTTTCTTTATAGGTTAAAAATAATATTCTATTGGATTCTGCCTTTTCTTAGGATACAGGAAAAATTAAATCTACTAAATTAATTGTATTGCTGTATTTTCAGAATATAGCTCATATGCTATGCCTTTTAACTTTATCATGATATGCCATTGCCCATATTTATTGTAACTTGCATCTAGTGTATCATAACTCATTCTTATTCTTGAAAACCTGCATTCAACACCTGAGCCTGCAGAGCTAATCTGTGAACTTCTAAATGAACAAATTAATCACATCTCTAGGGTATTCAATTTACCTTTGCCCTCCCATTAATTTTCAATAGATGTTACAGTATTTTGCATCTTGTCCATCAAGACAGAAACCATCTCCCTAAGTAACTGCTCTGAACTTGAAGGTGACAGAGAAGACAGAGTGACTCCTGAATGGTAAATTTACAATAACGATATAGAAACTGGCTATGGAATAAGTTGCTATTTCTCTACAGTTTCAGCATTTTCAAAAGTTATCCTATATCCACAAAGACATAGCATTGGCTCAGTATTTTAGCTCATTTCAATGGGAAACTGCTGGAAAGTAACACTTGTTCACAGAAGACTTGAAGAAAATTTCAACTTTTCAGATGAAACACACACTTCTAACTCTCAAAATTTAGTTCTAAAAAAGAATAGAACAAAAATTTACAGCTGGAATCACTAATTTTAAGTTCTTTTAAAGTTGTTAATGCCAATCCATCCCTCTTTAATATATGTACATTATGTACATTTTTTGAAATGTTGTTACACTGCATTTTGTTTATTTCTGCATGTCTACGGCCTTGGCCCCACATCTCAATTAACACCAACTAAAAATATCCCAGAGAAAGCCAGCAAGGGGTTATTTTTACCACTTTACCCACCAAAACAATAATGCAATTCTGAACAAGAGCTAGACAGAAGTACATGCTGTGTTTTCCAATCAAAGCAACAATTAAATCCAGGCAGCAACTGATAACCAATTAAAAATAAGCATTTCTAAGAATCTTGTTTGAAACTGTAAATCTGTGAAATAGATTATCATTTAAAACATTAGTCCAGGTATAATGAGTTCATGGTGTAGGAAACTCCCTCAAGAATATCTAGGCCTTGAGAAAATCTCTTGATAGAGATAGGAAAAATAAAATAAAGAAGAAAGAAAACTAAATATCTTGATAGAGATAGGAAAAAAATAAAGATAGAAATAGGGAAAATAAAGAAAAAGAAAGAAGAAAGAGAAAGAAAGAAAGAAAGAAAGAAAGAAAGAAAGAAAAGAAAGAAAAGGAAATAAAAGAAAGAAAAGAAAAGAAAGAAAAAGAGAAAGGAAGAGAAAGAAAGAAAAAGAAAGAAAGAGAAAGAAAGAAAGAAAGAAAGAAAGAAAGAAAAAGAAAAAAAGAGAGAGGGAGGGAGGAAGGAAAGCTATTCAACTAAGAAGAATCCACAGTGCATGAATAGACACCAAGTGAAGCCACTGGTAAAGTTGGACCTGACAGTAATTGATTTAAGAAATGTATTCTCAATGCCTGTGGGGAATAAGTTTAGAAATTCCCTGAGCTTGCACCAATGGGTTAACCAGGCATAAAGAACTAGAAAGCCATAGGATGTACACACCCAAGTTTGGGTAAACAAGATTAGGTAAATGAGATTAGGTAAATGGGGCAAAGGCCCCAGTATAGGACAAAGGTATAGGAATAGGAAATCTCAGGATGAAAACATCCAAGATGAGGTAAACAAGATTAGGTATTCAGGGAAGAAATGCCCCCCAACTTAGTACACTAGCAGAAAGCTGCTTTCACAGGAAGGAAGGACCAAAATAGGTAAACAGGTAAATAGGACTTTAGACCACAGCAGGGCAAAGTTGTCCAGAGGGGAACTAATTAGCAAAATAAAGGTGCCTTGTTGACCCTGAGGTAGCATGCTCTGTCTTTCTTGTCCCTGAGACCAGTTTAGGTAAACAGAGGTGGTGCCTCACATCTGCTGTAAACAACCCTCTGCCCAGCACCAGGGTTGTGTTTTGTATTGACCCAAACCCCTAACACCGCATACCTTCAAAACCCCCTTTTCCCCATGTCCACGAGTTAATGTTCATAATTTCATTGTCTCTTGGTGCACATCCATCACCCTTGTAAGCCTTCTGATCCTAAGAAAAATGGAGCAACGACCCTTACTTGGAGCTCTTGTCTCCTTCCAGACATTAGCCTCGCTCGCATTTTAATCCTGCATCCCACTCTCTTGCTGGACAAGAAAGAACTCCAGACCCAGAGTCTACGACAAATGCCAACCATGGGCAGTGCACCAAGTTCTTCATACAGAACTCTCAAGAACCTGACAGTCTAATTGGGAAGACCCAACATAAGCCAAAAATTTGCCTCTGAAAAGTGCTCTTTAACCACCTGCGTCAGTACTAAGAGGGTTGCTTCTTTAAGATGCAGATCAGAGCACCAGTGGCCAGTCTAAATCTACTGAATTTCAATATGAACCCCTCCCCAAATCCAATGTAAATATACATTTTACTTAAGTATGATAGTTGTCACAGCTGATGTGCACCAAAATCTCAGAAGTCCTCAGAAAGAGCATATGATGTAATCTGAGGAAAGTACAGAAAAAACGCATCAGAGATCAAAGACAAATGATTCCACTAAAAGAGAATCCCTGGAATCTTTAAATCTGTAGTCGTTACATCTAGGAGGCCCCTAACAGCACCACTCTTTTAGCTTCAGTGATGACAACATTTAAAGTTGAGAAAAGTTTTAAAACTGGGGTCCCTAGGTGGCTTGGTCGGTTAAGCACCTGACTTCGGCTCAGGTCATGATCTCATGGTTCATGGGTTCAAGCCCCATGTTGGGCTCTGCACTGACAGTGCGCAGCCAGCTTGGGATTCTCTCTACCCCTCCCTCTCTGCCCCTACCCGACCCCCACTTTCTCTATCTCCAAATAAATAAATAAGCCTTAAAAAAAATTCTAAAGCAAGACATTTATCACCAGCTCTACCTGAATTCAAGATAATAAAGTTATTTATTTCATGCACTCAGCATTCAGAGTTTTCTCAAAGAAAACAAAATACTACTAATATTCATTAATGAAAACCATTCTGTGTGAACTGTGCAAGTTTCAGAGACTTCTTTCAAAGGGGGTGAGGATATTTTTTTCTGACTATGTATCAACAAATCTCCAAATTGATCTTATTGTTAAAGGTAATATCCATACCTTGGGTTTTACTAATCCTTTTTCAAACAGGCATTTCTATCATTTTCCCCCATAGGATCCTAGAGATCTGGAAAAGGATCAAATTATTAAATTTTATAAACAAATTTCAGAATGTATTAACAGCATAGAGAAATATTTTAGCAAAGCCTTATTTGTGTTCAGTATTTATAAATGTGCCTGGAACCTGGACCAGGAATAAAACCTATACAAAAAAAAGGGGGGTCTTAAATCAGCTAATACAGAAACAGTACTCTCTAGGGATTGACTCTACATATATGTTCTTAAACATGTGTTTCTTTTTATATTCATATCCCGGAACAGAAATAAGATTGGAATGATCCTGTGGATAGAAATGTTAATTTTTGAAGGAGATGAACAGGAATCACCAAACAAGAGTTCCTTATGTAGATTAAATTCTCTACTTCCCTACTTCTAAAAACAACAACAACAACAACAAAGCACATTAAAATTGCAAAGAAACCTAACACATAAAGTAAAAGGTTGATACCATTGACATCTCAAACAATATTAACATCAGAGAATGTTTATCCCTTTAGTGGGACATTCTAGAACAGATAGGTGACTTGTGTACCTTAAAAGACAAATCCAACTTCTCTCGACAAATGGAATAGCAATGCTAAGCTTTGTCTTGAATTTATTTGAAAATAATCCATTTCTTTTCTTACAGACTGGCTCTCCAGCCTTTTAAGTGAAAAGAGTTTCCCAGGCTTTCAGCCTTTCGGTTACAGATGTCATTTTTTTTACCCACATCTCCTAAGTGAACACCAATTATTCATTATGGTTCACACTGTCAGTGAAACAGTGTTGTGCCAGTAGACACAGGTACACAGTTCCTTGACCACCCAAAAGGTTCATGTGAGAAAATCTAGTAAACTGAGATCATTCAAGCAGAAAAGCATGCTATTGAAGACAAGATCAACAGCATGTAGAGACAAAAGCCCAGCATCTTAGAATTTTCCTTCTGTGTGATCAGGATGAGGTCCTGTAGATGATACCCCTCCCCCAAGTTCAACTCGTATTCCTCTTGAAACGATGTGGGCCAGACAAGGAAAGAAGGGGAGAAATCTTGCTTTGTGTTTTGGTGTTTTACAACTCTCGTCTCTTCCTACTGTGAAATATGTTGAAGAAATGCATTAATTCTTTGGAAGGCAAATGACATAACTTCTACTGACTGTTTTGCTATAATTTTTTTCCTACTCCAAAATAATCTTTAAACTAATGATTCAAAAAATTCAGTTTTCTTTCACCTCTAAACTTAAATAGTTCTCCCTAACATCCAGTCCACCCAAGTCTTGCTGATACAATTTTTTTTTAATGTTTATTTTTGTGAAAGAGATATAGAGAGCATGTGAGAGAGGGGGATGGGGCAGAGAGAGAAGGGGACAGAGGATCTGAAGCTGGCTCTTCCCTGACAGCAGTGAGCCCCACACAGGGCTCAAACTCACAAACCATGAGACCATGACCTGAGCCAAAAGTCCAACACAACTGACTGAGACACCCCGATGCCCTGCTAATCACAAATTTAATGCTAAAAGTATTGATTTAAAAGCTGAACACTTCTCAATCTGTGTGCATATTTACTCATTATTATTCATTATCGATCTTTGGGATTTTTCTAGATTAATAACAGGGTGAAAATAATGTAACTGTCTTCATTTAGACAAACAAAATGCTACTGTTATGTTCTATATCTTATAGTTTGTTTTTCTCAAAGTGCTTCAACAAAATAATCCACATGTCCTATAATGAGAAAATGTTTCAATAAATTATGACACCTTCATAAACTAATATTACAGTCTTTAAATTTACTAATAATTTTAGTGGCATAAGTAAATGCTTATAAAATAATGTAAATATGAAGTACATCGTATTGATGTGTATTTTATTCTATATATGGAGAAAATAAAAAGGAGGTAACAGAAAAGACTACTACTGGGTGCAAAGTTGCATTTAAGATGACAAAAATATTCTACACCTAGATTGTTCGTATGGTTGTGCAACTCTATGATATACTTAAAAACCACTGAATTGCACATTTCAAAATATGGATATTATAGCATATGTGAATGATATCTCAACAAAGATGTTAAAAATGTCAGGTAATATTTTAAATAATTTTATTGAAGTATAATTTACATTAAAATACTTATTTTAGGTATACAGTTTGATAAATTGTAGTCAATGTTTTTTTAAAGTTTATTATTTTGAGAGAGAGAGAGAGAATGGGGGAGGGGCAGAGAGACACAGAGACAGAGAATCACAAGCAGGCTCCATACTGTCAGTGCAGAACCCAATGCAGGGCTTGAACTCACAAAGCAGGAGATCATGACCGGAGCTGAAGTCGGATGCTTAACCGACTGAGCTACCCAGGCGCCCCTTTAATAAATGTTTATATTAACAAAATTATGAAATAGAAGATTTCCTTTTGCTCAGAAGTCAATCTCTTTTTTAATCCTTAGCTACTGGAAAACATTGATCAGATCTGTCACTATAGATTCAATCTTTTTTTGGAGTTTTGTAAAAATGGAATCACACAATATACATTCTTTTGCTTGGCTAAGTATCATGTTTTTGAGACTACATGCATCAGTTTTTGCTTCTATTATTGGTGATTTACATACCATTCATCTCTTGACGAGTGTTAGGGATGTTTGCAAATTTGCAATATTAGGCAATTATGAACAAAGCTACTATAAACATCCATACACATGCATGTGTGGCTATGTATTTTTATTTCTCTTGGGTATTAAAAAATGGAATTGTTGGAATACATGGTGGTTTTGTTTTTTAACCTTTTATGTAGCTGTCAAACTTTTCCCAAAGTTATTGTACCATTATAAATCTCATTAGCCATATATGAGCATTCTTTTTGAGCCACATCTTCTCTAACCCTCAGAAAATGTCAATAGTTGAAATATTAGTCATCTAGGTAGCTGTGTAGTGATTTGTGTGTGTGTGGTTTTAATTTACATTTTCCCAGTGAATAATGAACTAGGAAAATACTATATTCTCTCTTATAATGATGAATATAATTGTCATTACAGGACATTCTTGTATTTTCATTTGTGAAGTATCTTTTTGCATGTTTTTATTGGGTTGTAGCTTATAATTAGTAGTTTAGGACTTCCTACCCAGCTGTGGGTTATCTGGTCAACAGACAGCAACTTGAGAGTATGTCTTAGATGCAGAGAGCCGCGTCATCGTCTTATAAAGTCACACTATTCTTATGGAAGTTTCTTTACAAATCTTGCTTTCCTCTCTTCCTTTCAAAGGAATTGATCCCTGACTAACATTCCAAACCCCCATCTCAGCATCTGCTACTAGAAAACCCAAACTCCACATGGTCCAAATACACTTCTTGTTTTTTTTAGTTTTTCTTGTGATTCTTTCTAATTGTTTCTTCATTTATAGCTGCATGAGTGAAAACAAAAAAAAAGCGTTCTGTTTCTTCATAACTGGTTCTAGTAGTTGAAAATTATAAACGATCAAGAACATTGGGTAACATGCTGGTATGCCAGATCTTAACTGAAAATATGTTTTTACCCATAAATGGTAGGATTTAACCAGCCGTGAACTCTGCTTTATTACGAGTTCCAGTTTTCAAAACTTAAATAGCATAAAACTGTGATACCTTCTTTGTAACGCTTTGAAAACCCTGATTCTTTTTTATTCAAGTAATACTCAGAGAATTCCTTCATTTGCATGGATTCCTTACTCTAAAAAGTAAATCAGTCCTTAAAGCTAACAAAACAAAGGGGGAGGGGCAGGGAGAGCAGGAGACAGAGGATCCAAACCGGGCTCTGTGCTGACCGCAGAGAGTCTGATGAACTGTGAGATCATGACCTGAGCATCACGAACCAAGCTGAAGACTGATGCTTAACCAACTGAGCCACCCAGGCGCTCCTGCTTTACTTTTTGACAAAGCTCAAGCTTGAACCCAGCCTGATGCCCACACTTAGTCCCCACTTCTCTTTGTGTACTGAGAACTCAGCTTGGCAATCTAAGATCCATTTTCAAAGCATGCTTTTGTCTAACTTCCATCTCTGGATTTTGTTTTACTCTTTTCTCCTTCTTCATAATCCCTTGGCTCAATTCCTGGGCCCAATCTTGGTTCAGAGCCCTGTGCACGTGTGGCCTTCCATAGTTCGGTGGTTATGTTATACACATGAAATGGCAGTGAGCATTTATGCCAATAAAGATTATAGCCTTACTATGCCATTTGCAGTCACACAAACATGCAGAAAGCCAGATTTGAAAGAACTTAGCCAACAAAGATTGGATATAATATGTGCACTACTGGTGTATATTAATTAAGTAAATGTTCCTCTACCTCGAGCATTATTTAATCTTACTAAACTCAATTTAATTCGTACTCTAGCTCTGAGCACATCCTCTCCCTCATAATTAATGTCAGTTTCTCAATCTCAGCAAAATCCAGGCCATAAAACCACAGAGAGCAGGACAGTGAAGGTCAAAGAAGACTCCAGAGTCCAAAAGGCAAAAAGAAGAATTATAAGACAAGTAACAGAATTCCAATCACTATAAACAGAAAACACTGATAAATCAAAGTCCCAAGGACTCCCAAGATGTCTAACCACAATTATACACACAAATTCATCCATACAAACACACATGTTCATACATGCACACACAAACACACATACATACATGCATTCTCTATATTTCTTTAACATGAAGGAAACAAGTTTCCTGAATTAGCTGGAGAGAAAACAGGATATTCATAGGTGTCAAGGAGAATGATAAATAGGAGAAAATGTATCTTGCATTTAAAACACACTTTTTGTTCCTTCCAGAAGCATATCCGGGGGGGGGGGGGGGGGGAGAGGGAGAGAGAGACAGATACTCCTCATGCAATGACCTTTCCTAAGGGCACAAAGAGTTCTCAGCACCACCATCATTCCCCAAGTGCTGTTCTTTTGCACTAAATTACCACCTGAAATTCCCCTTTCCTTTATCGTTCCTCTGCTGAACCTCAGAGGTGAGTCCGGGTACTGCTGACATGGCAGATATAATGTAGTCAGTAAAAATGCTTCACAACAAGCCTTCTTACCATTGACCTTCATCCCTTCCTTTGGAGGGGAAGCATCTGGCAGCTTTGTATTACAATATGGGCATAGCATTGTGCACAGCCCTAGGACTTCTCTCCTTCATGTCAGAAGCTCCCCTTAGCAAAAATTAATGAAAGAGGAAATGGGGCATGAGGCCTCACTATACTGTTCTCTCTCAAATTGAGGATTTAAAGCTTTGAGTCATATTAAGCATACACATCTTAAAGAGACATTTCCTGTCATGTATCATCATTTCAGTGGAACAGATTTTCACAGGGAATACAATCTGATTAGCCAGTTAGAATACTTACTTTATGTATATGCCATAATAAGGGCTAGACGGTGTCTTAAAAGAAGAAGTGTCCTTTTTCTACTATCATTTGCATATAAACCAAGTATCCCATTTCCTTGACTTCTGACGTGTTATTAGTGAGCATGTAAAGCATGCCTTTGCTGTGTAAATTTCTACAATTTGATACTTTACCATTTAAAAGTTCCCCCCAATACTAGCGCCATTTGAACTCAAATTCTGAAACCTCCAGGCTCCCAAACACCCTTCTGCAAGAGCTGAGGACTCCAAGTGGAGGCCAATTAATCTGGAGACAAAATGTGTCTATGGAACCAGAAAGGATTTCAGCTACTGCTGAAGCCTAGAAGCTGGTAGGAGACAATGTAAGGTGATCAAACATACATTTTGTTAAAAGGAGGGCTTAAAATCTGTTTTGCTGATTACCTCTGCCAGAAGCATCATTTCGCTTACCAAATTCACTTGAATTAGTTTTTAATTGAATTGTTCAATGTCAGAAGGCAATTCTTCATGGGTCTTCTGCCTTGCTGCCAGTCCTCCAAGCCAGGCACTGGCTGCTCTTTGTTCCAGACTATCTTTACAAAGTTATTTATATTACAAACAGCCTTTGGAAACCAAGTTAGTATACCCTTTCATAGAAAAGGGTAGATATTCTAATACTCTAGTATAACAAAAGATACTCTCTCCTTCCAGAGCTAAGCGTGACCATACTTAGGCTATTTACAAAAGATCTGAAATCCTGAGCCTCAGGGTCCTCCTGTAATGCAATTTTGTGCAAGCATCCTCCAATCCTTATTTGCCATGGGAACCGAGGCTCGAGGAACTGGCACAAACATGCTGATACTCTCGTTACTACTATGGCTGTGAGTAATAGGCAGTCATTCTTCTCTGACCTGGGTTTTGTGTCTTCCATCAGTATCCATGAAACTAGAGAATACTGTGTGCTTGAAAGAATAAAATCACAAGCCTTTCCATTACGACAGATTTAGTGATGAAGATGGGATATTAAGAGACATGGCTTTTTGCAGAAGGAAATATGAGGGTCTAGTGGACCAATGAATGAGAATGCTGAGGCAAGCAAACATTTTAACAGAATTGTGTAGTCTCATGGTAAATAAAACATTCTCTACTTTATTGCCAGTTAAATGAGGAGCCTAGGGAGATGGTTACAGGCAGAGTACCAGAGGGCTGTCCAAACTATGGTTAACACTGTTCAGAGTAGAGGACTTCCTTGCCAATCTGTGCTGTGGGCTAATAAACCCAGATGGAATTCAGACACCTGCTATCCAATTTGAATTTCCTGAGACTATGTGAATTGATGCAAAGTACTTAAACCCTCTGGAAGTCAAAGAAAACCTGTTGTCTCCTCAGCAGTTGGCACTACTAATCCTAAGAGGTGTCCTAGATGGGCAGAAGGTTCTTCTTCCTTTTGGACAATAGTTACAAAGATATGCTTCCACACAAAGCATAAAATGGAAAAAAAATCTGGGACAACTATAAGCAGAGACCAAGAGAATCATCAGAGTTTTGTCTGGGTCACTAATGAAATGAGGAGGCAAGGTACATAATATTTGGAAACTGGAATGGAATGGAATGGAATGGAATGGGATGGGATGGAATGGAATGGAATGGAAAGGAAACAGCTTGGTTGTCCTGTGTCTATGATATCTCTCATAGCAATCTTACATCCATTCAGAGAAAGCAATAAACAGTCTCAGAGCTTTTTGCAGTGGATCTTGCTGTAAGGAAGCTTTGTCCCTACCTAGAAGATTTCCCTGAGGTAGACAAACTCCTGTTGGAAACCATAGATGAGGTACTGATTAATATTCAGAGGCTCTTACTTTTCCAGATTCAGTTTTCAATACTGATAAAGGCGACCTATTATAGAATAGAAACTGACACAAAAAGTCTAGATGAATTATTTATATTATGTTTAACATCTTTGAAATTTTCTCTCACCTACAGAGAGAACTTAAGCATTGGCATCTCCATAACGGGGCAGCAGATGCTTTGGATTAAGGTGGACTCCTCAAAGAAAGTCACTCTATGTGATCCAAGCTCAACTTAGCCAGAAGACACAAAACCCTGTGACCCCATCCAAAAAGAAACGGAGCTATAAATGCGGAGACAAGGGCTTCTAAGTCAAAAAGAGATGCTGTCAGCTAGGAAGCTCTTACTGTCCAATACAAAGTACTAGGCAAGCCCACTAGAAGTTTGTCAAGTTGAGCCGTGAGCTGTCACCATGCTGCTCAAAACAAAATGGGAAGGCTTATTTAATGGGGCGGTGCCACGTTCTACATATCACTAATCCCTCCCATGCCCTCCACCATGATCTCAGTTTTTTAAGGAGAATAAAGATGATTAGAGGGAAAGGTAATATCTCCATTACTCCAAGAGGGACCAAAGACCATACACCTGTAAGTATCCTGGAGGATTTGGTGAAGGAGAGAGAATCAAATTTTTATGGCTTTGATAGATGCATGTGCCCACATTACAATCCTCTCCAGACAATGGAAGGAAAAGGCACCCAGATTTAACTAATAGGGTTTGAGCATGGTGGGGAAAAGAAGCTAACGTGACCTTGTGGTGGGATGCTTTGGGTCAATTAAATGCAATGTTCTTTCTCCATCTAAAAGCAGAATAAGAATTGTAATATACATATATTTTCACAGCACATTAAGTGCCAGAGGAGACTCTCCAGATCAGGAAAAGCCTGTAAAAACGCAACATGTAAATCATTTCCCTAAATCCCCCTTTCATTTGCAACTGATGGTTGGTCAGCATTTAGCATGAATGTCTCTACCCTCTGATGTTCAAAGCCTATGTACAAAGCTTTCACTATACACATATCTTGTTCATTACCAATCAGAATCATCAGTCTCAACAGCCGTGACTGAGACAGTATCACAATCCCAGATGCAAGAGCACTAATAAACCTTGGAAAACTTCAGACCTGCCTGACAATTTAAATGTCTTGGGACTAAGTGAATGGATTCAAAACATTTGATCCCACTGGCCGTCAAGGAAAAACTTGCCTCTTTATTTAGCCTCCCCCCTCCACCACCACAAAGGAGGCCCGGCATCATCTTGAACTCTGGGTACCAGAGACAGTATGTGGCTTAACACTGACACTCTTCTTGGTCTTTCATATTGAACACTGCAAAAATCGGCATCTTTTTTGTGGACCCCAAACAACAGTCTGCATTGGAAGTGATCCAAGAAACTACAGCACAGTCTCTATCTTTATGTTTCCACAGTACTAATGACCTCTTTCAGCCATGAGTCTCTATGACTGATGACTTTGTCAACTGGGCATTTGTCAAAAGGAGGCACCCTCGACGTAGAGGCAAACCCTGGGCATCAGCCTCATCCCCTCCATGACATGACTGCCAGGAATTACTCCTTTTGAAAAGTGGTTATTAGCCTGCCATTAGGTAGGTTCTTGTTGAAACCGAACACCTAACTTTGGTTAATTTGGACTTAACAACCAACACGGTAGGAAGGACCCAACAAGCCTAGCTTTTCAAATAGAAATGTTATAGTCAATAATGCAACTGGCCAGGCACTGGCCCCCAGATCTCCACTTTACGTGAGAAGTGCAACAATCACTTTGGGAACATTCCAATCCTCTGTACCACTGTCATATAGAAAGCTGCTATGGCCATGGGGCTCTTGATTCATACAGGTTCCCCAAAATGTCTTGGCCTGGTCCATGGATGGTTTAGCTAAGGTGAAAACTATCAGCATCCACTGGACTTCTGCATCTGTTCAACCTCAATGCTGGTAGTGAAGAATAGGAAATGGTGTGATCACTCTCCCCAATGGACAGAACTCACAGCATTTTGATAACTCTGGCCAATACTCACCTTGATGAAACTTGCTATAATTTCACTGAAACTTGAGGGCTTGCCAACAGCCTAGTGTTTGGTCTGCCACTTGGAAAACTACAGACTGGCAGATTCATACTCTACTTGTTGGTGCCATGAACTGCACAACCTAATCACAGCTACTGATCAAACCATCTGGATTCTTCATGCAAATTTCCAAGTTCAATGCCCTTTATCTGATGAAACCAACTGAACTCAAGCTGCTGTTTCAGCCTGCATCACACAAAATAGTAGCATTTCTCCCTGAGCACAGCAACATGTCCTCCATCATAGACTGATTCTGATGCAGAGATACTGCTCCACGCTGGACCCTTGACTTCTAGAAACGGTTGACCCCTTTGTCTCATACTGAGGGAGGCTACACTGAATGGGGTACTGATCTTATCTGATCTCAGCACATTTCCCACATCATACTTTGGACTCTATTATCAGCAATGTCTAACCACAGCTGACACTCAGAGTTTATGGTGTTCCAGGTTGGTCCAATCAGCCAACGCAAGTCACACAACTGCGGCTCATGAAACTACTCTGTGTCTATGTCAGGCATAACAAAACACTTACATTATGATAATGGTGCACATTTATCACAAAATCCATGCAGCAATGGACTTTCCATTCACCTAAACATCAACAGTTATCTCTGCATCTTTGTAAACATTTGGCATTGTTGCTATTTTCACTATAGCCATTCTCGTATTTTTGTAAGGATATACTTTTTTGGTTTCAGTTTGCATGTCCCTAATGGCTTAGGATGTTAAACATCTTTCCCCGTCCTTATTTGTCATCTGTATATCCTCATATGTGACATGTCTGTTCATGATTTTTGTCCCTTTTCTAAATGAAGTACTTATTTTTTTTTCCTCTTGAGTTTTGAGATGTTTATAAGATATATGATATTCAAATATTTCCTGGGGTGCCTGGGTAGCTCAGTCAGTTAAGTGTCTGACTCTTGATTTCAGCTCAGGTCATGATCTCATGGTTCATGAGATGGAGCCTCCCACTAGGTTCCATGTTGTCAGCCCAGGATTCTCTCCTCTATCTCTGCCCCTCCCTCTGCTCTCTCTCTCTCTCTCAAAATAAATACCAGAATAAACTTTAAATTGTTTTTAAAAAAATTTCTCCCACTGCACTTGTATTTTCATCCTCTTCACTGGGTCTTTTTGAGAGAAAAATTTTAAAATTTTATGAGGTTCAAGTTATCCTTTTTTTTTCTTTTTTGATCATGTTTTTGATGTTCAAATCTAAGAGCTCTTTATATAGCCTTAGATTCTGAATGTTGTCTCCTATTTCTTAACCTAAATAAAATTTAAATTTTATTTTATAACTACTTGAGCACCATTTATTGAAAAGACTATCCTTCTTACAATGAATTGCTTTTGCACCTTTATCAAAAATCAGTTAGACATATTTGTGTTGGTCTATTTCTGAGTTCTCTACGATTTTTCTCTTCCTATATTTTTAGGCTGTGTTATTTATTGTTGCCTACTCATTTAGAATTATTACATCTTCCTTGTGGATTCTTCTTATGGTTATTTTATGTCCTCCTATGTTCTAGTAATTTGTTCTAAAGTAGACTTTGGCCATAATTTGATGTAATCCTCCTTAAACTTACATGAGAGCTGCCACCACCTCTCCTGGAAACCCTTCAATCTCATGTTAATATACTTTTAGCCAAGGAAAATTACACAGTAGTCAGTATTTATACAAACGTGCATTTGTATCTTCTTGTATGTCTACTATTGCTTGACAAGATTTTAAATAATTAAAAAAATAAGTGTGTGTATATGTAAATTTCAAGTGATTCAAAAAGAATCTGTAATCTTCTAACCACATAACTGTGTTATTGATGTATACTGCACCACATGATCTGGTTAATTTGTCTTAGTCCTACATAGAGAATTCTTATTCTAGGCAAGTCTACATTGAAAAAGCATGATTATCATACTGGGATATTTGGTATCTTATTATGATAACACAAGAGCACACCAAAAATTAGCAATCTACTCTTAGAAATTGACCAATTAAGTTAGAAGCCATGTAGGTTATAATTGGGAAAACCATAAGTCAGACTTGATATTCCAGTTGGCAGTAACTATGAATACTAGCTTGAGAAGAAATAATAATAATACCTGTATAATAATTTAGAGCTTGCAAATCATGTTCATAAATTAATTTCTTAAGTCTTCCCACTAAATCTTACATTACTGACATTTTACAGATCAGGGAAATTAATCTTAGAGAAATTAAATGACCTGTTATGTCACATCAGATCATAACCTAAGGCCCAAACTGGAATACTAATCTACTGAATGACAAGGCTAGAGATATAGACATAGACATAGACATAGACATAGACATAGACATAGACATAGACACAGATATAGATATAGATACAGATATAGATATATAGATATATAGATGTATAGATGTATAGATATACATAGCTTGCCTTTGGCCTCTTTCTCCCTGCTTTGCTAAGTAAAGGCGATCACAGTCTGTTATTAGATTCATAGATGTCTTCCTTGAAACAAGATGAACAATATAATTTGGCACATCATTCTTAATATTACTCAGTATGTGACTAAGCCAAGGCATAAAATAAAATACAATGAGGATTATTTGTGGATCAATTCTTAGAGGTAACAAACTTTATATATCTTAACAGCCTCAACTCAAAGGTGATGGTTTAAAAAAAAAAAAAAAAAAGTCATTTAAAATGTTCCAGCCTAATTCCAAAGTCTCACATTGCTAGGCTTGTGTCTTTGTCCAGATGAAGGAGAGACAATTTCCAGTATTTGGAAATGAAATTTACCCCCTTGATCAGGAATGTGATAAATCTGTGCCTTTCACATGATCATAATTATTAAGTGGTTTCAAGAAGGAAAATAACTTAAAAAGTTTTTTGAGAGGAGGACCATACACAGAAGTTGCATTGTTTAGCTAAAAGCAAACAAACAAAACAAACTTCGCATGTTCCTAAATATTTGGCTCATAAAAACTAGTGAATTCATGAAAACATTATATTATCTAAAATTTATATTATAGTCTGACAAAAAATCTTTACTAGCCAAAGAAGTTTAAAAAATTCTGTTCCCCACAAAAGCCAATATTTTTACATCATAACCCTACCAGAATTATCTCTATAGTATGGTTTGACGTGTGCACAAATCCTATTAATGTGCAAAGCAAGTACAAATCAATTGTGTGCTCATGGGATGTTACTAAATTATATAATGATGCCTTAATTTTAAGTGTATTTGCCCTTCAAAGTAGAATGTGAACATTTTCAAAGTTATAACAATTCAAATGCTAGCACCAGGCAGTGTTTCCCCATCTTAACGCAATAGTTTAGATGAGGATGTCTTACCACTATTAACAAAACATCTGTTGGAGGCTCAGCAATTAAGACAAATAGTTTCCTCTCTAATTATTTGAATGTGAAATGAACATCCGGTTATTACGAGAAGCTCAGGCCAAGACAGATAGGAAGCTGAGGGCAGAAGACGCTGAGCGTGGGCAAGAGCACCCTGGCGCTGCTGAGAGCCGAGAGGCACCCTCTGTCGTTGACAGTGAGGTGTAAGGGTCAACACAGAGCAGATCCGAGCATTATTAAGGGATGGCTGCAATAAGGAAACCATTCTCCCTCTTAAGAGGAAAATGGGCTGAGGTGGCACTTTTCCTGTTTCTCAGTAAACTCTGAGTAACCCCACGATGATGGATATACTAGTGATGACACAAACCCCTCTGAATTTAATGTCCTCTTTGAGGTGATCCTCTTTAAGGCTTAACGATCCAAACATATATTCCACACATTCTTCAGCCCCAGTCACCATTTGATTGCATTTTATCAATGATGTCATTCAGTTATCTCAAATGATTTAAATCTTTTTCTCCTAATAATTTAATATATAATGGCTTTTCAAGATAATCGCGACTAGAATGCTTCATTTAAATCTTTCTCCAAGAGCTGCTCTATTAGCACAATGAAGACCAGAATTTTATTCTGCAACCTCTTGATGGAGAAATGAGCTAGGTTTTCAGCATATCCACACCAAATTGTTGAAAAGTCTTGGGAAGTTGTAATGCAGATCTAAGTTGGCAGTTTAAAATCTTCTGACCTCTTTGTGACTCTCCTGAAGTGAGCTCCTTCAACGAGACCAATGACAAGAGAAATGGCCCATGCTGGATTGATATTAAGGCTCACCTCTTTTCAATTCTTTTTTTCAGTAGTCTCAGAGGAGGGAAAGGATCAGACATGCTCCCTTAATTTTGTTTCCTGGCAATTAACTCCCAGAATAACACCAAATAATTGCAACCATAACACTGCAGAGAAAGTTAGAGTAGCAGTAAATGTTGCTAAGCTGTGAACTTTGACAAACAAGCCCCCGTAAACGGTGCGAGGCTGCCTGCGATGTACCTGGTAACATGCCCTGCATTGAGACTCAGAAGATGTGCAGACGAGAGCTCATCGTGCTGAAGGAAAATCTCTCTGCTTCAAGCATGACATTGTGTTTTGGGAGTAGAGAACAGGAAAATAACACACAGAAAGAATCCATTCAGGGTGAAACCAACAGTACCTCAAGTTAAATACCTGTTCATTTAGCTGGTCTATTTCTCTAATTCATTTTATTTTCTTTTAAGGGAGAGGAAAAAATGAATAATCTTCCTATGTTCTTCTCCCCAAGGGCACACAGCAGAGTGGCCCTGAGTTCTGGCATGTGCTACGTAAGCAGAATGTGAGACAAACTGATGGTGGGGTATGTTTCGGTGCCTCCGTGGTGGCCCCCGGATGCCCCCAAGCACTGTCAGTCAGAGGAACCAACTCCACCCACACAAGTATATTTAATCTGTATTCTTTATCGGTAAGAGTCTAAATTTGTGAAGGGTTTTGACGTCAGCCTTGCTCCATTCCCTTTCAATTATCCCTCCTTTCTTTCCTCAGTGTATATCCCTCCTTTCACTCACAACTTCCCCACCCCACTAATGCTGACCTTCCCTCAAGTCACTTTGAGGACTGACTCTTCCGGCTGTGACTGTTCTCTTACCAGCACCTTTCCCAGTTTTACCCATTCTCACACCAAGTTTCATTCTATTAAGGCCATGAACAAAACAATGAATAGACAAAATTTGAGCTAAGCTTTTAAAGAATTCAGAGATGCCTCCTCTAATGAATCCTTTCATTTCCTTAAGCAGCTATGTTACCTTAACCCAAAAAAGTGAATAATATGGATCTCTCCAGGGTGATGCTACAGAGACTCTGAAAACGCAACTACGTTTCCTGGAGATCGTTGTGTCCTTGAAGAAACTGCAAGATAATTGCATTTACAAGATTTTCTGTTAAAAGCTTTTTGATGTTGTTGTTTGTCATCTAATAAAAGGAGGATCCTTCTAAATCTTAGAATTTTAAAAAACAGCTTAGGATCTCATAGTCTCGTGTAGTTGGGGAACCACCATGCAGCAAAATATACTCAAGAGCTCCCAGCTACAAATGAAAAGAGTGAAAGGGACAGACATGTAGGAGAAAGTCCTGCCCTGGTCGGAGACGACAGTGCCCGCAGCTCAACTTGGTGAACGTAATACACACGCGCAGGTGTGTTCTTCCTCTCGATTTTTGATCGCTGAAGATACAGACAGGGTAAATCTGACTATTCGGGCCCCTGTCTTGTCATTCAAAGAAACCACATTTAAAAAAATCAGAAGCAGCAATCTTATAACCATCATAATTGGAAAACAGTGTAATAATTTAAAAAATCAGATAGTAAGAGGAAGAAAGAGAGATGCTGGGATTTACCTTGGTGTAAGTAAAAAGCATATTCACTGGAAACGTATCTACAAGCACAAGGGGGCGATATATAGTCCTAGCATTTTGATAAACCACAAATTGGAAAGAAAAGGTAAATGAGGTGGAGATGTGAGAAGAATAATTTCTTAGAGGCAGATATCTATATACTCCAGAATATAACCTAGTTTTAAATATGATATGCTAATTAGTCATTTTCTTTTTTTGTTTGTATTGACAGAGTGTTTAGCTACTGATAGTGAAAATGTTATTAATATAATAAATACCTTGATCTTTGACACAGTTAACACACTCGTGAAAAACCAAATTTTTGGAACATGAGGCTAAAATCCGAACAAAGATATCCACTTTCATGTATTAAGTAAAAATATACAGGTTTCATATTGAAATCTTGGACAGTATCAGTCTGTATAGTGTCATTAAATATTACAATATCTCTTCAAACATGATGTAACCTCAGTGTGCATTTACCAAATTCCACAGCACGCTTCTAAATTTCCATGAGTTGTTTTTTAAAAAGGGTCAGATGATAATAAACACATTGGTTATGAAAAAATGCCAGAAGAGCTCACTCTGGTTTACATGGGTTGAGATTTGAATTAACTTGGGAGTGGCTCCTTAGATACACTGCTGAATACAGGTCCCCAAAAGTGTGGGACTTAAACAAATAAAAGAAAATATTAAATCACAGTAAGGCAGTCACTCAACCTCACATTATTCTAATCCCAAAGTTTTATTGAGTTCTAAATACCCCTAAGTATGTAAGCAATTGTAACCTCTTGGTACAGGCTGGGTATGGAGTCACAGACATACTGAAATTACTGGAAAAGACTATCCAATACTGAAAATATTTAAAAGGCAATTAAATAATTCAATTTTTAGTAAAGTTGACCCCATATTAAGTTCATCTTTTTATAAAGAAAGTCAAACTTCTTGGAATTGTTTCTCCATTCTCTTTCCAAATATGTAATATACGGCTGTGTGTGTGTGTGTGTGTGTGTGCGTGCGCACACATGTGTATGTGTATGACATCCACTCTGAATGTATATCTGATGTATCTATGATTTATTTATTGAACTCTCTCTATAAACATATGTAGGTATATATGTATGCACACACACACATAAACACCTACATACACACGTATATACACACACACGTACACACATCTCATATACTCAGCAGCTGCCTTAGACCAAAAATGTTCGCCTAACCTTATTAGTACCCATTCTCTCTTCATTAGGTAGATCAATTTAAACTTCATGCTTCTTTAACTATTTTCCTAATTTACTCATTAACGGCAATTCTTCCTACTTTGGAGGGTGAGACTTGCAAAGACAAAGAAAGAATTTAATTTCCTTCCTTCTGTCCATTAGATACTATTTCTTAATCAAGTGCTTGTGACTCTCTCCAACATTTGTATAGATTCCTCCCCCTTAATCATTCACAGTCCAAACAAATCCCACTTTTCTGTTTCTTGTCTGCCCCAAGGGAGCTGGTCTAACTCTAATTCCTGCATTGATAAGGGCCAACTCAAAATCACTTCTCCCAGTGAGTGGGAAACTTTGGAGTAAGATCCAGTCTTCCTAGTCCCTCTTACCTCCAGTATAGAAATCAAAACAAATAGCACTCAGAGTAAGATCTAGCCTCTTTCTCTTTTCTACTGTCTATGGAGAGGACTCAAGAAGGAATCTACCTTCTGGCTTGAGTCAAAAGCGACCCCAGTTCTCTTGAGGTAAGACCATACTTCTACAGGTTTATACTCTTCACAGAGATGAGTTAAGAGGGAGTCCCAATATCTGCAAATAAGGTTCCTCTCACCTCCTAGGTATCTGAGAGTCCGTGTTCAGGATCCATAATGTGTCCTGAGCCCTCTCAACTTGACCCATCCCTATATACTCATAACATTCATAGCCTTGCAACTACTGACTTCCCGGCTCCACAGGGTTATCCTTCTTCATTCAGTGTACACAGCTCTCCACAAGAAGTTTTAGACTCCTCAAACAAACATGGCTCATAATCCACTCCCTCCTTTGCCCTGTCATAATTCCTGAAACCTCCCCATTGAACCTCTTATCAACAACCTCATGGATCATCATTCCCCACTCACTCATATATAATTGTAGCTACTTTTCATTGTAGCTTTCTTCAATACTACTTTTCTCTTAATTCTTGATTATTTCATACACATGTAGATAATTATCTCAACGCTCTTGCTTCTACATTTTTGGTGATCTTGTCCTTTACTTCACCTCTGCCACTCTTTCCCATGGTCATATTCCAGAGCAGGGGTTTTCAATCTGGAGACAATTTGCTTCTTTAGGAAATATTTGGCCATGTCTGAATACATTGTTGGTCCTCACAACTGGGTCAGGAATGGAGGGTAGCTCCTGAGTAGAGTTTAGTGAGCATCCTGTTAACTATCCTACATTGCACAGGGTAGCCTACACACACACACACACACACACACACATTATCTAGTCTGAAATGTTGACAGTACTGAGGTTGAGACCCTGCACTAGAACTTGTCATTTCATTACCAGTAAGTCTAAACTCTGTAAAATCAATATAAAACATCCTAAATTCAGACCATCTCCTGTTAACTTTCTAGTTCATTTCATCATATATTCCAACTCTAATAATTCTTCAACTTCACCTAGACCAAAAACTTATAGAGTCAGCTTGCTTTGCCTTTGAACTTTACACACCTGATGTTTATTTTCCCATCTCATGCAGAATAAATTCTATGGAAAAACATTAAAATCAGTCCTTTGTATATATTTCTGTCTTCTTTGCTCTTCATTGGCTTTGTTGAACTTTTGTAAAAGACCATTCTTTCACAAATCCATAACCCTAGTATTTTTAACCTTTGCTGTTATTACATACAAGCACCTGTTTAGCTAAACATGGCTAGAGAAAAACACAAATCTATTTTGGCTGGTATCTTTTAAAACTAGAAGGTTGAATTTTAATGACCAATGACTATGTCATCTCCTGGTCCATTTCTTCTCCCACTCTCCTAGATAAATATTTCATGGTTTTCTTTCTTTTTGTTCCTCAAATACCCATCCCCCCTCCACAAGCTCATATTTATATGATGGCATACTTGCTATTTTTCTATAAAATTGAATAATCAAAAGACTTCCATAAACTCCTACTACATTGTTCACCTGCAGCTGTACTCATGATTTGTCTTCACTCCTGTTTCTATTGATGAAGTGTCCATTTTCCATGTAAGATAAAATCCCTATGTGTGCCCTAGATGCTTCCCTCTTGTTAACTCAATAACCAGTAACACACTCTATTCTCTTCCACACCCTGATGTTTATGTTCTCTACTGTGTCATTCTCATAAGCATATATAAAATGTTTTCATCTCTCTCCTCAAAGAAACAGATCCCTTTTGGCTCTTCCCTGTCAGCCATTCCAGTGTTTAACTGTCTCCCTTTTTAATAAAACTCCCTTAAAGAGCTATCTACATTCACTTTCCCCATCACTCCAAAATGGATGCAAATGCATAACGAAATTGGTGCTTTTGAAAACACAGGTATAAACTTAGGTCTAGTTTGTGATTTTCCTATTTAAGTTTCCTCCATTTTCATAAACTCACATAAGACATATTTTAACTCTGTATATAGCATTTTCTGATAAAAACAGGATGTTTGAAAAATTATCATTTGTATCTCAGGGACTTCTATTTTCCTCTCTTTTTTTTTTATATTATTAGTCTAAAAATACATTTCATGTCTGAATAGCCTCAATTTCTTGGCATGGCAGTCAACACCTGGATGACAATGGCAACAATGTGTTCCTAGGCTCAGAATTAATCCACTAAATTTCAGGTGCAAATGAACATCTGAGTAGAGGTCTAAACTTGGAGGTGAGAACACACAAAATAAAAACCTGAATAAAGCTGAAGAAGCACCCTGAGGACTAACAGAGTTATATAATTAGTGGGACAACTTGTATACAGACTTAAATCTCTGTTGAAGTCTTTTAAAGACTGACAGTGGGGAATGGAATTCCTTAATAACCCACTGGCTGGAACTTTTCTTCATCTTCTCTCCTCTTTTTTTCTCTCTCCACTTCCATTTCTGTGTGCACACATATGTATTCTTACACCCTCAACAGATTCTTCCAAATCATCTCTTCATGTTCTTAACATACATCCTGAAAGAACACTTTCCTCCCACTTTCCTCTCCTGTACTAACATTTTTATGTAAAAGAAGTTAGTTTACTTAGCTGTCTTTAGTATTTTTCTTATTTACCCGTCACCAATATTTGGTATTGAAAGGGTTAATGAAAGATTAATTCAGCAAAAATATATATTTTTTCAATATAGTCCCCAAAACACAAGACAAGCATGATTTTCCCCTAGATGAGCTACACACCAATTCTTCATCTTGCCAATGGTGCCAACCCCTTCCCATTTCCACTATGTCTAAGACTCTCAGAAACAACACTGTTAAGCCCAAATGGCTAAAATTGTTTATTGCCTCAAAAACAGACATTTCTAAATCCTACCAAAATATGGGTACTCTAGAATAAGCACTGTGAAATCAGCTCGACAGTTAGAGTGAACATCTGATGGAAACCATTATGGACTGAATGTTTGTGCCCCTTCAAAATTCATAAGCCACTATTGAAATCATACTGTTTCAACAGCACAGAAGCTATTGATATCATCTGCCAAGTAAAATGGGATGTAGTTGGAATGAAACCTTGGCTGATCTCTGCCACAAACATGAGTGCAGATTTCTTTCTATACCATAGAATTTAAACCTACAGGGTACCACCAGTCAGTCATCATATACTCAGCTAAAAAAGTCCCACACCAAAATGTACCAGGTTGTCCAACTCTACATTCTCTGATTCATCCACTGCTTTGGGAAACAAAATGGCCAGCAGTATATCTGGATTTGGACAGAGGCTGGTGTCTGCAACTTTACAGATCTAGTGTCAATGTTTCATTTCAGGTACTAAAAATTTTAGCTCATATCTTCTCTCCAGTGGGACCTTTAACCACTACAGATCAATAGCTTACAAATACTTCACTGTGACAGAATCCAGGGTTATCATTTTCCTTTGGTGGAATTACGGGTATAAATAATCAATCTTTCATCATTTCTTAAGAATTTTAATAAAAAATGAACAGTGCACCTAATCTATTCAATTTTGCCTTTATCAATAAACTAGCCAACATAATTAAATTTCCATGAAATATCCATTATCATAGATTTGTGAAAAGTTATGGATGTTAACGTTAATTTTTGAGTGTAGATATATTTTTCATTTAGAAGCAAATGTTCACAACTCAAACTCTGATAAAGAGAACAAGGATTTTTAATGTCATTTTCCTGATTGTTTTGGAGTTATTAAGTATGGCTATTAGTGTGTGCAAAATTTATGTTTCTATGCCTCTAGCTATGTATATATTTTGTCTTGGCTGTATTTGAACAGAATCATTTATTACTAAATTTATCAAAGATGAAAATCAGTCATCACAAATTTAAATTTTACACGTTACAATAAGCAATCTGTTTGATCAACAAAACACCTATAAAAACAATGATTTAGCTAAGTATTTCTTCATATTTCCAATAACTCTGTAGTTATATATCTCAATAATTCCTATATTATTAACTTCTAGGAGTTAAATGACACTGTAATATCTAAGATGTCAGCCTGTTGTACTTACAACAAAGTGTAAGTAGAGAAGTTAAATTCAAAATCTTTTCAAATTTATGACATGTGCATATGAGTATTTTTCATCCCAATGTTTAATTCATCCTGGACTGTAAGAATCAAAATAATCCTGAGAATGTAGTGTTTTTACCTAAGAACAATCACTGAAAATATTATGATGATGATAAATTCACATTTTTCAAAGGTCTGAAAACTTGGATTTTCCTCCTTTAATTGTTTAACCATTTTTTTTCTCCACTTCCAGACACGTTAGAATTTTTAAAAACTTAAGAAATCCAGTTCTTATGTGAATGTTCTGGTTTTATGACTCTGAAAGTCTGCCTTTGGTATTAAAAACAGCACTTTTTATGACGCTGATTATTTCATATAGTAAGTAAGCCCTCCTAAAAATCTGTTTTCTAATTATATTGATTTTGGGAAACAAGAGAGCTATGATGTCAATAATTTTGAGAGCCTAATTCATTTCACTTTTAGTTTACATTAAGAATTGTCTTCACCATGTACCCTTCCAAACACAAATATTAGCTAACATAATCAGTAACAAACAACATAGACATGAAATGATATTAATGCTACTCACATACATCAACATTAGCCTTTTTTTTTAACGTTTATTTACTTTTGAGAGAGAGAGAGAGAGAGAGAGAGAGAGAGAGAGAGACAGAGGAGTGAGTGGGGGAGGGGCAAAGAGAGGGAGACACAGAATCCGAAGCAGGCTCCAGACTCTGAGCTGTCAGCACAGAGCCTGATGCAAGGCTAGAACTCACAGACCGCGAGATCATGACCTGAGCTGAAGTTGGATGCCTAACCAACTGAGCCACCCAGGCGCACCAACATAAGTAGTCTTAAATGAAACATTAATAACAGAATAAATGAAACAAATCAAATTCAGATTATTTTTCTGAAAATCTGTATATTTACCAATAACATTGATATTATTGTCTTCACTAAGTCTATAAAAATCTACTTCATATATAGCTACTAGAAATGTGCAGTTTCAAAATAGTTATTACATTTCAGAAAGGATAGGACTTTTAACTTTATTTGGATAATGAAGGAAAATATATTGAGGTTGTTGTGATTATATTTCCTATAATTCTGATTCTAAAAAAAAGACATTTTATTATATTTTGTCCCACAAAATGTTTCATGCTTGACAACTGATTCACTCTCTTACCCAAGTATTTGATCCTACCCTGTCTTTAATATTAACATATCAATTAAAATTACATTGTCAGCTATGAATGTTCTTCTCTAAATTGTGTATGAATGATTTCCACCTGAATATGTAATCAAATCTTTTTTTCTAGTTTTATTGAGAAATAATTGACATATATTACTCTATAAGTTTAAGGTATATAGAATGATGGTTTGATTTATATATACTGTGAAATAATTACCAGAACAGGTTCAGTTAACATCTTTCTTCTCATACAGAGAAAATAAAAATAAAAAAAAAGGGGGGAAAAACATTTTCTCTTGGTGATAAGAACTCAAAGAATTTTCTCTCTTAACCACTTTCCTACATATCATATAGCAGTGTTTGCATGTCAGCTTGTTGTACATTACGCCCTTAGTATTTATCTTATAACTGGAAGCCTGTACCTTTTGACCACCTTCCCCAATTTCCCTCCCTGTATTCTCTGCCTCTGGTAACCACAAGTCTGATCTCTTTTGCTATGTTATTTTAACATTTCACATATAAGTGAGATCGTACAGTATTTATCTTTCTCTGTCTGACTTATTTGACTTAGCACAATGCCTTCAAGGTCCATCCATGTTGTCAACAAAATGGTAGGATTTCCTAGTTTTTTTTATGGCTGAATAATATCTCATTGTATATATACACAACAAGTTCTTTATCCATTCAGCCATCACATCACTGGACACTTAGGTTGTTTCCATGACCTGGTTATTGTAAATAATGGTGCTATGAACATGGAGATCCAGATATCTTCCTGAGTTAGTGGTTTCATTACCTTTATACATATTCCTAGAAGTGGAATTACTGGTAGTTCTATATATGGGAGAACTCCATACTGGTATCCATAGTGGCTACAACAATTCACAATCCCACCAACAGTGTATAAGGGTTCCCTTTTCTCCACAACCATATGAACATTTATCTCTTTTCTTTTGATGGTCATCTAACGGGCATTAGGTGGTGTCATACTGTAGTTTTAATTTGCACATCCCTAGGGACTAGTGATGACTTTGTTGGCCTTTCATATATCTTTCTTTCATATATCTTTCTTTTCATGTCTTTGTTGGCTTTTCATATATCTTCTTTAGAAAATGTCTGTTCAGGTCCTTTTCCCACTTTTAATTGAATTGATTCATTGATTGATATTTTTTGCTATTGAGTTGTAGGAGTTTGTTTTTCTATACTTGACCCACAATGTTACATTAATTTCAGGTATACAAAGTACTAATGTATGAGTTCTTACATATTTTGAATATTAACTCTTTATCAGATATGGTTTGCAAATATCTTTGCTCATTCCATAGGCTGCCTTTTCACTTTGTTGATAGTTTCTTTTGTTGTGCAGAAGCTTATACAACTTGTAGTCCCACTTGCTTGAATTTGTTGCTTATGCTTTAGGTATCATATCCAAAAAATCACTGTCAAAACCCAAGTCAAATAGCTTTATTCCTATGTTTTCTTCTAGGACTTTCACAGTTTCAGGTCTTACGTTTAAATCTTTAATCCATTTTGAGTTAATTTTTGTGAGTAGTATATTCAGTTTCATTCTTTTGCATGTGAATATCCAATTATCCCTATACCATTGATTGAAAAGACAGTCTTTTCACCATTGAGTATTTTTGGCTCCCTTGTTGAATATACTATATATGCTTGGTTTTATTTCTGGGCTCTCAATTCTGCTCCATTGGTCTACTTTTCTGTTTTTATACCAGTAACTACACTATTTTGATTACTATAATTTTATAATATAGCTTGAAATCAGGAAGTATGATGTCTCTTGCCTTGTTATTCTTTCTCAGAAGTTCTTTGGTTATTTGGGGTCTTTTGGGTTCCACACAAATTTAGGAGTGCTTTTTTCTACTTCTGTAAAACTGTCATTGGCATCTTGATTAGGACTGCACTGAATCTATAGATGGCTTTAGGTAGTATTGATTTTTAACAATTTTAATTCTTCCAATCTGTGAACACAGGGTATCTTTCCATTTATTCATGTCTTCTTTGATTTCTTTCATCAGTGTCTTGTAATTTTCAGAGTAGATATCTTTCACCTCCTAAATTTATTCCTAGGTATCTAATTGTTTTTGATACCATTGTAAATGGCATCTATTTACTTCTTTTTAAGAAAATTCATTGTTAGTATAGACAAACACTACTGATTTTTGTATGTTAATTTTGTATTCTAAATTCTTTACAGAATTTGCTGATTGGATCTAACAGTTTTTTGGTTGAGTCTTTAGAATTTTTAAAATATAGAATCATGTTATCTTCCAACAAAGATAATTTTACTTCTTCCTTTCCAATTTGAATATTTTGTATTTGGTTTCCTTGGCTGATTGGTCTGGCTAGGACTTCCTACACTATGTCGAAAAAGAGTGGTAAGAGTGGGACCTTATCATGTTCCAAATCTTAGAAGAAAATCTTTCAACATTTCATCACTGAGTATGATGTTAGCTGGGGGCCTGTCATATATGACCTTTATTATGTTGAGATATGTTACTTTTATCCCTAATTTGTTAAGAGTTTTATCATTATCACGAATAAATGTCGAATTTTGTCAAATCCTTTTTCCGTGTCTGTTAAGCTAATTGTATGATTCTTTTCTTTCATTCTATTAATGTGATGTCTCATACAGATTAACTTGCATGTGTTGGACCATATTTATATTCCAGGAATAAATCCCACTTGATAATGGTGTAATTGATTTGCTAGTATTTTATTGAAATATTTTGCATCTATATCCATCAAGGATATTGGCCTGTAGTTTCCTTTTATGGTAGTTTTAGTTTAGGTATCAAGAGAATGTTGGTGTTTTGATATCTTTTCTGGCTTTAGTATCAGGATGATGTTAGCCCTCCTCTATGGTATTTTGGAAGACTGTAACCAAATCTTTTATACATATGTTTGTACAATGGTTAGAGAATGAACAAGAACTAAAAATATTTTTATTAAAAAAATTGTTTTAATGTTTATTTATTTTTGAGAGAGAGAGAGAGAGAGACTGAGTGCGAGCAAGGGAGGGGCAGAGAGAGAGAGGGAGACACAGAATCTGAAGCAGGCTCCAGGCACTGAGCTGTCAGCCCAGAGCCTGACACAGGAGATCATGACCTGAGCCGAAGTCGGATGCCCAACTTACTGAGCCACCCAGGTGCCCCAAAATATTTTCTATATATTGCAAAGGTAGCTATTCAACTCTAGTTCTTTATCTAAATTTACATGATTTAATTTGAAAGATGGGTATTTAAACTACATTCACTATTACAAATTGTGGTAAGGGTCCACAATTTATATATAATTAAAATATATAAAATAAATTTTATATAAAATTATATAAATTAAATAATTTATATATAAATTATATATAACTACAGTAAAATGCCATAATAACACTCATGATAATGAATATTATTGAGTTTACACTTAGAGTAAATGATAATCAGTTCCCAAATCGTGAGACCTGCAGGCAGGCTATGTGTGCTGTCATGCCTAAATCACTTAAAGTCTCCATAATACCATCCTGCATTTCAAGCAAATTGTTTCATTAGGTGATACATGTTACAGTGTTTTACTGTTATATATGGTGTTGGGGTCTATGTTTGTGTGTGTGTGTGTGTGTGTGCTTAAGGATAATAGTTTCATTGTATATAAATGCTTTTATAAATTCATAAATTTCCAGTCTGTCTCAAACATTTAAAATAGGTAAAGATAAGAAGACAACTGATAAAGAATAACTTTGGGCAGCAGGTATTTAAAGAACAACTCAGGTTATATAAAGAAGCTTATGTTACATGTAGTGATTTTCCCACATTTATTCTTTTCAGTTTCACATCAGTTTTATGTAGTCACTTTATCTACTTTTAATGTTTCAAGTATAGCGTATCATCTGTAAATTACTTTCCAGATAGTATCTTATCCCCTTTTATTTAACTACATATAAGCCTCAAATAACCTGAATTACTTCATGAAAGGCAACATGGAGTAGAAGGATATTATTATGCGGGAGTTTTTATTCCCCACTTTCATGCTTACTGCTTGTTTTAGTCATGAAATTCCCTGAGATTTGATACCCATGTATGTAAAAATATAATAATAAACCTACCCTAGTACATGGGTTAATATAAATGGAAAACATTAGTGAGCATGCAAATATGAGATACTAGTTTCTGTTTGAACTACAAAAAAAAAAAAAAAAATTCCTATCAAAATTTAAGCATCTACTTAAGTTCAAAACATGGTGTTCTCTGTTGTGCCTGTAAGTAAAGTTGGCACAGGCAGAATCTGCCTTACAAAGTGGTAAGCTCATGGCCAATGTCACTGAGGCTCATAAGCAGTAACAATTCAATGTGTTCTATTTGGAGTTATAGTCTATCCAGAATATTTCTCTTACATGAATTAGCTCTTATGTGATTGCTGAATAGGATAATTTTGTCAGTCTGAGTGTTGGGTTGGTCCATATGCCATTTGAAGCTAGAACAGCTTGTACAGAATTTCAAACTTTTTCAGGAAAAAGATTCTTAGTGTGGCTGCTCTACAGACAGGAGCACTTTACTGCGAAGAGGGTTCCATCTACACAGAAGCACACGTTGCTGTCACCTCTGGCAACTGACACTTGCTCCTGGGCTTGGAGATCTATGTCCATCTGTATTCTCTCTGAGCTCAAAAGCTATCATCTTGACACTATTTCTCAACATATTTTAATGCTCCGGAAGCAGCATTCAGCACACTGAGGTGCCTGTCTACTCTTCAGGCTATCTGCTGATGAATCAATAATCGTTTCAATAACAGTCTGAATATGACGTTGCATAGATTTTTAGTGGTCCAGTTCAACCTTAGTTTTCCCATTTGACTTGCTTATTACAGAGTGTGTGATTTTTTTTTCAGGGAAGCATATACTCTTTCATGGCAAAAACTCACATTTTCTCAATTTGGAGTACCTTCATTAGAAAATATTTATAAGTATACTACCTAGAATGTAATTAAATTTATTATTGAAACAAGTAAGACTGATCTGTTTAAATAACATAAATAACTGCTACTTACTGTCCTTAAGCATAGATTTATAAAAAGTGATGCTCTAGGTTTTGGGTTTGAGGACCCTTTGAAAGGAATTATTTAAGGCCTCTTAAAAATGGAAAACAGATGAGTAGCAGGATGTGGGTGAAGGTCAAGTCACTGTGCATCATTTCAAAGGTCAGAAACAAAAAGGAAACATGGGAACAGGACCCTCTTGAATGGACGCACATGTGGGCTGACGTGAAACAAAAACTAACGCCCAGGAAAGTATAAGTCTCAGTTAAGGTTTCAAATAAACACACACACACACCACCACCACCACCACCAACAACAACAACAACAAAACCTAGACATGTTTTAAGGCTGCAACATGAACTCTTGTAAATAAAGAATATTAAATACTGATTAGCATTTGCCATGTATTTCTTCTTTCCCCTCCAGGGAAACCCATTCCTATCGTCCACCATCTACTGGCAGGCGTCCATACTCTACCAAAGCCTGCTGCTTCCAGTGAGGCAAATAACCCCAACCAATTTCACTACATAACACTTGTTTCCAAAATTTAGAAGGTGAGGCCTTTTACCTCCTTCTCACAAGTACTTCCAAATCTTACTGATTACTACTGATTCTGTGATGTGGTTGAGACCTAGAACTGCTGAAGCCATTTTTTCCCTACAGGATCTTTAGTCTAAATCATAATCAGTCACATACTAACACATCTGGGGTGGGCACTGCAGTAAACCACACAGATACTCCGCTTCGGGGCTGAAACACTTGTTCACTGAGCTTCTAGGAATGTTAGGTGGGTGCCCAGAGCCCAACTCCTCCCCAGAATTTTCCCTTAGCCAAAGGAAACAGCTTTGCTTGAGGCTGTAATTCCCCTCCAAGTAGCCCCCATTCAATGCTTGATTGATGTAGGGGTAAAAAGGCCTACTTCATTTCTTTCATCCATGGCTCAAGTATCTTTTTTTAAGTTTATATGTTTATTTCGAGAGAGAGAGAGCACACAGAGAGTGAGGCAGGGGCAGAGAAAGAGGGACAGAGAGAATCCCAAGCAGGTTCCACAATGTCAGCATAGAGCCTGATGCAGGGCTCGAACTCACAAACCCATGAGATCATGACCTGAGCCAAAATCAAGAGCCAGAGGCTTAATGGACTGAACCACCCAGGCGCCCTACAACTCAACTAAGTATTATGTGGACATTGCCCAGAATCAGAAAACTGCCCAGAATCAGAAAATTCCCTCTTTTTCAATCTTTCAGAAGAATTACTTCAAAAATAGAGTTGTTTGTGCTCCAGTCCCACAGTTTTTTAAGGGAATAAGAGGTTTTTTGGGTTCATTTCTCATCCAGACCCTCGCCCCACCATTCAATTCTTTTTCTCATAGAAGGCAGACATGGGCACAGTAGAATCAAAATTGGCAAGCAAATGATGCCATTCTATAATCATATTTTCCTTTCCCTTTAATCTAAGATCTAATGACTAGGTTAATCTTGTCCATCTGATTATCGCTTTCTGTGGTTAAGTTCTATTTTAGACCAAATTTCCTACGAAATAGAACTTGAGGCTAAATTCACATGGTAATGCTTTATTGAAAGAAACAAGAATGAGGGGGAGAGCAAAGTAGGGGATAAAAAGAAAGGATGCATAAATATAATGCTGTACATAGTCAGACTGGCCACAGTTTCTCAGAAAAATATAACTGCTTTCTCAGTTTTTCAAGATAGCTTTAGGGGGACTATGTAAAACTGCTGTATCTTAGAATAATTCATAAGTAGAAGGGAAAAGTGAGAAACTTTATCTCTCAGTTCTTTTATAAAACTTCTCCTACATCAGTCCAAATTTTCCCAAGAGATTGAATCCCAGTGGAGACTGTATTTATCAGACTCTCTGGGACTTAACCTGAGCTATTCAGAGGTTCTGTGTGTCCTATCACACTGCGATTTGGAATCAGGAACTGCTGCGGTTTCTAAAATCTTGACATTGACACCAGGAAGTCTGAGTCCCAGATCATGATAAGAGATGAGGTAACAATGGCCGGTGAAACGTCATGACCTCACAATGGCCCAAGGCATTTCTGAGCCTCTCATCCAAGCAGCAGGGCAAGTAACCAAGAATAAAGTGGCATCTAGAGTCAAGGACATCTGGAAAGGCAAATAAATACAGACTGAGGCAAGTTCATTCTGACTGGCTTCTCACAAAAACAGGCTTTGCTGAGCCCCAAACACCATCAGTTCTTACAGGTTCCAGATATGTCCCCCCAGGAAACCGACACAGCTACACAGTTTATACTCAAGTTAGGAATTCCTAGCCAGAACCCTGCGATGAAATCAGGAACCCTACTCTTAATTTGAAGTTTAGCGCTGCTCTAGTTTCCTAGGTTTCTTCCATGTTTTGCAGAATCTTGGAGAGTCAGCATTTAGAAAGGTTGCTCTGAGTCCTAGCTCCAGAGATGTCCACCTGTGCCCACTAAATTCTGGTATTGGTAAAGAAGCCCAACGCAACTGCAGCCCAGGAGAAAAGCTGTGTGGGCTTACAAAGAGAGAAATTTTACTTATGTGGTTAGAAGATAGGGTGCCACAGCGGCTTCACAATCTCAGACAAATTAAGAGCAACATGGCACCTTAGGGATTGTAAAAACACTTGCGCTGAGCATGGTTCTTCAATGTTCATGAGCTGATGTTTCCACAATTCTTGGAGTACTTTCCAGGATTCTGAAGTAAAGATCAGGTTAACTCTAGACAGGGACTTTTCTTTCTTCTTCCTTATTTCACTCAAATTCTTCAGAATACTCCCTCGGATTGTTTCTATCACCACTCTAACTAATGTTAATGTTGGAAGAGTGCTTACTATATCAAGACCAAGCATTTGGCAAGAATAATGCCATTCTCAACCCTGATCCAGAGGCATGCCCTCCAACAGAGAGCCCTTTGAACCCATCTCTGTAGTCAATCCTACCCGAGGGTAGAACAATAGAGTTGTCTTTCTCCAAACCTAACAACAGACCTTTTGGATAAAGATTCAACCTAAGTTAGATTTCTCTAAATCTATCTTTCTCAACTGACCTCTTTGGAAGACTTCCTTTCAGAATTTAAGAATCTGGGGAAAGCATTCATTCCCTTCATTTAGTGCGGCTTCAGATAGGGGTTTCTTTTTCAGAAGTTTATATATTCATTTTAAGGATTAAAAAAGATGCAGTAGACATAAACTCATGTGTTCATTTCCTCAATTCTCAACTGCAGAAATCTCTTATGAGTGCTTAAATAAGTCATTTTATCTTGTAGCACCTGGATAGCTGAAGACTAATTCTCACTGACTTCAACAGAAGTCATTATGGTAAGTTTAATTTTGCATCCATTTTAAAAGCAGAGTACACAGCTGGGAACTCTCTTAAGGGCATCTGTAACACAAACTGCAGCCTTCTCCCTGTAGACTCATCATGTCAGGCCTAAGACTCATGGCCTATGGCTGCCACAAAAAGCTATGAATATATAATACAAACTAAAGCTCAAGAGCCCCCAATGAATTATGCTGTGAAACAATTTATTGTGCCTACCCAAAGATTCATTCTAAAGAAATAAAAAGACCGAGTCATTACTGGGTTTTCTTTCCTCTACTGACACTGATTCAATATTTCAAATGTATATAGTAATTGTTTCATTCTTGATAAATGATAAAAAGCTGTGAAATTGCCCCCACCCCACCCCTCCCACACACACCAACACCTGATTCCAGAATTTTGGAGAGCCTATAAAACCATGTAGAACCCCTCCCAACCCATAAGAAACCATTCTGAAAATTCAGATGTCAAAGACAAACTCTCAAAATTTTGTGCCCTCTCTCAGATTTCCAATACAAAGCCTAGCCACATATGGAATACAGATGGTCCCCGACCTAACGATTCTTACTGTACAGTGGTGACACATTCAGTAAAAACTGTATTTTGAATTTTTAATTTTGGTCTTTTCCCAGGCCAGGGATATGTGGTGAAATCCTCTCTCATGATGCTGGGTTGGAGCAGGAAGCCTCAGCCCCCAGTCAGCCAGGGATCAAGAGGGTCAACAACCTGACAGCCATCTGTGCCCATACGCCATTCTGTTTTTTGCTTTCAGTAAAGTATTCAACTAATTATATGAGGTATTCAACACTTTATGATAAAATAGGCATTGTGTTAAATGATTTTGCCCAACTGCAGGATGATGTAAGTGTTCTGAGCATGATTAAGATGGGCCAGGCCAAGCTATGATGTTCAGCAGGTTAGATTATTAAATGCATTTTCAAGTTATGTTATTTTATTTTTTTAAGTTTATTTTGAGAGAGAGAAAGAGAGAGAGAGCGCACGCACACAAATGGGGGAGAGGCAGAGAAAGGAAGAGAGAGAGCCCCAAGCAGGCCCCATGCTGTCAGCACAGAGCCTGTCCTGGCCTTGATCCCACAAACCGTGAGGTCAAGACCTGAGCCAAAACCGAGTCGGTGCTCAATCAAGTGAGCCACCCAAGCGCCCCTCAAGTTATGGTATTTTCAACTTAACATGGATTTATTGGGATATAACCCTACTATAACCATCATAAGCTTCCAACTGTTTGTAGGAAGTTGCCAGCTGCATCATTGTGTGTGTGTGTGTGTGTGTGTGTGTGTGTGCGCGTGTGTGCGTGCGTGTGTGTGTTTGGTTTTTGGGTTTTGATTTTTTGGTTTTTTCTGGGTTTTGGGTTTTGATTTTTTGGTTTTTTCTGGGTTTTGTTTTTTTTTTTTTTGGTTTGAATCTTGTATTACTCATTTTCTGCCATATCCCTAAGTGTATGCCTCAGTGAGATATCATTAATCGACAGAAATAAACTTGCTGGGCCCAGGCATTCAGACTGCTATCACCATACCTCAAACCTATGGCTGGTATCTGATTTCATTACAGACACTAGCAAAAATGTCTAGAAGCAAACAAACAGCAGCCAGATAAAAAAGAGCATTAATTGAATTGCATTCAACCTGACTTAATTAATCCTTTAACCAGCAGACATAGGGGTGGTAAGCAGTTTTAATGTATCTATTATCATGAACTCAAACTGATGTAAGCAAACAAAAGGAAGTAACAAACACATAGACATAATTCAATTAACAGCCACTGAGTCCTTTGTTCAGATGATGTGCTTGTCAGAAATTGTTAATTATCCATAGCTCCAGAATACCAAATCAGGAAACATCTTCTAATTAACTACTGAACATTATTTTGTTAGTTCTACATTGCCTTGTATTTATCAATGACTAAATTATATGTATATATTTTTGTGTTTTCCTCCATTAAGTTAAATCAATATGTTACCATCTTGATTTTAAAGATGAATCAATGTAGGAAGCATCAGAGAAATCCAACTTGTGCCAAAGCACAATTACAAAACCTATGGTCCTCGAATACACCAATTGCATTTCACAGTGAGAAATAATTTTTCTTTCATTTATCAGATGTCTCTCTTCTGCATTGACTAAGACACTTGCCCATACCCTTCTATAACCCTAAAATATTTTGTTTTTAGGTTTCATACACCCTATGACATTTTCAGGGTCACAACAGGGTTGGCACCCTCATACCTCATACAGGAGCTTGCATCGTCTTTCTTCCACCTTCAAACGACAGTACAAGTTCCTCGGATTTCCTGTAATAATGTTAGGTTAAGTCATGGAAGCCGTCAGTGGGACAGGTGAAAAAGTTAATACCTAGCTCCATGGAATTTGTCTAGAATTCTTTAAAAAAAAAAAGTATTTTGTAAAAGAAGAATACATTAGTAGTACTTCCTATTGTTATTGTAGAAGGTAATATAATTATAAAATGTAATGTCCATTTAAATATGCAGGCACTCAGTTAATGCTTGCTATTGTTGAAGATGTTTTTGTTATTAAAAGCTATCATGAGGCCAACTCATTCCTCTACACTCTATTCATTTATTGAAATTAAGCATGTAAATCATATTTCAGGTCCTCCTCAAATTATAGCTTTGAGCATAGAGGAGATACGCCAGAAGAGAGCTATTTATTTTTAAATATCTATTTGAGAAAAAAATAAAATAAATACAATAAAATATCTATTTGAGATCATAAGAATCACTCAATTTCAAAATTTCTTAAGTATCACTTCTAAAAAGCAGCCGTGTGTCGGGAACATAAAGAAACATAATGGCTCTCATGCTTGTCTAGTTATGCTGCCCGGGACACTGAACACCAACACATTTGTGATGGTCAATCTCCAGCCACTTCTTCTCCATTTATTTTTAGGCCCAAGATTGTCAAACCCCAGGGTTGAAGTTAGAGAAGAAAATTAAAACAATTCCAGGGAAACGAAACAAAACAAAACACCTTCCCTAATCTTGTAGTTCTTGAATTCTAGGCACTTGTTTCTCTTTTTCTCCGAGACTCATCTGTTCCTTCCTCCCCTTTATTAATCCAATGACTAAATGTTACTACAATCAGGGAGATTAGGGCGACTAATAGACTTAGCAAAAGTAAAAAAGAAAAAGCTAGTAATGTGTGTGTTGAAAACTGTATAAGGAAAAAAGTTAATCTTACATAATTGATTGAAACTAGATTATTTTAAAACCATTTTGGAACACAATAGGCTTTAAAATAGAAATTTAAAATATGTATGTGTTAGAAGCAACGTATACCCCTAGTACACTAGTAATCTAATATATAGAGATACATAGACAAACACAGAAATTTTTGCTTTCGTGAGAGACATCTAATTCCAGTTTGGGCAAAAAGGAAGACTCACTAATTTACAAATTGAGGAATTAAATCTGAAGAAAGTCAGGATGGTTCCCTTGAAAATACGATAGACTAAGGACTAGAAAGTTTTCAGTATTTTCTCTCCCCACCTCCACCCCTTTCCTCAATGTCTCTAGTCTCTCCTCATTGTTTCTTAAACACAGAGGTAGATCCCAATCTCTTCACTTTGGAGCAACCACTGCCGAAGAAAGAACTGGTAATTTAGAACAAGCCTCAATAACTGATCCAAACAATTTTGGCAGGAAAGCTGGATCTTGTAGGAATTCCATTAATTCCACTAATTACAAATTCACTAATTCCAAAATTACCATTTATACGGGGGTGGGATGTATGAGAGATCCTTATAGAAGGAGAAAGGGGAGGCTGGGCACAAAACATATATGTATTACGTATATATGTGTGTGCTATATGCGTTAACATATGATTTCATGTATCATATATAAAAATCAATACACATGGATTGTAGAGCTCACCATGAAAGATAAGAAAAAGTCTTCTATTAATAATATAAAATATCTCCATAAATTTTTATAGCAAAAGATTTCTTAAGTGAGGTATGAAAAAAACTAATTACAAACACAAAGCTTGAAAACTTAGACTACATTTAAATAGGATCTCATGGGGGCGCCTGGGTGGCTCAGTCGGTTAAGCATCCGACTTCGGCTCAGGTCATGATCTCATGGTCCATGAATTCGAGCCCCACGTCGGGCTCTGTGCTGACCGCTCAGAGCCTGGAGCCTGTTTCAGATTCTGTGTCTCCCTCTCTCTCTGACCCTCCCCCGTTCATGCTCTGTCTCTCTCTGTCTCAAAAATAAATAAACGTTAAAAAATAAATAAATAAATAAATAAATAAATAAATAGGATCTCCTGTTTGGCAAACCCATGGTTAAGAAAGTAGAAAGGCAAGGAGAAAGGACAAGATATTTGCAGCACATGTAAGTCATAAAAGTAACTGCAACTGCATTATATAAAACATTCCTACAAATGAAAAGTAAAATACACAGAAATGATAGCATAAAACGATGTTCAAAAAGTTCCAAGTATCCCTTTATAAAAGACAATTCCAAATGGTCAATAAACACAAAATGTGCTTTACTCCATTAGTTATCACTGAACTTGCATGAGAAGCCACTGTGCACCTCCCTATATCTCCTGTTTCATCTCTAATTGCAGTCATGTCTTTCAGTCTTGCTCAGACAGCATCTTGCCTTAGGAGTGTGTCATGTATTTCTGTCTGCTTCGGGGCTTCTCCAATGTTAAGAACACCAGTAAAAGCCTACTGGGAAAGTGTGGAAGTGTAGGGAGGCTTGGCTAACCATCCACCAAAGGAGGACTAGTCAATAAATAATTATCCTCCTAGTTGATCCTTGGGCAGAGGATTCTGAATGCTTTTCTGTGCACTCTTCATTAGGCCCTAGACAGGAACATGCCCTAACTGACCACAGTGGTGACCTCTATGACACACGTTTATATTGGGTTTTCATTTTTCAGTCAGACCCCAAGGTCCTTGTTTCCTGCTTCCTTGGATGTCATGCTACCTATAAGTTCTTTTCTTAGGCTCTGCTTTCTTTCTTTCTTCTTTCCTTCCTTCCTTCTTTCTTTAAGTTTATTTATTTATTTATTTATTTAGAGACAGAGAGAGAGAGAGAGAGAGAGAGAGAGAGAGAGAGAGAACAAGTGGAGGAAAGGCAGAGAGAGAGAATCCCAACCAGGCCCCACACTGTCAGCACAGAGCCTGATGCAGGGCTCAAACTCACAAACTTGGAGATCATGACTGGAGCTGAAATCAAGAGTTGGACATCCAGCCAAATGAGCCACCCAGGTGTCCCTTAGGCTCTGTTTTCAAAAAGAAATTCAACCTAAGACAGACATACAAAGTAAGGCCACAGTAACATTCCTTTAAGCACATAACAGAATAAGTTAAACTAAAACCCACAGTTGGTAAGGATATGGATCAACACTCTCATACAATGCTCATGGGAATGCAACCAGTATTCATACTGTGGAACATTCGCCAAGATGGACCATTTACTGGGCCATAAAACACACCTTAACGAGTTGAAAAAGATAGAAATCATAAAATGTCTGTTTCCAGTTGGAATTAAACTAGAAATCAATAACAGAAATATAGCTTAAAATTCAAAATCACTTGGGAAACTAAACGACACACTTAAAAATAACACATGGGGCAAAAAGAAATCTCAAGAGAAATTAAAATTTATTCTGAACTAAATGAAAATGAATAAAACAACTTGATAAAATTTGTGGGATATACTGAAGGCAGTGCTTAAAGGGAAATTTGTACCATTGAATACATATATTAGAAAAAATCAATAATCTAAGCTTCCACCTTAGGACACTCAAAAAAAAGTAGAGAGAGAAAGATAAAATTGATTTCAAAATAAGCAGAGAGAAAAAATAAGAATTGTAGCAGAAATCAATGAAACTGAAAACAAGGCCAATAGAGAAATCAATAAAACCAAAGTTGTTTCTTTGATAGTGTGAATAATAATGACAAGTCTAATGTCAGGCTATGAAAAAAAAAGAGAGAAGACACAAACTACTAAATATCAGAAATGAAGGAGAGATAAATACAAATCCCAAGGATGTTAAAAAGATAGTCAGGGAATACTATGAACAATTCTGTGGCCACAAATTTGATAATCTAGATGAAATGGGCCAATTCCTTGAAAGACAAAACCTGCTAAAACTCACGTAAGAAAGAGACAATATGAGTAGGCCTATACTTATCAAAGAAATTAATACAATAATTAACAGCCTTCCAAAAAAGAAAACACCAAATCCAGATGGGCTCACTGGTTAATTCTACCAAACATTTAAGAAATAAATCGTATCAATGCTCTATAGTCTCTTTCAGAAGACAGAAGCAGAGGGAACATTTCTTAATCCATTCTATTAAGCCAGCACTACTCTAAAACAAAGACATTTCAATAAAAGAAAGCTACAGGTCAATATTTTCCATGAACATAGATGTAAAAATTCTCAACAAAATATTATAAAATTGACTACAACAATGAAAAGCATGAGTTATACACCATACCAACTGGGATTTATCCAGGTATGCAAGACAGGTTAACATCTGAAAACCAATTAATGTAGTCTATCACAACAGGCTAAAAAAGAAAAATCACCTAGTCATATCAATAGATGCAGAAAAGGCATTTGACAAAAATCCAACACCCATTCATGATTAAAAAAACAAACAAATAAACAAACAAAAACCTCTTAATAAACAAGAAATGGGAGGGGAACTTCCTCAAATCAATAAAGAACAGCTACAAAACTAACAGCTAACATCATACTTACTGGTCAGAAACTAGAAGCTTTCTCACTAAGATCAAACAAAGCAAAGATGTCCCCTCAAACCATTCCTTTCTAAAACCGTACTATTACAACAACAAAAGGAAAGAAAAAATTAGAAACTGATTAGAAACGAAGAAATAAAACAATCTTTGTTTGCAGATAATATGATTGTTTACGCACAGAATTCAGAAGAATCAACATAACTACTGGAACCAATAAGCAATTATAGCAAGGCTCAGGATATAAGGCTAAAATATAAAAATCAATCCAATTCCTATTTACAAGTGGAATTTGAAATTAAAACCATAATACCATTTACATTAGCACCCCAAAAATAGAATACTTAGCTATAAATCTAACAAAATATGTACAAGATCCACATGAGGAAAACTACAGAACTCTGATGAACAAAATCAAAGAACTAAATAAATGGAAAAAATACCCCATATTCTAGGATAAGGACTCTCAATATTGTCAAGGTGTTAGTTCTTCATAACTTGATCTTTTGATTTAATGCAATCCCAGTCAAAACCACAAGTGATGTTAAGGATATTAACAAACTGATTCTAAAGTTTATATGAAGAAGCAAAAGACCCAGAATAGCCAACAAAATATTGAAGAAGAAAAAAGTTGTAGAACTGGCCCTACCTAAGAGAAGACTTACTATAAAGCTACAATAATCAAGACAGTTTGATATTGATGAAAGAATAGGCAAACACATCGATGGAAGCAAATACAGAATCCAGAAATAGCCCCACATAAATAAAATTCCTTTGGTCTTTGAAAAAGGAGCAAAGGCAATATACTGGAGCAAAGACAGTCTTTTAAGTAAATGGTGCTAGAACTGGACATTCATATGCAAAAATATGAATCTAGACACAGCCTTCACACCCTTCACAAAAGATAATTCAAAACGGATCACAAACATAAATGTAAAATGCAAAACTACAGAACTCTGAGAACATAGGACGAAATCCAAATATTCTTGGGTATAGCAATGCCCTTTTAGAGAAACACCAAAAGCAGAATCCATGAAAGAAATAATTGATAAGCTTGACTTTACTAAATTAATTGACTTTATCAATTAAATTAATTGACTTTATTAAACATTTCTGTTTTGTAAAAGATACTGTCAAGAAATGAAACTACAACCATAGACTGAGAGAAAATACTTGCAAAAAATCTCATAAAGGATGATTATCAGAACTCTTAAGTAGATAAGAACTTCTAATGTATAAGAACTCTTAAAACTCAAAAAATAGGAAAAAAAATGGGAAAATAGACAACTTGATTAAGAAAATGGATCAAAAGCCTTCATAGACACCTCACCAAAGAAGATATGCAGATGGAAAATAAGCATATGAAGAACTGGTCCACATCATATCACTAATGAATTGTAAATTAATACAATGAGACATCAGTGCACACCTACTAGAATGGCCAAAATCCAGAACACTGACAATAAGCAACAACAAATGCCGGCAAGGATGTATAGCAACAGGGATTCTCATTTATTGTCCGTGGAGACGCAAGATGGTACAGACACTTTGGAGGATAATTTAGCAGCATCTTATAAAACTAAATACACTGCCTATATGATCCAGCAAGCCTGCCCCTTGGTGAAAGGAATTGAAAACTTGTATCTACATAAAAACCTGCATACTAATGCTTACAGCAACTTTATTCATAATTTCTACATCCTGGAAGAAGCCAAGAAGTACTTCAATAGGTGAATGGACACATAAACTAAACACGGACACATAAACATGGTCTGTATAACCAGACAATGGAATGTTATACACTAAAATGAGCTCTCAAGCCATGAAAGCACAGGAAGGAACTCCACTGCATGCATCACTAAGTGAAAGAAGCTAATGTGAAAAGGTTACATATTGTACGATTCCAACTATATGACTTTCTGAAAGAGGTAAAAAAGAAAAACAAAAGTGTGGGTATAGTAAAAAGATCAGTGATTGCCAGAATTTAGGAAGGTGGGGGAGGGATGAATATGTGGAACACAGAGGATTCCTAGGTCAATGAAACGATTCTGCACGAAACTATAAGCGTGAGTACAGGTCATCGTACATTTTCCAAACCCACTGGGTATAAAACACCAAGAGCCAACCCTGATATAAGCTCTGGACTTCTGGCAATAATGATGTGTCAATGTAGGTTCCTCAGTTGTAACAAAGGTATCACTTTGGTGGCAGCTGTTGATATGAGCGGCTATGCAGGAGTGGGGTCAGGAATATAAGGGAAATCTCTGTACCTCAGCTCAATTTTACTATGAACCTAAAACTACCCGAAAAAATAAAGTCTGTTTTGAAAAATATCATGGAAATAAATACATAAAATCAGGACAGAGTGTACATTCTCTATAGAGAGAAGTATAACTGTCTGGAATGGAACACTAGAGGTTTTGAGGGTGTAATGACTGTTTCATCTGTTTTTTACCTTGATGATGGTTACCCTGGTGTTTGTTTTGCTACAAACCAGTTAGCTTTACATTTTTATTTTGTGCACCCTAAGTATACAATATTTCAAAGCAACAAATATTGAAAAGCAAATAAACAAAAATAGATGAATAAGGCATAAGTCTACAGAGAAGGACAAGTTTTCAAGGAGAATGATTGCACAGTATCCCCCCATGGAGCTAATTAATTCCTCATTTTTGTTTCCAAAATAAAATAAGGCCACTTAAGTAAACTTGGTTTGTTTCTTGGCCCAGGACAATGAAGGGAGAAGGTTATACTAGTACTCAAGCTTGACTGCCTCCCAGGAGCCATACAAGGCCTCTTATATCCCAAAGCCTGCCCTCAGTCCACAACATGTGTTTATGGATGTTATTTTTATACTTGCTCACAGCTATAATAACATTCCGTAAGGATGCATGGCACTGAGGTCTAAGTACATGTGTGGGTGCTGCCATCAGGGCTCTTGGCTCATGGCCGTCCTGAACCCAGAGGTTAGGTTGATTCATGAAGTTTTCCTTGGGTTTTACTATGATTCTTTCTTTGACTTTACTCTTTTGTCCTTAATATATTATGATTTTGCTATAAGACACTCCTGTGTCAAATGAGACTCTTTTTTGCTAAAAGTAACACTTCATAATCAATTTTCATCATTTTGAACAGCATTATTAGATTTATTTAACTCAGCTTCAGCACACTGGACCTATGAATTCATATTTTAAAGTTGTTTTTGGATAGGATTGTTCCTGTCTGAAATGATAGCAAACAAAAGTTGGAGTCACATGGTTACACGTGGTAAGATTAACATCCTACGGGTAAAAATGCCAGGCTTCCTGTATTAAAAAAAAAAACCAAAAAACAAAAAACAAACAAAAGAAACCCCACACAAAACACATAAAGCAAAAATTAAAAAGCATAGTGCTCCAAATTACCTGTTTATCTAATGTTGATTCATCCAGAAGTCTTAACATAATATTCAGAAAGTGGAAGCTTTTCTTCACTACAAGTACTGATTAGTTTAGACCAAAGGTTGACTCTTTTCAATGATATAACATTATGATCTGAATGACACAAGAAAGTCATAAGTCATTTGAAACCTTATCAGCTATAGCTACTTAATGATATAACAAAGTATTTCCATTAGAAGTCTTTCTCATTTCATGAGTAAGGAGGAAGGGGAATTTGTGACTCTCCTTTTATTCTTGGATAGATATTCATTTATAGTCAGTCCTGTTTTGGCATGTGTCTAGAAGGACCATGATTTTCCACCCTTCTTTGCTGGTGGTAGGACACTAATCTATACGTGAACCCACCAATTTGACATTGTCCCACATTATTTTATGCCAGAATGATGTCTTGTATATGTTGGCTTAATTTAGAAAGAAATCTCAAGACTTTTCTACAAATCTAAGAAAAATGTTAATAATATCCAGTGAAGGTAAGTGTGTGGTAAAGCATTTCTGTCCAGCAGAAACATAGATATAAGCTATCCAGAGAAAAAGTTCAATATGTGCTAAAAAACTAGAAATATTAATATTCTTTGACCCATTAATTATAATTCTAGAAATACTGAATACATAAATGTGTGCACAGAGGTGCTCGTGTTTATAATAGCAAAGCAGTGGAAACAAATTAAATATCCAAACATAGTAGAATTACAGTTCTCAAGAATTTTGAAAATATTTTAACAATCTGTTAAAAACAATATAATATATAGTAAATATTGTGATGTATTTACATATTTCTAAAAATGTCAAATTTTAAAATATAAATGACGTATGCAAAAAAGTACTGAAAGAGAACTGTGTTAACCAAAATGTTAACAAGCATTATCTCTGGATTTCAGATGGGTAAAGATTAAGTCCTTAGTGAAAGGAGTTAATACTGAGATTCTCCTGTTCCTGAAGTTCACACATGCCCTTCCTTCACTGTTGTGTCCCGATAGATTTAAGAAGCACAAGTTTTCGATCTCAAATGCAGTGCCAGTGCAAATTTATGCTTAATATTTTAACGGCACTTATCTTAATGTGCACTTTGGCACTGCTGTGAAGCCACAATTTTTCTGAAATTTGCAACACGTTTCTCCTGCAGCCTGTTTTCTCTTGCTTTCACACATGTATCCTTCGGTGACTTAATTAGCTTTTTTACTTTGATATTCAGCAACCAGTACACAGCATGACTGAATTGATCAGCTCTCATCCCACTATTGAGATATAGGTGTTTGTTTAACAATGGAACACCTTAACTCTGCAGATGAAAAATTGTCACTTTGACAACAGTGTTTGATGAAAAGTTAAACACACACACTGACAGTTATTTGGGGGTGTTAAATGTTCTGTAAACATACCCAGGATTTTAAGGCAATACATTAACATGTGACTGAAATTCTCTGAACCAATGATTCCATTAAAACAAAAAACAAAAAGCAAAACTGGGTCTTTAAGGTGAAAAGCAAGACCACATGGTGGGTCCAATTGTACCTGTTGTGAATTTTACAGTCCATCTTGATAATGCAGCAAAATCCAGGAGAATAGTATGCAATTAATATTCAAACAGAAAGGGTCTAATATTTACATTTAAACTTTGGTAAATTTGGAAAATTCTGCCATTTTCACACTTCAATATATATGAAAAATGGAACAAGTGCCACAGTGTTTATGGAAAGCAAGAACTCTGAGTTAAAAATACAAAAACAAAAAATGGGCACTGACACTAGTGAGAATCAGCTGATAGCAATAATGTAATTCCTGGTATTGCTAGTATCCTTCCATTAAGCAAAGTAGTTAAACAGAAAAGTGCTTTGGTTTCCAGTGACTCAGCCTCGGAGATGTCACATGTGACGTCACAGCCTTGGGTGGAAAAGCACCAAGAGAAAAGGATTTGGTCGTGATACGGGGTTGCCCGGGTGCATATGCTCTCTGCTTGCACGATGCTTTGTAGTTCAACCTGACTCTTCCCTGAGTAGTGACTAGTGATGAAATTTGGGAAATGAGTATTTTTCAAGCCACTTTTTCAAGAGGATTCACGCAGTTGGCATGTATCTTAAGCCACCTCCATCCTGAAGGATAGTGTTGCGGCCATGATACTATGATGCCTGCCTATGGGTCCTGGTGTTGCAGACACTAAAGGACAGTTTCTTCTCTATGCCCTGCATTTATTCACATTTATTCACACAAATAAGTAAGTTTATTTTTAGGAGAATGGTTCTAAGTACTTAATTCTCAAGGCCTATGTTACTGAGTTAGAGATAAATTAGAGATAACCTGAATAAGCTATACCCATTATCTATTATTCCTCTATTCTAGATTACTCAATAGGCAGCCCAAATAGCCTCTACTGATTATCACTTAATGATAAAAAATAAGTCTAAATGATGGGAATAAGCATTAAATCACTACAATGATGCCATTAGGGGAAGAAACTGGAATGCATGAGAGTCAAATATCAAAGCAAGGATTTGAACACAGGCTCGTTAGTCTTTAGGCCCTTGTTTTAACTACTATTCTTCTGAAGCTCCCTTCTCTATTCTCATATGCAACTTCTCGTATGTCCAGGATGATAAAATGAATTATCCACACTTGTTACAAATAACTAAACCTTACATCATGAAATAAACACCTGTAATACAGTAATGATTTTTATTTGTTAATGTTTGTATATGGTTCTATATACAGGTGATTTACCTTTTGTATGTAATAAGGCAGGGATAAAATGAAATAATTATTTGTATTTCAGATTTTTATATAGTTTATACATAGGTTAAGAAATCTGTAAAACAGACAATAATGAAAGTAGCAAACTCTCCCTAATAACGTGGGGTCAACTGTCCTATAATTTGGTTCATTCCTATAGGAACTGACTTGGAGCCTATGCTTTATAAGATTTTTAGATTGCCTTTTTATAGGTTTATCTTCTGGCTAGTAAGCTATTCATTGCTATTCTCAATGAGCAACACATAAATCTCCCTTTCCTAATTTGTTCTTTCTAATTGCCTACAATCTGAGATCTTGTATAATCTTGATTGTTAGACGTGTTTGAAAACTGAGATAAGACAATGTGTGTAAAGATGAGAGGCTCTTCTATAAGTACAAGAGAGTTCTATTTCTCATGAGTTTGTACCATTGACTTTAATTCTTCTATTTTGGCTTCTTCCGGATATTTAAGTTTGTTAGTGGTATAGGGTAGTAATAGAGAATTGAAAGAAATGCAAGTAAATTGCAAAAAAAGAGAATAGAAAACTGTTAGTTCTCAGAGGATTCATTAAGAACACAAATACACAAGTATTCATGCAATTGAAAAACCTACAGAAGCTATCTCCAATTAATGAGCAAGTACACTATTCAAAATATAAGACATGACCATACTTCTACGATTCTAAAGAAGGAATAAGAAAGTACTTCCTTGAATAGCAGTCTAAACTGGTAGTCAGAATTTGTTTCTTCTGCAGGAGGAAAGGGGAAGCTCTCCACTCCAGAAAGAGGTCTCTCCTACCTCTACCACTCCGCACCCCTTTCCTCTATTTTCTCAAAATGAGTAAAGCATGAATCTATTTCGTTCAGGATGTAGAATGTTATTTGAGGGCATATACACCCATGTGTAGAAACCACCTGAATTTACTGGCCTCCTTCCAAGATACGACCACCTACTCTCTACCTTTTATATGATGAGAAAACCCAAAAAGGCCTTAACGTAAAAAGCCGTGTTCTCTTTCCCGTATTCTCACATAGGAAATGTTGACATACACTGGCCCAAGCCTAAGACATTTTGGCTCTATGTTTCTCCATCTGAACACTTAAGTGTGCAGGCTATTCCTTCAGGTTCCAAGATAATGCAGGCAACCAGAGGACTGTACTTTCTCAAAATTGAGATTTAAACCTTAAGGGAAATAATGGCCCATGCAGGCCTCCTACCTAAAGCATATGCCTCAAGCTGCTCACTAGAATTTTGTATCTACCAAGCTGATGATAAAATGACACGCTGATTCTCACTGACTCTTGGCCCTTCTACACAGTTTCCTTGAGGATTCCATTAGAAGAGAGGTGACTGGCAAGACAGGACTGGGAAACTCATTCATTCTTTGAACAAGTACCATCAAATATAACATATTCAAACCCCAACCTGGCTTCAAAATCCTCTAAACATACAGATGAGTTGCTTTACTGAGTATCTACCACCCTGCGATTGAAAATAACAATGAGTATGGATAGGTTTAGAGTAAGAAATGATGAATAAAGGAAAATTTTACATTTGTCGTCTCATTTGGAGAAATTATAACATTTTATTAATCTCTGCTTTAAGGATACATGAAAGAAACCCATACATTTAACTCTGAATGAGATACACTATACCTTCCTATGACATTTGCTCGGTCCCTCTGCCTGTTCAATTTGCCTCAATTTGTTATGAAAAATAACATTCTCATGAACCTATTTCACAGTGAGCTGGAATACCTTCTGGCATAATAGGCTTTCAGTTAAAATAATCACATTCATTAAAATTCAAGTTCCCAGAAGGCAGAATCTTTGTACTCTATCTGGTCTATATTCTACGTAATGTGTTTGTCTTTCACAGTACCAGTGATCAGGATGGTAACACACAGCGTCCAACAGCAAATAGCATATGTCATAGTGAGGCTGTTTGGGAACTCACAGTTGTGTGGTTGTAATAGTTGCCTGCTGGCTATATATACTTGCAGTGTGAGATAAAAATGAATCATGTGCGTCTTCCCCTCAGTGATGCGCTTACCACGGGAAAAAGTATCATTTTAGAGTCCAGTCACAACTTGACAAAAGAGAACATAAAAATGGGTGCTTACATGTTGTTAAAGCACAGGGATTCCAAAACGGGACTTCTCTCCAAGAGAAAAGTAAGTTACTGTGTAGAACCTTGGTGTCCTCTAAAAATCAGAAGCTGTTGCTGCAACTCGAGCTACCACCGGAGGTGGTGAGAAGGTGCCAAAGTGCCGACACAGGGCCAGGTGTTCCCCCCGCAAGCAGCTGCTGCAGAGTGATTCACAGTTTGCAAAAGCAAATTTCTCAGCGACAGAGACGCCCGGGTTCACCGACGGCCAAGAAGCTTTCTATTTCATTTGAACAACTCTGTGAATGGGTGAACGGAGACGCCGTCTTCCCCAATCCAAAAGGCTACAGGGACAAACCAAATGTAACTGACATGGCAGGAGAGACCCGACAAGGGAATTAGCTACTCCGGGGACTTCTGCACACTGGTGTATGATCTAACATACATCGTTTCAATTCTCTAGCTCTCAGCTCCTAAGACATAAAATTAGAGGATTAGACAAATCATGCCAGCTTTTAGACTTCACAATTCTAAGCAACATGGTGTAAATAACTACCCAGAACTCTTTAATATTTAATAAATGATACCCTTTCATACAACGTTCACGTAAACAATAAGGTGACTGATGTATTCAAACTACTTGGACAAATAGATAACGGCAAGAAAGGAGACAATCTCTCCAAATCCACGGATTACACTTTTGAAGATCATTAACAAATTGGTCCACCAGGAGAACTAAAATTACTAAAAGGAAAAATGTAAGTACAGGAACAAAGCAAAAACGACCCATAGTGCCAAGTCTCCATGGAAACTCTGGAGAGTAAGCACGAGTGCCACAAACATCATGCTGAGAAAAAAAGTGTTACACGCATACATTTTGCTAAAATTTGAAACAAAAAAAATATAAAGATTCTAGCCACTATATGTTAGATAGTAGTACTCTCTAAATATTTGATGGTTCCATCAGCATTATTATTTGATGGCACTGCCTGTCGCTTCATTGAGATTCTGCTGATTCCTGGGCATCCTACAGTCCGAGACATGGAAAGACATAAAATGGCATGTAGTCCCCTCGACCTGATACTTAGCATTCCTACAATGGGCCATTTTATGTCCCCCCTCGTTCTGACTGTGTAGGGCATGCATGATACTCACGTACGGTCAAAGTGTGAGGTGGAGATTTACCGGACCCAGGAAGCAATACTCAAAATAAACAGATGGGAGCTTACAAAAAAATCCAGGCTCATATTGGTAGTGAAACTTTTTATAAGCAGGTGATATGGAAATTCTCTGAGATGAAAAAAGTCATTTAAACCATATCCCTCTCTAGGGGCGCCTGGGTGGCTCTGTTGGTTAAGCATCCGATGTCAACTCAGGTCACGATCTCGCGGTTTGTGAGTTCAAGCCTTGCATCGGGCTCCGTGCCGACAGCTTGGAGCCTGGAGCCTGCTTCGGATTCTGTGTCTCCCCCTCTCTCTGCCCCTCCCCTGCTCATGCTCTGTGTCTCTCTGTCTCTTAATAACAAATACATGTTAAAAAAATTATTAAACTATATCTCTCTCTGAAAAAGGAAATTCTCAGATCGTTGCACATTCACAAGACTTGCATGTCCCTGTGAAAACCCCTCTGAAGAGAACTACTACATCCTTTGTGGGTCACCAAGGAATCAGGGTGACACAGCTACCTTGTTGCATGCCGGAGACAATTGCTTTTAAATTATTCTACAATGAGAAGAAACGCTTCCACCTCCAAATAGATTACGGTTAACAGAATAAACGAAAGACTTACGCTAACCAATTTAACTTCTTTTATCAGACAGGAAAAAGGAAATGAGTGCCAATGAAAGACGTGTTTTAGACACAAACACTAAGCAGCTCATTTGTTTTGATTCGCAAGCCATACTCTCTATCAGCTCAAAATGTGTGGTCTGTTTTCCATGGTACCCTAGATCAATTTTAAAGGAATAGGAATTATTTATTTAACAATTATTTGTCAACCATAATAATTTTCCCTGTTTCTCCTTCACAGAGTAGTTTCCCATATCCATTTAGGTTTTATAGTAACGAGTTTTAGGGATTTTTCTTCTTTTATCTTTTTGAATTTTTTTTTTTTTTTTAATATTCTTCCTCTCACTTGATGCATTCAGGTCCTGATCCCACAGTTCCTGAGATGGAACCTGATGTGGGGCTCCACACTGACAGTGCAGAGCCTGTTTGGGATTCTCTCTCCCCCTCTCCCCCCACCCCCGCCCCCTGCCCTGTCCCGCTCACAAGCACGCACACACTCTTGTGCTCTCTCTCAAAATAAATAAATATTAAAAAAAAAAAAAAAGACCCTGTCCTTGTCCCAGTTAGGTGAACAGTGGCAAAGAAAAACAAGTGTAAATAAAGCATTCAACGAGGTATTAAACGTACAGAGATAAAAGTACAATACTGTAAAATTAAGAAATGCAAAGGAATGACTAGGCTCTGCTGTCTACAGGAGGCGAGGAGGTCAGAAAATCATTGGGGGTAGTTAAACACCGAAGCTGCATAGTGAGCGAGAAGTTCAATGTGCTGGTAAAACACTCTAGGCAGGAAACATATCAGTTCTAATACTAGTCCAATTCCGTATGCGTCACCTGGCTTCATACTGTCCCACAGCTGAAACTACTGTCTTTTCTGGTTTTCTCTATACGCTTTAATTTCAATAACCAATCTACTCGCCTTCAAGTTCTTGAATTTCTTTAACCTGTCGTATCCAAGCTGCTGCTGAAATCTCAGATGGATTTTGCAGTTCAGTAATTTCCATTCGGTACCTTCTTTTAAGACTGTAATACACTTAATTATACGAGAACATGGGCAAGGGACTGGAAAACTGGATTAGAAACTTTTTGAAAAGTCAAGTATTGACCTTGTTGTTTTCTTTGCAAAGAAACAAGGTCTACCGTAATTTCTAATGCCAACTTGGCTTTATCTAATACTTTTCCGATTTTTAAGGAGAACTATCTTCTCTTCCTCCACAACACAAAAATCAAAGATTGACAAGTTGCCAATACCAGATTTCACACTTCTAATGTGGATACTAGAGGGGCCACTGATTTTGGGACAGTAGGACACTACTGAGATCAGTGGGCTGTGTACCTACCATACCTGATATAAACGTACCCATCATTCCTTATGCTGCCTCTTTTTCACTGTTCTTCTTCCTCTCCAAAAAGGAGAGCAAGAAACGCGGGATACACAAGACAGCATTTAGTTTTTTCATGAGGCACTGTCTCTAAAAGAGATTAACCCAGGAAATCACGGCTTCCTACGGTAGTGCTTAACGTCCGCAGCTCCGGAAATGAAATATCCCACCATCACACAAACATTTTACTTAATTAACCCATCTATATAAATAATGAAATTACTCACACTGAAGGCCCAGCCTACGCTCCATTCCGTTTTTCTGATGCGCGGGAGCACACGTGTAAGCTCTGGAGCCAACCTTTCGGGTCTCTTAACGAAAGATGGACAATTTGGTTTGAACAATCAGAAGGATTTTGCATCACAACCGAAGCCATTGCATAGTGTAGCAATTCCTTTTTTCCTGTCTTAATTAGTGGAAGTCATTCCTAAGAAGGCGTCGTCCAACAAACACACGTGCTGAGGATTTGCTACTTGTCCCTGATGTATACTGAGTCCGCCTGCTATCATCCAACACCCTAGCACGGCATTTGCTTTGCGGTCTGTATTCAGGATGCTGGTGCAAGGTCAAGAGCTAACTCAGAAAATACATCTTTACACGGGCATTTTAACTCCTGATCAGACCGGAGCTCCTGCGCCCCGATGCTCAGGGCGACGGGCCTCCGTACACCTCTTGGCAGAATCCAGCCCTTCTTGTCCACGAACAAGGTTTGTTGCTTCTGCAGCAGGTCGTTTCCGGAGAACGTCGCCTCGCCGCCCCTGTGACCTGCAGCTGCATTACGTGGTCAGCCTCGGGCAGGGGCAGGAAAGTGAAGAGCTTCAGGCACCTCGCTACCGTCTCATCTTGTGGCCCGACAAAGAATTGACAGGATTCAGACGGAAACGTCTTAGGTCTGTTTAGCCAAACGGCACTGCCTGCACGCGTCACCGGATCCGCTCTCGTTGTGATCAGTGGAACCCACATTTCAACCATGTCCCTCCAGCCACCTCGTGGGTGAACTTGTATCCGGACACGAGGTCGGCCAGCTAATCGGATCCACCCTGCGGGACGTGACAGCCAAATCGGGTAGACGGAGTCAAGGGCCAGGGGCCCCGCGCCCAAGAGCTAAGCCAAACCCGGCCCGGGGCTCCGCGCTCGGCAGCACGCCCACGCGAAGGCGGCCGTCCACCGCAGCCAGGAAGCCCGCCGGGTGCTGCTTCCGGTTCCGGGCGGGGTTGTCCGGCACCACGAAGCTGCCCCAGGTCCGCCCGTCGGTGAAGAGCGGCTGGTGATTACCCGCCACCAGAGTTTTCAGGGTTGACGCGAATCACATCTCGCGCTCGGGAGCCTGCAGCTCCCGTCGGAGGAGCATCGTGGCGCCTCCCGCCAGAGCCGTCATTTTGAGGCAGGCTGTCTGGAAGCGGTACCGGCCGAGCAGCGCCAGCAGATGCTCCCTCCAAAGTGAGTCGGCCGCGGTGTTGCAGCCTCTGAGGAAAGTTGCCTGCCCTGCGTGGTGTGGGAGCTCCGGGAGCTCTGTCTGCATTCCCCTCGCAGGTAAGAGCTCCTTGAACTTTGATGCGCCGCCAGCAACCCCCGAGCGTCCGAGTGGCGTCGTGCAGTCCTAGGGACGAGGCTTCCAACAGGCCTAGCGTAGCAACCCGCGGCCTGCCCCGGAAGAGCGCTGTGACGTGGGCGCCGCCATCTTGGTGGCAGCACGAAAGGAATGCTGGGAGCTTAGAGCCCCCATCCCCCCCCCCCTCCACACCCCTCAGTACCAGCCTGCTGCCCGCCTTGCTGTGTTTTTAAAAACAGTTTTAATACGGTGCATTTGAAGCATAAAAAATTTGTCAGAATGTGTGTGCGTACTATATCAAACCATCACCACATTCAAGACAGCAAACATTTTTGTCGCCTTCAGAAATTCCTTTGTATTCTTTTGTATCACTTCCACTGATATATCCCCAGGCAGTCACTGATAGGCTTTCTGTCACTACAGATTAGTTTGCATTTCCAGGAATTATCTGCAAATAGAATCATGTAGGAGATCCTTTTTTCCCCCCTGGCTTCTTTCAGTAAGAATAACCATTTTGGAATGCATCCCTATTTATCAATAGTTTCACAGACATGCGCACACACACACACACACACACACACACACACACAGAGCCCTACCTGCCTTTTTGTATTTGGTCTTAAGTGTACCACAGTTTCTCAGTTCACCTGATGATAGACACTTGGTTTCCATTTCGGGACTATTGGAAATAAAGGTGGTATAACTTTGACATACACATATGTGTATATCTTTTTTTAAATTCCTCTTGGATAACTGCCAGAAAAAAAAAAAAAAAAACAATATGTGTATGCTTAACTTTGTAACAAACTGCCAAGTATTTTCCAACATGGTTGTATAGTTCTACCAGTAGTAGCTGAGAGTTCAAATAGGTCCGCATCCTTGAGAACAAAAATTATAGTAAGAGTTGTTCAAATTAATTTTAGTAACTTAAAAATTGGTTTTTGGTGTATGTCATTGAGATTTTAATTTTCAGTTTCTCTCATAAGTATTAATACGGTGCATTTTTCATGTGTTTATTGGACATTTACGTGTTTTGTAAAGTGTTTGAGGTTTTATCAGTGTTTTAAAACCATGGTCTGTGGTCTTAATATTGAATTCAAAGAGATCTTTATATATTCTATATACAGCTTCTTTGTCTGATACATGTCCTGTAAGACTTTTCTCCCAATCTAATCCTTGCCTTATTTTCATAATAGTGTCTTTCAGAAAGCAAAATATTTCATTTGCACAGACGATTTATAGATCTATAGATATGTGATTATCAACCTGGATCTAAAGCTATGTATTATGGCTTGCATTATTTGTGTTCTATCTGAAAAAACATTGCCTACCCCAAGTTTTTGATGATTTTATTCTAAGAATTTTATGATTTCTGATTAAACATTTATATCTATAATACATTTTAAGTGAATATGTGAGTATGGTATGCATTAATGGTCAATTTTAAAAAGTATATGGTATCCATTTGACCAAGTACGATCTGTTGAAAATAATATACTTTCCCATCAAATTGCCTTAAAGCCTGATTATCAACAGTTCCAGACTTCTAGAGTCAGTTTAATGATCCGCGAATTACAAAGAGCATCGTCCTGACCCTTAGTAGAAGAAACTGCAAATTAACAATTTTTTCTAAACCATCAGAGGGGTTGGTGAAAAGGGAATTGGTTAATGATAAAGGAGCTATAAAGGAGAATTTTTAGGGTTGTGGAACTGTTCTGTATGAAACTGTAATGTCAGGTACAGTGTTGGCATTTGTCAAAACCCATAGAGAGTAAACTTCACTGTATGCAAAATTGGAAATATCAACCATAATGTTGAGACATCCTAACGTGGAGTACAGAAGGTGACCTATAAATCCAAATGTATTACAAATATACAGTATGACTTCATTGAAGAGAGTAAAGGTAAAAAGGAACTGACCTGAGTAGCTTTGGAAATAGTGTTTTCACTGAGTATTGTTAAGACTACAGACAAAAACAGAACTGTATATAAATATTGCACTCTAGTTATTAAATTGATTTCCCACAGGAGTATGGGGTAGTAATTCTGAAGCTGCTTTACATATATTCTACAGCTAAATAAGCAAGTAAATAAATTATAGTTAATGGTACCCAGTTTTCTCACTGTCAAATAAAAAAGTTAAAAATAAGCAAGAGAGGAGGTCTACAATGTCCTGTGGCACTGCATTAACACTAGAGACCCTTCAGATGTGTGCATATGCATAGCTTTGTGTAGACAAATATATTTCTTAGCTCTGTCCACTGATAGGTCCTACAAACACTGACACCTCAGTAGCAACGTGCACACTGAGAACTCAGCTCTTGGTTTCCAACTACAGTTCTCTAGTAAGTATAACCAAGGTCCTTTGGAAAAATGATGCCAGCTCGCGGCTCAGAAAATATGACAAGACAACTTGGGAGATCTTGAAGGGCCAGAAAGGAAGTTCAAAGAAAGCAAAGTAAAGCTGGATATATGTAAAAAGGGCACAGGATCCAATTTAAAGAATTCTCAGTGGCCACACCTGGAAAACTTTGAGCAATAAAATAAATGATAATCTATTACAAACCAAAATACAAAATAAATATATTCATCCATATTGATATAAATAAAATGTTAAATGAATAAATGAGGGAGAAGGAATAAGTCTTCCTTAGTGAAAAATTCCAAATAATACATGTAGACAGTCACCAGTCACCATTACAGGAGGTAGAACTTAATTCCAATCTGCTTGGCTCTCCGTTGGAATTAACAGCTCATTTGCAAAATGTAGAGGGTCATAAAAGAAAAACAGAAACTTTATGGAACAGGAAACTGGAAGATATCAACTAAACCAAGGCAAACCTCTTCTGTCAAAAGTCATGTTCATAATATTTATCTCGTGCTATCATGCAATAAGAAGATAGATCAGTCATTATTCTCCATACGATAGTAATAGTAGCAGATAGGTGGGTTGGAAGGTAGATAGATGGATAGTAGATAGTAGATAGATATGGTGATATAGAAATATAGTTTTATTTAAAGGAATCGGCTCAGGTGATGCACTGGCAATCTAAAATTTGTAGGGCAATAGAAGTTCAGGCTGGAAACTAATTGGATTCTGCAGCCTTAAGGCAGAATTCCCTCTTTTCCAGGAAATCTGTTTTTGCTCTTAAAGCTGCCAAATGGTTGGAATGACACCCACCCACATTTTTTAGCGTAATCTTCTCAATGTCAACGGATTGTAGATGTTAATCATGTCTATAAGATGTTTTCACAACAACATCTAAATTAGTGTTTGATTAAAAGCCTTGGAAATATAGCCCAGCCAGGTTCAGATGTCAAACTAACCATTATAGAAGTACACCTCACCTTTGTGGTATTAATCCCCCATACCCATAATAATCGCAGTGTAATCATGAGAAAACATCAGGCAGGCACAAATTGAAGACCATTCTACAAAATACCTGACTGGGAGTCTTCAAAAGTTTCAGTCGTGTAAAACAAGAAGACAGAGAAATTATCACAGGCCGAAGGAGACTAAACAGTCAGGATAACGTGGAAATAGGGTATCCAGGATTAGACTCTGAAACAGAAAAAGGGAAACTGGTGATGGTGGGAAAACTGGTGGTGTCTAAATGAAGCCTATAGCTTAGTTAGTATATTGTACCACTGTGTAATTCGTAGTTTGTTTCAAATGTACCATGGTTATGTAAGATGTTAACATCAGGGAAAATTAGGTAGAGGGTATACAGGAACACTGTTTACTATGTTACCTGATGTTATAGGAGGGGTGCCTGGGTGGTTCAGTCAGTTAAGTGTTGGACTCTTCGTTTCCACTTAGGTCATGATCTCACAGTTTTTTGATTTTGAACCTTGTGTTGTAGGGCTCTGTGTTCACAGCAGGGAGCCTGCTTGAGATTTTCTCTCTCTCTCTCTGTCTCTCTCTCTCTCTCTGTCTCTCTCTGTTTCTCTCTGTCTCTCTCTCCCTCTCTCCCTCTCTCCCTCTCTCCCTCTCTCCCTCTCTCCCTCTCTCCCTCTCTCCCTCTCTCCCTCTCTCTCTCTCTCTCTGCCCCTTCCCCGCTAGTGCTGTGTCTGTCTCTCTGAAAATAAATAAACTTATAAAGCTGTTTACAATGTTATGGGAAGCCAAGATTATTCCAGAAAGTTAACTAAGATCAACTGGAAATACTTTAACACATTATAAGCAGAATCAGTATTAATATTTTATATAGAAACAATCAGGTTAAATATATATCATTTGAAAAATAAGTACACGAAAAATAAATAGCCAATTACCTAAAGACAAACATTTAAATCCACTTGTAATAAAAGTGATTTTAAGGGTACCCGCTCAGTTTGTTAAGTGTCTGACTCTTGATCTCAGCTCAGCTCAGATCTTCATCTCAAGACTGCACTGGGCTCCACACTGGGCATTGAACCTACTTGAAATAAAGTGACTTTATTTATTTATTTATTTATTTATTTATTTATTTATTTATTTTTAACGTTTATTTATTTTTGAGACAGAGAGAGACAGAGCATGAATGGGGGAGGGTCAGAGAGAGAGGGAGACACAGAATCTGAAACAGGCTCCAGGCTCTGAGCAGTCAGCACAGAGCCCGACGCAGGGCTCGAACTCACGGACAGTGAGATCGTGACCTGAGCCGAAGTAGGACGCTCAACCGACTGAGCCACCCAGGCGCCCCGAAATAAAGTGACTTTAAAAACCTGAGATAATATTAAATGTTTGTCAAATTTCCAAATACTTTCGTATTAATGCCCTCCGGATCCAGTGAAAAGATCCATTATGGATACTGTTCAGCCATTTGTGTTGGTACAATATTTCTAGAGGAGTATGTGATATATAAAACTCAAAAGGTGCCTATCATGTGATCTAGTAATTACAGAGTTAGACTTTAAATCTGAGGGAAAAGATGAAAATGATTTATGTACACCTGCACAAAGAAGTAAGAAACAAGGCATAACCAAGAATGAGGAATTTGTTAAATATATTATAATAAACTCATACAATGGAAACTTATATGGACATTAAATTATTTCGTAGAGGTATATTTACTGCTATGGAAAAATGTTTAAAATATACTGACATTTAAGGGGTGCCTGGCTGGCTTAGTTGATAGAGCATTCCACTCTCCATCTCAGGGTAATGGGTTCTAGCCCCACATTGGGGGTAGAGATTACTAAAATAAATAAATATTGAAAATTTTTAAAAATTAAGTATATTGACATTTGAAAACAGTAAGTTATGGGGCACCTGGCTGGCTCAGTCCATTAAGTGGCTCAGGTCATGATCTCCACAATTCATGGGATCAAGCCCTACATCAGGTTCTGCGCTGACAGCTTGGGGCCTGCTTAGGATCCTCTCCCTCTCGCTCCCCACCCGTCCCCCGCTCCTCCACTCCCAAAAATAAATAAATATTTAAAAAACCACTACGTTATGTTAATGAATATATGTGTAACAGGTTAAAATATGCATCTTGCTTACGCGATGAGGTCTGTATCCAGAAGTATGCCACAATTGCCTCAAAACCCCTCTGTTCGCTGTTTCCGAAAAAGATAAGGTTTCTAATTCCTGGAAACTGAGCCCCCCTTCCATCCACTCCAAATGCAGTCTCAGTCCCTTTGTCACTGGTATTCAGTCATTTCAAGTTTCTTCACCTCCTCTTCTCCCCAGGATTAATCTGAATTCCCAAGAGAGCTCCTGGGTCACCCTAGGGAGGGTCATCTGGTCTGAGTGCTATCCTCCACTCTAATAGGCAGCTCATTTCTTCTGCTCTTTTCTGTTTTTCCTTTAGTGCTGCTGATGCCTCCCAACAGGGCTTCTGGTCCTACAAAGGGAACCCACTTCTAGTCCTAATCCTTGCTTCGTCTAGATATGCGGTTTAACCTCACGCACTTACCTCTGTGCTCTTCCAGACATGCGCATAGTAACTTTTTTACACATGACAAATTATGTGTAGAACGAGAAACTGAAGGGGTTGTCCCTACCTTTCTTTCAGTTATTGCCACTCTACTTCTTGGCACCATATGGTCAAAAGAGTTTCTCTATGAGGATAATATTCTCCTAGCTCTGTGTGGGGGAAGAGGGGAAAACGCTCCCAAACTTGCTCAAGATAGTATTACCATTAGAGTTAGTAGGGAATTGGGGATGGAAAAAAAAAAAAAGGCAGGAAAAAAATAACAAACACACACAAAAGTGACCTCTGGATACCAAACATTAAAGATGATTTCTATTTTTATGTGTATCAGTGTTGTCTAGTTTGCTTTAATATATATATATATATATATATATATATATATATATATTTTTTTTTTTTTTTTTTTTTTTAAATATGTTTCTCAAGGAAAAACAATTCTTAGGCCCGTTCCTTCAAAATTATAGTTCTATTGTTTTCAGAGAATTTTTCAGCTAGAACAACTCAAAAGATCTTTTCCAGAGCTGTGTTGCGAGCTTTGTAATTGTTTTAGAATTGATTGCTATACAAAATAGGTTTATGTGTTCTGACGGTGTGTTAATACAATAAAAGGAATTTTTAGTAGCAAAGGAGTTACAGTTTTTCATTTGTTGTAATAAGTTGGTTTTTTTTTTTCATTTCATTGCTGTCTCTTTGTAGATAAAATGGGATTTCATAAGTTCTTGTTTTTCAACATTGGTTTCTAGGAAATTTTTTTCATCAGAATGCCTTGTTCAAGGCTAAATACGGCTCAGAAAAATACATCCAAAAAAGCCTTAAAAAGATTTATTGTGTTGTGCTTAATGGGAAATATTGTTACCGTAAAAATACATTGTAAGTTGTAACCTTGAATGTTTGTTTACCAGTATACTTGAAAGTAAATAGAACACTCTTATTTTCCAAAGTAGATAAGCCGCTTTTCCTCTGGTATCTATGCAATAGTTTTCTACAACAATTTTCTCAGGCATTAAGTACCTGTTTCAGCATCAGTACGATGTTTTAACTTTATATTTATCATTCAGATGTAAGCTATGTGGTTTGGAATATTCATCCTCTAGTACTAGAAATGCCTTTATTCACTTTATGTGAACTGTACAGTCCCCCACTTTCCCTGACTGGCTGCCATCGGTTTCTACTTACTTGTAATTTTATCGTTAAGTATGCAAGTTTCTATTTGTGAAATTTCATGTGCACCAGAGGAAACTAGTGACTACCAACCTCTGATAGAAGCAAATAACTGGCTTATCTAATGCCACTTTGTACTTTTAAACTGGGACATAGGACCACATTTTGGAGCGAGCCAGGACGTGAAATGAAAATTTTCTGTGCACAACTGCTTTGCCAGTGGAAAACGGCAAAGAAATAGAAAGGTGTGGATGGCATTCGAAACCTTGTAAATATTTAGCAGTTGGTGAAATAAAACCTGATATGGGCAGGCCTGGGCAAGGTAAATTTCTGAAGCTCACTTCCCTACTTCGTACCTGCTGATCAGATGACCTGAGCAAGATACATCCCTGTGTAGGCCTCTGCTTCCCAGTCTAGCCCAGGACACTGGTCAGCTCAAGGACTTTCACCGCAGGCAGTGGAGAGAAGGCTACTGGCACTGTCTCATTCAATAGTCACTTCAGTGCCAGTCACAGCCATGGGCACTGGGTACGTAAGTTAGAACAAAATCATATATGTATGGCCCTTTTCTATAAAGTCTAGTGAGGGAGATAAGTAATAAACAATAGTTAATATTTATCAATCAGTAAGTAATACAATCACCATTAATAACCATAGAATTAGTGTTTAAATCGATCATTATTGTACATAGCCAACTTATATTGAGTTACTTGCCAGAAAAAGTTCAAGATTTTCATTTATTCGATTCTCACATAAACCTGTGTGGAAAGTACCATCATTATCTTCTCTCCACAGAGAATCAAGGGCACAATGCATTTTCAGCAGGACTACCAATTTCCAGTAGCTGGTGATTGGTTCTAAAAAGGAAGGGAATCGGATACAGCGAAAGGGGCCTACAGAGGTGGGATGTTCTGTATAGCACAGTCAGTCAACCAGAAGAATCCTCTCTAAAACTTGAAGGTCGAGAAAGAAGAAGCCGAATGAAGAACAGAGGGAGGGCTGGTTAAGGCAGAAATAATAGCAGCTGAAATGATTCACAGGCAGGGCCAAAAACAAAAACAAAAAAAGGCCTGTGAAAGTAATTGAAATGAGGCATTTGGCTTTGAGAAAATATGCTGAGAAAGGACGATTAGATGGAGTCCAAATTGGGCAGGTAGTCGGGGCCTGGGACCAATGTCCTTGATACTCACCAAAACTCCTCCACCAGACCCTGAAAATTCATTAGGTGTACTATATTGATAGAAGTGTATTATACCTTTGAATCATGTGGAAGCAAAATAAAACTTGAGTCCAGTTTGCAGCTGCAATATATAATTCCTAAGGCTGTTTCCAACCTTAGAAGGTTTTCAAGATAATTTACGGATTCTATGCATATTCTAGGAAAGTATAATCATATCTCACATCAAATTACTGCCCATATCCATAGCCTGTTTTGCCTTTAAGCAATTCTGGTTCCCTCTAACTACATATAGATTATTCCCAAATCCGTACTTGTGTGTCTGCTTTCATTCATCCAGATATACTTGTTAGTGCCCACCTTGTGCCAAGCACTGTACAAATTCGAGGGATACAGAGATTATTAAGATAGGTGTAGTTGCTACTCTTGTTGAGTTTGTAAGCTAATGGGTAACAGAAAATTATATACATAACTGAAAAACAAAGTATTGGGAACACATACAAAGGAACAGAGGTAGAGATTGCAGAGGGAGGTAATATCTCAGTTGAGATCTAAAGAAAGTAGAAGTTAGGAAAAAGTTTTGGGAAGAATAGTGATTTAGCTCAGGCACTGGCAAACAAAGGAAGTCTGACCTTCACCCTGTCTGTCTTGTTTCCTTAGAAAATAAAGTTTTATTGAGATACATGCATAACCATTCATTTTCATTTTGTCTGTGAGTGCTTTCATGCACCAGTGGCAGAATGGAGTAGTTGCAACAGTTGCTGTTGACTGTATGACTCACAAAACCTACGTAGTTACTTTCTGGCCCTTGATAGGGAAAGTTTGCTGACCCCTGATGTTAGAATACAAAAGTGTTCTTGAGGTACATTCAACAAGACTTAGTAATCCAGTGAATCACTGAATGGTGAAGGTATAAATGAGAGTTGTAGACCACTGTGGGCATTCCAGTTATAAATCCAATATGGAGCCCCATTTGTGGATGTTGATTTCAGGAGAAAAAAGGTTGGCTTGAAGGTGTGGTTTTGTGTTTATGAGCATGTGGATGGTAGTTGAAACCGTGAAAATGTCTAAGGAGATCATGTGTAGATGAGGATCTAGGACAAATCCTAAGATAGAGCAACATTTAATAAGTGAAGGAAAATGAGGCTGAAGAAAATCAAGGGAACGTATTGACTTCAAAAACAAGGGGATAGACTGTTTCAAAAGGCATGGCTGACAAAGTTAAATGTTGTGTGCAGAGTGCTTATTAAGGGGAGCTTATAAGATCTACAGCTTTGGAAAAGAGGGGAAGGAACCATTATTGGAAAGAAAGAGAAAGAAAGGAAGGAAGGGAGGGAGGGAGGGAGCGAGGGAGGGAGGGAGGGAGGGAGGAAGGGTTTATGGCAGGTTCAATGACAACTTTGGCGGATCCTATAGGGAATTCTGGACCCAGAATGACCCTTCAAATCGTCCAAGGTCTATACAGTCCTAATATGGTCAGCCCCTGGGTCTGGTGTCCTGGTAAAGTGGAGATCTTGGCAGTGAGGCTCTCTGCAGCTTAGACCAACTCTGAAGAGTTGGAATCATTGTGCATACATTTAAGTTTGTAGGAATGTTAAGAGAAACTTCGGGGAATCTTTTTTCTTTATCGGCTTTGATTTTATTTTTCCTGTATGGGAGTAGGCAAGGCAGCTTTCTTACCTCAAAAGACGTGGTAGATTGGTGGAGAATGGATATTAAATGATCTTTTTTTAAACATCTGATTATAGGGGCGCCTGAGTGGCTCAGTCAGTTAAGCATCTGATGCTTGATTTCGGCTCAGGTCATGATGCCAGGTCATGAGATTGAGCCCTACATGAGTGTAGATCCTGCTTGAGATTCTCTCTCTCTCTCTCTCTCTCTCTCTCTCTCTCTCTCTCTCCCTCTCCCTCTCCCTCTCCCTCTCTCCCCCCCCGTCTTCCCTTCTCCTCTCTCCTTCTCCCCCCTCCAAATAAAATAATAATAATAATAATAATAATAATAAACAACTTCTGATTATAACAGCAACTCTTTCAAAGCATGGCTTGGAAGAAACTATTCCACAAGCGTCTACCCTTTATTCCCTCTCTGCAGTTCAAACCACATCTTTAAATTTGTGTTCCTCATACATAGAACATCTGCTTTTTCTTCAAATATGTCCATACATTATATGTTGCTTTAAATGTTTTCCAAGCCATCATAGGTATAAACTATATCTTCCCAAATAGAATTTAATTCCATGAGAATGCCAATCATCTTTCCCTGTGCTTACTTACAAAGAGAAAACTGGATACTGTAATCCCTCCATAAAGCCATCTACTGAGTACCCCATATGCAACAAGAATAATGTTGAATTTCCCAGCAGAGAATAAAAATAACCATGTTAGTATTAACTCTATGTTCACTGCTATAACTACAAACACCCTCAGGAACACGGTGGGTCAGGTTGGGACAGGATTTATCTAATTTCTCTAATATAATCATCAGCTTGATCTAACTTCTAATATTTTTAAGGAGACAATTAAGTGGTTATGTTCCTTTCAAGATTAAAACTTGATACTTAAATACAAGAATGCATTTCTTACCATGTTCTTCCATATCCATCTATGAAATATGAATTTTTTATCAGACCAAGACATATAAAGGAAAAATACTAATTATATAATCCTGTTCCTATTTTTCTCCTTAATTTTTGAAAGTTTTGAGCTAACCTGACACCATATTAAATAGTGTGAGGAGGGGCGCCTGGGTGCCTCAGTCGGTTAAGCGTCCAACTTCGGCTCAGGTCGTGATCTTGCGGTCCGTGGGTTCAAGCCCTGTGTCAGGCTCTGTGCTGACAGCTCAGAGCCTGGAGCCTGCTTCAGATTCCATGTCTCCTTCTCTCTCTGCCCCTCCCCGCTTGCACTCTTTCTTTCTCTCAAAAATAAATAAACATTAAAAAAATTTAAACAGTTTGAGGAATAATTAACCAAATGTATGATACCATAAGTAGAAATTCAGTTTTTATTTTTATCAATATCCAGATAACAAACATAAGGGACAAGACAAGGAAAAATTGGATATTTAATGGAAGGAAGTCTTACTACTTTAATATAGGGATGTGGGTTACAGACATGGTCTTATATATTCAATTAATACATTTACATAAAATCATAATCAGGATAAATGTCATTTTATGAACATTTACTCAAGTAAATGTGTTTCATGACCACATAGCTTAATCTGACAGCAAGATGAAAATATAACTAATAGAAGCTAATAGATGGTCAGTAACTTTGTACCTTCTGAGAATTATGCACTCATTGTTACATTTATTCTTAAAACTAGAATCATTCCAAGTCACTAGCCTTTAAACTTGAAGGACAATAGTAGTAGGAAGTACTCACATAGAGGTAGCAATCATTATTTCTTGATCATCTCCAGCAGTTGATTCTTTAATTTGAAGCCAGGTTTCTCTATTCAGCCACATAATCTCAGTCCATTTATTTACCTCTGAGCCCTAGTTCTCTCGTCAATACAATAGGGATATGACAATGTCCAATCTTGAAGTATTGCAATAAAGACAGAGTGAGTTCATATATGTAAACAACTGAAAACAATTCCTGGCACATAGTAAATGCTCAATAAGTGTTATTATGCTTATTCTTATCTTTACTAATCTTTGTTATTCATTACTCCATCTGCTGTTATTAATGGATTACTAGTATTTATATTGCATTCTTTTGTTATGAGAGACTGTGGTACTTGACATATGACTCAGGCTATATCTCATTTAATCCACACGATACTCAATATACTAGGAAAGCACATTTATATTCTTTTTAAAGAGGAGCCTCAGAGAAGCGAAGGTGATAGCTTAGAGAGAGTGGAGCTGAAGTTTGAAATCAATGTCAGACTCTTACTAGAGCAACGGTATCTAAGCATCTAAATCCACTAACATCCAACAACTACAAAATGGCTCCTTCTTTCTATTTATAAGACAACTTGTTTCACACACACACACAGGTAGCCTTTTATTTTCTTGCAAAAAAGTAAAGCAATGAATTAGATTCAGGCTGAAACCAACTTTCTAAATGGGTAATAAGATGGCTCAGATGTTGATGAACCCAATTATTTTGGCTTTGCATGACATTCAAGTTGTACTGCTTTACCTTTCACAGAAGTAAATTAAACCACTGATATGTTATATGTAATATATATTCATTCAGCAACACTTCATGAGGATCACTGCACACAGGCACTGTACTAAGTGTTTGAGAAACTATGATAAATGAGACATAGGGCTCACCCTCAACAGTGCAATAGCTTACGTGAAAGAACAGAAAAGAATCGTCTTAAAAAGGAAAAGAAGAGGAAATAGTGTACTAAGTACAACATTAAAGCCACATCTAAAATATAGAGGAGAGCTAGTGCAGAAACTAACTTAAATGAGGGTCCAGGTCAAATTCCCTGGTAAATTAAAACCAGAGAAAGCAATACTCACTGTGAGCTGCGTTCTGGTGAATGAGGGTTTTAGCACTTGCTTGCTTGATCGCATGGGGATTTGCAGTACTCACACTGTGTTTGTGGGAAACGTGTAGTGTTCTCTGAGAGATTTCCTCCTGAGGAATTTGTGCGTCTAGCCAACCACATTGGTCAAACCCCAGGAATCAGTGAAGAGAGAATTACAGTAACCAAATCATGAGTACCTACATCTCAGCATCATACCTGATAGTGAAAAATCAGGAACATTGTGATAGACTCACACTGAGGGTTATCATGGAGATGTTAAAAATAAGAAGTTAAAAATAATGATAAACTCTGTGTACAGACATGGAAATACTTTATTTATTAAGGGCATGTTTTAAGTAGGGGAAAAAAAAAAAACAACTCTCAGGAAAACTCAACAAAATAAAACATAATTTTTTTAATGATTTCATTTATATACACATGTGTGTATAAAACCTAGTGTAAATGTAAACGAATGCAAATATTGTTTATGTGATAATAAAATCATATAAAAAGAGTTTGGAAGGATATATACCAAATTTTTACGACAGGTTCCTTCAGGTGGAGAGTGGCTTTAAAACACACAGGAAAAATGGGGCGCCTGGGTGGCGCAGTCGGTTAAGCGTCCGACTTCAGCCAGGTCACGATCTCACGGTCCGCGGTCCGTGAGTTCGAGCCCCGCGTCAGGCTCTGGGCTGATGGCTCGGAGCCTGGAGCCTGTTTCCGATTCTGTGTCTCCCTCTCTCTCTGCCCCTCCCCTGTTCATGCTCTGTCTCTCTCTGTCCCAAAAATAAATAAAAAAAAAAAAAAAAAAAAAAAACACAGGAAAAGAAAGGATACTAAAGTATTTTATGTACTTTTAATCTTTTTTGAAAATTATATGTAATTTAAATTATAATTTACATATTAATAATAAAAATTGTTAAAAATATGTATGATATTTCATAAATTCCTGGTATATAAGTATTCATCAAATATTTATTAGATTAACTTAAAAATATGTTTTATAATAGAGATGCCATCTACTTATGTTACTATTATTTGGTGGTTGCCTGACCCACGTCCTCTTAGAGTCATTAGATCAAATTAAACCTGGTACAACTTTATTGATTATTGAGCACTATTAGGGGAAGAGAAAACTTAGGGTACAATTTGATATCCCCAAACAGCTACTCTGCTTTTACTTAGTTCTTAAAACATGATGCTAATAAACTTCACAACATTAGCAAAATAAACTCACAAAATGTAGAATACTGTCTAATAGACACTGTTTGATCCCCTATAATGAAATCTGGCAGAGCACTGATTCTGTTCCATCCCAACATAAAATACTCAAAGGAAGGCAAATTACTGTTCCTATATCCTGGCTTTATTTGCTAGTGTCGTTTATATAATACGTTAATGGAATGGTTTCTGAAAGCCCTACTTTAAAAGAAGATACTTTTCAAATGTTTCATCTTTTCAATTCTAAATATTTAATAAACTCAATGGAAATAAATGTAATTATGAATGATTGTAGTTAAAGTTAAACTCACAAATGAAAAATTCAAAAGCTAATATCTAAGAATGCCAATTTTGAACATGCAATAAAATAATACATACAAGTTTTAAAGGTTGATAGACTCTAAAATACGTTTAAGCATATGAAACAATATAGTATATCATCACAGTAAAGAATATGTCTGAGCTGGGGCGCCTGGGTGGCGCAGTCGGTTAAGCGTCCGACTTCAGCCAGGTCACGATCTCGCGGTCCGTGAGTTCGAGCCCCGCGTCAGGCTCTGGGCTGATGGCTCGGAGCCTGGAGCCTGTTTCCGATTCTGTGTCTCCCTCTCTCTCTGCCCCTCCCCCGTTCATGCTCTGTCTCTCTCTGTCCCAAAAATAAATTAAAAAAAACGTTGAAAAAAAAAAAAAAGAATATGTCTGAGCTAATTCAGAGACTCTACCTAATTATTAGATATCAGTTCAAAGAAGACCTGAAGCTGGGATATTTTCACTACTGCTAATCATCAAGAATAAATACAGATTTTTACAGCAGGGCATCCCAAATGATTAATTCATTTTGTTTCCAAGCCAAGGAAAAAACTGCTACTGGGGAAAACGTTAAATCATATAGGTCAGATACAGAAGAGACTCACAGAAACCCAAAATGGTTTTAGAAATTCAAATAGAAGTAAAACAGTTTTATTTGGTCAAGGGTAGGTGGGCAGGTGGGAGGAGGGGATTTATATTGCTAGTCTACTGGTTTGGAGGCTAGGAAATAATGTCTGTGTATCATTGTTCATCAGGTATCCATAATTTCCTAGAAACATTTTAGAAAACATCCTGCTCGTTACCTTGTTACATTTTAGATGAGTATTTAAGTTTCTGTCTCCTTCGAGCAGGTAACACTGTACACGCAGGTATCTCTTATGAATCAAAAGTAAGCCAGAAGAAGACATTCCTAAACCAATATCCAATTGTAAAGTGGTAGTACCTTAGCTTATGATTCTTCGTAAATAATATTTGGTCCTGAGACCTTAATTTTTACAGGAAATAAAGGAATCATTTGCCTACATGCGATTTATTTTTTATTAAAACAAAAATATTTATTTCATATTTGTTAGGCATAAAGTAAATAGCTTTATGTACAGCACCATCTGTAATACCTAAAATGGGCAAACTGGGAGTATGAAGAGTTTACATTCCCACTTACATATCGCCTATCTGCATACAAATGTTTGTTACAGATATTTACACTCAAAAAATAAAGGGAATTATGAATGTATAAAACATTCTCCAGTAGTAGAAATTAAACAATAATCTGTAAGCATGTAGAAAGTATTATTAACATATTCTTCAAGCTTCCGAAAATATAAATTAAATATATTAATAGACCAATGCTGACCATTCCTCCATTAATTCTTGTAGTGGACGACTTTTATTTCTGTAGCCTGCTTTTGACTATTAGAGATATTTTGCATTGCTGAATACATTTTAGAAACAACTCATCATTTTCTACTCCCTTCCTCTACAATAAATAAATAAGTATAAAAGCCTGCTAGCATTTTGTTTTTTTTAATGTTTATTTATTTTTGAGAAACAGAGCACGAGTGGGGAAGGAGCAGAGAGAGAGGGAGGCACAGAATCCAAAGCAGGCTCCAGGCTCTGAGCTGCAAGCACAGAGCCCGACGCGGGGCTCGAACTCACAAACCTGCGAGATCATGACCTAAGCCAAAGCTTCGCTTAACTGACTGAGCCACCCAGGTGCCCCAGCCTGCTAGCATTTTGAATGCAATGCCCTTGAGTCAGTTAATCTCTTTGGAGAAAACTGTCATTTTAAGAACATTGACACTTTCAATCCAAGAGTAAGGTGTATGTCTCTCCATTTAGATAGGTCCTCTTGTTTATCTCAACAGTATTGTGTAGTTTTTTTGTGTTTTTTTTTTTTTTTTTTTAGTATTTATTTATTTTGGGGGGAGGGCCAGAGAGAGGAGGACAAAGGATCCGAAGCAGGCTCTGCTGACAGGCCAACAGCAGTGAGCCCAGTGTGGGGCTCATACTAACAAACGGTGAGATCATGACTTGAGCCAAAGTCAGACACTCAGCCAGCTGAGCCACCCAGGTAGGTGCCTGTGTGTAGTTTTTACTGTACAGGTCTTCCACATATATAGTTTTATCTTCTATCAAATCATTTCGTGTTATTTTTAAGTTATTATAGGTGTTTTTTTTTTAAATCATCCGTTTTCCAAATCTTCATTGCTGGTATACAGAAGTACACTTGATTTTTGTGCGTTGACTTTGTGCTTACAGATGGGATTTTCCAAGAATGACTGTACAAATATATATTCTATCCTACATGCTCTTTTTACAATGTAACATTGACATTATGCATGTGCCTTATTGAATATCTTAGATCTGAAAGTTAGTTTTTCATCAAATTTCAAAACATATTACCCTTATTTATTCAATTTTATTTCCGCGTACCTGCGTACTTGCTGAGATTCAAATTCTGTCTCCTTTGATACGATCACACGTGTCTCAGAACTGCTGTTTATGTATTTCAGCCTTTTTGCTCCCTCTCAGTTTGGATGGTTTCTATGTCAATATCTTGGTGTTCAGTGGTCTTTTATACTGTTTTAAAGTTGTGTCTATCTTCTCCAATTCCACTATGTCAGTCTTGAATCTATTTCTATTTATAATTTTTCTCTAAATTGTGCCAAGATTTAACTGTTTCATCATATATCCAGCAGTTTTTATAGGATGTTGGACATCATGGTAATTACATTATCAAGACTCTAAGTTTTGCATTCTTATTTAAAAAGGTAGAATAGTGTCGTCTTTTTTCAGGCAGTTGAGTGTATTTGTTGATAGACTTATTCATTTTAGACCTTTCCAGAACTTATATACAGTATTCTTTTATTTCAGGGCTGCTTTATCTTTTCCAGCAAAGTGTGACCACTCTGGTCTCTCTACTTAATGCCAGTGTTTTACTAAGTCTCTCCACTATTGCTTTCTTGGCATTTGAATGTCTCTAAGCCCTTTCCAGATCTGGGAATGATTTATCTTAAGGCTTCTTGATGATTGCTCTATGCCAGTTCTCCTAGAACAAGCTTGCTTCTAGAACAGGGCCAAGTTGAATAGCTTCTTCTAGAACCAGTGTTTGCACAGCTTAGTATTCATCAAATATTCTAGATGATCCCAATAAATATTTAATCTCCTTTTCTACATGCAGAATTCCATTCTCTGTGCCACTGTGCCCTATAATTACCTGACACTTTAGCCTCCCCGGTGTCTGATCTCTGCCTCTTCAAGGCAGCAATATTTCTGTGATCTACTTGAGTTTGTTCTCCCTGTGCTAGAGTCCAGAAAGCAGATTCACAGTGAAAGCCAGGGCCACGGGGACTCCTTTTGTTTCCTTCCACTCAGAGTCACAGTTTAGTTCTGTCATTCAGTATCTGAAAACAATTATTTAGGATATTTCATTCTGTTTTCTAGTTATTGCTGTGGGATAAAGATTTCAGCATTGGTTATTCCTCATTCGGTTTTGAAGGTGATAAGAATCAAAAATGTTGAAAGATAGTTGCAGAAGAAATCTATTCCCAAAATGGAAAAAAAAAAAAAAATGAAAAGTCAAAATTGGAGGTTGTGGGGATGAAGTGTGTGGGAGTAATTTTATTAAGGCTGGATATGACTTAATTTTCTAAATTTTCCTGTATATATCACATTTTCTTCTTAGGGAAACCTTCCTTAATGTGGCTGTCTATAAGATGAGAAGTTCTCACATGCCATGGAAGAGTAACAAAATAAATGGAATCAGCAAATATTGTGAACCATAAAGAGAATGCTCAAAGATGGGGGAGGGGGGGAGCAGTTAATAACATTAGCCCACAATTATTTTCAGCTTGTTAATACAGAAAAAGCAGGTAGTATTACAATAAATAAGGCCTATATAACAATTAAGAGTATAGAGAGAAAAAGAAATCAAAAGTATCTCTGATTTAGGAGATGCAAATCAAATGTAAGAACACTGTCATTTAACTGAAAATCAAAATTTCTGAATATAATTTTTATAGAGCTATAAGATTTGGTTCCCCCCCTCTCATATCGATGTGTTATAAGAAAGGCTAAATTAATTCTTTTCTATACAAAGTTAGAGGCAAGCAATATTTTTTTGGAGAATTCAGATAACTTCTAGAACGTCCTTCCATGTAATTCCCTGTAATTATTGTTTTATTTAATGCATGTAGTAGTGCCCCTTGTATTACAAATTCCTAAGCACATGAAAACTGAAAGATACTAGTAATTAAAATATTTAAATACACAGTATGAAAGCGGCACAAGATTTGAAACTCAGCAGATGGAGTTGGTTTGCAGAGAACCTTTTCTCCACCACTTAGGTACGTAATTATCAATGGCTACAGTCTTTGCTGCAGCAGCAAGATGAAAAGCAAAAGCAAAGTTCTTAAAATGTGGCTCCTCGAGCTGAAGATTCTCAGCTCCTCCAACCCCTTTTATGTCACAGGAGTTCACTAATATTTCCAAAAATAAGAATTGTCATGTTGTTACATGGGGGGATAATCTCATGAAAAACGTTTGTGATTATCACCTCAAAAAGACATAATTTATAAACACTCACTTAAAAAGCACGCACATTGTATTTCGCTTACGTTCCAACAGTTTAATGTCTACTGTGGAACTTACGAAAGAAGATAAATGAACAAAAATCTGTTAAGAAATTAACAGAATCTGAAAAAAGGAAACTTCCAGTGAGGAGGACTGACAGAGGGAAACACAGACCGAGCTGGCAACTAGAGTTTTTAAATGTTGAAAGAAAAAAAAAAAAAGAAAAGGGCAGAGAAAATAAAGGCCTGCTAACAAATAGGGAGGGACATAAAAATCAATGAGCCACTGATAATGGGTTTTATATGGCTCTATTTTTTAAAGAGAAAAATGAAGGAAAGAAATTTGGGCAATTGGTAAATAATGACAGCCTGGTTAAAGTTAGTATTGATGAAATGTAGGTAAGAGGATGCTGGTCACGGGAACTGAATAAATAGCTCACCATACAGTTGGGGAGGAGTGTTTAATGAGGTACTATTAGGATGGATCATCATCCTTTTCCAATTCAGCATTATTCTTAATGACAAAGAGGGAGTGAATAATACATGACCGAAGATTGTATAGGAATTGAGTCTGTTGCTGCTGGAAATATTGCAAATAGGAAAGAACTATAAAGCCAATGGATTTAATAAAAGCGAGTATAAATATAAGCCAAAATTATCTCTGCCAAACACATAAGGCAGCCAGGAATATTAACAGAAGAAGCAAAGCAAATATAACCCCATTTGATAATGGTATATAATTTGTTAACTAGTCACATACATAGACCTCTCTTATCCTTAGAATCCATAGAGGACACCCCTCACAGACACTGGCAAATGGATCACCTGATGTCGAAATAAGGGTGTCTTTGCAGATGGGCCATGTACACTAGAGAAATGCAGGTCTGGCCCTCAGCTCTAGATAGTTATGGACCAAATACTTAGCTGTTATTAAATAAAGTATCAAATTAATTAATGAAGGGAACCCTACAGCTCTGTATCCTCTAGGATTCTTTCCATAGTACGAGGTGGAAGAGAAATTACCTAAGGAAAACTTTTACGTGACCATCCAGAAAAGAAGAAAATGAGGGGAAAATGATAGCAAGAAAGTGAATAGATGACAGAGTTTCAAGAAGGAAGTGGTAGCTTGTGCCAAATGATACAGAAAGGTCAAATAAGATAGGGAAGAAGCGTCGGTATTGAATTTGGCAATTAGGATGTCATCTGTGAGAATTGACGGATAGTTTTTGCCCAGTGGCTGGAGCACAATCTGGAGAGCTGTGATGGATGAGTGCTCAGTTGTTAAGAAAATAGAGCAGATATAAACTATTCTTTTAAGAAGGTGAGTCTTGATGAGAAACAAAGTGAAATAGGGTGGTAACAGGAGAAAGACATAAAGGATAAAGAATGATGTTTTAAAATCAAGGATGTTTGTTGTTGAAAGTAAGAGTTGGTAGATAGGGAGAAAGAGCTTTGTAAACTCCTATTAATTTTGCATGACTCAGATGAAATGCCACCTCCTTTGTAAAGCTTTCTGCATCCCCCCGACTCCACCCTCAGCTAAAGTAGGGTCTTCTCTTTTTGCTGTGCCTTCTCTGTAGTGGCACCCCACCTTGTCCACACCTCAATCTTACCACTCTCCGTAGTGTATTCGAGTTCTTTTACCTACTCCTCTAGACTGAATCTCTTCAGAGCAGAGATTATGACTGCACCCTCAGTTTCTATCACAGTGGATGTCACATCATGTTTGATTAATAAGGTCACAATAAATGAATAAATTAAAAGAGTCAATCCTGTTTTCTAGGCCATATGGAACTCTTGGTTAAAACTTCATCTTAAAACAAGGATATGGATTCTGGCAAAGCAATAACAAGAAACAAGAGAAAGAATCAATAGGGCAGATCAGAAAAAATAAAACTGAGGATGTGAATCCAAGATTAAGAAGGAACCCACGGTGATGAGTAGACTAAAACAAACCACCGAAAACGTTATTGTGTGAAACACTGAGAATCAAGGATCTGGAGGATATACGCTACATCATAAAGAGCACTTTTGAAATTCTGAACCTTCATTTCCTTCTTCCATCAAAACTCCCTAAATATATAAGGGGATGGCTCATAGGCCAACAATTGATATAATGCCATTTCCAGTCTAAAGAGCTGAAAGAAATTTGCTTCTTTAAATATTGATATAACTTGAAAGAGGCGCGATGACTTATTGAGAACCTCTTTCCAGGGGTTTAAAAGGAGAGAGTTAACGTCCCATGGAGCACATAAATGGGAGAAGCTTTTGTTTGAAAAGACAAAATTGTTAACGCTGGGAACACAAACTGGATCTATAAAGTGGTTAAGATCAAGATGTTTAATAGTGGGCTTCACTTAAGATCTTGGGATCCTTTCCATCCTGTGTCAACTTAAATAGTTGGTGATGAAGGATTTAAGATCTTTGCTGGCATCAGAATGCTTGACAGACCGTAGAGTTGTCAACCTGACATGTTTATGACCCTGAAGTCATGTTCAGTATGACTTCAAGTTCTTTAAGCTTTTATCATCCTTATGGTGCAATAGACATGATTTGAAAATTAATGGTGCTAAAGTACAGATAAGCCATACCACCAATTGAGCTGATGATTAAAATCAACCACAGTTAAAGGATGTGTACGGTCCACTTACGAGTGTGTTCCCCTAACCCACTGCTGGAACTATTCACAAAAAACGTGAGGTCATAAATCTTGTTGGTCTCTGAGGCTAACATTAAAAATTATCTGACAGAAAATTATAGATATGTGGTATATATGAACAAAGACCTTGGAACTTTGACTTTTAACTCTAGTTTACTATTTGTAGCAAGCCAGGTGTCTTAGCGCAGGGCACTATAACAAATTACCATAGACTGGGTGGCTTATGAACAACAGAAATTTGTTCCTCATTCTTCTGGAGGCTGGAAATCTGAGAACAGGGGTTTGTGAGGCCTTCCTCTGCACTGCAGGCTGCTGACTTCTCCTGTATCCTCTCATGGAGGAAGAGGAAAGAGAGCTCTCTGGGGTCTCCTTTATAAGGACACTGATCTCACTCATGAGGGCTCCCCCTTCAGGACTGACCACTTCCCAAAGGCCCCACCTGCTAATATCATCACACTGCAGATTAAGATTTACATAGGCATTTTGGGGGAACACGAACATTCAGTCTGTAAAACTAGGCATTCTCTATTTTAAGGAATGCTCCAATGAAAGTTTGTTTAGCTAGTAAGTAGTGAAAAATTTTAAAGAAGATTTTGCTAGTTAAAATGATTACATCTTTGCAGTTCTGACAATGAATAAGATTCCTTTCCCCATAATTTCACAAAAACAAAGTTAAACTTTGTTTCATTAGCAATTAACTTTCAAACATGACACTATGTTTGCCCACATTTTGTTAATTTCGTCCTGAAATTACTGAATCTACATGATGAAACAATTTAATAAGGTTCTGTGTGGTATGAGGGGCATGAGATTTTTGAGAATGTGATAGGATTTTTTGTAAGCCTTATTTTTAGCAGAATCTTCTTTCCATAAGTCCACATCACGTAGCACCTCCGGGAGGCAAATATTGCCAGATGATAGGAGACTAGATCACAGGGCCTATATTACCACCTGTGTCTTTATGATCTATTTAAAAAGATACTGAGATTTCCTGGGTAACTGAGAAATACTACAGGACAATAAGAAAGGAAGAGTTCATCGGCACAAAACTGGGCCCTTAACCTAACTTAAGATAGAAAATACCCATGTTTTAAATAACTGTACATAAAGAAAGAAAAATCCCTAATTCTGACGCATGCTGTCTCTTGCTCATACCCCATCCCTACTTCACTGCCAGGCTGTGCCATGAACAAAGACAAATGGAGAAAAAAAAAAATTATGGGAAGAGAGAAGAGGGAAAATAATGATGGGGTCAACGGATGATCTAAAGTCACTGCCAGAAATATGAAATCCACTTCAAGTCTGAAAACACAAAACCAAGTGATATCAAATATAGACAAAGGGAAGGCACTGAAAAATGTGCATGTTTTGAAGGGCCTGTCTTCAAAACACTTGGTTCTAAGAGAGACAAAAGTGGGCTGGATGGAGGAAGCCCCCTTTTTCAGGTTGGATAGCACAGCGTTAGAGTTCTAAAAGACAAAATGGAAGCACCAAGTCAGAGGACTCGGGATTCCTCTCCCTAGAGCCAAAATTTATAAACAAAAATAAGCTGGTTTTCTGGAGGTTGCTATACTGATTGTAGGAAAACTGGCAAAATTAACTCAGCCCTGTTGATTAGTGAATGGCATTGCATTATTACTGATTTCCTGGTTTCATTCATTGCACTGTGGTACCAGAAGTTTCTCAGATTAAGAGAATATTATAAAAAATGCAACTCTCCAGTAAGCCGAAATTATTTCACACTAAAATTTTAAAATGAATGTTACGCAAAATTACTCATGCAGGTACTCATATTTTAGAAGTGTAGTCTGCGTGTGTGTCCGGACGGAAAAAGGTGAGAGTGACATCTCCAGTGACCTACTAGGCGCTGTTCCATGATCCAGCACCAAAAGCCCCCATGTTAGAACTCAGAGAGGCATGGCTTTGGCAGGCAAGCTAATTTAATTTTTTTTTTTTTTTCCCAGAGAAACACCTTTTCTCATTTGCTATTGCTTTCAGTAAGACTGCCACATCTGGTTCCCTTGTTGGCTTCTGCTTCCGTTCCTGTTCAGATACTCAAAAATACCAGTGCCTTTTTTCTGACTGGCCCTCCTAATTCTCAAACGTTCAGTTCTCTTCCGTTTGCCACTGTTATTCCCTTAGTCTGTTTTTCACCATTCCAGAGTGACTCTAAGATTCTCTCAGGTAGGCTATGAATATAATTGTTAGGTGATCTGCTTCTGGAACTAACAAATCGGTAGCTACTCGACGAGCCAAATTAGACGCAAGGATTCTTTCTTGAGTCTCGCCAACATGAACACAATTTCTCTTGGAGTCGCTGGATTAATTAAAATGTAAAGCATCAGAATAGAAGTAGGAAATTCTTAACTTTGTGTCAGCCTCAGAGCTTCACACCTGCTACCTGTGAGGTAGGTAATGTCCCCATCCTCTTCCTAGGGACAGCGATGCTTGAGCACAGACCTATCAGCGATCTGTCCAAAGCACAGGGCCATTAAGTCATAGATTCTCAGGCAGCCTGGCTTCAGTGTCTATGAACTATTCTGCTTCTGTAGTCCAGTAGTTTCTACTGTTTCTGAACTCGAAATAAAAACAGGTGCTCCTTTACTCTAAAAATGCCATTTTCCTATTGAATTGCTAAAAAAATTCTATGACAATATAAAGGAAAACATGCTGAATGTTTGCAGATTTAGAGGAGAGCCTAAGGAAGGCCATCTTTTTCACAATACTATGGGTTTTGGTGTCTTGTTGAAAGATGTAAAATTGGGTCAAGGACAAGAAAGCAGGGGATGTGGTAGATGAGAGAGGGTATGTTCTCTGAGGCAGAAGCTGTATCCTCTGACCACTGAAGAATGGAAAGGAATAAGAAATAGTAAGATCAAGCCCTGGAGCAAGCAAATTCCAGGGAGAGACAGCCCCACCCTGGAGAGCTTCTGAAGAGCCCCCGAGAGGAGGGCCAGGTTGGGGGGCCAGGGGACTTTACCCCTCTGAAGGAATGAGTTTCCAGCAAAGGACTGCAGACTCCCCCATGTTGGGCTCTCTGTCCATCTTCCAGTTGATTGTGGACACCAGAGGAAGAAGGGTGCACATCTTAAAGCCTGGCTTGCCACTCCCAGGCGCGGATTTCATCCTGAAGTAAAGAAGACACGGTCAGACTCCTGTTGGAGCAGCCCGTGCACACAAGCCTGGACCTTGCACTTTGCCCTCATCTCTCCTGTCAGTGTGTCACAAGATTCGAATTTGTTTATTTTCCTCGGATCCACTTTTTGCATAAATTCTTCACAGGGGGGTTACTAGGAGAAACTGTGACCGAAGAAGTTGTTATCTCTAATGGCTCTGAAAGTTGTTAACTTTAATGGATTAGAACTGGAGGCATTTTCAACTGGGTGATTTCAGGTAGCAGGGGAACCGAGCAAAAGACTTTTTTTAGGCTCTGGCTGGAATTCCAGAGTTCAAATCACATTAATGCCATTTGGTCAAATGTACTGAAAGAACAATCCAAGCACAAATCCTGCCATTGCCCTGTGTTCCCAAAGTGACTGGTAGGTCGACTCATCCGTTTTACCCAGATTGGGGGAGTTCTGATTGAAAATCAGAGTGATTTTGTCCCATTGCATGAACATTGTATATATGATTTGATTCTCAGATGTTAACAGCAAGATGGATTTTTCTGTGTACGCAGTTTTTCACCCAAGTTCTGTGGTTTCTGAGGTGAACTCTCCACACACAGGCATCGTTCTACAGTTGTCGCCTTCCTCTGTGATTTTGTCCACGAGTGCTCAGGTCACATAGCTCTGCCAACTGCGCTTGACTTTGATTCCCAGTAAAGGATTCTCATAGGATTGTGTCAGCTTTTTAAAGGAAAATGGATTTTCCCGGATGGAGGGTGTAACAAAGTTCTCTCCTGAAAAAGAACTGCCACTCATCCTGAAGTGGGAAAATGGATGACTTCTGGGGAACAGACAAGGGAATTCTCCAGGTCCTGGGATTGTTGGGATGCAGAGATTAGGAAGAGGGGCCATTTTTAGGTCCAGTCTTTGGCCAACACTACAAACACATCGAATCAAGTCTGTTACGTTTTAATAACCCTGCAGTCTGCTTGGCCACCATTGCCCTGACTCCCTTCCTCTGAGAAGGCAAGGGCACTGGGGGGAAGGGATGGTTGTGCAAGCCTTGGAGTGGATAGCTGTGGGTAGGCATGAGGCTGAGCACTCTGAGGTCCGACATTCCCCGGATCTTTGCTGCCGCCAGCAGAGCCAATCCAGTACCCTGGTCTGAAGAAACAAACTGCTGTTTAAGCCACCTAGTCTGAGGTACTTTGCTAGGACAGCTCCACCAAGCCAGCCCGGCGGCGTTGAGTGCAATAATAAATCCTAGCGATGTGAAGCCGAAATGTTTTTACCCAAGTATTATCTCTGGCTCTGCTCTACAAGCACAAAAGTTGAATTGATTCCTTCTGTTATTGCTTCTTCAAGTGTGCTAAGAAGTCTCGTAGGGGCTGGAAAGAGCAAAGTGCAACATCCAAAGCAGTCCCCTAACTTACTCTCAGGGACTGTCTCACCCCAACGGCACTAACACAAATGGCTGTCCTTCCTTCAGAGACTTGAGGAAGAGCAGAGTTCAGCCAGGGCCACAAAACAGGCCTCTTAGTGGCTCCTCCGATAGCCTCTGTTGTTTTCCTTTTTTAAGTTGTTGCCTTGGGAATTGAGAGAGTATTTACTTTGAAATTTTAACTCTACATTTACTGCTTTTTTTTTAGAAGCTGTTGGGAGGACCAGAAAGTTTATTGCAAAAATGTCATATTAAGCTCCGTTAGTGTCCAGAAAAGAGTGATGTTAAAAAAAAAAAAAAAAATCACCGTTTAGACAATACATCTTTATAAAGATTCTTGGTAATTTTGTGACACAGTAATAACACACAAAATTTAATCACTATTCAGGAAATATAAAAATTAAGTGATATTCAATGACTTCATCCCTGATGCCATAAAGGAAATATACTTACAATGAAAGGCACACTGGATAATAAGTTAGGAAACCATGACTTTTGTCTCAATTCTACTGTAGTTTTCCTTGAAACTTAGGAAAGTAGCTTGACCGTTTTTATTCTCAGGAGCCTCTTTTGTGTAAAGGATAAATTGTAAATAATCTCAAGGCTCCCATACGCTTTAAAAGGTTTATATTGCCGTGCTTATACTCGTAATTAGTGGCATTATTGAGTACCGGATAGTTTATCTATAGAAGGAGTCTTGCTGGCAGGTCTTTCCTAAAGAAATACATCTCTGTGATCAGGAAGAAAACTCCATGGTGGGAAAAATTTTGTACCTGAAGAGCCTATACTTTGAGCGTACTTATTAGCAGGACGATGACAATCAGTGCGTGTGTCTACCTAGTCTTTATCGTTCATTCACTGATTCCTTCACATACTGCGTTCATTTATTCATCCAAAAAACATTTATTGAATACCTACTCTCTACTAACTTGAACAGTCGGTGACCTGGCTGGAGACTAAAGGACCTGAAGGTATTATCCCTTGCCATGAACACTAACAGGATAGTCAAGGGTAAAGGAATAGAGGAAGCATCAGCTGAGTAGCCGAGTTAAGAGTAACTGGTAGAGAGTTTCACGTTTTAGTATAAAACAGAATGTATCGGTGCTGCAGTATGACTTACGTGCATTACGCCTGAAAGTTGGCTTGTTCAGAACTAGTCCTGAGCACTGGGGTTAGACTGCGTAGCTAGTGGAGATTCACGATCCTAGGTGTGTGGGAAGAAGGGATGCAGAGACTATCACTTGCACGAGAAAGATGTCTTTGGGGACATGGCAGTTGCCAGCGCCTGACCTCCCAATAACCTAACGTCTTGTGTAGGAGGTTTGAGTGGCAGATAGGTAATTTAAGAAAGAAAGTAACCATACTAGTCCTGGGATGAAGAGTTCTACATATCTGTAGGAGCAAGGGGAAGGACTGATTCTTCCTGGCTAATTAGATCTTCGAGTAAAGAGTAGCATGTTCCTGGAGCTTGACCCGAGTGAGTAGATTTTGACAAGCACAGAGAAAAGGAAGTGGCTGTCCCTGTGAAGAGAAGTATGTGCTATGACAGGGGAAGTCATGGTAGCCCAGAATGAGGTTGTCAGAGAGTCAACAGATTTATTTACTGGAGGGGCAGGAGGAATATTAGATTCATCTAGAAGCCCAGGCTTGAAGAAGGCATTGAAGAAATGATTAGATAATATATTGTTACATAGGCCAATCGGAAAGGTCTTCTGTGATGAGAATATTTAATAGTCTAAAACACTGGAAAAAAGAATCAAATAGGTCAAGAACGGAGAGTAAGCCATACGATTTCATTTCAAGAAGCATAGCCCTGAGATAAATCTGTGAATTTTCATTTGTTGGAGAATGACACTAACTGAACCAGATTATACAAGGTAATACTTCCACCATGGTTTCCATGATATTTACGGAGAATATTATTGGTGAATTACAAGTTTTACTTCAACCTTTATGCATAATGATATTTCTAATTTCCATGCCTCTGTGCCTTCTATCCACAAGGTACAGACTCTGTATCCAGACTCTGACTTCTACCCAGACTCTGTACCGAATCAACCAGTGCTTCGGGACCATGCCCTTGCCTACCTCCTGTATTGCCTTAGCTTTGCCTCCATCACCACTTCACACACATCTCGTATTCCATTAATTTAAAATTAGCTATTATTCCCCAGACATACTTCTCTCATTCATATCCCCATGCTCCCTCGACCTCGACTTCCCAAATTCCAAGTCTTATGTCAAGCTGAGCATCACCCACCTCAAATACTTTTTTAATTCATATGCCTTGAATACCTAATAAATAAATACATTTCTTTAAAATTTTTAATACAAGTATTACCATTAATTTCATGATTTAAGTTTATCATCTATTGTATTTTCAAACACTAGGGCTTAAAGCTACTTAGCTAATTGATATATAATAGTTGTCTAATGGGATTAGAGTTTAACTGTATCAGCCAAAATGCATTACTGATGCAGTAGATTACATTACATTATTCATACGATTACTATAAAAGAGTACCTCCCTCCCTACCAAGGAGTCAAAGTGTGCTGAACTTCTCCTTATGACAATTGATTTTATAGAATTAGTCACAGTCATTTGGCGTGTGCTTATGAATTACCTTCTTTAAGAGATGAGAAGGCAATTCTATTTGTCTTTTGAAAGCTAACCAAAAATCCACTGTGGGAGTCAGCTCAGCGAGTTGTGGCACCTGTTCTGTTCTTCACAGAGACAAGGCACCTGTTGCCAAAGTGCTAATAATGTGTGCAAATTGGTGCACAGCACCACTTGTAAACACTGCCTCCAAAGTAGACTTTTCTTTTTTATAGGAGATAAGTAATCAGCATATCAGCACCCCAACTCTGAATGTCTGGAATAGCTTTAAGTCAACATAGGAAATATGCGGGGAATATTTGCAGCGATAATCCAAAAGTACACACGATTCAATATGCAAATGTAAGTTATTTTCCTTTTTTAGTAATACACTTATTAGATTTCCTTTTGGACTTGTATTTGAAAGCAATAAAAGACAATAATAAATTCCATCTAAATCTCTAATCAACCTACAACTTTCCTCCTCTATAAAGTTTTCTGCAAACAGGGAGAGAGAGAATTTTTATTAATGAAGAATGTAGAATGAAGTTACGAGCAAAAGAAAAGCAAATTTTTGTTTCTTATCATTTCCTGTTTTTTCTTTAAGGCATGTTATTCACAAAGAACCCACTACTTACCTCAAGCACTTGATTCCTGAATTCCAGGGAAGAACCAGAAGATATTGACATACTCCCCAGTATTAGATCACAATAGACAATATTAAAATAAACAAATAAAAAAATCTATTGTATCCATCAGAAGGATCTTGCTCTGATCCAGATTCTTCCACTGAGTAGCTGTGTGCCCTCAAACAAATTATTTCTCTCTCAGATCCCTTATCTAGACATTAAACTATGATATTTCTATATTTTCTTTTGATTTCAAAACCCTACCTATTCTCAAACTCATGGACATTCTTAAGACTCATAAAATTTTCCCTTTTTCTTCTCAATTTCTTGAATGTAAAATCATCTGCGAAAAATATACCTGAGAGATTCTATTCCAAGAATCCTCTCTCTAATCTTATATTCCCATCCTCCCAAATCTCCCATGATTTCATATGCACCATTTCAACACTTTGGTTGCAAGAAATTTAAAGATTCTTGATCCCTTTGTTCCTCTTCTGTCAACTCCTGCTGGCCTCTCTTCCCTCCCAGTCCCACCTAGAACATGGAGTAGAACATCAGTTCTACCTCTTTGCCCTGCAGCCTCGCAATTAGTTCATTTTACTGCACTTTCCTAGTAAAAATCTAAGTTAGGAGCAATGTCAGTGCCTGCCATATCATCTTCAGTTGTGCATGACTAAGGATTATTGGTGGATATTACACAGCCATGCAGGTGGTTTCTCCTAGAGGTTTGTGTCTTCGTTCTGATGACTTGTTTAGACTATCATTCTCTTCCATTCCCTTCTAGCAATGTTCCGAGCTTCCACAAATGTCTCACTTAATACTCAAACCCTTTGCCTACAATTATCAGCAGAAAACGCACCTCCTTTATTAAATTAAAAGAGAGAGAGAGAGACTACCAATGTCAATTTACATCAACTATGTAGTCCCTGTCCTAGAAGCCAGTCTACATCCACATCTAAGACCTGGTCTCTCTTGGCCCCTTTAATTCAGCTTTTTATCTCACCTCTGAATATTGCATCCAGAGCATTTCACTTGCTATCAATTGCTCTCTCCGTTGCATCTTCAACATTCTTCTGTCTACTTCTTCCCCTTAGCTTCTAAATATACCTAAGCCCCCCCTTAGCATCTCCCAGCCAGCTACTTCTCCATCTGTGACTCACTCTCATCTGCAGTTAATGAAAGCTTTGTGGCCATGCCCTCTACAGCTTTAGGGCACATTCAGTGCTCCAGGGCCCAGCATGCTGTCTGCTTCTACGTCCAACAAGCTGAAACTGCTTTGGTAGTCATTGGTGGTCTCCTGATTTTGAATACAATGAAATTGTCATTTGTGACTTCACTGAACTGCTCTTCTGCTTTTGGGAATTCTGCCGACTTTCATTTTTTCATTCTTGACACTGTCTAATCTCTTGGTTTGCCTTATACAATACGATGCACTATACTCTTTGGGGGAGTGGTCTCTCTGACACTTTATTCTCTTGATTCTACAAGTGTTCAAGTTTTTGTTCTCTGTGTTATTCTTTGTTCCTTGTATTTTGATTTCATATATTATCCTGGGTCATCTCATTTATTTTTAAGTCTTAAACTACTGCAGACATATTGAGAGCTCCCAAATTTATTTTTTCATCCCAGACTTTCTAAGAAACTTTATATTGAAACCCAGTCCAGGATATATTCTTCTAAGTGTCTCACGTAGACATCAACATTCATCAGATGAAATGTTAATTTCTCGTCTTTCTCAACTGACTTCTCTAATGTCTCTTTATCATGTAGTCTTTTGTATTTTCTCACTTTTTAAATATAATTAAAATTATTTTTTCCCTAATTTTGTCTATTAAATATTTTCTATGTGTTTGCTCCTTCCCATTCCAAATAAGAAGTTTAACGGAGGATACTGTTGTCTCTCATTTGGCTAATTGTGTACATTTCTAATTGCTTTCCCAGTCTCTGCTTTTGTCCCCCTCAAACCTATCCTGTACATAGTTGCCACAGAAAATTAAAACCTAAGTATTCATAAATATTTATCCTTGCTATCATCATAATCTGTCTATATTTCTGTCTTATAGCTGGAAAGGGAATTCTTCAAAGTAAGGATTTGGGGTTTATTCCCATGTGAATTCTTAGCAGAACATCAGACATGTAACAGAAAGAAAAAACAGGAGGAAGATGTTGACTAAGAAAGCAATGCTATTTTTCTTAAAAGAATATTTAATTTATCCTTCTTTGGATGGGAAAAATACTATAATTCCAGTAAAATCATTTATCATATTTATTCAATAAATGTCTACTGAGTACCTATTATATAGCAGACTCTGGTTATACAACAGTAAAGAACATAATCTGTGATTTTGAAGTTTATAAACTTTTTTAAAAATATGTTTTTAATGTTTATTTATTTTTGAGAGAGAGAGAGAGAGAGACAGAGTGTGAGCAGGGAAGGGCAGAGGGAGAGAGAGAGACACAGAATCTGAAGCAGGCTCCAGGCTCCCAGCTGTCAGCACAGAGCCCCACACAGGGTCCCGAACTCACAAACCGCAGGATCATGACCTGAGCTGAAGTCACACACCCAACCAACTGAGCCACCCCAGCACCCCAAGTGATTTTGAAGTTTAAGTACTTGATGGAGAACTTAACTTGTTTTATAAACAAAAACAAGCGCCGTGGAGAAAATACAAGCAATTGGATGAGAAGTAATGTCATAGAAGGTGGTTTGCTATTGTAAATATTGTAGACGAGGTATCTTTCTTTGACATTGGATCAAAAAATCTTAAGAAGAGGAAACAGGCCAACTTAGACAAATATTTGAGAGCATGTTATAAGGAAGGGAATAAGAAGTACTATGATCCTGAGAATGGAGTTTTCCAGTGATTCTGAGGAAAAATAAGGAGGCCATTGTGGTTGGAGCCGACTTAGGGACGGGAGACATGTGGTCAAAACAAATGGCCTCATAATCAATGTTACAGAGTTTTAGTGCCATAGAGGGACTGCAGCCTGCAGTTGGCAGTGAGGAGAAAGAGAACACTTACCCAGATTCAGGCCCAGTGGGGTGAAGGCTCAGGGAGACAAAACAGCTGCCCCCTGAATACCTGTAGAGGAAGCCACGTCCTTCAGGGAGATTTAAGTTTAATTGAGGGTGAGTGGAAGGTAATTTGTAGAGAAGAGAGCAGGGAGTTTTATTTATGATGGACCATAAACTCCAGAGGGCTCACTGGAGAGGTTTTAGGAGTTAGGGAAGATGAAAGAAGGAGACATATTAAAGATATGCAAAGATATATAGTAATTAAAATGTGTGCAGTGAGGGGAAATCCGGAAGTCTGGGACTCCCTTTGGTGATTGACACAAACAGGTAATGGGCTTAATGAGATTAGTTCTAGCTGGTCTCAGAGGAAGCAGTGGTAGGGAGGCTGTGTGACAGGGGATGGGTTTGGGGATAGAGTTATGGAGGCTCAAATGGGAAGGTTTTATTCTGAATGTGTAGTCTTATCCCTCCAGACCCCCTGTTGATTTGTTGTTGATATTTTGGGCAGAAAAGAATATATTTTGTGTAAGTATAAAGAGGAATAAAATATCTTTGTGTTCAGAATAAAAATTCTATAAATTTTTGTGTAACATAAATTTTTATTTCAAAATACCTACTGATTCTGGGGTGACTGGGTGGCTCAGTCGGGTAGGCTACTGACTTTGGCTCACGTCATGATCTTGCAGTTCACGGGTTCGAACCCTGTGTCAGGCTCTGTGCTGACAGCTCAGAGCCTGGAACCTGCTTCAGATTCTGTGTCTCCCTCTCTCTCTGCCCCTCCCCCACTTCTGTCTCTAAAAAATAAACATTTAAAAAAATTTTAAATACCTACTGATTTATTTATAAGTCTGAAAAACACTATAACTAAATTCACATTGTACTTGTTATAAATCTGGAATTATTTCAATGGCATTTCAGCTCTCTAAAATATATCTATTCCCCCTTGCCTGCTAGAATGTCCACTCTTAAATTCATTCTCTCGATTTAAGTCAATTCTCAGAAAAGAGACGACCTCTATCATCTGCACATGTGGAAGCAATTTATCCAGGCCCTCCAAGAAGGTGTCTAGAAGATTAGATGTGCAAGAGATTATTGGGAGAAATACCTGTGAGAGAAAATGAGGAGGGGCGCAGAGGAAGATGGGAAGCCATCGGCCTGGTGCACCTCTCACCCCTGTGATGGGGAAGGCTAGAAAGAAAGGTCTTAGGTTACAGTGCAGTTTGAAGACAGTTTCCTGAGACTGATGGGGGTCCTCAAGCTGAAGTCTCCAGCCAGAGGAGCACTGTGTCTCAGAGGAAAGAACCTGCCTTAGTGTCCTTGCTGCACTGAGTCATTGTCTGAGCAGCCAACTGGAGTGTCACCTTGGTGCAGGTGCAGCAAAGGATCCAGAGCATCCTAGCGAGGCCTTTAGTCAATAGTGGTTACTGCAGTAGGAAATCTGAGAGGCACATTTTCTCATCTGCTACAGTAAATTAGCAGGCATCTTCAAATAAGTTTAGTTAAATGCCATGTATGAAGGGCGTGAGATAATGCTGCAAAGACAACTATTGACATAGAAGAGGGTATACAGAAAGCAGAAAGAATCCTTTGGGCAAAGAATGGCATCATGAGTTGAATTTGTGTTCCCTCTGTATTCATTTGTTGATGGCTTAACCTGCATCAAGATGCGATTATATTTGGAGATAGGGCCTTTAAAGAGGTGACTGTTAAAATGAGGCCCCTCGGGTGGGCAGTAATCCAGTCTGACTGGTGTCCTTGTAAGGAGAGGAAATGTGGACACACACAGAGACACCAGGGATGTGTGTGCACAGAGGAAAGACCATGTGAGGACGCAGTGGGAAGGCAGCCATCTGCGAGTCAAGCAGAGATGCCTTAGGAGAACTCAGACCTGCCAACACCTTGGTCTCAGAGTTTTAAACTCTAAAATTAGGAGAAAATAAATTTCTTTTGTTTAAGCCACTCCGTCTGTGAAATTTGCCACAACAGCCTCAGCAAATTAATACAGATGTTTCAACGGTTAGAGCTCCCAACAGGAATGCCCAACCCATAGCATAATATGCCATTGTCACGGGAGCTGCTGGAATGTCCCTTCATTCTTTCATTTATCAGAGAAAGTTTCTGAGGAAGTACTTTAGGAGCACAATTAAAGTTGAGGCTCTACCCATGCAGAGGTCTAAGGTCACAGTTACTCTAAACAGAGAGAAACGCAGGAACAGAGGCTCTGAGTAGGGAAGCAAGACTGGATGAGCGCCTGTCAGGGATGGTGCAGGGGTCATTCCTACAGTATGTAAGGTATTCCCAGAGCCTCTGTGTTGTAGCTGCAGAAGTCACCGTTAACAGTGAGGTCCATTAGTGCCACCGAAAGCATCATTTACTGAGACGCTTTTCACGGTGAGTACAGGCAGGAATTGGAAAACATGGCGGCTCATCGCGTGTGCTTAGGTGATCTTAGAGGCCTTTCTTCATTGCAGTCTGTAGAGTCTGGTTAAAAGGCAATTTAGTGAAATGAGAGCAGATTGGCAAAGTGTCTAATCCTCTGATTTAAAAATAAACAGTGTGGAAAACTGTAACTTGTGATATACCTGTCATCGATGAAGAACACTGTATCCCATTCTAAAAAAGGATCTGATTTTTTCCAACTTCGTTCGAGAAGTTATGCCCTTAATCTTCCAAACTTATTAAAACTGGTTTAGATGCAAGATAATATGCTTAAAGGAGTTCTTACACCTAATTTAGTGAACGCAAAGAACAGAATTTAGTTTTTCTTTTTTTATGATGCATACTGTACACAAATCTAATTAGAGACAAACTTTGTTCTTCATACAACAAGCTGAGAATTATCAAAATTAACACCAAAGGCCCTTGTTAAGTAGAAATGGATGTAGGTCAGAAATAGCCATGATTAGAACTACAGATTTAGAAACTAACAAATTGAAGATATGTATATAAAATGAATAATGTAATTTCCAATTTTGAAAAGAATAAACACAAGCTTACATTTGGATTAATATTTTCACAGGCAGTTTACCTAGAAAATATGTGTAACAGAAAAGAAACCTGATTGTCTGTGTCAGTTATATTGGTCAATTCTGCTTTTAAGCCATACCCATGTAGCAGTAAAATCAATTTTCTTTGACATACACATTATGTCTCAATAAGTAATGGACTAATCAGATGTTTTATATGGTTTCACTTTGAAGAGAAAGAGGCACATAATCTTCCTGAAAGTCAGAAATGGCAGACATTCAGGGGTTCAGTGATTCTGAAGGTGGAAAGAAAACAGGATGCTTAACATGTTGAAAAGAATTACACTAAAATGTTTACCAATGATGCTCCGCCTTTACACGTGACTTTGACAGTCCACGTCTTAACCTATTGGCCTCAGTGGAATCCAAGGAAAAATGTTCTTTAGAAGCAGTAAAAAATATACCATGGTTTATCTTAACTTCTAGATTAGATTGTTTATGCTTACTTTCCTTGAGCTGTCTACAGTAGAGATTTAATTTTCTAAGCACAATTCCAGGCTTGAGTATTTATGCAACTTATGCAGGTGGCATCAATGAGACTGTTAGGATCAAGTCTGTAGTTTAACTACTTGGGCTTGAATTTCAACACCGGCCTTTATTATCTATGTAACCATGAACCACTTAACCACTGTGCATGTCAGTTATTTTATCTGTAAAATTTGAGTAATAATAACGACTTATTAAAGGGCTCTTAGGAGGATTGAAGGCATTATTTCACGTAAAGCAGTTCTAGCAGGCATAGGCACTGATAAGTGTCTGATACATATTAGCTTTCCTATTGCCTGAGCTCCAGAAAACATCCAAAGCAAAGGGTGCAGTGGCTGGTACTCTTGGTATATGGCAGAGCCCAGTCCAGGGACACATTCTCTAGTTTCTGAAGCTAGCTCAGAAGGTGATTCTGACCAGAGAATGTCACAAAACTGGCCAAGGCTCAGAGCTTCCTGAGATCTGCAGAGAGATGGACGGGTGAATTCCACTGAGCCTCCTGTATCTCCTGACGTAAATCCTGACCAAAGGGTCTTTTTGCTGTACCTGCTCTTTAACACGTTTCGATCTCACACTATCAAGCTATGAAGATATTAACATTCCATTTCTATGAACAGTTTTTACTAAGTGCATCCCATCCCTCCATGGCTTCACAACCTCCAAGCTTCTCAGCAAGGCCTACGACACCTCTAGCCTGGTGTGCCTTGCATCCACCTTTCCCAGAATCATTACCTATCATGGCATCCTGCTCCCGTAACTCTCTGGTTACAAGAATCTGGTGACAGGAATCACATGAGCAAGCTTGAAGTGGACTTTTTGCCAAGCAAGATTAGAATGACTCCAGCCTTGACTCACATTTGATTTATTTATTATTATTATTGTTTTAACGTTTATTTTTGAGAGAGAGAGACTGAGCACAAGCGGGGGAGGGGCAAAGAGAGACGGAGACACAGAATCTGAAGCAGGCTGCAGGCTCCGAGCTGTCAGCACAGAGCCTGACACGGAGCTCGAACCCACAAACCATGAGATGAAGACCTGAGCCGAAGTTGGACGCTTAACTGACTGAGCCACCCAGGCGCCCCCTTGACTCACATTTAAACTGCAACCCTTGTGAAAGACCTTGAGACAAAACCAATGGATTAAGCTACTCCCAAATTCCTAATTTGTTGTTTGGGGCAAAGTGGCATTTTGTTATGTGGCACTTTGGCCACTTTTGTTACATACAAACAGATAACTAGTACACTAACAAAAAAGAGGGAAGAAGCCACAAGTGAAAAGCTTGAAAGTTGTCACTCCATCCTAACAGCGAGTAAAACATGAACAGATTGAAAAACCGGCAACTCTTCTTAGTGCGTAAGACAGGGGCGAACACAGGGCCAGCTGTTGCCCCAGAATCAGTTAGGCTGAAGCTTGAGTTAGAAAGTTGGAAGAAGAGCTGAGGTTAGAGAGGAAGTGTGGCGTCCACTACTCTGATGCCTTCAGGGCTAGCAGACAAGCAGGGAGAACAGGAGAAGCAGCTGGAGACCCTAGCATACTCTTTGGCAAAGCTAGGAGGGTGCAAGCTAAGGGGAGTAAGGTCCAAGTGCTTATGACAAAGCCTAATTGTGATGCCAAGGGTTGGAATTCCTGAGAAAGTGCGGAAGAGTGCAGAGAAGGATATTGTGATGGACAGTGAAACAGACCAAACTCCCCTGCCCATCAAGAAGTTAATGCCCAAGCTCAGGCATGAGCCCGCATCCTTCAGGAGATACAGCAGATTGGGTGCCTAGGAAAAGTGGCCATTGTAGTGCCCAGGTGGGTGTTGCCCAGGACACCAGATTACCCTTGAAATACGGTACTTGGTTAATGCAGGAACAGCATGTATTCTTGTGTTCTAAACAACATGCGAAGCATCTGCCAAAGGTGTCTGGGGCCATCCACTGGTGTTTCTATTTGGTGATAGATTGGCAAGTTGATTATATTGCCCCCCTCCCTTCAAATGAGGGTTCTAAGTATGCCTTGGTTTATGTGGACATTGTGTCTGGTCTAACCCAAGCTTTCCCCTGTCACTGTGCAAACCAGTCTGTCACCATCAGGGGATTAGAGAAACTGAGTACCATGAACAGATACCTTTGTCGAAAATATAGTGATGGGGGGGGGGGTCCACATTTCAAAGGTCATGATGTGCAAGACTGGGAAAAGAACCTGATATTGAATGGACATTCCATCCCCCCTATAAACCACAACCAGCAGGGCTGGTAGAAAGGAAACATGAAGTATTAAAGCAGCAGGTTAAATTACTAACAGGTGAAACCACCTTGGCCAAGTGGACTAAAGTACTGCCCAGCCTTTGATACATTTGAATGATCAGCTGGTAGATCCTGTTGCCCCTCATGCCAGACTGGGAGCCCTGCAGAGACACCCAACACCTTAAAGGTACAAAAGTCACAGAAGATAGAAGTTGGCCGGACTCTGACCACGGATCAATGTGCTGTGCTGCTGAGAACACCAGGCATAATCGCGCCTGGGAAAGGTGTCATCTACTGGAATTTGCGGTGGGATGTTCCCATCGGGATGGGTGAGTTACTTCATACTCCTGGGGGAGGGGGAGCTACTCAGTCTCCCCTGGGGTCCCATTGTCCTGCTGCAGGCTGGACGTGTGGAAGCACATGGTACCTGGGATGGAACGCACACCATTGCATGATGGGAGAATGCAGGTGTCCTGATCTGGCACATCCCGCCCCCACCATAGCTCCTCATGCCTGGTGGTGCTGCCTCCCCAGCCAACATGTATAGATGCACAACCAGGGGAAGTTTCTAAAGCTGCAGCCACATTAACATCTAAGGATCAGGCCACAGCTATAATTATTTTTTTTTAATGTTTATTTTTGAGAAAGGCAGAGACAGAGGGAGACAGAGAATCCCAAGCAGTCTCCGCACTGTCAGTGCAGAGCCCAGCGTGGGGATCGAACTCATGTGAACTGTGAGATCATGACCTGAGCCAAAATCAGAAGTTGGATACTTAACTGAACCATCCAGGCACCCCGGTCACAGCTATAACTCTTATAGAAGGACAGTGACCAAGTGGGCTCGACCAACAGTTGGGTATGTTGGCAGCTGCCCCTCTCTAGCTTATCAGGTTGCCATGGGGGGTATCACCGGAGAGGGGACTGGAAAGCCTAGAACAGTACATTGAGGAAAACAAGCTAGGACTAGTACTCTTCATTCATCTGATGTCACCAGTACTGATCCAGAAAACTGGCTTGTGGCTCACACTGTGGATAACACCTGACAAGGGTATTCTTTTTCTGTCAAACTACATGGGCAGCCCATCAAACTGATGACCAGGAAGGCACTTAAAATACCACCATCAGAGCACTCAGATTGGAATAAGTTCATGTAGCTCACACCAGGTAAAGGACATTTGAGCATCAGGGTACCCCTATGCTGGAAACAGAAATATCACTCTAAGCAGAACCAACCCAGTTGTGCCAGGAATACGGGATGGATATGAATGGAACCATCCAGTCATTCTGTCACATTAAAGGAGAGCCAGTGGTTTGGCACTGACCCATTACTCCCCTTCAGGTATTCCCTGGGTAGCCCTGAATGGGACCCAGTGGTTGTGTGGCCCAGTCCATGGCCATGGCTTCCACTTGGGTGGTTGGGGCACTTGCACCCTTGTTCTCCCTGGGCACAGAGGAGAATCCTCCCACTGTAACAAAAATTTGTAACCTCACTCTCCTCAAGAAAGAGGGCACATTCTGTTTCTTCTGGTATGATCATTTAGCTACTGTTTTTGTCCCCGCCATTAGCCTGAGGGCATGTGATAGCACGCTTAGAAGCCCTTACTACGTTCAGTAACAAGCCCTAAATGATAGCTGCCAATGGCTGTCTTTAGTGAACACTGAAAGGTCTCTAATTGGAAAAGCTGTGCTCCAAAATAGAACCGCCTTAGACATTATTATTGCCTCGCAAGGAGGTACCTGTGTCATTATAGAAACAGACTGTTGTGTGTTCATACCTGATGAGTCTGCTAATGTATCCTCTTTACTAAATCGCAGGAGGATGCAAATGAACTCTGAATAATCCTCAGCCTGGAGGACTCAGTAAATCAGTGGGCTCTTGGTGGGAAAAAAGTTACTTATTTTGGGAATCATTATCTTAATCTGTGCTTTTTTTTTTTTTTTTTTTTTTTTTTTTTTTTACGAACCTGAATTATTTCCATGGTATCTGCTTTCAAATGTAGCCAGATAGCTGCCAAATGAGCCACCTCCATGCTAGTGAAGCCCCTTGCTGACCATGCCAGGCCCATTGCAGAAGAGGGAGGCATGAAAAATTTTAACATCCAGTCGGTCTTGAGGGTTGGAGTGTCTGGGGAGGTCATCAAGAAGACATGGTCACAGGTTGACCGGCAAGTTGGCCCCGGGCCATGGGAGGCTCCTCCACCCTCTCCATCTTTGAAACATGCACCCTGCCTCCTGTTCCCAGAGCCGGCCACCTCCAAAGATGCTGCCTTGAGTAAGCAAGTGTTGTTGAGTCCGTCTGAGCTGTATACATGATGGAACCCTGTTAAGGTCTCTCTATAAATGTTTGAGATCATGGCGAGTAGGTGCAGAGATCTAGTGGTCTTGTGGCCACCTAGACAAGCCTCATAAGTAAGTTCCCTTGTGCATTAAACCTTCTGCCCACAGATCTGGATGGCTGCCTCTTTCCTTGGTTTCCCCCTGCCCTCCATGTACAAGGCCAATTTTAAATTTCACCCAAGCAACTACCGAATTTGTGAACCAACATCTGTTGCCAGTAGACCTGCTTGCATGAAATGTTAAAAGAAGTTCTTTAGTGAGAAGGAAGATAAAATAGGTTGGGAACTCGGAGCTGTATAATGAAAGGAAGAGCATCAAAGAGGAAATAGGTGAAGGTGAAATGAAAGCTTTTGTTTTTCTTATTCTTTTTGAATAGTCACCATGCTCTATGCTACATTCTCAGAACTTGTATCTCTCACAACTGGAAGTTTGTGCGCTTTGATCACCTTCTTGTTTTCTTCTATTTTTCTTATTCTTAACTGATCTAACATAATGGATTGTTCAAAATGATAATGGCAAAGTATTTGATTATGTATGCTTATATATATGTGTTATGCGTATACAGATGTAGATGTAGATTTCCTTAGTAGAAGTAGAAGTGAAATGAATGACAACAATACAGGGACAGGAGGGAGCAATCAGGATTATTTTGTTATTATAAGAAATATGTCATTTATTTTAGCAAATGCTAATCTCCTTATCCCAGAGAAAGGGGGGGGGGAATTTCAAAATTGGCTCAAGATTTTTTTTTATAAGAGGTGTCAAAACAAAAATTAAGTGAAAGGAAAAAATTGTGTATTTTTTAAAGTTGACAAATCAGGTAAAAGAGAAAATATGTTTTAATTTTCTTGTCGGAATGAAAGCTTAGCAATCAACAGGTTCCTAGTTTCAAAAGAATCCACCTATGTCAAAAGTGAGAGACGGACGGACCTACAGATGTAGGAAGCTGAAGGTTAATACTGACATAACTGGGAACCAGAATAGGAACACAGAGAAGTGGTCCCAAGCTTCTCAATTAGTATTATCGGTGGCTGTTGCCATGTTATAAGTGTGTTCTGTGGCCTTGTTGCAAACCGCGAGACATTTTTGCAAATAAATATTAATAAGTACATATGTATACAAGTTCTATGAGATGCATTCTAAGAAAATAATCCATATTGGAAGCAACAGAAGTCTTTAAACTTATAAATTCAATATATGTTCTTAGCCTTTCTAAAATATCCAAATATCACATCATTTGAAAATGAATCCAATAATGTTTTCCAGAGTTTGTAAGTATTGGACTATTCACTAAAAGCTAAAGTCCTTTGTAAATACTTTAACAGCAGAATCTCACATAGAAGATGTGAATGTTGTATAATACTCTGATCCGAACACAGAAATTGATATAAAAATCTAAGTTAGCAGAAGTAATACTGATTTTAATGGTAAAACCAAATGAGAACAAGCACACAAATATTCTCATTCTTAAAAAGTGGGATGAGCTTATATGGTGCCAAAAGTACCCTAACACCAATTAGAAGATTCTTTTTGGCTCACCTTAACAGTTCAACCAACAAAATCCTAAAATGAAAGAAAATTTTCTTCATCTGTAATATTTGTCATGGAACAAAAATCAACTATCAGAGAAGGGCACCTATATGTATGTGTACACACACACACACACATATTATTTTAAAACTTCAAATTAAGCATGGTAACTTTTAAATATTAAATGAGTTATATTTGGGGGGGTGCCTGGGTGGCTCAGTTGGTTAAGCATCAGACTTCGGCTCAGGTCATGATCTCACAGCTTGTGAGTTCCTGTCCCGCATGGGGCTCTGTGCTGACAGCTCAGAGTCTGGAGCCTGCTTTGGATTCTGCATCTCCCTCTCTGCCCCGACCCCACTCATGCTTTGTCTCTCTCTTAAACTTAAAAAAACTTTAAAAAAGTTTTTTAATAAACATATTGCATTTTTTAATTACTAGGTTATTTTATTTAGCAGTTATTTTGTGTATATATATCAAGTAAAAATTATTTTCCATTTTATTTTTGATGATTAGTTTTATGTGTTGGCTACGGTACCCAATTATTTAATCAAAGCTAATCTAGGTGTTGCTATAAAGATATTTTGTAGATGTTGTTAAAACCTACAATAATTTGACTTCAAGTAAAGAGGTTTGCCTTCAATGATACAGGTAGACTTCATCCAATCAGTAGAATGCTTTAAGGGCAAAACCTGAAGTTTACCAAAGAAGAAGAAGAAATTCTGCCTCAAGACTAAAACCTCAAGCCCTCCAGCCTGCAGACCTGCCCTACAGATTTCAGACTTGTCAGCCCCAACAATCACAAGTCGATTCCTTAAAATTAATCTCTTAACACACACACACACACACACACACACACACACACACACACACACATACACATTGATTTTTGTTTCTCTGGAGAACCCCCACTGATATAGTACTGAAATATAACATCTTAATACAGTATTTGTACATAATACTAACACCTACCTATTATGCTTATATTTTTACCAAAAAAAACCTTTAAAACTGTCAGTTAATCCTGTGCTAGAAAAAAAAATGACTTCTTGCCTATCATTGTGATTATTTGTTATCATTTCCGAAGAGTAACGTGTGTCAGGAGTTTAGAAACATGAATAGGCATTTAACCACAGAGAATAGAGTGGAATGGAATCTGAACTAGTCAAATCCGGTTAAGAATATATTGGGGGGGGGGGGCTCTTCCGCCACCATTTGAAATCCAGCTCCATACAATGCTCCACCACGGCTGTTGCCGTGACCCAGACTGTGCGCCAGCAACCCCCCACCCACCCCCCGCAGCCCACAGCTCCACCACCATGGAGGACATGAACGAGTACAGCAGCATACAGGGATTCGCAGAGGGATCCGAGATCAACCGCGAGCAAGAATCCGCAGGATGACGGCAAAATGTTTATTGGAGGCTTGAGCTGGGATACAAGCAAGAAAGACCTGACAATATTTGTCTCGATTTGGGGAAATCGTAGACTGTACAATAAAAACAGATCCAGTGACTGGAAGCTCGAGAGGATTTGGATTTGTGCTTTTCAGAGACGCTGCTGGTGTTGATACGGTTTGGGAACTGAAAGAACACAAACTGGATGGCAAATTGATAGACCCCCAAAAGGGCCAGAGCTTTAAAAGGGAAAGAACCTCCCAAAAAGGTGTTTGTGGGTGGATTGAGCCACGGTACTTCCGAAGAACAAACTGAAGAATATTTTGGAGCCTTTGTAGATATTGAAAATATTGCACTGCCCGTGGAGACAAAACCAAATGAAAGAGGACTTTGCTTTATCACATACACCGATGAAGAGCCAGGAAAGAAATTGTTAGAAAGCAGATATCATCAAATTGGTTCTGGGAAGTGTGAAATCCAAGTTGCACAACCCAACGAGGTCTATAGGCAGCAACAGCAACAACAAAAAGGAGGAAGAGGTGCCGTGGCTGGTGGACAAGGTGGTACTAGGGGTCATGGACAAGGTCAGGGCCAAAACTGGAACCAGGGATTTAATAACTGTTATGATCAAGGATATGGAAATTATGATAGTGCCTTTGGTGGTGATCAAAACTATAGTGGCTGTGGCTGTGATTATACCGGGTATAACTAGGGAGACTGTGGATATGGACACAGATATGCAGACTACAGTGGCCAACAGAGCACTTATGGCAAGGCTTCTGGAGGGGGTGGCAAGCCATACTAAAGGAGGACTTTGGAGAAAACAGGAGGAGATTGCTAAACCCATCTTGCAGGACGGACGGCATTGAAGATCAGCCTTCTGTTGATCTAAGGTGATTATTTTGTAAAAGACTTCGTAGCGTACAAGACACAACTGTGTCCAACTGTATATAGCCGCCAATTAGTTTTCTTTGTTTTTACTTTGTCTTTTGCTCTCTGTATTATGACTCAATGTGGAGTTGTGTTTATACAAATTTTATTTGTGTGATTTCATGTTAAACCTCAAATAAATGCTTCCTTATGTGATTGTTTTTCTGCATCAGGTACTAAAAAGCTCTGTGAAAGTGTAACTGAAAATAAACAATAATTAAGGCACAGTTTATTTTGTAGGGAATATTGGTCCATAGGGAGAAATGGTGGTCCTTTTTTGAATAGCCAGCTACAGTGTCCCCCTGTTCCCCATTTTTCTTAGATGTATTCTATATTCTGAGGCTTCATTTCCCTGCTAACTGAGGTTTCCACCACACCTTTAATATTTCTCTGTGCATTTGGAGACCTTGTCATAGTGTTGTCATTAGTGGAAGCTTTCTAGCCGACCATGAATCTTCTGGATTATATTGTGAAGAAGTGTGCCTTTTTAGCACAAAGCATGTTGGTAGTTCCTTTTCATAAATAGAAGCAGTTGTGCTTTGTTCCTGTCTCTGGAAAGCCATTGGTTATGACACACTCAATCAGAATCTGGTCTGTTAGAAAGAGCTTTGGCTAATCGTAATACCATGACATTACTTGTTTTCTTGATTAAAACATCCAGATATACCCAGGGAAAAGGCAGTCTTAAACAGTGTGTTGGAGCTACAGTTTAAGAGTATCAGAAATTGTTACAAGGATTTTGGCAGAGAGGTATGAGGTGGTTAAAATTTGAGCAAAAGTGAGATGCAGATATTTGAAGTAGGGACTTGAGGAAGTCGGTTGTATTCTACTGGTATTGTCGCAGCAAGCACCAAACTGAACAAAATGTTTTCTTGTGGGGCGTTTTTTAGGAAGCTATATTGGGTGTTAACTGTTAATGTGGTGTGAGCTCTTAGAAAAAGTCATGCTAGTAGGTTTCATCATTTTTAATGCATTAGTGCTTGAGCTGCGTAGTTAAACATCCCGTATTCAGACATAGGAAGGAGTCGTGAGGAAAAGTATACTTTAAATTTTATGTATGTCGATGCAAATCTAAGGTGACCCGAGTTATTACAACAGATTTTCCTGGTGAGTCAAAAAGCAGTTTTAACTGTAGATTTTGAAGAATTTCCTGGGTAAATTTAAGCTTTAAATTTTATATTCACTGTCCTTGGATTTAAGGTTTTTTTGTTTTGTTTCTGTGGTTCTACATTAGCCTTTAGGATTGGCATACGGGTTCTTGTGCAGAGTAGTTGACCTCACCTTCCAGGAAATGTAAATTTTTTATGCTGCTGAACCTGCCTTTTGTTTTATTTGGTGCCTGCAACTTTCTTTGTTTAAGGATGTTTGTACTTGCTAGCTATCAAGTGACACTGCACTTGGCCTTGTTTTGCTCTTGTTTTGCTGTTTGACCTTAAACCTAGGCCAAGTACCAATGTTGGTTATTGCAAGGGACTGCTTATTCTTTCAACAGGCAACCTTAGGGAACAAGGGAGATTTTCATTTTAAGTTATGTTGTCAAAGTCTGTCGGTGCAGTGTCTAGGGCAGTGAATCCTGTTAAGTTCAAATTTATGATTAGGTGACAAGTTGACGTTGAGATTGATTGTCCTTTCCCTGATCAAAAATGAATAAAGGTTTTTTAAACAAACAAACAAAAAAATGTTTGGGGGCATTATTCTCATGGGTTTTTTTGGAGAAAACTCAGGGACTACTGGGTGGGGAGGGGCAGCCATCAGAAGGGAGCATTGTTCCCTTGCTGTCAAATTCTAGTCTTCACCTATACTGGCTGACTTCACACTTGATTTATACATCAGGTCTCTATATACAGCTTTATTCAAACATAGGATCCCACTGCTGCAGATTGAAAATCATTGCCTTGCCAAATAAATCGCAATCAGGTTAGATCGGAGGCATATGGGTAATAGAAGTGAGGAAATGGAGGGGTGCCTGGGTGACTTAGTAGGTTCGGCAACTGACTTAAGCGTAGGTCGTGATCTCACAAGTTGTGAGTTCAAGCCGCACACAGGACTCTATGCTGACAGCTCAGAGCCTGGAATCTGCTTTGGATTCTGTGTCTCCCTCTCTCTCTGCCCCTCCCCCATTCTCTCCCTCCCTCCCTCTCTCTCTCTCTCTCTCAAAAATAAGTAATAAAACATTATTATTCTTTTTTAAAGAAGTGAGGAAATGGATACCGCATGAACAACCCAACCTCTCCTTCCTTTTCATAAAGAAAATGTCACAGATTTTTGAAGTCCGAGTTTGGGAGCTATTTTCCTCTTTCCTAAAAAACAGCCATTATTTTAGATAGAAAAGTTTTCCCAAGTCAGAAACTTTCTTCAGAGTTTTTTTTTCTTTTGATTTTTTTAAATAAACAAGTTCTCGAGAATTATCAAAATTAATTTTACAAAAGGAAAATATCATTTTAGGGGCGCCTGGGTGGCGCAGTCGGTTAAGCGTCCGACTTCAGCCAGGTCACGATCTCGCGGTCCGTGAGTTCGAGCCCCGCGTCAGGCTCTGGGCTGATGGCTCAGAGCCTGGAGCCTGTTTCCGATTCTGTGTCTCCCTCTCTCTCTGCCCCTCCCCCGTTCATGCTTTGTCTCTCTCTGTCCCAAAAATAAATAAAAAACGTTGAAAAAAAAAATTTAAAAAGGAAAATATCATTTTAATGTGAGAAATCAATATGAATAAATATTAAATTATCCTTAATTTCTGTTTTCTTCCCTCCGTTGTCCTAATTGTTTAAGAATCTCCTAGAGCTCGTGTTCATCATCACCTTTGCCACATTCTGCTTCTGTGGTTATGATTCCATCAGGTTTTCCACTCTAATAAAATCTCTGTTTGTGGATTTATAATTTCATTTCAAGTCTTCCCTACAGAATGACAACCTTTGCCCAGTAGACAGCTTCTTTATTTTAAATTCAAGAGGAATATGCCAAGTAGGTTTCTCACTAATACACATATAGCTCAGTGTTCCTTTAGTAAGACGTTATGTTTATTTTTTTCATAATTCAGCAACTGATTTAGTATTAGGCCTCTTTAGAAAATCTGAACTCAAGAACAAGGCAGGTCCTCACTCAGCCATCATCAAAATAACGCACCGAGGTTTAGCGTCTTGATATGCTCAAGCCTTACGTTTCTAAATCATTTAATGTGACCTTACCTTCTTGGAGAATGGAGAGATTTCCTGAGGCTAAGCCAGTTAAAGTTGCTTGGCATTTGTGCTATTTTGGGAGGTAATAAGCTATTCCCTCCGTGTTCAGTGTCACAGACCCTAGTGTTTACACCATATTATAAAACCTGATGACAGACAGCATAGCACCAGCTGGCAATGTGACCTTTCTCTCCCTTAGTGATTCTGTACAAAGCAGGCCCTTTCCTCTTTGTCTTTCTGCATCCTCCCTCCATATAGTCTTGGCCTCAGCTTTTGTGGAATCAGTGAATTAAATGAGATTATACAGATGAGACAGCGTGAGTGTGATTGAAAGTATTTGTATGACTTGATGGCCACCTGAAGTCTTAGCTTCCTCTCCTGATGCCTGATGCCTTCATTTTCTTTATTTGGTTGATAGGCAACAGGGTAAAGTGAGAAGTGTGTGCCTTGTGACAATAGATCTGGATTTGAGTTCATGTCAAAACAGGAACTAGTGATGAATGATGGCAGAACGATTTGACCTGTCTGAGCTTCAGGTCCCTCATCTGTAAACTGGGGGGTTAAAATACCCACTTCTGAATCTATCTTTATGAGTGTTATAAAGTGTTGGCATCCAGTAGGCCTCAATGCATTATAGTTATAATAATGATAAGGATTAACTTTTCCGCAAAAATGGTATTGATGAAGAGTTTAATTTTGATCATTTTAATACTCACCAAGAGAGAATGGGCCAAACTGGTTCATTCTTCACCGACTACTGCCGTTGGATGGAGGAAACAATCACCAGAGATAACCTGGAATATGGCCAAATGGAGATTTGCTTCTTGCGAGTTGACTGGCAGGCACTCAGAACTCTGTTATCTACACTCCTTTCTGACACTGGTGTATAACTCCTGTGTTCATCAGAGTCCAGACAGTGGCAAAAGAAATGAGAGGAAAAATTTTTTTTATCAATCCCAGTTTAAAAAAAAAACACTCTAGTAAAAACAGAAATTTCTGGAGGAAAAAAAAAGTTCAGATTAATAAATGGAATACAGTGGTTGCTTCTCTGTATAGCATGAAGCTTTTGAGAATCACAGGCCTAGTATGAAACAGGTCTGAATTTAAACTTTATTTCTGGGGGCACCTGGCTGGCTCATTTGGTAGAACATGTTACTCTTGATCTCAGGGTCATAAGTCCGAGCCCCATATTGGACGTGGAGCTGACTTAAAAAAAATTAAAAATATATGAACTTCCTGCCTTCCTCCTTTACATATTATGAGAAACCTGAAAAATATGAAAAGGGACAGAGTTTATGAGGATGACGGACAATTGAAAAATATTTGGAAATATCGTCGTCAAATGTTAAATCTTAAAACTTGAACCTACTTATACATAGTTGGATAGAGTGTCTTCACATGTTGTGATATCCCTATAAAAATTACTTTTACCCATAATATCAATGTTCAAACACTTTGTAGAACAGCAGGACAAGTTATTACAGAACATGTTCAGAGTCCATTACAATCTAAGCTGGAAAATGTTTTAAATAAAACCCCAAATTCTCATTGATTCTTTCCCATAGCTTATACATTTTGGAGTAATACAGCTCAAATTCCTGTTTGCATCCTGCTTTTAAAACCCTCACTGCTCAGTGGGTTGGCTGCTCTGTTGCCTATTCTGTAAGCAACCTTGGCTTTCCATCTCAGAAGGAATCAATGGAGTGGGGGGGTGGGGGCAGGACTCTTTTCAGGATATTTTGTTCTCCAAGACAAAATCACTAGTCATTAAAAAAAGTATTATTATATACCATATACTTTCAAGTAACTAAATAACAATGAACTCAACATTAACTCTGTAAACATTTCAGTTTGCAAGGCACTATTCCTTCATATTTTATTTCTGACCTGTTTAAGGGCACCAAAATATTCTAGGACACCAACAGATAAGCCAAACAGTAGTTAAAAAGTTTATTGCCTCTAATACACTGGTATTAAGCAAAAGGAGGAGAAATAAGTCAATAATCATAAATGGATTTTCTACCAAATGAAAAGCATTATCATGAAAAACAATTATACTCCTAGAGTTTACCATCAAAAAGCTTATAATCTAGTAATTAACCTTTTACGGCAAATGCCATACTGGGTGTTATTCCTTTATCTGGAAAGGATGTAAACCGTAATCTTAAAAGTGACACTGGTCACATTCCAGATTGCTAAAATAATGTAGGGACAACCTCAGTACGTGAAGAAATCAGTTTTTCTTAAAATTAGGTCTTCTAGATGATAATTTTATCATGAAAATTTAAAACATAAGACTACTACATTCTAAACAAGCAATAACATGAAGAACAGCCTTCAAACTCAAACACCTGGAGATTTCATTATCTGCTTGCGCATTCCCCCAACTAGATGTGCCTTTCATACAGAAGAGTTTATTAAGAGCATAGTAAACAAAAGGCTGTTTTGCTAGCCAGAGAAAACTGTTCAACATCTTTGGGAAGTATCCAGAGACTATTGTTTCCTCATGTGCTGCATCAGGAAGAATTTTGTGGGTTATCAAACATAACCCCATGCTCTCAGTCGAATCACTCCCTCATTCATATGTGATATCAATAATGTGAACTGCAGTGTTGTTTCTGAGGAATATATCGATGTGCCATGATTCATGGAGAATTAAGGGAAGCAGAAACTGCTGATAATGGAAGTGCGTTGAATTTGTTTTATTTCTATTTGGTAGCAGTGGTGGTTGGATATTTGAGGAGAGGAGGCCAAGGAAGAGAAAGATAAGAGCTCCTATGTCTATAAATCAAAAAGTCAAACTACAGTAATACACTCAATCAGAGTTAAGAATTAAAAAGAGAGAGAGAGAATAAGATAAATAAAAATTGATAGGAGAAGCTAATTAACTACTCCAAGTGTATATATAATAATAACTTTAGCAGAGTAAAGAATACCTATTTCAAAGTGACAGTTACCATTAAACTTATAGTATAAGGTAAATCCATTAAAATCACAACAATTAAAGGGATACCTAATTTTATCATCACTATTTAATATTATATAAACATAGTTCAACGCAATGAGGTAAAAATATGGAAATCAAAGACTTACATGTTAGAAATGAGAAGGTAAATTTGCATGCTCTATGATTATACATAAAATTTGCAACAAAATCAAGTAAAACACTGTTCAGATTCATTAAATTAGAGAAAATGAGCAACATAAAATTAGCACAAATAAATGAATATAATTCTAAATGGAACGAAAGGGGGAACGTGTATTGATATCAGGTGCTAGTCTACAGAAGGCACAATAAACTAGTCTTACATTTTTATGCGGTGCCAAATGTGGTATCTGTGCATATAAGCCCAAGTCGCTAGAAGTACAAAAAGAGTCTGATAACTCAGTATTATAATAGGAAACTTTAATATATTTTTTCTGGATTTTACTGCTTAAGCAGATATAGTATAAATAAGTTACAAAGCAGAGGTTACCAATAATGGCCAGTGGATGTAAAGGAATCCTTGATTTTCTTTTAGGGGGGCCAGGAACTCCTTGAATTGATAGGTGATATTTTATGAATACATTTTATGTATCTTCTACAGAAGAGTACTCCCCACCTAAGGTACTCTGAGATGCAAAAAGTGTTAATTGGTATAAAGTGTCTAGATAATTTCATCAAGGTATTTCATGTGTATGTGCATATATATATACACACACACACACACACACACACACACACACACACACACACATACACACACATACACACACACACACACACACACACACATATATATATATATATTCAACCACTTTACCATAAAAAGAAATTGTGGGATATCTATAAAAATCTATGACGATGCACTATATACATCTGCACATACAGATACATATGCAGAGTATGACTTGAACTCCTTCTCTAACACATTTAAAAGGCCACATTCTCTAACCATGACTCAACAATAGTAGAACTTAAAAGAATAATTTCTAAAATCTAAACACTTGAGAAAATTAATATGTTCTTTTTAAAAAATTTTTTAAAGTTAATTTATTTTTATTTTGAGAGAGAGAGAGGGGGGCAGAGAGAGACGGAATGAGAGAAAGTGCCAAGCAGGCTCTGCACTGTCAGCATGGAGCCAAATGGGGGGCTCAAACTCAAGAAACATGAGATCATGACCTGGGCCAAGATTAAAAGTCTGACACTCAGCTAACTGACTGAGCAACCCAGGAACCCCGAAATTAATATACTCTTAAAAATTAGTACGTCTGAATAAACCATAGGCTAAGAAAATGTGAAATGTAATATAATATGTCAGAAGTTGTGATATCCAGCTGTCCTCAAAGGAAAATTTAAATCTTTAAAAGCTTCTATTATTGAAACTTTTTATGAAGCTAAATAATTGATTTAATGTAAGAATTAAGAAAATTAAATAAAAAGAAAAGCACAAGATATGGATAATGATGGGCAGAAATTAGAAAGGAAAAAGAAATTTCATTAATAAATGAAGCAGGAGCTGGTGCTCTCAAATTGTCATTAAGATATCCAAAACCCTAGCAAGTCTAAAAAACGGAAATACATGAGAGGAAATGCCAAAGTAAAGTAAAAAAACAAACAAAAAAACCCATTATATTCAAGGAATAAGAGGATTCCTTTTTTTAATGAAAGGAACACTGCTGTAAAACACCAATTTAGTTCAAAATGCAGGAAAAAATAGAAAAAATTCTATGAAAATATGAATTACTATTTTTCAAAGACATTAAGGAAATGAAATAGAGCCATAACTGTGACTGACGATCAAACAACTACTCCCAAAACACACTAATCAAGGGTTGTCTTAGATAAAATTCTGTCGTCAAAGAAAAATTATTCTGGTGCCATTCATATTGTTATCGAGCAAAGAAAGATATTACCATAGATGCAGATATCCTAAATAAAATATTAGCAAATGGAATCCATCAGACTAAGATAGCCTTACACAGGAGAGTTTATTAAGAATGCAAAGATTATTTAACATTCAGAAATACATGATGATGGTGATGATTGTAACAAGGATGAATTTAGGATCAAATTATTTATTTCAATAGATACCAAGAGATCATTTGATACAATTAATCATCCTTTAATTTAAAAAGTCTTTGATAAATAAGAAAAAGATATCTTCCTTCTTAACACTAAAAAGAGTTGATTAAAACAAAGAGCAAATATTCCCTTTTAAGGAACATAAAAGACAAGACTACCATCTGTAACCATGGCTGTTAGCTAACAGTCTTCTCTAGGTCTTTATAAAATCTGTATCTATAAGTGTATTCTTTCTAGGGAAGCTGTACTACTACTCGGTTTCAGACACAGTGGAAGAGAGTTGGGGAGGAATAAGAAATCCTTATTGTATTGGCAAGAGACTAGCAGGGCTTTTCTATGTAATTAATTCTTCACCAGATGGTTACTTAATGCCTGCTCTCTGCCTGTCCCTTTTGTGATTCAGGTATAAATAGTGCAAAGAGGGTTTCTGGATTTTGATCATTTCTATTATTTCCAGTTTAGTGATCTAGAATCCAAAGACTTTTGAACCAAGTTGCTGTTAGCATACCGCTTTAATGCTTACCCTAAATAAGTCCTACAACTTTTAGCAACCAAAGGATGTTTTGCTGAAAAGCAACTGAGTGTTTAAAAGCACAGCACCAAACAGCCTGAGAGGAAACACCGCTCTATCACTTACCATGTGACTCTGGGCAAATTATTTGCTCTCCCTGTGACTCTGTTTTCTCAACTATAAGTGGGAATAGTAACGATACTCTTGTGTCGTAGGGTAGTTGTGAGAATTAGCAGAACTGATAAGGTAACAAACATTTAGAACAGTGCTGGGTTATGATAAGAACCATATAAATAAATGCTATTATTACTTAAAAACTGAGCATGATTTATTATCCCGAGGATAATTTTTTTTATTTTTTCATCTTTCTCATCTTTGTAAGGGTTTAATTGAGGAAATAAATGGCTTACACTGAATAAGGAAGGCTATCTCCGTCGATATTTTCATTACAGTCTTCCTCAGAAATCAGAGAACACAATAGTATTAAATAATAATCATTTAGTATCCATTCTTATTATTTCTGTGCACCCAAAGTACTCTTTTTGAGAATTTAGACACCTTAATGGTGATGTTTGACTAAGAGAATATGAATATGTTCCAATGTATCAGGAAAAGTTACAAATTATGGCATCTATTTTGTTCTTTTGCCCTATTCAAGAGATTAAAACACATTCTGAGTATCATATGTCAACCTATATTGAAAGGTAGTTCACAGGAAGCAGGAAAAACTGGGTGTGAATATAAAGGACCCATGGTACAGTCTATAAATACTCCTTCAGCTCCTGAAGGCTCTTTTTAGGGTTTAGTCTTTTTGGTTTCACATGATTGCTTCCGTACCATTAGCAGTGAGTCTATTCAAATAAAAATAAAAAGTAGCACTTAAAAATGCTCTTTGGCACTTCAAAAGGCCATATATTAGAGAGCTAATTGGTATAGCTTTTACAACTTTCACATTGATTTTTTTCCCATTGATTTTCCCCCCTCCTTTGAGCTGTCTTTTCATCCTGCTACTAGTATGAATTCTGCTTTTCGGTTCTTGAGTAGTTTGCACTCAACAGAAGATGGTGAAAGTGACAAGCTTCCCAAGAGCTTTTGTTCTTCTGTGCTGCCATATTTTAATTTCAGGCAAGTACAACTAGTTGAGAGTATACTGATTGGACTATGTTGGAAACCTTTCTTCTTTGGAGACTTAAAATTTTCCATGAAAATGAGATATTCTGGCAATTCAGCCTGGGAGCATTGAGTTTCTCTATGCAGGGTCTCCCCCCTTAAAGAATTTGGGGAATGACAGGATTTTCTTCTGAGAGCTAATTTCTTTCTAGAGTCACGAGCTAAATACATATATTTTAATGTTTCAGAAATTGGTATTCTATTTTCTGTCATCACTATCATCATCACTACATATCTGATTATATGACCCCTTGTTTTGTTACAGTAATTTTCAGTAAATTATAAACATTTCAATAACATGAAATGATAGTTGAGGAAACACATTGGAGAAGGTCCTGCAAACAATTTGAAGAATATATATGTAAGAAATGCTTCCAAAACACATAATTGCTTCAGACTTAGTAGAACATTTGGTGTCTTCTCAATGGTGAGTCCAAGGCCTGTACATTTTCCTCTGTCTTCTAGATGAACTAATCAGCCTCCTTCTCCATTACCCTTGTTCTATTCAGTGTTTTTACATTAAATAAAATACTTAGTTTTTGTATTTGGCCATGCTTGGAATAAGGTCAGGTTAACATTCATAGAGAAGATAAATCCATTAAGGAGATATTTAAAGAGAAAATCAACTTGCAGTGGTGACAGGTTATGGGGAGAAAGGGAGAATGAGTTGACAAAAAGGGTCCCCACGTTTCCAGCTGGCTCTGCTGTGTGGTTGGAGCTGCTTGAGAGATGTTTGAGGAAGGTGTGGTCAGGGGTGAATATCCTGAGTTCAGTTTGGGACATGATGATTCTGAAGTACCTTGGCGACATCCGAGCAAAGATGTCCAGTAGACAGTTGGCTGTAAAAGTGCAGAAGCTAGAAGACATCTGAACGGGTATGCCATTTTATTTGTTAGAGACTTCAATGTTAAAATTTGGGTGGAGAATGCCATCAGAGTGAAATGTTGGCGCAGGTCGAAGGAATGTCTGCTTCTATCATAACAGGAGTATAGGAACTAAAACATAAATTGTACTGTCACTCTTTTTCAAAATTTCTCTTCTACCACTACAGAAATTTCTACATTCTTAGAATGCTCTTCTGTTCTTTTTTTTTTTTTCCCAATGTATCTTCTGCAATTCTTGAATCATCAATTTATGCTGAACATACTAACCCATGTTTTAAAAGTGTGCTTATTTTCTTGGAAGTTCACTTTTGTTAAATAATGCAAGTATATTTTTTAAATAATAAATGTTTCATATAAAAAAATAGTAGTTTCCTTCTCCATCCTTCCTAATCCTCAGGTCTGACACCAAAAGTCAGGTGTTCAACTCTTCTGCTTGTTCTAAATAATGTGCATATGCTGACATTTCTTTGTTTCCAAATTCGAGATAGTATCTCCTGAATTTCTTTTCTTGTAGTTGAGGATTTATCTCTGTTAAATATTACTCCCAAACACTTCCCTGAGTTCTGTCTTTTCCAAAATTTTGAGCTTCTTGAATTCTTTTTTTAATGTTTCATCCTTTAAATTTTCTAATATTCCTCTTTGTTCTCTCATTATTCCTTTTTACTCTGATCTCAGGGATATAATGTCTTTATGTATCTGAAGTTACTAATTAAATATTTTTAAAGATTTTGGTCTGTTTCCTGAACTATCTTTTTTTCCCCCCACAAACCTTGCTTGGTTTTTTGTTTCTTTGGTCTCCCTTCTCTCCTTTATTATAGAAGGTTCTTCAAAAGTCTGATGATTTTTGACTGTGTATTGCATATATAACAACAAGACTCCTAGAAAGCTGATTGAAACTCAGAATGGGGATCAGCCTTGTAGCCTGTTCACTTCACCAGTAGGTAATCAAAGTGTGTTCACAGGACAGGAAGCCTTCTTTTGGGGAGTCAAGGGTAATACTTTCACTCCCTGTGGTATAAGTGTACATGTGTATAGTATTTATCCCTGGATTTCAGCAGGTTCAGGGCTTATAGAAGTTTGGCTTGCTACTATGTGGACTTTATCTGCATCTTCCTGTTTTTATCCTTGGAGTTCATCCCTGACTTCCACTATCCCCAGGATCCTCAATCTGGAACTTTCTCACTAGTGTGCCCTGTGCAGGTACTTCTGGTGTGTTTTCTGTATGTAGTCAGTTACATCTCCTTGATCTGACGTCTGCTTGTAAAACATGTCAAATGTGTCATCCATCCTTGCCTTCAGTCACATTTTCTTTGCCCATTTTAGAGGTGCTTTGATGGAGAGAAAAGATAAATACACAAACTCAATGCACTTTGTGTAACTCGATGTCTTCCTCTTTATTTGATTTTAAAATCACCATTGTGTTTCCAAAGCCTAGCATGTTATGTGGTTTATAAAAGGCAACCAGTACCTGACCTGAAATGAATAGAACTCATGGTGGTTTTGATAAAATTAATGGGTATTTTCTTTTTTTTAAATAATTTCTTCTATTAAAAATATTTCCATGAATATTATAACTGTGAATATTATAACTATGAATATTTCCCCCCCATTTCCATGAATATTATAACTGTGCCCTCTTCCTATTTTAATTGTTCAATAATTTCCTGGCCTCTTGTGACACCAAAGAATAATTGTTTTCAGGAAGTGATATGACACCGTATCTATCTTATGGGAAATTCCCTGTTTCACTGCATGGTCTCCCCCTATCCCTCAGCACTAAGAATGGAAAACAGTTTTATATTATATTTTTGTATTGAACTGAAAATCAGTTTTACCTTACATTACATGTCACAATGGGTCTTTAAGAGAAGAAAAATCTAAAATATATCCCTAATAGAGTTATCAATACAGGCATAAATGCATCCCAGTTATATGGAGGAAAACAAAGGGCAATAATTATTTCACACAGTGACATTATTTTTGAGTGGCAAATAGTATTTCTTTTTATATTCTTATTATTTTTTTAATTTTTATTGAGAGAGAGAGAGAGAGAAAGAACATGGGCCTGTACAGGGGAGGGGCAGAGAGAGAGGGAGAGAGAGAATCCCAAGCATGCTCCTGGTGCTGTCAGCTTGGAGCCCAAAGTGGGGCCCAATCTCAGTGTCCTAGGATCATGGCCTGAGTGGAATGCAAGAGTTGGACACTTACCCAACTGAGCCACCCAGGCCCCCAGAAAATAGTATTTCTAAACCCTATTTCACAGGTAAGAAAAAAATGAGATCCAAAGACATTGCAGATCTATCTAGCTAATTAGTAGCTGAAAGATTCCATCTCCCAATTTTGGTCCAGTGTTTTTCACATTAAACCAAAATTCATCTGAAGGTCTTTTAGATAAGTTGCTCCCCAGTGTTATGAAGTTTCCTGCACAACTCTGCCCTTGTCCTGGCATCATGATTAATGAACTCGGCTTTGTATAAAGTTTTTCTTCCCATCACACCTTCACATGACCCAGAATCACAGTTGTTTCTTTGGAAAAATTACTGATTTCAGTTGCATGTTGTTCCGATAGCATTATTAGAGCCATTAGAGTAAAAAGTTTATGCTCCCACGTTTCTTCTTGATGCCCTTGTAATTACATTGATTGAGATATAACTTTACCCTCTCAAGTCTCAATCTTTCTTTTTCCTTAGGTGAGGATGTGCCCCTGACTGGTGGGCACGGCAAGTGTACTTTGACAGCTCTGCTTCCCCATGTCTTCCAAAGAAATGTTTAACAAATTATTGCGGACGTAGAACATCCACTATTTTAAATAAGGAAATTTTCTGGCCAGCTCAAGGTCAGAAAGTATTTTCTAATTATTATGTCTTTATGTAGACTCTAATATCATGCTCTCAGAACAGACCGGCCAAGTTAATAAAGATGTATAGCTTAAATCTTTAGAAACAGGATTCAGGAAACTTTGCAACAGAAGCTGTTATATCGATATTATACTTTCACTAATCAGCTTGAAACATGTCTCAAATGGAAGGAAAACAAGATATGCTTGCAAATAAAATTCACTATCTAATCTTGGAGGAAATCAGTTAATTCTCTGTCCTTCCATTCACACTGCTTAATAAACAAGTGAGCCATATTGCCTGTTTGCTATAGTTTGAAGTGTTATATTTCTACTTCTCTCAAAATATTTAGGGATTCGTCTATCTAGTGTTCTATAAGATAATTACATTATCTGACATTTCCTGGGAAATTTTTCATTAAAAAGGGAAGCAAAAATACTGCAACATTGAGGTTGGTTAATTGGAATGTGATCATTTAGGGGTGCCTGGGTGGCTCAGGTGGTTAAGTGTCTGACTTTGGCTCAGGCCGTGATCTCTCAGTTCTGTGAGTTCGAGCCCCACATCAGGCTCTCTGCTTCAACGTAGAGCTTGTTTCAGATCCTCTGTCTCCTTCTCTCTGTCCTTCCCCCATTCATTCATGGGCATGCTCTGTCTCTCTCTCTCTCTCTCTCTCAAAAATAATCATTAAAAAATTAAAAAAATAAGAAATGTGATCATTTAGATGGGGATGACTGTATAAAATTCATTTTTGTACTTTATCTGACAAAATTATACTAATAAACTGTATTACATATGTAAATATGTACTGTAAAGACATATTTCACCTGCATTAGATTATTTTAAGGCATTCTCTTGGTTATTACAGTAGCAGCCCATATTGATTGTATGAGGTTTGTACTACATGGAAAGCCACACAGACAAAAACAGAAGTCACCAATCATCCATCCGCCAGTCCACCATAGGCTCTTTTAATAGTTTCGTGTATTCAAATTTCTCCCCTGTTTTTCCAAAGTTAGAGATAATTATCTAAACTAGTCTACTTGATGCTACACATTTAAAACCCCATTTTACATGTTAATTTGTACTCCTCTTGTCTTTAATAAAGGGCATAAATGTTTTCCCAAGATATTTACATATTCTTTTATAACACGCTCTTCAGTATTTTGTTGTTTAAATATGCCACAATTTATTTCACCAATCTTTGGGGATACTTTAGAAGCATTGTTTTACTCACAGGGAAATAGCAGGAAATAGCCTGCTCATTACACATAATTTTAATGTATTCATAAATGTTTCCCTGAAGGATCTCCAAGCAGGAAGGGTTGTTTTTGTGGGCTTTTTTATTTTTTTATTTTTTTGGTGTTGTTTTTATTTCGAAGATCATTTAAACTGTAATAAATAATTAAAATGAATCAAGCTCTTTTATTTAAAAATTTTTCTAACGTTTATTTATTTTTGAGAGAGAGAGAGAGCATGAACAGGGGAGGGTCAGAGAAAGAGGGAGACACAGTATCCGAAACAGGCTCCAGGCACTGAGCTGTCAGCACAGAGCCAGACACGGGGCTCGAACCCAGGGACCGTGAGATCATGACCTGAGCCAAAGTCGGACGCCCAACCGACTGAGCCACCCAGGTGCCCCAAGCTCTTTTATTTTAAATATTTGCTTGAATTAGTCATTAAGGCAGTTTGGGTATCACTTAAGAAACTTATTGGGGCGCCTGGGTGGCTCAGTCAGTTGAGCATCTGACTTCAGCTCAGGTCTTGATCTCTCAGTTTGTGAGTTTGAGCCCCACGTTGGGTTCTGTGCCAACAGCTCAGAGCCTAGAGACTGTTTTGGATTCTGTCTTCCTCTCTCTCTGCCCCTCCCCTGCTTGTCCTCTCTCTCTCTCTCTCTCTCTCTCTCTCTCTCTGTCTGTCTCTGTCTCTCTCTCTCTCAAAAATAAACAAACATTAAATTTTTTTAAAAAAATAAACTTATTGAGGTTTTATTGCTCTTAGGACAGAAGATGGTCTGAGTGAAATTTTGATTTCAAAAATATTACACCAAGGAAGACATCTGGAAAGCTATACTTTTATTCTAGTGCCCGTGCCCTCATGTCCTTATATCAATATTAGAAAAATAATTATTCTTTCATTTCCAGCAGAAAACAAACATAGAGGGAAAAAGACTGTTTTCTTGGATCTAGAGCTAATTCTCCATTCCTATCTCCAGTTTTATACACAGAAGATTCCATTTTTGTGGAACCCTTCAAAAAGCACATATTTGGCAACAATGCTGCTCAAATGATTTATTTTTTCAGAGGGAAGTTTTACTTCCTATAACAGGAAGCCTGAAAGGATCCTCTTTAGGAGAAAACAGTACACTGGACACATTTAGAAGGGCAGGAAGTCTTTGGTTATGCTCCATGGAGTAGAAATCTCTTTCCGTTTAAAAAATAGATTTTTCTCGGGGAGCTCTGTTCTTCTTTCTGCTGAATCAAACAGCTTGAATTTCTGATGAGGATTCTTGAGCGTGTATTTGTCTTGTGCTGACACGGAGATTCATGGCAATACTTGCCACTAACACAAATGGGAGCTAAACACATCAATCGCTTCATGTGAAGATTAAAACTCTCCTCTGCATTTGAACCCAATACATTATTGGTAATTACATTATGTGTCAATAATAATTTCTCTTATTCTGTTTAACACTGCTGCTTAGAAACAGGCATCTGATCACACCACAGAGGTCATAAAAAACATGAAAAACGTGGAGATGTTTTCTTTCAGAGTTTTGTGGGGCTTAACCTAATGATAGAAAGATTTATTAAAATCTCCTTGTGTTAATATAATTCGTATCTGTTGCCAGCAGATACAAAACAGAATAAAATATTTAACAGTTTACATAAAATGGCAGTTACAAGATTTATTTTTCTCCAGATAGGATTCTCTTCTAATATGTATCAAAAACAATTTGACGACAAAAGGATTTTTTTTGAATGTAGCATATTCGAATACTTGATGTCTAAAATAAGACCAATCCAAGATTTTTCATGTAGTTCTTATTTTTTTTAATAATAAACGATTTACTTAGTGATAAATGAATGTGACGCTGTAATTTTTCAAAATAAGAAGTTAGTTTCCTTATATGAGCACATGCATATACGTATATATCAAGATTTTGTCTATTTTCCCTTTGTATGCATATCTCCTTAGGAGTTATTTTAGGCAGAAGTATATTTTATTATGTGAGATTTCATCGAATCTATGATGTCATCAGCCTTAAGGCACATTCTTATACGACTGTGTACCATTAAGAAAAAAAATTTGTGACTCCTTGAACTATTACAAGATATCATCTTACCACTTATTTTATGCTTTTGAAACATTAAAATGTTGTCTTATGAACCCACCTAAAATAGCAGGGAAGGGAACACTGTTGAGGCCAACAGTGTTTATGTTAAAAATTAATTCCAAGTTAAAGAATAGTAGCATCCAAGTAACCACTGCTGACCTAGTTTTAAACTATTCAGTGCTTTTATGTTAAAATGGATTTTGGTTTATTATCGCCAAAGAGGACACTTTAAATATCTGAAGATTACTTCAGAACTAATGGGTCCTCTTAATTTTTGAAATTCAGACCAGAAAATAGACATTAAGAAGCAATATATAAACACTCATAATAACTTCAGCAAATCAGACTTTCTTTTTTTTTTTAATCTTTTATTTATTTTGAGACAGGGAGAGACAGAGCATGAACAGGGGAGGGGTAGAGAGAGAGGAAGACACAGAATTGGAAACAGGCTCCAGGCTCTGAGCTGTCAGCACAGAGCCCGATGCAGGGCTCGAACTCACAAACCGCTAGATCGTGACCTGAGCCGAAGTCGGACGCTTAACCAACTGAGCCACCCAGGCGCCCCGCAAATCAGACTTTCAATACAAATAGTCTTTCAATAGATGAGAGAAAGAGAAAGAACAAGCAATATTTCACCCGTTTTAATTTTTTTTAATGTTTCTATTTATTTAGAGTGAGAGAGAGCAGGGGAGGGGAAGAGAGGGGGGAGGGAGAGAACCAGGCTCCGTTCTGTCAACGTAGAGCCCAGTGCAGGGCTTGAATCCACAAACTGTGAGATCATGACCTGAGCCAAAGTCAAGAGTCGCATGCTTAATCGACTGAGCCACCTCCATTTTAAATAATAACCAACCCCTCTTTGGGAACCAAAATATTCCTATTTATCAAATTAAGGTTTTTTTTTTTTGTTAGGTATTATGTATGTATGTTGACACATTCTCTCTCTTGGCCCCTTCGCTATCCTAGGCAGCTTCCTCTTTCAATAGTCTTTCTGTCAGATATACAATGTCTGAGTTTTTTTTAAGTTTATTCATTTATTTTGACAGAGACAGAGACATGGTGCGAGGGGGGAGGGGCAGAGAGAGAGGGAGGGAGGGAGAATCCCAACCAAGCTCCACACTGTCAGCACAGAGCCTAATATGGGGCTCGAACTCACGAACCGCGATATCATGACCTGAGCTGAAGTCAAGAGTCATATGCTTAACCAACTGAGGCACCCAGGTGCCCCTGAGATATTTTTTGTTATAACAGACTTCAATCATAAATCCTTGGGATGAAACCCAAATTGTCTGTAGAACTTGGTTGATATTTTAGTTCAATCATATGTTCACAATATCATTATTTATTTCTGTCATCAACTCAACTCTTCACTTGGGTGTAGATTTTACTAATTTACATCCAAAAAGATGACCTATTTCCATGTTTTATATTTTTATCATGCCAAAAATTAAGATTGTAGAAGCATTTGCATGCATGCCTGCTAATGATCATTTTTATACAGTTTGAGGAAGTTTGTACACATTTGCGAAGTATGTCCTTATTACCTCTAATCAAAGTTCACGATGGATCATTTTCCTTAGCACCGTCTAGAGTTGAGCCCGTGCTCCTCCCACACGTTCCTCACACTGTGCGCACACAGTTAAAATAACCCAAAACCAGGACCCCTCCAGGCTGTAGGTCTGTGCTGTGAACAAGTACATAACCTTGAATCAAGACTTTTCTTGGGCTTCCTGTCCTCTGGCATTCCATCTGTCTCTCCCTTAGCATCCATGAGTAACAAATGCAACTGCTTCCTGTTTTCTTGCTTTTCAGTTTTTTTTGTTTTTTTTTTTTTTTTGTCTCCTGGGCAGCAGGGATGGCGGGGGGCAGTGGAGGGGACAGTGAAGAATATATAATTTACATTAAAAGAAACCTGCAGAACTGCATTGGAAGGAAGCGTATGAGATGTAAGCACAGTCTTGAAACATTTGGAGGGGGGTCGGAGAAGAAACGAAGCTGAGACAAAGAGCTCTGGCTGGAAGAAGGGCAGGAGAGCTCAGAGGCAGAGGGCTCTTCTGTCAGAATAAACGTCAGTCCCTTCGCAGGGTCCTCAAGGCTGTCCACAGCTTTGCTCCTGCTTCCCTCTCTGCAGCATCTTCAACTATGCTTACTGTGTGTCTCACAGGCACACCTGGGCCCTCCTTTTTCCTTTACTACATAGTTTTCCTTGTACCGGCCACCCTAACTCTTCTAGGGCTGGGCCGACTCCCACTCGTGCTCCAAGCAGATACCCCTGCGCTGGCTCTCTTCCTTGTATTTACCCTTTCCTAGGAAACATCACCTTCGGATTCATTGTTGGGTGCAAGATCTTTACCCCAGGCACTCTCTTCATGAAGGCAGAACTCTGCCTTTCTTGTTTAGAGACAGATCTCCAGGGCCTCACTTGTAAAACATTTGTTATGTAAATCGAAGCATGAGGCGACAGAGGTAGGAATAAGCAGGGAGGGAGATGTTTTTGTAAGATAAAGCTATTGAGAATAGCTGGTGACGCATTTGTACTGCAGGAGGGGCGGGCATGGATACATACATCTTCTCAACATTCGACTTTCAAGGACTTGTTTGTCTGTTTGTTTTAATAGTCAGGAACTTACATGAGATGTCAAAAGTATATGGAAACCACAGCACAAATGTGAAATGCAGGCTGCTGTTCTATTTGTACTGGGCAGCACGGGAGATTGTGAAATTGATGTCCCTGGGTGACCATGCCTTCCACATTGTGCAGTCCCTTGCATACTAACTCTGGGCTGAGTATGTGACTTTCTTTGGCCAGTGGGAAGTTAGGAAATACGAGGATTGATAAATGCTTTGTTATTATAGCTTACCCGCTGGGGGATTCCTACCACCACGGTAGCAATTCAGTCTGTGCTGTCTGTGGGGCCACATGGAGGAAAACTGAGTTCCCCAGCCAAGAGCCCCAGCTAACCAACAAATGAGTGAGACCACCTTCTACCATCCGGCTAGCAAGGCCCCAGATGCCTGTAGTCACAGGAGTGACTCCAGACAAATCCAACAGAAGTACCACCCAACTGACTCCAGCCCAAATTGTAGAATTGTGAGCAAATAAATGGTGGTTGTATTGAACAAACACACAAAAAGAATAATAGGGTTGAGCAATGGCAGGTGACTCAGACAAACGAAGAGGGAGACAGAGAGCGAGAAGCTTTGCTTGGGGACGATGTTTTAAAAAGGAAGGAAAAGGGGGCGCCTGGGTGGCTCAGTCGGTTGAGCGTCCGACTTCGGCTCAGGTCATGATCTCACGGTCCGCGAGTTCAAGCCCCGCGTCGGGCTCTGTGCTGACTGCACAGAGCCTGGAGCCTGTTTCGGATTCTGTGTCTCCCTCTCTCTCTGCCCCTCCCCCGTTCATGCTCTGTCTCTCTCTGTCTCAAAAATAAACATTAAAAAAAAATTTTTTTTTAATTAAAAATAAATAAATAAAAAGGAAGGAAAAGAATAATGACAAGGTAGAAGAATGAATCTTGCTGACTTCACAGTTCTGCCCAGGATTATCTCTGACTCACTGATCAACAAGATCTCCAAAGCACTAAGACCCAACGACATCAAATGGACCATTTGAATTCCGCCCCCCCCCCCCCCAATTTTCTGATGGGACCGACTTGTTTTGGCATTAAAATTTATCACCCCCTTCTCAGTGATGGGAGGCTGAGGAGATTGCGGAGAGATCCCTGTTCCATCCACTATATTATTGTAAAATAGAAGAGCACTCAGGTTGCTCTCGTCTGCATGAAAGCAGAACATTTTATAGGCAGGGATGAAGAAATGTAATTCTTTATTATTGCTACAGTAATTAACTTTATGTGGAAAAATAAGAAATGCCTCAGTGGTACTCTTCTGATACCAAGATATTACCTACTCATTACAAATCCCCAAAGATTTCCAAATTTTCCATTATATAACTTTAGTTATATAACTTAATATATAATACAATATATAATTAGTCTATAAAATATATAGTATATATAAATATATATATAAAATATATAAATATATAATATATAACTTAAAATAAGTTATATAACATCCATTATATAACTTAAGGAAATATCAGGACATCCAAATTACTGATTTGAATATCAGAGATTATTCTATAACTCTTCTCAATAATTACGGACCTCAGAACTAAATCATTCACTTCTCAACATTTGGAAACTGAATGAAGAGAAAAGAAAATGATCCTTAAAGTATATATCAAAATATTCAAAATCCAAATATGTGGATAAGATGTCAGCTTATATTACCTTCCACCAGTGCCAGTAGGAGGAATTTAGGGCTCTTTTGTTTTTATTCAAATACTACATGCACGTATTTTAATACTACTAACCAAACTAATAGTATACTATATGTTAACTAACTGGAATTTAAATAAAAACTTGAAACAAAAACAAAACACAAGGAACCATTTGCAAAACGTAGAATAATGCCACTCTTCACTAAATTCTTTTGTTTTGCAAAACATAGCTATTAGTCATAAAATATTTTATGAGTACATCATATTAAAACAAGTTTTTAAAAATACTACTGAACAAAATACAGTACAAGTACAAAGGAACTTAAAAAGAAAAGCCACAATTCCTGCTCCAAACTTCCTCGCTTACAGTATCATTTCTCAGAGGCTTCTGTGTGGAGTTATCCCACTAGTTACTGATTATACCTCTCTGTGCAGGTTATCAATCGGAAATGCTGATGCCACAGAAGATAATTTAGTACATCCGATCCAATGCCGCCTTCCCTTTCTCCCCCCCCCCCCTTTTTTGGGGTTATGTTTAATGTAATTCCTTCATCTGATGTTTTCAGACTTTAAGGAAATGTATGGAAGAGTTGCAAGAATACTACAGAAGAAATCACCAGGGGAACCTGGATGGCTCAGTCATTTCAGCCTGCAACTCTTGATTTTGGCTCAGGTCATGATCTCCTGGTTCATGGGATCCAGCCCAGCGTAGGGCTCTGTGCTGATAGGGTGGAGCCTGCTTGGTATTCTCTGTCCCCCTCCTCTCTCTCTGCCCCTCCCTTACTCTCTCTCTCTCTCTTTCTCTTTCTGTCAAAAGAAATAAATATTTTCAAAAATATTTTTAAAAATCACCAGATATCTTTTACCCCAGTTCATGAGTTAAGCAAATTTGACACAATTCCTTTCTCTTTCTTGCTCTCATGCTCTCATTCACATATATGAGTATATATAATAAATTATAAATAAGAAATCTTAATATGTTTTCTATATGTGATAAATACATATAATAAATCATAAATATATACATATTTAATACCATTAAGAGTAGGTGGCAGATATTTTGCCCTTTTACCTCCTAAATAATTCACTATTCCATTTTATTTTCTAGAAAGAAGCATTCTTGCTATAAAATAGTTAAATTTAGGAAATTTAACATTGACATACTATTTTTTTAATATTTCTGACAATTCTTCCAATAATGTCTAATAAGATATCCTGCCGTCTGCCTATGTCAAGATCTAACTCTCTTTTAACTTGGATAAGCCCCTTTACCTTTCTTTGCCTTTTGTTACCAGTTTTGAAGACTACATGGCACATGTTCTTTAGAATGTCTCTCACGTTGAATTTGTCTGGTGTACCCTCATGAGGACATTCAGTTCGTGCATAATCCGTAGAAATACATATAGGTGCATCATTTCATTCTCAGTGCATCGCATCAGAAGGCATGACTTAGTTCCATTATTGAGGACATTACCTCCAATCTTTTGGACAAAATTTTGTCCAGAAATTGTCTTTGACTTGCAAGTATTAAATAGTATTTGAGAGACACTGTGGAATATAGAAGTATTTTGTTCCTCATAAAATCATATTCAATAATTTTAGCATCCATTGATGACTTTTGCCTGAAGTAATTCTTTCCATACTGGTTAGAAAATGGCAAGTGTCTAAATCTGTCATGTCTCCTGCATCCATTTATTGGTTTGTTTGCTTGCTTACTTGATTCTTTGTTCTGTTATCAGTCTGGAATTATGGGATTTTCTTTCATTAAGGGAGTTATGATACGTTATTATTGTTTTTTTTTTCCACAAATTTGGTCAGTAAGAAGTTCTTCATGTTGGCTGGTGTCTATGTCTTTGGAAAAACCTTCATCTCTATTTGTTTTCTTTTGAGCACTTTCTTTCCAGAACAGCTTGTTGTTATTCTCCTTCCTGTCACTGGAATCAGCCATATCACCAAAGAGCCCTACTTGTGTTTGGAGCGGAATAGTATTTAGAAATCAGTCTCCCCCAGTAGTAATTTTTTTTTTTTTTTTTTTTTTTTTTTTTTTTTTTTTTTTTTTTTTTTTACAATGCTATGAGTTAATGTATATAGGGATCAAGGTGGGGGGTAATCTAGAGGTAACAAGGTGTGGAAAGCCACCCAACACAGTTGTTCTATAAAGAGTATTTCAATTGTCCCTCCTCTTTGATTTCTGGTTCTTCTGCCCTTGGGAATCAATTGACTCTGGTCTTAGAGTCTCTGAGAGGTTCTTTTTGCTCTTTCTATTTATTCTGAGTTGTAGCCTCTATTTTCTCTTATCCTTTGGCACGTGTCCACTTTCTATACTTTAAAGGTAAGTCAAAATCTTTTCTGCACTGGTATCTTCCGTACCACTACACTATTCTTTTTGCTCTCATGAGGGCTTCGGAAGAATGCAGAAAACTTCACAGACTCACCCTGTTGTAAATTAGAAATACAAAAAACAGGGTAAGATTATCTCTTTCTGTGTATACATAGATGTACACACATAGACCATAAAGGGTAGCTCAATAAGATGTTGCAGTTAGAAACTACAGATATTGGTAATTTGGAAAGATGAGAATTTAAAAAAAAAAAAAAAGATTAGTTTTCTGTTCTTTCCACTATGGTAAATTTGAGGTCATGAGATGTTTAAATTAAAATAGTGTCTTTTATTAAGTAAAACAGTAAACTTAAATAATATCTTAATAAAGCTAAATTTGGGATCATTAGTTGCAAAGTAGAAAGGAAAGCTGACATTTTACAGTTACATCAGCCTGATTCTTTGTTTCCAAGGCAGATAAGGAACAGATAGAAGAAAATAGGAATCAAAGCAGCCACACATTGAACATTCATCACATTAAGTGTCTTACTGTTGAAAATTAATGGATAGAAGTTGAGCTAATTTTACATATGTCTCAATCCATTTGGGTTACTATAACCAAATATCACAGACTGGGCAACCACAGAAATTGTATACAGTAGTAATTTATTTCTCACAGTTCTGGAAATAGGAAATTCCAAGACCGAGGCGCCCTGTGGTAAAGGCTCTAGTAAAGGCCTCTCCTTGGCTCATTACCAGCACCTCGGGCCTTCTCACAGCATGCTCACATGGTGAAAGGGGCTAGTGATCAGTGAACCTGTTTTCATAAGGCACTAATCCCATGTGACTTAACCACCTCCTAAAACCATCCTCTCTGGGGATTGGGATTTCCACATGAATTGAACACAAACAGTCAAACCATAGCATTATGAAAGAATCTTTCTTAAAGATAAATACTAATTCCATAATCACTGTACTTATATTAGCCAGTGAGTTGATTTTTTTTATACATCTACCAAAACACTGATTGTACATCCTTTTATTTTAAGACATTTTTTAAAACTTTTTTTAATGTTTATATATTTTTGAGACAGAGGGAGACAGAGTATGAATGGGGAAGGGTCAGAGAGAGAGAGAGAGAGAGACAGAATCTGAAACAGGCTCCAGGCTCTGAGATGTCAGCACAGAGCCTGATGCAGGGCTTGAACTCACAGACTGCGAGATCATGACCCGAGCCGAAGTCGGACACTTAACCGACTGAGCCACCCAAGCGCCCCAACACCCTTTTATTTTAACTTAATTGTGCAACCCACCTCATCTGTAATGTAAAGCAAATCAGATCTTTGTATCTAGGTAGCACAGAATTGAGCTCATCAGCAAAAATAAGAGCCAGTATATTCATTCCCAATTACCATTTTGTAAAGACATGTTTAAATCATAAAAATACTAAGATTCCTGGAATATTAAGATTTAACCTCCCAAATGAAATTACTGTCATTTTAAATATATGTACTTAGGTTATCACAATGGAGACTTCAGCTATGCGGTTTAACAAGCAAAGACAGATGGAAAAATGTAACACTTGTAGGCTCGCAGTGGATGTCAATTCCTATAAATACAACTTAGAATAATACAATTGATTGGTTCCAGCTTGGCTCTCTGACACAATACTGCTGAAGAAAATTACTGGATGTTTCTCCTACTCTGCAGTTAGATACAGTGATGTTTATTAGTGTTTGAAAGTGAAAACTGTAACTTACTGGTAGCCCCTCTCAGAATGGCTGTGTACAAAGAGATTTTTAACAGACCCCAGTGTATGATGGAACTTGCCAGGCCATACTAGGAGAAAATCGAGTTGCATAGTTTTTTTCTTAAAGAACTCTGGTCTTAAAGGCCATACTAGGGAGAAAATCAAGTTGCATAGTTTTTTCTTATAAAATAACTTTGCTCTTAACTGAATGTTTATGTCCCCCTCCCAAATTCATATAGTGAAATTCTGATCCCCAGTGTGAAAGGATTTGGGCATAGGGCCTTTGGGGAGGTAACTAAGACATGTGGGCGAAACCTGAATATTGGAATTATTGTCTTACTTACGAGAAAAGAAACTGCTGTCTTTCCCTATCTCTCTTCTCCCCACTCCGCCATGTTGCTAGGTGAGGGAACAGGAAGTCAGACATGTGCAAACCAGGAAGAGGGACTTCACCAGAACCTGAGTATAACGACACCCTGATCTTGGGCTTCCTAGCCTCCAGAATTGTAGAAATAGATTTCTGTTAGTCTATGGTAGTTTCTTACAGCAATGCAAGCAGACTAAGACTTCTGGCTGTATAATGTGATGTATCACTTAAGAAGATAGGGCTTCGAGTAAGTGCAGAAGCAGGACTTGTTCTGTACAAAATAAAAAGGTGGATGCTTGTGCCTGCTATTTTTCTACCAGGACTCGGGAACTACTCTACAGCTCTAGCCAAGAGCTAATGACAGATACACTTCAATGATCCAGCCATCCTTTGGCAGTATCTTATACATAAGATACGCCCTGCCGTTTTTCCATCATAACTTTTCTTTTACTTAGCAAGTTTATATAAAAAAGTATATATTTTCTGCAGATAAACTTAATGAGTAGGAAAAAAGTAATTTTACTGGATATCTGTTTTATTGAATAAAATAATAATTTTGTTGAATGCCTCCATATCCACCAGTCTCATAGAAGCAGTATTAGCTTGCTGGTAAGAAAGGGATTTGGATCTGACTGCATGGCTGTGAATCTAGTTTCACTGCTTACAAGCTGGATAACTTTTGCCGCTTCATCTATGCTATGTGAACTTAAGGTTATGAACTTGTAAACTGGGGAGAAGCCTAACATCTAACAGGATTGTTGTGAAGATTTAACGAGCTAATGCCCATAACGTCCTTGGGATGATACCTGGTACGGAACATAGTAAATGCTCAAAAATATGCCACCTAATATGGCAAATAATGGTTACAAACGTGGGCTGTGGGGCTGAGCTGTCTGAAATTGAATGCCCACTCCATGACTTACCAACTGAGCCTCAGTGTCCCAATCTATGAAGTGGGAACAGTAGTTGTGCTTACCTTGTAGGCTGGCATAGTTATACGACCTCGTGATAGCACGAGCCAAGGATGGCTTCATTGACATGGGACCTGAGCAGGTGCTCAGGGCGCTATTCTCACAAGGGCCCCAACGTTGGGTTAATGTTCTGTTGTTGTCATATTGAAATTCTTGTACATTTTATTTCTGAACTTGTGTTTTGTCACTGAAGCCAGTGGGGTGATGGAGCATACATGTGAGCAGAAGAAACACGCCATACGTGTGTGCTGTTCCTTGCCACCCCATTCACATATAGCATTTTCAAGGCCCTGTGAACACAGAATTCTGGTGGATGCATAGGAGTCTAGTAAGACTCAGAAGTGAGTACAAGGCAAGTGTGTTACATCCACACCGAGTGAGTTTGAGCGATGAACAACCCCCAAAACTACTCTTTCTGTTAGAATCAGAGCTTAATTAGAACGCAAAGAAGTTAACGTGCTTTAAAATACTCAAGAAAACAAAGAACTCTGTCATAGCCTTTCCTACTAGTCTCACAATGAAATCAATGATCCCTCTCTTAAGAGAGAAAGACAGGGCAACATGGAATTCTCATTCCTTTCAGGATTTTGTTAGTCATCAGTAAGCCAAATATGAAGTGTCGGTAAAATCCACACCTATTAACAAGTGAAATAAAACAGTTGAGTTTTATGTTGTGCCACGTTTCTACTGTTAGGATATGAGCAAAGGACATACGCATCTACAAACTACCAAATACAAGTTGTGTATTTCAGCGATGGCTCATACAAGCCAAATATTCGTAATTGCACTAAAACTGGTGTTGCACAGTATGAAGACCAGTGGCAAAATTCACAGTAATTACTTAAAAGCTTAATTTCCCTTCACTAGTTATTTGTTTTATTTTATTTACTCTTTCTACTATTTTTTTTTTATTTTAAAACTTCATTTCTGCAAAGCGAATGAAAAAGTGTCAGAGGGGAGAGGTGTAAAAGTTATTCTTGCATCTTTGGGAACAGCAAGCACTTAGTTTGAGAAACGAGGACTAGTTTTCCATTAAATAGCAAATTAGGAGACAAAGCACCACGATGAGTCGAGAGGACATTGAAAGAAAGAGAATTTTTTTTTTTAATTTTAGTACTTTTAATGGTGACTTTCCTTACTTGTTGAACAAAGTGGCTCTCACTTTCGTTTTGCCTGGAGCCCCGCAAAGGCAGGCAGGCCTGATGCGAGATAGCTACAATACTTAATACAGTACCAAACATACAGTATATGCTCAATAATGACAAGCTGTTGCAGCTTTTATTTTATTGCAACTTTTACACTAATTCTTCAATTGATAGAAAGGTGGTTTTCCTACTGACCCACTTTAAAATAGAGAAGTAGAAACGCAAATCTCACACACACACCCGCCCGCAAATCTTGCCCTCCCTTTAAACAAATGTGGGCACCCATCTTTCTGAGTGTGCAGGATTCAGGGTCTTACACCAAACAGCATTTTGTACTTTTCATTGATCTGAACACATTCGGTCACATTTTCAGTAATTCTGGAAGGTGCAGATCTATTACATTCCCTCATTCTGTTTTCCCAGATCTCCATTCTGATCCCTTCTATGTAAGGCCAACTATACTGTCTTGTCTCAGAAATGTATCCTACCTGGTTTCTCCCTTCAAAGCAGCTGGTTTATGTCTCATGAAATCCTGGGCAAAAAAACTGAAAATAGAAAGAGAGAGAGAGAGAGAGAGATTCACTTCTCCAATAGAGAATCCAGGCTACCCAGAGTAACCCGTACTCTGCACTATCTAATATTTAATACGAGGTTTATTTATATGCATTTGCTGTATGTTCATGGATATCCTGTGATTTATTTGTTATCGCCAATGTTTTACAGATAGGAAAAAGAAAAGACTCAAGAGGTTATTTAATTTTCCCTTAGTAAATAGTAATAGAACCAGGGTTCGATTCCTAATTGACTCGAGCTATCCAGTAAACATGATGCCTCATACCCCATTAGTTGTTCATGTTTGCTGATAGGTTATATTTCTTTTCCACCGAACAAAATCTCTTTGGGACATATACATGTCAGATGAGGACCCTGGAGAAATAGAATACTTATCTTAAAAAAAAAATGAAGCCACCCTATTATTTTTTTAATAATTTATGTTCCCGAAATTATTCATTTATCACCTATCAGGTGGTAGGCGTTGTGTTTAGTGCTACATTTTTCCAGGTGGAAGACATCAAGTCTTTGAATTTTCAAGTACCTTACGATTTAACGGGAAGACACACACACAAACTTGAAATTCAGTATTTTTCAAATTCTAATTTACATAGGAATCACCTTAGGATCTATAAAACCACAGACTCTGAGCCCAACCCCCCAGAGATTCTAATTCCATAAATCTAGGGAGGGTCCAATGATTTAAATTTCTAGCAAGTCCTCACATGATCCTGACACTGCAGGTGGTCTAAGGCTACTTTATGAGAACCACTACCCTAAGGTAATTGTTATGAGGGGTGTTTGTACATTGAAATAGAAGACAGTGGAGAGCTACCAAGTCTTTAGGGTGAAATCATGAGAAGAGACACAAAAGAGCAAACATTTGTCCAGACAATTTGGGGGTCTGGAGTTGACCAAGTGAAGAAACAGAGGGATGGAGAGGATGCGGTGAGGAAGTCCTTATAAGTAGAAGAAATTCACATGTCCTTTCTAAAGCTGCAGTGATAAAACACTCCAGTTACACTATTGATAACATATCAAGCACCTTTAGTTTTGACCAAAGATTACAAGATAGTCAGTGACTGATGAACACTGTATCAGATAAAATGCTTTGTTCCAGTGTCCTGCGTATGTATCTCTCTATAGAACTTGTCACACTGAATTCTACTTGCTGTTTTGCTTGGGCATTTCCCCAGAATATTCCAAGTTCCTTGAGAAAAGAGAGATCATGCCTCTTGCTTTTTCTTGCCTCCAAGCTCCAAAGTCTGGTTCACGGAACACATTAACACATGTTTGTTTACTGAAGAGTTGAATGAATGAGTAAAGTGAGCTGACCTCATATAGAATCACCATAACCTACAAAACTTACCTGAGGATGAGATCAACCGTGAACCTTCCATTTGGGGCACAAAAACATGTTCTAATCCCTAATTTATGGATTCAGTCTTAATAATTGTTAGGAAATAATGAAGATATTAATCAATTTAATGACTCAAAGTATAATTTGGCATTCAAACTGATTTTCCACTGTTAATGCAATCGAAGATATGAAAACATTGGATGGAGTTAGTCAAAAGGAATATAAACAGCTTGAGACAGAATTCAAGACAGCATGCTGGGCAATTACCAATCTACATCAGAAATGGTGACCCTGATGTAAACGCCCTCAGAGTCACATGGTAACAATCTGTCTGCAACAAACATGGAGCCACCCACTTTTGAGCATACGCACGGCCCCACAGCATGCTCGGCATGAAAGCCACTCACAGGTCTCTTCATCAGATGCTTTAGGTTTGGGGGTTTTGTTTGTTTTTGTTTTTGCTTTTGTTTTTTCAGAATGAAATCTGTTTTGAAATATTCAGATGGAGTTATTCAAAATTACATTTATGGTGGACAGGACAATATATCTACATCGATCATTAAATATGTGAAATAATATTTGGGGGGGGGAGGGGGCATGTGCTTCTTTTTTTCTGACTCCTAAGTAATATTCCACCTTTCATACATAAAATTTTGTTTTCCAGAAGTCTTACAACCACTGAAGTCTCTAGGTCTTATTACTCCTAAATATGTTGTTTAATTTATATCTGTTTTAAAAATCTGCTTTCGTTGTGGTGAAAATGATTACAGAATTTTAAAACCACTTTAACTGGTCCAAATGAGAAAGTAGGTTGTTCTGTGTTGTTATTTGCTGCTTTTTAAAAAGTGTTTTCAACTTTGAAGGTCAGAACTGTGCTCTGGGTTTAGAGGAAAGGCTAGGCTTTTCTCAGATAGTCAGCAGAGAGTAGAGAGTAAGCAGAAAGCATTAGTAACTCAGAGCAAAACAGAGCGAAGGCAGATTGCCAGGAGCCTCCTCTGAATCAGTAGCTTCGTTTTCTAGACCGACATCTCCCAGTCTGTTTAATCCATCAGATAAACCATTCCTGCAAATGTAGCCATTTTAATCCCTGTGATCTCAGCATTTGTACCTTAACAGTTAGAAAACCTTGAAAATATGTTCCTTTCCATTCTTACCCCATTAGTTGAAAATGATGAGACTATTCACTGATGATGGATTCGGGCTGAAGAAGGAACAGGCTTAGGTGTTAGGAAAAGAACTGACAATTGACCATCCATCTTTCTACCAGACAAGTCATATTACAAAAATGTATGTTACTATTCTAACTGTCCTCCTTAGATATTGGATATTTTGTCTTCCGCTTTCCTCAGGACATAGCACCATTTCACTAAAAATTATAGTATCCATTCCAACTGTGGGTTAAGTTAGGATTCCATAGATTGGGTTGATGTGGCAAAGTCCATTTCTTGGTTCGTTGGCTAGTGTAAATAAGCAGAAGTGACTTAAAATAGAGTGCTTCTTGTATCATCAAAAAAGGAAAGGCAAAAGTAAAAGCATAAAAATTAAAAACTCCCAACTAATTCTTTCCTTAGGATTATTATGGAATCTAATAATGATAATTGTGCTAACATCACAGTTTCTTTGACATCCAGACACTCTGCTAATCACTAAATATGCTTTAATTGTCTTAATCATTGTAAAAATGCCCTGAAGTAGCATCAGTATACCACTTTAATAAATAAAGATACTGAGGCTCAGAGATAATGCATAACTAGAGATTAGTCTTCAGTTTTCTGTTCCTTATTCATCTGTGTTTAATGACAGCTCTATACTTATTTTTTTAACTACTAATATAGATAATGCCAATATTGGAAAAATAAATACCATTGTCTAAAATATCATAATGATTTCAGACGTCTGCTGTGTGCTGAAACTACTCAGTAATAGAATTCCTTGTGTATCTTGCTGTAGAGAATTCTTTATTAATTGTGTGGGGTGAGAAGGGAGGGTTATCATCTTTGGCTGTTTTATTTTTTTAAGACTGTTGTTTTGAGCAGATTTCAGTTTACAACAAAATTGAAAGAGGAAGGTACAGAGATTTCCCACCAACTCCCTGCTTCCACAAATGCATAGCCTCCCCCATTATCAACATCACTCACCAGTAGAGTGCCTTTTGAAAAATTTAAAAATTTTTTAAGTTTATTTATTTATTTATATACAGAATGAGAGAGAGAGCACGCACAAGCAGGGGAGGGGCAGAGAGAAGAAGAGACAGAATCCCAAGCAGGCTCCACAATGTCAGCCCATCTCCCGACACAGGGCTAGAAATCATGAACTGTGCGATCATGACCTGAGCCAAGTTCAAGAGTTGGACAGTTAACTGACTCTGCTGCCCAGGCGCCCCTGGCTTTTTTTTTTTTTTTTTTTTTTTTAGACAGGAATGAACCTACATTGACACATTATCACCAAAAGTCCATAGTTTGACTTAGGGTTTACTCTTTTTTTTTTTTTTTTTAATGTTTATTTATTTTTGAGACAGAGCATGAACAGGGGAGGGTCAGAGAGAGAGGGAGACACAGAATTGGAAACAGGCTCCAGGCTCTGAGCTGTCAGCAGAGAGCCTGACGCGGGGCTCGAACTCACAGACCGTGAGATCATGACCTGAGCCGAAGTCGGACGCTTAACCGACTGAGCCACCCAGGCGCCCCAGGGTTTACTCTTAATATTGTACATTCTATGGACTTGGACAAATATATAAAGGCATGTATCCATCATTGTAGCATCATACAGAATATTTTCCCTGCCCTAAAAACCCTCTGTTCTCCTCTCCCCACACACACATCCACCAGTCACTGATCTTTTTACTCTCTCCTTAATGTTGCCTTTTCTAGAATGTTGTATAGTTGAAACCGTGCAATAAGTAGCCATTTCACATTGGCTTCTTTTACTTAGTAATATGCATGCAAGTTTCCTCTATTCTGTGACTCAGTTCCTTTTTAACACTGAGCAATATTCCAATATCTGGGCATACCATTGTTTATTTATTCACCTACTGAAGGAAATCTTGGTTGCTTCCAAGGTTTGGCAATTGTGAATAAAGCTTCTGTAAACATCTCTGTGCAGGGTTTTGTGTGGACATAGGTTTTCAACTCCTTTAGATAAATTCCTACCAAGGAGCACAATCGCTGGATCATTTGGTAAGAGTGTGTTTAATTTGTAAGAAACTGCCAAACTGCCTTCCAGAATGGCTGCACCATTCTGCATTCCCACCAGCAATGAATGAGAATTCTTGTGGCTCCATATCCTTGATAACATTTGAGGTTGCCAATGTTCTGGATTTGGGCCATTCTAATAAGTTTGTACTGATATGTAATTGTTGTTTTAATTTGCATTTCCCTGATAATATATGATGTGGAGCATCTGTTGATGTGTTTACTTGCTATCTGTATGTCTTCTTTGGGGACATATTTGTTAAGGTCTTTGACCCATTTTTTAATTGGATTGTTTGATTTCTTATTGTTGAGTTTTGGCGTTCTTTGTATGTTTTGGATAACAGGCCTTTATCAGATGTCTTTTGCAATTATTTTCTCCCAGTCTCTTGGCTTGACTGCTAATTCTCTTGACATTGATTTTTGCAGAGCAGCAGTATTTATTTTAATGAAGTCCAGCTTGTCAACTATTTCTTTTATGGATTGTGTCTCTTTAGTGTTGGATCTAAAGGGGAATCACCATACCCAAGGTCCTCTAGGTTCTTTGCTGTGTCTTCTCTAGGAATTTTATACATTTCAGTGTGGTTTTATTTATTTATTTATTTATTTATTTATTTATTTATTCATTTATTTATTTATGAGAGAGTGGGAGGGAGGATCTCAAGCAGGCTCCACGCTCAGCGTGGAACCAGATTTGGGGCTCGATCCCACAAACCTGGGATCATGACTAGAGCCAAAATCATAAGTCTGACCCTCAACCAATTGAGCCACACGGGAGCCACTATACATATGTGTTTTATATTCAGGTCTGGGATTCATGTGGGTCATCTTTCTATTCATGTTGAAGTGCGAAACCCTCAGCCCACATTTTACCCATTCCCACCAAAAACAATGGCAGAAGCAATTCAATAACATGGAGACATTTGAGGAAGTGCGTTTCCACTCTTCCCGCCATTTTGTCTTCACTCCAGGGGAGCAGCAGTAGCCAGTCAGGTTGGTGAGGGGTGGGCAAGGTATGTTAGAATCACAGGCCCAGAGCAGAAGACCTGAGTTCAACCTCCAGCTCTGCTGCTCACTCTGTTGTGAATTTGAATAATTCATCTAGAGTCTCTCTAGCTCAGTTTTCTTTAGTAGCAAAGTAAGGTTCAGCATTGTACTCGCCTCAGGTTCATTGTAAGGATTTCATGAGCCAATAGACACAAAGTGCATGGAACTGTTCCAGGCACAGAGCCAGTACCCAATATGAGAATGCTTATGGTTGCTCTTTGGCTATATTACCAGTAGGCATTGTCACTGTGGTTTGAAATTAAGCATCACGGGTGCCTGGGTGGCTCAGTCAGTTGAGCGTCCAGCTCTTGACTTCGGTTCAGGTCATGATCTCGTTTGTGGGGTCAAGCCCTATGTCAGGCTCTGCACACTGACAGTGCAGAGCCTGCTTGGGATTTTCTGTCTCTCTGCCCCTCCCTCACTCACCTGCTGTGTCTCTCTCTCTCTCTCAAAATAAAAAAATAAACTTAAAAAAAATTTTTAACAAAAAAATGACATTAAATTAACCATCAGGACAAAAACAACCTCTTTGTTAAGGTGCAGCATGGCACCAGATCTTATCTTTTACTTTCTGAAGTCAAGGGAAGAGTTCTCCAGATTCCGGTGTGGTAGGCACAAAGGTCCTACCACTATCTCTGTTCTTCCAGTGACTGGTGTGTTGGGAAAAAACAGAAGGACGCCTAGCTGAGAGAGTCTCTTTGATTAAATGTTTACAGGAAAGATTAGTTTTGGATGTAGATTTGTCCTTAACTGAACCACTCACATAATGCCTACAATCTGATTTTTATTTAACTGCCAATTCTTGAATATACTCTATTGGTAAAAAGTCAGAGCAGAAAAGAAGACTGGATTAGGGAAAGAATTAGTCACCTGATGCTGAGGAAGTCGCATAAGAAATCTCTAGTTCTAGTCGTATTTCTAGTTGTTTTTCCCTTAGTCTTTGGAGAAAAAAACTATTCTTTTATGGGACTAAATGCCATGAGATACAGAGGTCAAGGGGACTGTGGTTACCAGCTAGTCTGGGGATTTCCTACTTCCTGTACCGTGGACCTCTTTTTGCAGTATGAAGTTTATGGACATCTTTACAGAAGCATGTTTATAAATGAATAATGTAAAATATCTGGAATTATTAAAACTATATTGAGATAAATTATAATTTATTTTCACTAACGCATTCGTGACAAGGTATACCAGGAGGTCTGATAACCGTGGAACTTTTGAAATAAGGATGAGCTTAAATGATGTTTTGAAAGATCTACACCATCTTAATGTTTGTGACTTCTGTGGTTGATAAAATCACAGGTACTGCTAACACCTCTTTGGTTTATTGTCTATATTCAGTACTGAAAGAAATGCTCGATTTCAGTTGGAAGTTCATTAAAATCCAGGAGTCACAGTTTTCTGTCTGAGACCACATTCTCCTCCCCACCTCCAAGGTCTGTCCACAGGCAGGCAACGTGGAGTCTGTGGGCCTCAGGTTAAGAACCCCAATAGATGTAGAAACTGGGCCAATAGATGTAGAAACTGAGGCTCAGGGAGCTGGAGCTTGCCCAAGTTCACATACTGTTAATTTAAGGCAAAGTTGAATTCAGAACAAAAGGTCCCTGATGGCTAATCCATTGTTCATTGCCCCATGCTGTTCTGTCTGCTGTGAAGCCATTTTAAATGAAGATGAGGAAAAATGTCTGGTTATTATTTTCTAACTATTGAATTAATTTCATTGTGAACTGAATATCATAAGGACCCTGTAAAAAATGGGCAACTTCAGCAGATCAGTAAAAACCCAGTTTAAAAAAATAATAATCTCAGGAGAAAAGGGGTCAACTCCTTTGAGATTTTCACATAACCCTGAATTTGTATCTCACCAAGTCCAAATTAACTTTTTGTTTTAGTTTGAAAACATAGAGCACAGCAAAATTCACCTAACTGAAAATTTGCTTGAGCTTAGGGAAAAGAACTTTTGACTCTCCTACTGATCAACATATTTAATGTTGAGGCAGTAGTTCCTGTCAGATTATCATTTTTTTTCCTGTTTTCTTTTTCCTAGGAATGCAGCCTTTGTTTTCTTTGCTTGGACTCTCTCCATGTCTCCTACTAACCTGGTCCAAAAGTTATGTGATTCCTTGAGCGCCCTTTATTTTAAACGCATCAACTGAAAACCTTTGATTCAGAGCAGAATGAGAATTCTTATGTTCATGCAAAAAAAAAAAAAAAAGAGAGAGAGAAGAGTGCAATGTAGTTAAGCAGGGCAATGTAAACAATTGAGTATTGAAGGCTTATCCTTAAGGATGAAGTCTCACAGAGGTCCTATTTTGTTTTTTAACTGGCCAATGTTTAAATGGTGTCCCCAGGTCATACTTGGTGACAAAATCTTCTCATACCCTGATGATGGAACCCTTGTACAAAATCCCTGGATCCTATGGGGTATTTCCAGTGGAAGCTAGGATGTACGTATCCTGGTGAAATTCATAATTTGGAGGCAATGCTATGTGATATTATTTGCAGAATAGAAATACATTACTTTCTTTTAATATGATACTTTTCTTATAAACACTTCTAGCTTAACTCCCTTTTTATCATATAAACTGCATGGTAACAAGTGACTGGTGGAAACTATCAGAAAGGTCTTAGAAAAATGGCCCTTCTTTTGGCCCTACGTACAAAGTATGTACAACTAGACAAAATGGGAAAAGTTACTGGGAAAGACTGAGGAAATGAAAGAGTTGTGAGCACAAAACCAAAGCCAAGTGACAGGTCAACAGTCTGTAGTAACACAGTGCGAAGTGTGTGATAAGCAGTTGGTGAAGCAGGATGTAGAGAGTCATTGCCTAAATCCAGTTGTTCATCTGGAAAATGTGTTGAGTTGTCTAGGACTGCCAGGCAGCTCAATCCACCATGAACTTAAATGTTGCAAGTGTTGGAATAAAGGATGCTTTAGAAGTAACATTTATTGGAGTAGAGAGGAGTGCTGGGTACATAAAGATGTGATGGCCGGAATGTAGTTGGTAGGCGTGAATATTGTTTCAGTTTTCCTGTCTCTACCTTCTTTTTTTCTTCCTTTTATCCCTAAACACACACTTGCTCCCCTCCCAACCTCACAAACGACAGGCCATCATACTAATGTCTTGTGTGTGCGTGCGTGTGTGTGCGTGTGTGTGTGTGTGTGTATTTGTACGTGTTCTTCCAAAATGTGCATTGTTTTTTTGGTGGGCAAATGTCTTTAGCTTTTACTATTACTATTTATCATTAAATTATTGCTACTATATTGAATATATTATTAGTTTCTTTACATTTTTTTCAATGAACACTGTATTTTTAAGGTCTATCTGTATTACTTTAGGTTCAGAGAGTCCTCTGCTGTTTCTAGGTGTTGTATGTTGCTCCATGGTGTGTATCTGACACATTTTTCCTATCTCTTCTTTTAGCAAGGATGTAATCCCAAGTTGCTTCCAAGTCCTTACTACCAAAAGTAATGCTGCAATGCACATTCTTGTATATGTGAGGATTCTACGTTTTGCACACAGGTGTAACATCTGATATTTTGCATCTGAAGTGAGGGTATTCATAAGCATGCACTTTTTTCATCTGGTGTCTATTTGTAGTCATCATGGAGCAAAGGCATACTTATAGGACCAAGTCGATCACCTGGGTTTAACTTATATTCTAAACTCTAACACTGATTAAAGGTCTTTCCTCTTTTTGGGACGCCTGGGTGGCTCAGTTGGTTAAGCGTCCGACTTCAGCTCAGGTCATGATCTCACGGTTCGTGGGCTTGAGCCCCATGTTGGACTCTGTGCTGACAGCTCAGAGCCTGGAGCCTGTTTCAGATTCTGTGTCTCTCTCTCTGCCCCTCCCCCACTCATGTGTGTGCACGTGTGCTCTCTCTTTCTCTCTCTCAAAAATGAATAAACATTAATTTTTTTTTAAAGTCCTCTTTTTGTTTTTTTTTTTAATTTTTTTTAATGTTTATTTATTTTTGAGACAGAGACAGAGCATGAGCAGGGGATGGTAGAGAGAGAGGGAGACACAGAATCCAAAGCAGGCTTTAGGCTCTGAGCTGTCAGCACAGAGCCCGATGTGGGGCTCGAACTCATGAGCTGTGAGATCATGACCTGAGCCAAAGTCGGGTGCCCAACCGACTGAGCCACCCAGGAGCCCCTTTCCTCTTTTTCTTGATGGGGGTCCATTACTTCCATCAGTTGGGTGACTTATTGCCTGTGGATGTCTGGATACAGTGAGTCTAAAGTCCCCTGGGAACAACCTTACCTTGTAGTTCTGTTGGAACTTTAATGTTTCCTATAGAAGGTGTTATGGGATGGAAATGTGCTCCCCCTAAATTTATAGGTTGAAGCTTTCACCTCCAGTGTGACTTTATTTGGAGATAGACTTTAAGGAAGTAATTAAGATTAAATGAGGTCTTAAGGTAGGACCCTGATCTAATAGGACTGATGTGTTTTTAAGAAGAGGAAGAAACACCAGAGAGATAGCCATGTCTCCCCCAATACACATGAAGAAGAGACCATGTGAGGATACAAGGAGGCGGCTGTCTGTAAGCCAAAAAGAGAGTTTCCAACAGAAGCCAATCCTGATGACACTTTGATCTTAAACTAATACCCTTCAGAACGGTGAGAAAATAGATTTCTGTTGTTTAAGCCACCCAGTCCCCATTGTCTTATTATGGCAGACCAATAAGACAAACATAGTAGGAGTGTACCTTTTTGGAGGCCAGGACCCTCAATCCTGCAGAATTCCAAGTTGTGGGAACAGAAAGCACAAAATCCCTTGGAGGGTAATGTAGAGCGCTGGTTAGCTGGCTACTCCTGCTTCTACCTCATGGTTCCAGGGGATCCTATTGAGAACATTGTACCATGTTGAAATACTGCACTTGATATATAAACTGCATCCTGAAGGATGACACCCATTCTATCAAACTGTTGCTTTTGAGTTAGTGTTTCAGCTGAGCCATTATAAGGCCATTTTAGCATTCTGTGAGACCAGATACCTTTGGACGTTCACCAAATCAGTGGCCACGAACCATATCTGAGGCCTCATTAATCTTTTCTAGAAATGATAATACATCTGGCAAAGCAGCTTGATCAGGCCTCTGCTTGTTTAAGTTTGCAGTAGCCTACAGTTATTCTCTAGGATTCATTCAGTTTCTCTGTAGACCAGTTTCACTGTAGACCAGAGTGGCAAGTTAAATGAAGATATAATAGGAATTAAGACCCCTGCATTATTTGTGTGTTTGTGGTGGCTGTCCTCCATGAGTACAGTATAGTTTTGTTTTTTTCTTTTTTTTTTTTTTTAATTCACTATCTTGGCTGGGTGGGAGTTGGAGGTGAGGGGATTATGCTCCACTTGGCTTTGCCATTCAAATAACGCTTATCTGACAGGATAGAGAACCAATATGGCAGCTTCACCAAACTCCAAGTATATCAATTCCAGTTTTACTGTCAGAGATTGGAGAAAGGACCACTTATGGGTAGACATACTGGGCCCAACTGTCAGTGGACTTTAGCTGTATACTCATGGGACCCAATTTTAATAAAAGGGGATACAGGATGATACTCCAGGCCCCAAATCTTATAAGCAGTAGTCAACAGAATTCTCCCAAATATTCTGTTATTACCTTCTGTGTACTGAGTAAATGGTTGTAGGGCATTTGTAGCAAAATTAAGAGAATCCTCACTTACTATGGTGTTGGAAGCTCTTCCTCCTAGAGACTCAGTTACCTCTTCTGACCATGGATTCTGGACCCGCATATTGATTTGGGTCTGGGGATGAAGAAGGATGAGTTTTAATTTTTTAAATTGGGGTGACCAGGCTCACCAGTTTGCTGTTCCACTCTTTATTTTGTTTGTGTGTGTGTGTGTGTGTGTGTGTGTGTGTGTGTGTGTGTGTGTGTTTATAAATGTTAAGCAGCATTCTCCACGATTCCTTGCCTGTCTGTTTTATCCCTGAGGATACCATGATCTAGTAAGTATCTCCATAACTCCATGCAGATCAAACTCCTGGGCCACCCTCCTGTTTGCCAGGCAACTATGGCCTCCTGGCTTCCAGTTGTTAAGTGCTTCCACCTGCTCTCATTTACTTGGTGGGAGGGGGCATCAAACCCAGCTCCGTGACTGCCTCTCCCACTCTGGGCCCTGGTCTGTAAAAGAAAGCCACCCCTGAACCTACTAATGCTGCAGCTGTCTGTCACTTACACTCACCACAGTCAGAAATCTGCCCAGCTCATATTCATGGTCATCATGCCTCCACAACCCTGTGCTATAATGGACAGAATGAATGTTTGTCTTTACATTCTTGGAATTAATAACTCCATCTCGGGGCGCCTGGACGGCTCAGTCAGTTGAGCATCCAACTTCAGCTCAGATCATGATCTCATGCTCCATGAGTTCAAGCCCCACGTCAGGCTCTGTGCTGGCAGCTCAGAGCCTCGAGCCCGCTTCAGATTCTGTGTCTCCCCCTCTCTCTTCCCCTCCCCTGCTCATGCTCTGTCTCTCTCTGTCTCAAAAATAAATTAAAAATTATTTTTAAAAATCTAAAAAAAAAAAAACTCAATCTCATATGACACATAAATATAAAAGCAATCATGCATGCATTAAGGGAGAAAGAAAAAGTTAACATGTATATATTCCATCTATCTCCATCTTAAGTTATTTGCAGCATGATCTCAGCGGGTTCTAACAATCAGCCTAAGTAAGGGTTTGACAACTTAATGTAGGTAAAAGTACATATTAAGAAGACTGAATAAAAATTTGGAGAACAAGAAGAAATTGTAAAAGAATCCTAGATGTGTAGACATATGTGTTAAGCGGAGTGAAAACAAATAGAAAAGGCAAACAAAAAGCCAAATAAATGGAGTGAAAGAAGATGGGTAGATAGACAGGTGACAGAGAGCCCCAAAGGTCATCATTCATTGAAGAGGCGGTTGGAACTTATAGTGGGATTTGAAGGCTAGGGTCAGAATGCTATAAAACTGAAGTCTCTGTTGGTGAAAAGTTAATGTTAATTATCCTAGTTTGAGCCCTCTGAAGAAAGCAAAGACCCCAAAGCCAAAATTGTAAACTAAAATTAATTCATGCATATTTCGCACATACAGTGTATTCTGGTATCACATTTGTTAAAGTCACTAGCAGTTGAAAACAGCGAGCAAGCCACGCTGTTCCGCTACCTTGATAAACGTATGGTAATTATGCAGAGATTTGAGGGGCTACTCCTTAGTAAATTATTTTTCACAGAATGCTTGCAAACTTCAAATCTACCCCTTTTAATTTGAAGGGTGTTTGTGCTATCCCACCCAGACATTAAGAATATTCTTCTCCTATCACCGATTTCCATTAGGTTTTTTTTTAACCAATTTCTGTAACACCCACTATATCCTGGGCAATGTTCTAAGACGCGGGGCTGCAGTGGGGGATGCTACAGATGTGTTCCACTTCCCAGAGGGAAGTGATCTACGATCTTCCATGATGGGCAGTCTTCCATGCATTTATCACTGCTGTATTAGATTAAATGTGCAGATTTACTGGTATGTATAAAAACTCATATATATTCAAATGCACATCGGTACATATGCAAAATCCTTGAGTCATTCTTGACTCTTTTTTTTTTTTTTATGTCCCACCTCTTATCCATCAGCAAGCACTGCCATCCCCATCTTCAGAACCACTTTCCACTTCGTCCAGTGCTGACACTGTAGACCAATTACCTCCCGCCCAAATTGCAGTAACTTCCTAATGAGTTTCCCTTTTTATACGGTTGCTGGTCCTCCTCCCCACAGTCTATTCTCCACGCAGCAGCCAGAATTAAGAGTCAGATGATGTCTCCTTTGCTCACATCCCCCGCAGCTTCCTACCTCAATAGGAACAAATGCCTATTATGATTTAAAAGATGCGTGCAAAAGATCGTGTTCCTGGAAACTCCATCTGTTTCGCTTTAGGAAAATCTCCCTGGTGCTCACTCCACTCGGGCCTCACTGGCCTTGGTGCTATTCCTCAGGCACAAGTGGAATTTACCAAGGGCCTCTGAACTTGCTGTTCTGGTTACCTGAATTACTGCTCCTGGGCATGGCCACTTCCCTCACTTCCTTCTGGTCTCTCCTTTCAGGTGGAGAACACCTAGCAAACGCCTTTCTGACTATCCTATTTAAAAAACTGTCTCCTCCACTACACCATTAGTTTCTACTTTATTATCCCGCTTAATATTCCCTTATGGAATCATTTGATTGTGTACTTGTTAGCTTATGTGTTTATTGTGTCCCTTCTTCTGGTAAAAGGTAAACTCTGTATAGGCAAATATTTACCCATTTAGTCTGCTGGTACGTCTCCAGAGCTTGATACATAGTAGGTACTTAATAAGGAATTGTTGAGGAATAGAGTAGAAGCTTTTATTAAGCACCTGGGCATAATTCAATTTTATTAGCCCCTAGATTCCAAGTAAGCAATCCTTATAGTTTATGCCTGGCTTGTCCCAAGCCATAAGAAAAAAGAAAATCCTTTGCCGCTGAGAGTAGCATCAACCTTAGAGACCTGGAGAATGAAAATTGAGATTGCAGATGATGTCTAACCCAATTCAGGCTCTTCCCATCTTCTTTGTTCTTTATCATCTCTCTTCTCATGTAAATTGTGATTTTCAGCTAACTCGTACTGGTTTTATATTTTGTTATAACATACATCCTAAAGTTATATTTAACATGTTTATAACAGTAGGATAAGAAGTAAATCGCTTAAAACAGTTGAGTAAAAAATTCATCTGAATGCCTATTTCGCAGCCATCTCACACCCCTAATATCTATACAACCCCTAATATGTATACAATTTTTTAAAAATCTAAAAAAAAAAAAAATAACTGAATCCATGTAAGGAAAGTGATATTATCCCATCTAACTGATGGGGACTAGGGGTTCACCTGATGATGTAAGGCTAGTAAGCCAAAGTGTGGGGCATCCAGAAAAGGTTTTCAACCCAAACACTTCAAGATAATTTTATTGTTATTGGAGAAATGATTGCACAATGAAAATTAATTTCAAAACTCAGTGCACAATAAAACAATATATCCTACCCCTTTACTTGTTATCACACATGTTGGTATGAGTATATTGATGGGATGAGAGTCTGTTGACTTCATCCATGACATTTGTATATTTCTCATTCTATGCTTTATGCTCTAGATCTAGGATTTTTGAGAATGGCTAAGTTTTATGGGTCTCCAATGTGTTAGTAATCACAGTTTTAATTCACATTGATTTAAAAAAATATGTGATGAGGGGCTCCTGGGTGGCTCAGTCGGTTAAGCGTCTGACTTCAGCTCAGGTCATGATCTCGCAGTCCGTAGGTTTGAGCCCCACATCCGGCTCTGTACTGACAGCTCAGATTCTGGAGCCTGCTTCGGATTCTGTGTCTTCTCCTCTCTCTGCCTCTCCCATGCTCATGCTCTGTCTCTCTCTGTCTCTCAATAATAAACGTTTAAAAGTTTTTTAAAAAATATGTGGTGATAGTGCAAATTCAGTAACACTCCTAAATAAGTGTATATTGAATTAATTTCAGCCACCTCTATACATTGAGCAGAATACATACATGTGTAAAGTACTGTACTCATGTGGTCTCCACAGTGTTCATTCATGGTCTTTATAGAGATGTGAGGACAACAGATCAAGAACTACCAGTTCAACTCCTAGAAGAGAGGGACTTAATCTTAACTTTCTGTTGCTATTGTTTAGTTTCAGGGGTCCCCAGGTCTCCATTCTCAGTGTCCAGGCCTCCAGGATTTGTGCATTTTGATGATTAATTATATGTGTCAACTTGACCAGGCTAAAGGATGCTCAGATAGGTGATAAAATGTATTTACTATTGTTACTTCTGAGTGTATCTGGTTTTTTTATTAATTTTTTTAATTTTTTTTCATTTATTTTTGAGACAGAGACAGGGCATGAGCAGGGGAAGGGCAGAGAGAGAGGGAGACACAGAATCCCAAGCAGGCTCCAGGCTCTGAGCTGTCAACACAGAGCCCGACGTGGGGCTCGAACTCACGGACCGGGAGATTATGACCTGAGCTGAAGTTGGATGCTTAATCCACTGAGCCGCCCAGGTGCCCCATGAGTGAATCTGTTTTTAACTACTCTTTTGGCATATCACTTAAAAGTGTTTTAACTGCCACTTTAGAATTTCCAATATACATTAGCTAACATATCTCTACATTCAAATAATGCTATACTACTTCTAGAGTAATGCAGATACCCTCTAATAAGGTATTCTTGATTGTTCCCTCCTATTCCTTACAGTGTATTTATTTCACTTATTTATTTCACTTATCCATATGCTTTTATCACCCAATATATTACTATTATTAATTCAAATGGTAATTCCTTATATCAATTAAAAATGAAAAGTAAAATGTCTATTTTTATTTACTTTAATTTATATCTTCTTTGACATTTTCTTTTATATATCTGAGTTTCTTCCTCTTTCATTTCCCTTCTCCCTGAAAATTTCTTCTAACACTTCTTGTAAGACAAATCAGCTGGCGATGAATTCCCTCAGATTTTGTTTTCCTGACAAGTCTTTATTTCTCTCTAACTTTGGACAGATAATCTCACTATATATAATTATATGTTGCTGTGTGTTAATATTTCACTCCATGGTTTTTGGTTCCAGTTTTAGTGTTTGTGTGTGCGTGTGTGTGTGTGTGTGTGTGTGTGTGTTTTGTGTGGTTTTTCGTTTTGTTTTGTGTTGTTTGTTTGTTTGCTTGTATGGTTTCTGATGGGAAGTCCTCTGTACGGTTTCGACTTGTCCCACTCTAAGGAAGGTGTTTCTTCCCCCCTCTGCTGTCCTTCGATATATTCTCTTTGTCTTTGTTTTCTAGAGTTTGAATGTGATTCCTCGGTTGTTTGTATTAGTTTGCTTGGTGTTCTCTAAGCTTCCTGAATCTGTTGCTTCGTGTCTGCCATTAATTTCCGAAGAGTCTCAACTTATTACTTTAAATACTTTTTTCTTCTCTCTTCTATTGTTTCTCACCCTTCTGTCATTTTAACTTAACATAGTTACCCCATTTGAAATTTCCCCACAGTTTTTGGATATCCTATAATGTTTTTTCACTTTTTTTTTTATGTTTGTAATCCAAGTGGAGCCTTGATATTTATATATTTTTACATTTACTGGTTCTTTCCTTGGTCATACTGAGTCTAGGGTGCACCCACTCAAGGCATTCAGGTTTTATTTGTAGCATTTCTTTTTGGTTCTTAGGGTTTCCATTTCTCTGCTTATATTACACATTTCTTCTTGTTACATACTTTTGCCAGTACAGCCCTTAACGTACCAAGCATAGTTATTTTAAATTTTCTGATTAGTCCCATATCTATGTCTGGTTCTGAGATTTATTTTATCTCTTAGGAGTATATCTTTTTTTCTCTCCTTCTGGCATTATTTGTAATGTTGTTGTTGTTGTTGTTGAAAGCTGGTCATTTTATACTGAGTAATAAGAACTGAGGTAAACAGACCTTTAGGGTAAGGGTCTGTGTCAGTCTGACTAGGAATTAGGCTCTGTTGGACCTTGGCTGTAGCTGTGAGTGTCAGAAGTTTAAATTCCTGTAGTTTAGTTTTCTTTCTCTCCTCTTGACTTTGGGTTTCCCTAAGCACTTCTCCTCACAGACGGTCTGTGTCTTGCTGTGATGCACTTAATCAGACTTAAACCCTGTTTGCTTGACCTGTTTGTGTGAGAGGAAGGGGGATTTCTATTATTTTAGGATTAAATTTCAGGTTTTCAGTAGGCCTATATCTCAGACTTGTGACTCCCACAAGCGTTTCTCCTGTGAGGCAGGAAAGATCGGCAGGTCCAGAGTGGGAACTATGTCCTTCCTGGCTGAGATAAGGCTTTGGAAAGACTTTTCCCCCAGAAAGTAGGCCTTTGGTGTTAGAGAGCACTTGGGGTATATTTTACACTGATTTCTTTTCCACTCCTGTACCAAGTCAAGGAGGGGATGTTATGGGGATCTTCATTAGAAGCTAGTGGAGTTAGTTCCTAGAGGTAAACCCATGAACCTGGTGAGCGCCCCAAACTCCAGCTCCTCACTTGAGGTTTCTCACTTCAAGTTAGTCCACACTCGTCTCCCAGAAATTTGTCAAAATTACCATTTAAGTTTTCCCACCAGTTTACGGCTCTTAGCAGCTCCTGGTCCGGGTAGGCGGGTCTTAAGTCGTTCTGCAAATGGGGAGGTGGTGTCTTGCCATAAGAACTCGGTTCTCTGAAAGAATAAGAGAAATCATTGGTTTTCATTTTATTTAACTTGTACTCATTTTTAAGGATAAGGGTGCTGACTCCCAAGTGCTTACCACGTCAAAACTGGTATGAGGATAATATATATAAGCTGGGTGTTTATATATATTATTTCACTTTCCCTCCCAAACTTCCTGTGAGCTCTAGGGCAAATTACTTCACCTCAAGGACAGGCCACTTGTTATCATACATGTGGATCATTTCATTTCAAAGAACTTAGTGACTAGGGGTTGACAACAAAGAATATACTAGAATTCTGTTTTCCATATTCTCTGTGATACATTTTTATCACATTCCTCTCTTTGAAAGTAAAAATAAATTAGCTCCAATAGCTCGCTTTCAGTGAACCATTGATTCATTCCTTTATCAAATAGTTATGAAGGGTTTACTGTGGGTTTGGCATCATGTAAGATCCTGCCCGTACCACAATATCATCTGCGTTCGGAAAGACCCCCGGTCAAGTGCAAGAGGCAGGAATCTAAACAAATAATTTAAATACTTTGAGATAAGTGATAAAAAAGAGGTTTGTACAGGGTGCAAGCTAGGGTTTAAGGTGGGAGGAAGGAAGTCTGGAAAATCAAAGTTGCTCTTCCCAAAGAATTAATGTCTCTCCTTCCCTGAAATAGTGCTTAAGATAGTGTCCTTGATATTATGACATCCGGCACACAGTTTGTCTGCTTGGCACCAAAAATTTTAAAAGAATTTTTTTTGTTTGTTTATATCTGGGACTATTCGTGGAAGTACCATTTTCAGTAGTAACTTTAGTGCCTGGACAATAATAATTTTACTTTTTGTTAGAACGCAGAGGTCTATCCCATTTTAAAAACGGATTATTATGCTTTAAAGGGAGCTAGAAAGGTCTAGGAGCACGGACACTGATATTTTTAACAACTCATCCCAAATGTATGTGCTCAAGTGACTTTTCCCCCCCTTTACCACGGTAGTCACCTTCAGAAGCGATTCTGTTATTTCGCTACTGTCACCATTGACCAAAAATTACTGGACTGCCTCTCTTGGAATTGCTTTCCGACTCTACAGCCCGTTATTTTGTGTATCTACAATGGTAGAAAATCTTCATCCTCGGAGATTGAATGTGATTTATGAACATAACCAACGTCAAATGTAAGCTACAGAGAATCTAAATGAATAGAACAAAATTTAGTCAAATTAATATTTGCTTGAAAATAATAATTTTAATGTGGCTCATAAAAACTTTTGTCTAGTATAAAACCTAGAAAGCATGGATCAAAATTTATCATATAATGTCTAAGAAGATTATTTTGTAGACAACATTATTTGAATTTATATATTTTGAGACTTTTAAAAGCACTATACTATAATGACATATCAAGTTTAAACTTGTATCCAAATCAGGGGCACCTGGGTGGCTCAGTCGGTTAAGTGTCCAACTTCGGCTCAAGTCATGATCTCTCATTTTGTGAGTTCGAGCCCCACATTGGCCTCTGTGCTGACAGCCCAGAGCATGAATCCTGCTTTGGATTCTGTGTCTCCCTCTCTCTCTCTCTGCCCCTCCCCTGCTTGTACTCTTTCTCACTCTCAAAAATCAAGAAACATTCAAAAAAGTAAAAATAAAAAATAAACTTGTATGCAAATCAGCATCCTAGTGTACATGTTTAACAGATTACACACAAATTGGATAAATCATACCATCACCCCAAAATTATAGGCTTCAATCAAAAGTGGTTCAAATACTTAAAAACACAAAGTATCATTCTTTCTTCTTAATGCTTCGTTAATATCAGAGTCCCACATCCTTCCTTTTTCTTTAAATATTTACCATAATTTTTAAGAATCTCATCAGTATCTATTGTGTTGGCAGAGCCACTTAGAGAGAACATATAAAATAAAAACCATACATTAACATATACGTTAATAAAGATAAATACGTATCAACTGAGCAAAGGTGAAAATGGAGATGGGAGGGATTAAAACATGTGCTGTTCTCACCATCTTGTCTTTTCCTGTGGAATAAAATTGCACTATGAAATACCTGACATCATGCACATTGCTTCGAAATTGTATCTTGTGGGTGTCGCCATTGTCGAGGCAATAAAATGTGATGGATTTCCAGTCTCTGTCACTTCAGGTAGGATAAATTTAGGAAACAATTGGGATGTAATTGAGATCAATACCAGGTGCTCAGAAACTACAGTGATCTCACTGACTGATGGATGGTAAGGAAGAGCCCACAAGTAACCTGCCTCTATGCCAAAACGTCCCTGTTTTATTTTTTCCCCCCACTTCAAATTAGAGAAGAACAGACAGGGGAGGAATCAATTTCCTCTCAGTAACAAGAGGCATCTGTGGTGCAACACTCATAGTAACTAGGATCTCTGTTAGATGTAAACCACCACTTATGAGTAATGTAGTGTGGAATTATACTTTAAATTGTACATTCAGCTGAGTATGTTTGGGTAATGAAATAAGTGTTGAACAGCTTTGCCTGTAACACTATTGAAAAATGAAGTCATTCAAAAAGAAAATCATCTTGCCGCAGAATGCAATGAATAATGATACCTAATATTTATTGAGAACTTACAATATGACAGGCACTTATCTCATTTAATCCTAACAACAACCTTTCAAAACCAGCCCTAATCCTATTAACCATTTTTTTTTTTAAACAATAAGTAAATTTTGAGGACAGAGCAGCTAAATAAGTTGCCCACGCTTTCACAGCTAAGAAGTACTGGAAGTCAAATCCAGGTCTGTGGAGTCCAGAGTCAAGAGCTGAATTCAATTCTCTACCAAAAAGACATGGTGAGGATGGAAAGAACTGCAAAATGCCCGCCCCCCCCACCCAGAAGTCATGATTTCTTACTGTCATCAATACAAAGGGGTTTTTTAAATCAATTTCAGTGTGTTTATAGGTGTAAACAAAAGTGTGCCTGCATGAATCATGTTCAAGAATATAGACTTCTTGGGGCACCTGGAAGGCTCAGTGGGTTAAGTGTCCAACTTCAGCTTGGGTCATGATCTCATGGTTTGTGAGTTTGAGTCCCTCATTGGGCTCTCTGCTGTCATCATGGAGCCTGTTTGGGGTTCTCTCTCTCTGCCCCTACGTGGGTCTCTCTCTCTCTCTCTCTCTCTCTCTCTCTCTCCCCCCCCCTCAAAATAAATAAACTTAAAAAAAAAAAAAAAAAGAATGTAACCTTCTTTCTTGTTTTGAACCTTGGTACATACCACTCCGCCTACCTGGTTATTAGCGTCACAATTGCAAGGGATTCAACTCTTCTTTGTGAAATAAGTTGCCGAGTTCAAAGATCAGAAATGTAATGGCATTGCCTTCAAAGGCTACAGTGCTATACTTTCTGGTCTCCCCGCTATTTCCCCTCCTTTCTTGAGTTCCTCTTTGATCTCAAGCTAAACATCAGAATCTGCCTTTTAAAAAGACTTGAAGTGCCTTTCATTTTCTCTCAGCTGCCTGAGGAGCAACAACTTCTGCATCTTACATGAAAAAAATTTATTTCTCCCTAAAAATAACTCCGGCTTCAAATGCCCCCTGCAAAGAGGTGGAAATCATTTATCTTGAACTCTGAGAAGACAAAAGAAGGTAATTGCACGGGTGAGCCATTACCTGCAGCAGGGGAGGCCAGGCGAAGGAGCCATTACCAATCCTGAAAAGGCAGTAACAGAGCATTTCCGGCTTAAGGCTTTGCAGGAGAAGAGGTCAGGGCGAAGTCTCTTTTGGGCCATTCACATCTTTTTTTGGACCGTGAGCACTCACATCAAGGCGCACTCCTGGATGTGCTCTGGTGGTTTTGTTCTTCTGTGGTTCCCTCCTTCCTCCTATTAATGCTGTAAGTGCTAACAGTGGCAAGTGCTTGAACAATTAATTCCCTTTGTTCCTTAGCTAAAAATAAGCTTGTTTAAGGGAAAATGTATATGAAATTATAAATAGTGTTTTCAGTTCATAAGGTAATATGTGAAAACTCACAGACCAAAACTGGAGTATGTAGTATAATGTACATCCAAATACACATATGCTTTGTACATGGTAAGCAATCACTATAAATTAAATTTGAATATGAATATAAAATTAATTTGGGTTTACACTTTCTCTTGTTGCAAGAAGTCTAGAATGTTCATAGGAACTCCATCTCTGAAAAAATGTTTATTTTGCTATGGTCTGTTGTTTTCTGAAGAACTGTGTCAAGTTCAGTCCATTTTTTTTAAGTTTATTTATTTATTTTGAGAAATAGAGAGAGAGAGCAGGGGAGGTATGGGGGGGGGGGGGGTGGGGAGAGAATCCTAAGCAGGCTCCACACTGTCAGTGCAGAGCCCCATGTGGGGCTTGATCTCACGACTGAGATCATAACCTGAGCCGAAATCAGGATTCAGCCACTCAACCAACTGAGCCACCCAGGCACCCCTCAGGCCATTAAAAGAAATTTTTTTTTCATTCAGTCTTTGAAAAAAACGATGTGATAGATAGGTAACACTAGCTATGGCACATTAGTCATTTATTATAAACATGGATTCCTGAACCTCCCTGTTTTTTTGGTTTTTTTTTTTTTGCATAGCCTTCCAGTCCTGCCTCAACTCCTCAATTCTTATTCCATTCCCTTAGTGCATGAGGTTGTAGTAGGTTATTTTGAACTTCTTACCACATACTTTCCTGCAAAAGCAATGATATAAACAATAGCTATATTCCCAAGCAGGCCCACAAAAACCCATCATAAACCTGAAATACTACATGTTTGCAATTGTAATTTCTCGTGCTGTTGTTCATTGAAAGTCATTTAGGCAAGTCATTTAACCTTTGTGAGCCTCAATTTCCTCTTCTATAAAATTAAGGGGCTGGACTCTATGATATCCGTGGCCTGTTCAGCCCCAACGGTCTGTGGCGACATTTCTGCTGCATTATGAACCAGATGATGGAATAAACTGAGAGCTCAGCCGTCATCTCCAGCGTTGTTTCAAGATTCATCCTGTGAAAATCTAGTTGGCTTCACTTTGATGATGGAGCCCGTTTAGACATTTGGCACTTACTAACATCTGGGGTTTTTTTGTTTTTAAGTTACCTCTTATTACATAAAAGTAGGGTGAGGAGGACGGTCAGAATGTTACTAAGCGCCTCAGCTGAACTCAAATTTGAGTCAGAGTGAGAACAGCAGAATGTTGCTCTGCACATGGCCTTGGAGGTCAGCCTGAGTTCAAGGTCCTGCATCATTACTCAATACCTCTGTGACCTTGGGCAAGTTACTTAGAGTGACTATGCCTTTTCCATAAAAAAGGAAGATAATGACCATGCCCCCCTCATAGGATTTTTATTAGGTTTTTATTAGGCTGAAATGAGGAATGAATTAAAATACCTGCTGAGCACTTAATAAACTATAGCTATCATCATGAAAGATAATGCTTGGGAATTTGTCTTCTAGTGAACTCAGAAATCACAGTGGTCCACTATAGTCTAATCCATTATTTTAGCTTTACCTTCAGACTTCAGCATTATCACATTTTTTAATACAAACTTACTCTAATATTTTTCTTAGATGTAATTACTTTTTTTTCTTATTTGTGTTTAATCTTTAATTTTTCCCCAGTTTTATTGGGATATAATTGACATATAACAGTAAGTTCAAAGTGTGCAATGTGATGATTTAATAAACGTGTATTTTGCAAAATGATGACCACAGTAAGGTTAATCGACACCTCCCTTAAGAGTTAAGGTCTACTCTCTTAGCAGATTTCAAGTATAAAGTACAGTATTATTAAGTATAGCTACCATGATGTATATAGATCCCCAGAACATATTCCTCTTATAACTAGAAGTTTATTTCTTCAACCAGAGTAAGTGGATAAACAAAAATTGCTTACCACTATTCTTATTGAGTGTTTAGTCACTTATTTTCACTAAGTATACTTGATATGTACAAGCCTGATTTTCTGTTTGAATGTAGGAGTGATATAAATGTTTCAGAATGAAACAAGTATCTTGCTAAAAATAATTAAACAGAAAAATCTGTGTTCAATTCATTTTCTAGAAATAAGTGCTCAATACCTGTTGTTAGTTGGGTACAATTTTTAAATAAATGTAATCTTCCTAAGTCTATTTCTTCCTTCTCTGTTTCTCTAAACTGAGCTCCAGTATCGAAGCATGAACTTTGGGGGTCAGGGTGGTGTAGATGTTGCAAGGAAAATGGGGACTCAAGCTTTGTGCGCTGTAGTCGTTTCTGCTCTGCCCAGAGTAAGCCAGTACATGATTTCATCTTCTGATCATGCTGATCAATCATGAAAATGTTATTGATTACTGGTATGTATGAAGTGCTGGTCAAGTCACTATGAAAATTTAAGAGTAATTCATGGAATATGCCTTCTGGGGATGAGAATCAAATTTTCAGACATAAAACACTAGAATATAAAGACTGGAAATCAGAACCTCTGACTGGGAGGAAGTTAGGAAAGCTTCAATATTTAATTGTGACCTGGAACTGGATTTTGAAACAATGGGGGAGGCAGAAAAGGAGGAAAGGTATGACTCCAAAGCATGACATACATGTTGGGTCCTTTAAAACAGGTCCCATATGTCATCTCATTAATCCTTGGAACAACCAAATTTCCCACTATTGGGTGAAGAAATCGTCACTCCAGGGAGGTGAATAATCTGGCCCAATATCACTAGCTTTAAATTATACAGGTAGAATCGAAATGCACTTAAAGCCTGTGATTTCTCCTGTGCGTGCACCAGAGTAGGAAGTGAGTGAGAAAAAGCCGTGAGTAAATGTCACTATGGAGGTGTTCCTTACAGTAAAATATTATGTGTAAGATGATTGATTCCCAGGGTCAGTACTTTACATTACCAGCAATTATTGAGTTTATTATTTAACCTGTGTTCATCTTAGGATAGAAAATGAGAAGACTTTCATTATTGTTAGACTTACATTCTAAGTTTGCAAATCAAATGGTAACAAAACATTGCTCTAATGTTGGAGTCTGTGTGCAAATTACTGCGGAATCATGGTGGAGAGAAATTTGAATTCTACTTGGCAGATCAGTAAATAATTTACTGAGGCAATATTTGACATAAATATTGAAGAATGGCAGACAGTTTCAACAGATGTAGAAAAAAGATGAGCATCACGCAGAAAAGAAAAACTTGAGCTTAAAAGGGCCAGATATTTTCCAAGAAAAATGTAATGTAGAAAGACTAAGGAAGATGGGAGATCAAGAGAAAGTCAAGGGATGAAATGGGAACAAGAAGTGAGAGCTAGAGATCAGCAGAAGTAAATCATATCTGTGGCATGGGATGAAGGGGAGAGAGAGATCAGTTGGAAGGTTGGTAAGGGGATTTTTTCCAAATTATGCCAAGATCCTGAGTTAGGTAAATAATCATGGAAATTGGGAGGAAGAGATACAGACACTCTAAAAGCAAAATTATCTGGGTTTGGTGGCAGATCGAATAGTGCATCTGAGGAAGAAAGAAAGGGCAAAATGGCACAAAAGCTACTGGGAAGAGTGGCATTACCTGATGTAGGAAAGGGGAGAAATTTAGCGTATGTGGAATTGGAGACAGTGCCTGGAGGTGCCTTCCAAAACGTATGAAATGGAGTTTGGAGACTAAGATGTGAACTGAGGATTTTTCACACACAGTTGAATTTTGAAAGAACAATCAAACCTAGGTTAAAATCCAGGACAGCACTCACACTCTTCTGGCCAGGGTAGAAGAGTCAGATGTGTCATCCATTAGCATAGATGAGGTGTACATTCATGAGTGAAACTAGAATGGCCTTTATTTTTAGAGAACAAAGTTGGTGAGGCCAGATATAGACAAAAGTGCTAACAGAAGAGTTAGTTTTAGAAACGAAGAGGGGTGTTCATTTTTTGAAGACAACATAAAAGAAATTAGAGTTAAATGATGATAGATGGATAGATAGACAGACAAGGAGGAAGAACATCACAATTGAATCTTCTGAATTTCCAAATAAAGCAAAGTTAGTATAAACCATGGACCTTGTGTCACCGTAGGTTCATCAGGTATAACAGATATACCATTCTGGTGGGGGAGGTTGACGGTGGGGCAGGGCGTGCATGTATGGGGGTGGGAGGTATTTGGGAAATCTCTGTACCTTCTCCTCAACTTAAACTGTCCTAAAAATATAAAGTCTTTTTTTTTTTTTTAATTTATTTATTTTGAGAGAGTAAGAGTGTGTGCGCGCAAGCAGGGGAGGGGGAGAGAGAGAGAGAGAGAGAGAGAGAGAGAGAGAGAGAGAGAGAGAGAAAGAATCCCAAGCAGGCCCTGCCCTAACAGCTAACAGTGCTAACAGCGCAGAGCCCAACGTGGGGCTTGAATTCATGAACATCGAGATCGTGACCAAAGCCAGAATCAAGAGTCGGATGCGTAACTGACTGAGCCACCCAGGCACCCCTAAAAATATAAAGTCTTAAAATAAAATAAAATAAAATAAAATAAAATAAAATAAAATAAAATAATAAAATGTTATAATCAGTCAAGTATGTGATTGGAAGTACAATTGAAATCCTAAAATTAAAGACATAAATGTAAAAATATTAAAATAAATAACAACCCAAAATAGATGTGCAACACAACAGAGTATGAGGAAATTGAACTTTGAAATTAAAATGACTTGTGCTGTGAATCCCAACTCTACCTCCTAATTAGTCATATGACTTTGGGCAAGTGATTTAACCTTTCTGAACTGAATAATAATATCCATCTTACAAGGTGTTCTTATGAAAATGAACTAGATAATATGCTTTATATATCTCAAAATGCCTGGCAAATTACCAATAATTAAGACATTATTATCACCATTATTGTAACGCCCGCACTACACAACATTCACACTGCCTAAGTTAATATTCTTGTGGCTATCTGTATTTCTATTATAGTTCATAATTCCCTAAACCCTGAAGGGAAAGGATGATGTGCAGAAACTCTTTTCTGCCATTTTGTTATTATTCCAATTGCTGAGGTAGAGTAAAGCTCAATGTAATTTAGAAAGTATGAATATCAGCACATTTCCAGAAATTTATTACAGCCTGGGAAGAGGAACAGAGAAAATAAAGGGTCAGTAACAGAGCACTGGGCCGTGAGATAGTCCGGGAGAGAGAAAGGTTCAGTTGGAAGTAGGATAAAAGATGTTAGAAAGGTCACAAGCAACGTGGCTTTCATCCATGCTTCTGACTGTGCCCAGTTTCATCCGCAGATCATACTGGCAAAACAGAAGGGAACTGGGGCTCCCATATGAAACTTGGGTTTTGTTTTAAACACACAGCGGTCAAATCTAATATGAATTTCTGATGCACTGAATTGCACTGAACACCTTCGGTGTGCTCAGCACAGTCCTAGGTACCAGGTAAGATATGGAATAGAAGATCCCTGCTTTAAAGTGGCTTTGACTGGAATGTGGTTGCAGCCAGAATAAAGAAAAGTGAAAAGTAGAGGCAGGAAGTAAATAGTAATAAAGAACATTCTACTACGTACGGTTGTAACAATAATGACGATGGTGATGGGCAAGATTTGTTGGTAAACTTTATGTCCAAGACACTGTTAGACACTTTATGTATTTGTAAGCATTTAATTTTCACAACAGCAAGTGAGAAATCACCATCTTGATTTTAACGGTGAGTAATATCTGCCGAAGGCGGTAAGCTTGGATCTCCGATGCACAGAATCCTTATCAAAATAACTGGCCGAGGAAGAGTTCATAATCAAATACCACAAAAATTGGAAATATTACTTTGAGTAAATATACACAATTGCAATTGTTTTCCAGTGCAGTTCAAAAATATATAAGAAGTACAGGATAGTAGTAGTTTTAATAACCCCCGGTGCAAGGAATTTACTTTTTTACAGGCCCATAAAAATGTGTTTATACCACTAGTAATTTAAAATAACGATGCTACATTCAACCACTATTATTGTAATACATAACTTAAGTGAACCAATAATTAAATAACACTTCAAGTTATTTTAACACTTCTGTATTGTATTTCTAAAATGAATTGCTTTATGTCATCAAAGCCTCACTTTTTTTCATTATTTGAAACATTTTCTAAGACGAGGCTCTCCAATAAGCATGTTATAGTGAAAGTGTAGCGTGTAATTCTCTCTCCTTCCTTCTCTCTCTTTTTCTCTCTCTCTTCCTCCCTCCCTTTCTCTCTCTCTCTCTCTCTCTCTCCCTCTCCCTCTCCCTCTCCCTCTCCCTCTTTCTCTTTCTCTCTCCCTCTTTCTCTCTCTCTCTCAATGTCATGGGTACTAAGCAAACAATGGCAATATATAAAAGCAAGACTGTCTTCCCACAGTGCAGTCAATTCAAGATCATGCTCCAGCAGTGATTAGCAAAGTTCTTTGTTCATCATGTTCAGTTGAAGAGGGAGTTGGTTCGGGCAATGTTTTTCCCAGGGATCAGGTCTGAGCATGGAAATGAGTATAGTGGCCAGTCTGCCTACAGCATTATCATTCAAATTAGAGTTAATGCTTTAATGATCGCCTTATAAATATTAATATACTCATTAGTTCACTTTGGCAATGGTTACTTTTCATACCTGTGTCATATCCTACCCCAAGAAAAGGAAAAGAAAATGTCAGCTGGGGAGTCTGTGTTTGACAGTCTACTTCTCACTGAGGGGTCCTTCTTCACTTACTGTACCGAAGTTTAGGGAAAATATTTTTGGAAGCAATAAATGTAAAAGAAGAAGTTTAACTACAAAATGTAGTCTTCTTGGACCATGCACAGGATGATGGACTTATTTAGACTCCTGAACGTTGGATCTAAATAGGCAGAAAAATGTCAAATTATGTGATTTAGATATTATTTTATAAAAATGCGAGAAATAAGCTGAAAGATAACCTAAAGATGGAATAAATTAAGAGTGAGGAGAGAAAATGGGAAGGTAGGAGAGAGGAAAGAAGGGAGAATGGAACAAAGAAAAGGGATGGAGGAGGTAGGACAGGCAAGCAGGCAGCCTCCTCACTTCCGGCCTCTGAGGAAACAGTGGAACCCACCTCCCTTAGGTTCGGCCTCCAGGTCCCGGGGACAGTTTGGGCAACACGGTGATGTCAATACAGAAGTTTCTGCAGTTCTTCTTGCCTTTTCCTCCCCTTTCACGGTGTGGGTCCTGTAGCAGGAAGCACCTTTGGTCAAGACAGGAAAAGTGAGTGGATTCTGGGACATGTTTTTTCTTTTTTTTTTTCTTTCTTTTGTAAGTTTTATTTATTTCGAGGGGGGAGGAGAGCAGAGAGAGAGGGAGAGAGGGAGAGAATCCCAAGCAGGCTCCATGCTGTCAGCACGTGGAGCCTGATGCAGGGCTTGAACTCACAAACCGTGAGATCATGACCTGAGCCAAAGTTGGACGTGTAACCAGCTGAGCCACCTGGGTGCCTCTGGGGCATGTTTTTCTAATAAAACAATGATCTGCTGAGGGTTTGATGTGGGATATGAAAGAAAGGCAGGAATCAAGGATCAATTTTACTTTTGAGGAAACAAGTGAACAGAAGAGGAAAAGGAATGTTGGGAAATAAGAGAAACCATGAAGTCTGTTTTGTAAAGGTCAAGCAGACAGACCTGGAGACACAGATTAGGGATTCTACTACCGATGGATTAAAAATAGAAATCACCAATTCAGTTTAATTCACCACAAGTATCTCAGACACTACACAAAGGCTAATATAGATTAATTAATAAAATCTAAAAATCCCTTCAAATAAGGGTAATAAAGAAAACAGGTTGAAACTCATGTTTAGAAGAATTCTTCCTAAAATGGAATAATTGGATGAAGTATGGGGCTCCTGGCTGGCTCAGTCTGTTGGGTGTCCGACTTCAGCTCAGGTCATGAGTTCGAGCTCGTGAGTTCGAGCCCCACGTCGGGCTCTGTGCTGACAGCTCAGAGCCTGGAGCCTGCTTCAGATTGTGTCTCCCTCTCTCTCTGCCCCTCCCCTGCTCGCACTCTGTCTCTCTGCCTCTCAAAGATGAATAAATGTTAAAAAAAAAAAAAAAAAGAATTGGATAAAGCAATACTCAAAGCCATAACTGCAAATTTCCTCAATTTGAAAAAGGACCAACTAAGTAGAGTAAGAGTGGAAATCATATTTGAGACAAAATTAGTAGAAACCAATACCTTCTCCTGACCCAGGCTTGACATTTTTTTTTAATCAAAAGTATAAAGAAAAATACCCTATAAATACTCAGGTAAAAATAAATAAAAAGAAAATAGGCTTATCTTCTTTGCTCTGTCTTAAATTCTTACTGATATTCTATAACGACTTTGAATAACACATAGCATTCTTCCCAGGAAACTTTTTTTTTTTTTTTTGCTTTTGCTTTCTGCCCTTAAAAATAGTTCCCCCTAGGAAGTGATGACAGAGAAGCTGCCCTGATGGCAGAAAGAAAAACACTTTGGGACAAGAAAATATACCTCAAATGTATTACCCAGTTGCAAGCAACACCAATTTTCCAAGTGTCTCTGAGTTGATTCATTTCCCTCACTGAATGCATCATACCCCTATCATCAGTGCACTAGAAAATAAGTGCAGGGTTCCAAACTCCCTCTTGTGCCAAGCGGTAGTGCCGAAACCCTAAATACTTGGGAGAGACCAAGGGGAGAATAGGAAAAGATGGCTTTGGAGCGTTTTGGAGAGAGTTAAAATAATTCAGAAGTTAACATTTCCAAGACATGGCTTCCCAGTGAAAGCATACAATGTTTGCTTCACATTTGTAGTAGATCCTTGAGCTCTATTTTGCACCCATTGCATTGCTGGCAACTGATGAGTAGCTCTGCAAAATGGTGGGGGAAATTTCAACAGTGCCCCTTACGAAATATCTGATGCTCGTGTCTGTGTATTCACTTAGCAAATAGCAGCAGACCTCTAGGGGTTTGACCATGCATTGTGCAGCTAGCCTTCCTGGATTCAAACCTTGCTTCTGCCCCTTACTAGCTGCGTGGACTGAGCACGTGATTAACTGCCCATGCCTCAGTTCCCTCGTATGTGATACGAGGGTGGTAATGACACCTACCACAAAGGGGATGCTGTGAAATTTAGATCGTTAATTTGTGTTTAGTAACATTAAGGGTTAATGTATATCAGGTGGCAAAAATTAAATGCCATCTTAATATGTATGAGACAAATCTATCATATCAGTACCAGGTGCCAAAGGCTGAACCAGATATCAAAGATACAGAGATGTACCAGATGTGATTCTCCCCCTGTCCTGACTGCTAAAACATGAGGGGTGTGCAGAATGTATGTGAGCTGGGGGAAAATACGGGCCTGACACAGTCCTCGGTCACACTCACTCCTGTCGTCTTAGCTGTGCTGTCCTACAGGCACCAGTCATTACACACGTGGAAACACGAGGCAACTCATGTGTTATCTCATATTTCTATTGATCGGAGGTTCCTGTTGGCTCAGCCAGTTTCTTGACTTCCAGGTTCACAAGGTCAAAATCAAGTTGCCAGCTGGTTGGGTTCTTATTGAGAGGTTCCGTGGGGATTCTGCATTCAAACTCATTCGAGCTATTGACCCAATCCAGTTCCTAGCAGTTATAGGACTGAGGTTACCGTGTATTCGCTGGGCGGTGGTTGGCTGCCACTCTTTGTGTGGAACCACTGCATTCTTTGGCCTGTGGCTCTCTTCCCTTCTGCCGTATGTCTCTAACAGTCTTTTCATCTCCCTCCAGCCAGTCAGTTCCCTACTTTTCAGGCTCACGTGAATCTGCCCATTTCGAACCTACCCGTTTAAAGCAGGTTTACTCAAAACTAAATATAAATGTACAAACGTACACAAAGTGTTTATTCTAAAACAAAACTTCATGCCACCTGCAGAGTCCCTTCATGATGGTGCCTAGATTAGCATCTGGTTGAATAAGTAGGGATGGCAATCTCAGGGGTCATCTTTAGTATTTTGCTTAGCACACGTCCCATTGCTAGGAAAAAACATCAACCCTTCCTCACATAAAGCTGCCAGGATGTTCTTTTTTTAAATTCTTCTCGCCCGCATGGTTAAGCCAGAGGCTGGTCGTAGCCTGAGCGACAACACGATGTGGCCAAAGACAGGCGAAGTCGAGGAGGAAAGGCGGAACCAAGTATATGCAGTAATTTGCCTACAAAGCATGTCTTGCATCGATGTGCCGGTTTCATTTCTGGCTCGGAGAGCCCCAACCTCTGCTGTACTTCAGCCTAAGGTGGAATGGGTAAGGACAGACCTTGACTTTGTCCCCATCTCATTTCTCTACCCCAACCAGGATGTTTACGGAATTACCCAACTTGAATATGAAGAGTATGACTTTCATTTGTAGGGGATAAGGACAAACCACATCTCTGAACCATATCAGGTCAAGTGATCGAGGGGGAAAATACTGTTTTAGGAAGAAGATACAGATTCTAAATCCAACTTAACTCACTGATTTTTACTAGTTTTTTTTTTTTCTAATGTATATACATGTTTGGTTTGCCCCCTCACCCCATGCACCCCATTCTATATCTGTTTTCCCCTGTGTCCATAAATGACTGGATGGCAACCTTTCTTATTATACATAAAGCAACTTCAAAATAACAGTTTTAGTTAAAAGGTCATTGTAAGTGATAAATGAAGTCATACGTGTAAAAGACTTCACCTGATGCCTGGCCCAGATTGTTGAACAGCAGCCTCTGCCAATCACAGATGAAATTTACTCTAGGGATGTGAAGTTCCTTGTATTCTGCGTGCTACCTCAAATAAGTGGTTTGTTGGTGGCTTGGGACACTTGCAATAGGAGTAAGTGGTTCTAACGGGCAGAAAAGAAGAAAGACAACAGTAAGAATGCTGGCATTAGCTGTTTCCGCAGTGAATCTGAATGTGCCTCCCCCAGATGGAATAGGAAATGTAGATTCTCTGAAATGTACGTTAAACTAAGCACAGCAAAAATCAAAGGTGGCAAAATTCGTAAAAATGCTGCACATGAAATAATAAAAAAAATCTAGCCTCAATGAATTTTGTTAACAAAGCAGAACCAGCATTTTGCTCAAATGGAAGCATCTGAGCCCATTGGAATGCGGTTTTGTCCCCCCAGATATGGATGATTTTCTACTCTAAGGTGGTCTATTAACCCTTCTTTGTAATAAAAGCGTACAGGCATTTTGATGGCTTTCTGCAGTGCTCTTCACTTATTACCTGCTTGTTGAGCACCAGCTATGGTGCTGACATAAACAACAGAGATTTTACTACTGATAAGATGGAGCTTATGTTTACAGCAGTGATTCTCCCAAGTGTGATCTCTGGACCAGCAGCCTTAGCAGCAACAGGGACTGTGTTTAAAAAAAAAAAAAAGTAAATTCCTGGCTCCACCCAGAACTAGGGAATCAGAAACTGTCCAGGCGGGGCACCAAGATTCTGTTACAGTTTAACACGCCTCCCACATGATTCCCTGCTAAAGCTTGAAAGCTGTTGATGAGGTGTATCTATGAAAGAGACTTGAGCTTCACCGGCTTGTACCTACCTACAAAGATGTCTCGCGCATGTAAAACCTGTTGCAGCACACCCCTGAACATCAGGAACTATGTACAAGCTTTCGGGTCACATGACAAATAGCCAAGAAGTGTTTAAAAATTCAAATATTCTCATTTTTTAATAAGTAGTATGTGTCCATTTCTGCTATGGTATATTGTTTCCTAGATACAAAAATAATAGTTTCCTTTAAGTCACTTCATCCAGTTATGCCAGATATATTACTTAGCTATTAATAGTTCATTAGGAAACAGCCTTAAAAGTTAGGTAGAAGGGAGGAAGATCATCTGTTTAGGGTTGAAACCGCAGGTTCAGATTCCTCAGCAGTGGAGAAGGACTTGGAATATCTGTCTATACTCTCACCAAAGTTTTTTTCAGGCTGTCAGAATGTCACTGGCTCTAACAGCTGAAACTGACAACTGAAACTAACCAAAGCATGTGATAGTAAAAAAAAAAAAAAAAAAAAATGTAGGTTCAAAGAATCATAAAGTTTTTCTTTCTAATTTTATGTTTTCTTTCCGGCAGACTGATTCATTTCAGATTCTGAATTATCAACTTCTGATTTATGTTCCTTATACCCCATGATAAAAACACTTCAAAGTAAAGTTACTCGTTCTTGATCAGTATGACGACTCCGTCTGGAGCCAGTGCCTCTTGCCGCAGTACTGTCTTCACAAATATAGGTGCATGTGGGCAACGGAATAGCTCTAAGGAAAGCTTGGGACCGGATGTCTTTGAATTTCATGTCCTCACTTTCATAACCTTCGTGATATGGCACATACCTAATCATTCAGGCATGCGGCGAATGTATAGACATGCGTACATAATTAATAGACAACTGAAGGCCTGAAGATAAATTGTTAAAGCTCATGGTAGGAAGGGCAGCCTTGTGGCATGATGATATTTGTGCTGCTTGCCTGATAATTGTTCATCACTCAGAAGAGCACAACAATTTTGTAATTAATGCTTGATACACATTACCTTTAACTGCATAAGCAGCCTGGCTGGGAGGAATCTGTGTGTAAGCACGAGTGTGTGCATATGTGTTTCTGTGCAGAGTGAATTTTTGCCTCTAATGACAGAGTTTTCTTCCTACTGATAAAGTGCTTGGCTGATCCAATTCAAATTTCCTGCTTGATGTGAGGGCCACCAGAGCGGGAGAGAAAAATATGATACAAGTTGACAAATTAAACCAAAAGGTATCCCTGGATACCTTTTATGGAGAAATGATTTCATTGATAATGGACAACAGACTTGATACCATGTTGAACTCTTGCTAGAAAAGCATTCTGTTTATTGCTGGACACATTCTCCAATAAAGGGAATTCTGTGGAGGTGTTCATATCCAGTGAGTGATCACTAACCCTGCTTTCAGGTCAGTATTTGTTTTCTCCTTGAGCATTTAATTAAGTGGAACTATAGGTGGTTAGAAATTTACTTTCCTGGCCTATTTAGTTTATTTCTACAATAACCTGTAGCCATCCAGGCTAGATTGAAACCACAAGTTTAAAGCAAAATTGTGGAGGAACAGTGTTCGGTTTCAGTGGCCCTCCATTCTCCTCCCAACCCCCAGTCACTTCTTGCCCTTTCTGGCTTTCTAGCGGTTCTCACTCAACCTTACCTGGGCTGGTGTCATTAAGAAGTGTGCTTTGCTGTGGACCCGAGTACTCAAATCAGAGCTCTGGACGTGGAGTCCAGCTATACAAGTGATTCTTTGACCAAAAGGGTGTTTTCTTTTCCTTGCTTTGTTTTGCTTTGCTTTGCTTTGCTTCTCTCCTCTCTTTTCTCTTACCTTTTTTAAAAAAATAATTGAACCAGTTGGGGCGTCTGGGTGGCTCGATTGGTTAAGGGACCGACGTCAGTTCAGGTCATGGTCTCATGGTTTGTGGGTTTGAGCCCCACATTGGGTTCTGGGCCGACAGCTCAGAGCCTGGAGCCTGCTTCAGATTCTGTGTCTCCCTCTCTCTCTGCCCCTCACTCGCTCACTCTCTCTCTCTCTCTCTCTCTCTTAAAAATAAACATTAAAAAATATTTTAAAAAATAAATAATTGAACCAGTTACCAACTAATAATTTAGATGGTTCACATAAAAGCCTAGATTCTTGGTTCTTCTTGAAAAGTCTGCATTACGAGCCACATCAGACTTCCATTCCTATGAGGGACCACCATCAGAGAAAAGCATAAGCTGTCCCTGTAGAAGGGGACGTCTGTGCTCCAGACAGCCACAGTCCTCAGCACTAACCACCACCTCCCTCCCACTGAGGCTACAGCCAGCAGCCATTCATCACCAAGATTCCGCTGTTGCCTTTCTTAACCCGATTCAGTTTACTCATTTATATTACCTGCTGGCCTCTGTAGGCATTTGAGTTTTTCAAAACCTGCCATAAATATTTCTTCTCTTTCCTTACAATTCATGGCCCCATAATCTTTTATAATTTATTATTATTTTTTTAAGCTTATTTTTTTGAGAGAGACTCGGGGCCCAAACTCACCAAACCACAAGATCATGAACTGAGCCAAAACCAGGAGCTGGATGCTTAACCCACTGAGTCACCCAGGTGCCCCATGGCCCCGTAATCTTAAGAGAAAGCCAGTGAGTAGCCAGCAGCCCATCCCGGTCACGTTGGCTCTCATTTTTGTGACCCAAATATCTGGCTTTATCCTTTTCCCTTAACTCTCAAATACAGTTATTCAAGCCATATTCCAGGTTGACAATAATAAATTCAGTTCCAAACTTTTGGGAAGTTTCCGGGAATTCATGAAGGTGACTTGGGCAGAGCCTTGCTTTCCTCCATCATTGCTTGCTCTAAACACCTGCTGCCTCTCATCACCCCTGGCCTTCCTGGCATAAGCTGTTTCTCCAGCTCCTTCTGATACCTTTTTTCTGAGAAATGGGATGAGTCCTCTCTTCCTTGTTCTGAGAAGTGGATATCATGAAGCTTGACAGTTTTCTAATGGCTTTGGTGACAAATTATGGAAATGACAAGAAGTGGCCCATTAGTGAACACTGGGCTACCACTCTGGCTTCTCCAGTAGCAACTTGCCACTATACTACCGGCATATTCCAAATCCTCTTCTTCTGTGTCCGTGCTTTCCTCTTTCTCCGTGTTCCAGTGGAAATCTGAAAGTCTCAACATTGTAAGAAATGTAGTGAGAAAATAAATACATTTTTTCAATATATAGTGCAGGGGTAATTGTTTACCCATTAAAAAAAAAAAAAAGAAGACTGAACTGTTAGCTCACAGCACACAGAAAAATCAACTGCAGGTAGATGATGTGCACATAAAGCTTTTATAAAATTATGTAAGAGAACGTATGACCTTAGGGTACATTAAAGGCATAAAAAGTATTAATTGTAGTGGAAAAGGTTACTAAAATACAACAGCATTAAAGTGAATAAATTGTTTAACTAAGACAACAAGAAGGTGAAAAAATAAGCCAAAGACTGGGAGAGGATATATGGACACACAAAATACATATAACAAACATAAGACTAATACATACATGTGCACATACACACGTGCACACACATATATGGGATGTGTATTATTGTAGGAGTCTTACAGAATACGTATGATAGAAAACTGGAAAAAGAAAGGAAAATGGGAAAATAACTCTTCTAGAAAGATTTCACAGATAATAAATCTAAAGAGCCAAAAAATATTTGAAAAGGCTCTCAACCTTCATAGAAATTAAGGAAATACAAATTTCTGCCATAATATAAAAATGACATAGAGGCTTGCTATATTAGCAAATGAAAATTTGCTAAGTAGGATGCTCTATTAAATTTGAATTTCAGATGAACAATAAATAATATTTAATATATGTATGTCCCATGTAACATTTGGGACGTGTTTATTCTACATAATTATTATTTTCTAGTGGAAATTCAAATTTAGCAGTATACCCTATATTTTATCTATTTCATTATTAAGACTTTATATATTATTATTTTAGAGTTAAGTGCATACTTAAGGGAAAAAATTGGAATTCTGATAACACCAAGACAAGGGTACGGAGTAACTAGAGCCCCTTACTCTACACTTAAGGGTATAAATTGGTATGTCCACTTTGGAAGCAAAATTTGGCACTATCTACCAAAAGTAGACAGACTTATCCTGTGACTCCACAGTGTCCCATCCAACATATACATCACAGAGAAATGCATTCACATATGTATGAGGACATATATACTAGTATGCTTGTATCTATATTGTGAATAAAAGCGAAAAACAAAAAAGTGAACACTGCCCAAACATTTATTCTCAACAAAGTGAAAAATACTGATGTATTCCTATGTTGGTATAGGAATCCTCTCAGATGAAAGGAGATTGTTATATAAAATAAATAAACGATAATTCTGGGGTACAATGGGATAATGTTCTATTCCTCAATCTATCTATAGATTATATTTATATTTTATGTATTTTTCTATGAGTGTGTATATTTAATAATAGTGAAAAGATAAAAATATTCCCTGCAAAATGGTATGCTCTTATTATGTAAATTTTATCTCAACCTTTCCATCCAGATTAGGCATAGCCAAAAGACCTGTTAAAGTGTTTGTCAAACAAAGAATAGCTATCTCAGAAATTTCCAGGTATAGAGTAAAATTACAGATACACCTATGAGACCTATGAGTCATAAGGAACCCCAGGCTGACATGAATTGGTAATGTGGGACAGTATTTTTTTTAATGTTTATTTATGTACTTTTGAGAGAGAGAGAGAGAGAGTGAGAGCATGTGTGTGAGCAGAGGAGGAGCAGAGAGAGAGAGAGAGAGAGAGAGAGAGAGAGAGAGAGAGAGAGAATCCCAAATAGGCTCCATGTTGTCAGGATAGAGCCCAACATGGAGCTTGATCTCATGAACCGTGAGATCGTGAGATCATGACCTGAGCCGAAATCAAGAGTCAGATGCTTAACCAAATGAGCCACCCAGGTGTCCCTGGTATAGTTATTTTTAAGGCAAATATGGGACCTGGCTGCAATAACAGAAGTATTGCTATCAAAGAAAGTGTTGGTCATTGGCCAGAAACCTGATAAAATTACCAATCTAATTTGGGTCTTTATAATTTTGAATGGGCATGCTCAACTGAAGCATATCTACAGGAAAAAAAAAAAAATGTCTCTGTGATTTAGTTAAACAACAGAAGATAAACCCCCGTAAGGAAGCACCATGACGTTTTGATTTCCTGGTGTTGCCTGCAAACGGCACTAACCCTGAGTAGCGACTCCTGATGACCAACCCCAGCCCAGCAAATGTGAGTCCAATAGCTGTTCTCAGTGCAGCCAGCCTCCACTGTCCAGACAGAGGACCCCACTGGACACCAGCAGGGAAAAGAAGACAGAGAGATGAAGTAACTCACGATTCCTGGACGCACAGTCTCAGAGCAGGCATTGCTGCTGAGTTATTGGAAACAACAACCAGGAGAGTCTGGCTGCGAGTGCCACAGACCACAATGCAGTCGTTTTTTTCTATCAAGTGACTTCGTATTAATTTTGAATCTGGGGCTAAAATCTCAAATAGCAACAGGCCTTCGGAAAGCAACTACAGCCACTATACACATCTGTTCTCAGTGGACGATAAGGGTTGCATTGCTGTATGTCTAGACCTACCCGTGCAAGAGTCCGCAGCAGCCATAATGAATTCTATAGCTTGTCTACCTATATTAAAGTTTAGTTAAACTGTGCTCCCACTTACCATTTGCTCCTGACTTTAAAGCATTCCACCTAAGACACCCCACGCACAAATCTAAGTCTTAACTTTTGGCCCTCCAGAAGGAAAATAAGTTATGTTTCCCTGCTAACATACCTCAGCAGTGCTTCTGGAACCATCATGTTCAGTTGTGAAGAACATAGAGAACATATGGGAAGAACTGTTCAATTGCCAGGGTGCCTGGGGGCTCAGTCGATTGAGTGCCCAACTTCAGCTCAGGTCATGATCTCACGGTTTGTGGGTTCAGGCCCTCCGCATCGGGCTCTGCGCTGACAACTCAGAGCCTGCCGCCTGCTTCATATTCTGTGTCTCCCTCTCTCTCTGTCTTTCTCTGCCCCTCCCCCTCTTGTGCATGTGCATGCGCTCTCTCTCTTTCTCTCTCAAAAATAAATAAACTTAAAAACAAAGAATTGCTCGATTGCCAGAGTTTTTGAATGGTGTGGGTTTAAACAAATGATATCAGCCCTGCCAATTTTTATTACAAGGATCTTCTGAGAGTCAAAAGGGAAAGTGTATCTAATTATTAGGCACCATGTGCCTGGTGTCTTGTAATCACACAGTATAGATAAAAACTATCCATCCTATTTGTTGGGGGTAAGTGGGGGAGCATATTTGCCCTGAGATCTTGTCCATGTACAAGGCCACCCCTGGAAACAGTTGCCATGATGAAAGCCATGGTCACACTATTTCCAAGCCATCTTCTGGCATTACAAACAACTGAGTGAAGATTTCACCACATGCCCTCCCACAATTACAAGTAAACAACACGTAGGATTCCACGCCTGGAATGCGTGTTAACCTTTCAGCTATCAGACACCCTTCTGGGGGAGAGAAACACACTCGTCTTGTCTCCTTGGTGGCACGGCCTCACGTTTTCTCTTCTCCACCCAAGACTCTGCATCACCAGAGAAGGCCACCACTACTAATTCTAGGAGATTTAGATTCCCGTCCCTGGTAGGCTGTCATCCAGCAGTGACAACCTACCACACCTGCATTATCCGTATGACGTTTGCATTGCGAGAAGGGCCTGTCCCACCTGCCTCAGAGAAACTTCTCAGGAAGTGTCCGAAGAACCTGGATTGTTTTGGTGACCCTCACAGTTACGCTTACACAAGTCCTCAGTGATGGGTGCAGCGGCAAAGGCAAGCATGCCGACTGAAAGTAGAAGTTGCAACTGCCCGGGCTTCATTCACCAGGAATTCACGTTGAGAAAGGGACAACATAGCCCAGCCTCTCTCCTCCTGAATTTGGTATCTGGCTGCAGAGATTCGCCTAAACCTATAAAATGGTGGTAAAACTGACCCTGAAGTTACTGCGTTGCCCAACGCCATCTCTGACACTAAAGGGGTTTCAAGCCTTCCTGCTGCAGATCCAGTTTGGAGGACCCCCCTCCCCCAAGTCCATCTTCAGGGAGGGCGCAGGCCATAGTGACAAAGGGCAGCCAGGCATGCTTGGGGCCTGGGGCAGGGGAACCAGCCTGAGGCAACCGGGAATCACAGGTAAAGGGGATTTCTAGGGCCCCCCCACCCCTGTTGGGGGTGTGGTCCATCACAACTTAGCATTTAAAGAGTGCTAAGAGCAGAGCTCCCCTCTAGAAGATGAAGCCCTAACCACCCCCCTCTTCCCAGGCGTGTCCCCACCAAGCCCTCTTTGCACACCTTTGCTCAGGTTGTGTTCTGTGTACCTGAGCAACTGCTCCAGCCACACTGGAACGTTTTCAAATGCCTCTGTCCTTCGAGACTAATTAACCTCGGGTTCTGTAAGGTGACGATAACAGCACCCGCCTTTGCATCATCAACGAAATATGAAACAAACTGATGTAAATCAGGAGAGCGGGGAAGCAAACACCCGGCTTTTCTGAATTAAATTGAGAATCTTCCTTGACATCTGACGTTTGATATCTTTCGGCAGAGATGACAGTTGTGAAAGTGCTCTCCCGGTGCTGAGCAGAATATAAAACAATCCAGGGCATCATTTACATATCACACAGACATCTCAAGCTGGGAAGCTTGTTGCTTAGTAAAGAAAATACAAATAAAGCGGGCTTAGCGGTGGCCAGTGGGACACTGGAGTTAGCGGGGTAGGTGCTAGCTGGTTAATTACACCCTGTTATGCCTTGGAAGGGTTAAGGGAAGGACCAGAGTTCAGTAAGGAGCTGTTTTCCTTCTCATTGTTCTCCACTTATCACCTCTCACCATGAGACAACAGCTCTGAGCAACAGTAGCAATGATTGTGCAAATTATTTTCTTCCAAACACTGAAGTGCTGTTGAATCCAGGGGGGAGGCAGTAGGGATAGAAACCAGACCAACAGATGTGTTTTCGTGATGGGAGGAAAAGCAAGCTCTAAGAACTATGGAAAACCTCCATTTCTCAACCCCCACCCCGTGTAATAGGGTGCTCTGTTGTCTTCAGTCTCCTGTTTCCAAAGCTCATTCTTATTTGATTTGCTTTTCCTTTCCACATCCTCTTATTTAATATATTAGCTTGTCTTCCTTATGCTACAACAGCATCCTCTATACTTAGCATAGTATTTGTTTTACGCACAGTAGATACTCGATAAACATTTACTAAATCAAATGTTAACTAAGTGCACACACGATAATCTGATTTCAAAGTGAGATTCGCTATTTATTAACAAGGAGAAGGAGCAATGGAATTCTGGAAAGAGCTTTTTCACTGGAGTCCTAAACAGCTTGATTCAAATCCTGGTTCTGTCAGTTATGTAAACTTCAGGTTCTTTATTTGTATTGGAAATGAAAAGGAAGGAAGGGTGAGAAGGAGGGAGGGAGAGAGAAAAGGAAAGAAGGAGGTTCATAATTATAATGAATATTGATTGCTTAGTACAGGCACTGTTCTAAAACCTTTACATGCATTAGCTGAATACAACTCAAAACAATTATCCCCGTGAGAAAACTGAGACACAGAAGTTAAGTAATTTTCCTAAGGTCATGCAGATGGTAAGTAGCCGGTCTGAGTTAGAAATCCAGGCAGTATAACTCAAGATACTGTTAATCACTCCCCCCAAACACACACACACGCACACGCACACGCACACACACACACTATGCTCTCTCTCATGAGACTATAATACACTCTTAGGGCTGCTGTGGGGATTGCATTAAATGAGGCATCTTGCAGAGACTGCCTGCCAGTGGTGTTTTTAGTAAGTTCCTGTTATGCACAAGCACAACAGGATTTTTCATGCCACCTTGAGCGTCCTGAATTATAGTGCATAATATAGGCTGTCCTGAATTATAGTGCATTCTCCCTCCAGTTTGCTTCCTTCTGGAAACACAACGTGTCTCCCACCCTCATTTTAGATGTGACAAGACAGAACTTTCTCCAGCAATTCCCCTTCTGCGTATACACCCAAAAGAATTGAAGGTCAGTCTTAAAGAGATGTTTGCAGACCCATGTTCACGGAAGCATTATTCACAATAGCAAAAGGTGAAAGCTAACCCAAATGTTCATCAACAAAAGAATGGATAAACCAAACCTGATATATAGACATAATGAAATATTACTGAGTCTTAAAAAAGAAACAGATTCTGACACATGCCATAATGTGAATGAGTCTTTAGGACATTATGCTAAGTGAAATAAGCCAGACACAAAAGAACAAATAACATGTGATTCCACTTGTATAAGGTGCCTAGAGTAGTCAAATTCATAGAGACAGAAAGTAGAACGGTGGTGGCCAGGGGCTGGAGGGGAGGGTGGAAAATGGGGTGTTATTGTTTAATGCATATAGAGGATTCATATTGAAGATGCAAAAATGTTGTAGGTATCGGTTACACAACAGTGTGAATGTACTTAACACGACAGAACTGGACACTTAAAAAAGGTTAAGAGAGTGAATGTTACAATTTTATTTATATATATTTTACTACAATTAAAAATGAAATATATTTTTAAAAATTTTTTAAGTTTCTATTTGTAAGCAATCTCTATACCCAATGTGGGGCCATTAACTCACAACCCTGATCTCAAGCTATACTGACTGAGCCAGCCAGGTGCCACAATGCAACTAACTATGACTAACTGTCTATAGATTTTTGTTGCTAGCAAATTCGATACAGATACTCTGATTCCAGAATGCCCTGATTCCAGTTTGGCAACTGTTGGGAAAATTAAAAGTATGGAGGTGACTGTTATTAGCCTGGCTGTATGGAGTGAGAAAATAGAATAAGGGAGAAGCCTGGCAAAGGGAAGAGTTGTATCTCCCAATATCTGCCATTTCTGGTCCTTCCTTCCTTGGCCATGTGATGAACCAATACTTTCCTCCTATTGCACAAATCATCCTTTCCCCCGACTTCTTACTACTTCCAAAGAAAGAAATTGCCCTTTATGTCCATCCATGGGTCAAGCTAGTTGAGAAAGAATGCAATTTGAATTGGTAAGTTTACATTGTATGTGTGAATGCCTAATAACCACACACTTTCTCCTTGGGTTTTATATATATTTTAAATTTGCATAAAATGTATTATAGACAGAGAAAAATTTCTAATGTGCAAGACTTAAGAGGAAATGACAATAAAAGGCATTCTTGACATGTGCGTGTTTAGAGCGGTCAGGGGGCGCCTCAAATCACGTCACCTGGTCCACAGCCTGCTTCTCACGAGATGGGAGATATTCTGGATGGATTCTAGGTCCGCAGATCTGAAATAAGAGCCTTTCTTGGCATCCTGGTGGACTTGGGTGGCTTTCATTGAACCAAATTTAGTCAGGGCTCCACAAATAAGTCTTATTTTAGAATCAACACAAAGGGAACTGACCTTTGATATGAGAAAACTCAGCCTCCTGTTCCTCTTGCATCCTTTAAATCTAAATAACAGATTCCAGGGATTCCAGAACATTCTCAAATTTTATGGTGTCAAACTGCTAAAGCAGCAAATTCTTTTTCAGCAGCAGAATAAATTTAGATATATGTATATACATCTACATCTACATCTACATCTACATCTACATCTACATCTACCTGGCTGCCGGGAGATGGGAAACAGGACCCATGGACAATGTTTGCCTGCCAGTTATATTTTAAAAACTGAGATTTCTCAAAGACCATTGCTAATCAGATACTTAAATACAACCAGGGCAAAGCAAAGGCTCATCCAAACAAATTAAAACAGGCAAAGTCACTTTCCAGCAACTCTAACCCACTCCTCCAAGGAACGAAGGACTGTTCCCTTCATTCTGGTTACTCTCCTGGGCCCTTCTCCCAGCTTCAGTGAGCCCTCCACCAGCCCCTGGTTAAACCTGCTCTTTGTTTGACTCTAAGAGGCTGTGAAATTCAATCACAGAATGATGTCAACGACCAATAGACTTAAATGCTACACCAGGTAATGAGGATCTCAATTTTACGATCAAATAATATTAGATTCTAAGGGGACTTCAAAGGTCATCTTGCTAATTTTTCCACATCATCAAAAGGTGTTTATTTACAGCTTTTCCCTCCCCACAAACATAACACAGCCTCTACTTGAACCCTTCTAGCTACTGGCTGCCCATTCTGTTACAGAAAGCATTTCCTGTGTCTGATGACTTTACTGATTAGAAAGTTACCTCTGAGGTTTAACCATATTTTTCAATATCTTTATTTCTGTTATTTTGGATCATCATAGTTTCTGAACTTTTCACGTTCTTTTTACTCTCCTGTGAACATGGTAATAGTTATATCTTGCATATGCCAGGAACTAAGCTAGATGCTTTAAGTTGTTTATTTGTCCTTACCACAGTCCTGTAAGATAGTTCTAATGATAAAATAAGTTATTTTTCACCAAAAGCATTTCACCAATCTTTTTCACCAAAATATTACTTCTAATGATAAAGGAAGGAAGGCATAGAGACTTAAGTGCACAAAGTCATGCAATCTTTGATGGACAGAATCACGATCCTGTCCTTTCCCAAAGCCTATGATGCCTTTCTATTAAGATAAATTACTTCTTAATCTTATATTCAGAAATGTGTACACTGTAATGTATTCTTGCTTTCTGCATTTTCTATTAGATTTACTAAATGTTTAATATTATTATAAATAATATTTACAAAGTTCTTCAGTCATGGCAAATGGGTATACCATCCCGCCGTCTACCAGTAAATGTAAATATGGGCAAACAAGCCTAAATACTCTAGGATATTTCTAGCAACTAAACTTATGTTCTAGTTCATCACAGCCATCAAACTCGCAGGAAGGGAGACTCTGGTTGCAGAATGCCTGAGGGCTTTAGGGGCTTGATAGGAGTAGTGGGAAGAGCTAAATCCTCAGAGGTGATGCCAAATTAAAAAAATTTTTTTTCAAAATACCAGCGGCGCTGTGAAGTGGCCTTCATTAATAGACCCCGACTGAAGTCGGAGAATGGGCTGCTTCTAGGAGTGCAGAGCACAGATACATGCAGTTTCGCTCAACACAGGTGAAGGAGAGAACCTGACTACAGATCAGGAAAATGTGGGTTTAATCCCATTTCTGCAATTCACTGTGTGACCAGGCAAGCCCCTCAGACATCCCGAGCCTTTATCTCCTTAGCTGTAAAGCAGATTGTTTATGTGCCCACCTCCCCAAACATCGGGATAATGACACAAATGTTTTACACTATTTGAAGAGCTCTGTAACCTGGCAAGGAAAATGTGGGTTGATGTATTTGATCAACAGATATTGCCGAACACCGACTGTTTTGTGGGAGCCACAGAACACAGCAGAACCAGCTGCCTGGGACTAGGGGCAGGATGGCCCAATCTACAGCCTTCCCAGGGGAGCTCTCCATGGAGGGCCACTTGAGTCAGAGGAGGTCACCGAGCCTGGCACAACAGCGGTAGGAAGACCAAAGGACTGCTACAGAAGTCCCTAAAGCAGCATCTGGGACCCAAACAACAGCAGGTGAACTGAGGACGGGGTGGGGGGGGAGGGGGGGATAGAGTTGAGCATTATTACAGAGCCAGCAGTTAGCCCACTTCATGATTATTGTTTTTGATGAAATAGAGGAAAAAGTGACAGATGGGGGAGAAACTCAAACAATTCTGTGAATTAATCTCAGCTTGCATGACTTTTCAGTGAGAGTATTTCAGTCAAGAGAGGAAATAATGAGATAAAGTTGTAGAGGAGTTTAGGGCATGAACAGATGTGTATATGAGTTGAGGAGCAAGGTGCAGGGACAGGGGCCATCAGTGAATTACATCTGAATCTCAGGGGGGAGTTGGAGGTGGAGATTTGAAAGTCATCACCTTCTGAGTGATAATTGGATCCATAGGACAAGTGCATAAAGTAAAAAAAGGTGAGAAGACACAAAGTGACATGAGAAGAGGGCCAAGGACGAAACCTTGGGGGGAAAGTGACACTTAAAAGTTAGGCAGAGAAATAAGAGTCAGAAAGAGAAAGTGAATAGTGACCACAGGGAAAGGAGACCAGAGATGGGGGTTCCCATAGATGTCAGGAGACAAAGAATGTTCAGGAAGAGAGTGCTCAATTGTGTCAGAGGCTAGGAAGATTTCTGCCATAGCCATCAAGGGTTTCATAGTGAAGCGAACCTGACTTTGCACCCCAGCTTTGCTGGGTAGGAGGGCAACTTATGCCACCTCTCCAAGATTTCCATCCATCTTCTTTTAATTGGGGAAGAGCACTTCTCTCTTCTCGAAGGGCTAAAATGCTTAACCCCGTGCTGACTGCATAGAAAGCACTGACCAATGTTACCTGTTACTGTTAATTTTAACCCCTATTTATATAAAGAGAATCGAAAGGGAACTATTGCAGGTAGTAGTTAGGATGTTACTTGTGCGTCTTTCAAGGGTAGATTCCGAGTGCCAGAGGCAGAAGGCTGAGTCTTGTGGGTTGAAAGACACCAAACTGGACCGGATGAGATTGCCATTTTGTTCATCAGAAGCAGCCAATGGTCAGCAGTTTCTTCCGATTCGCCGTTGATAGGCAGTCGGTTCTCTGTGGAGACACTAGATGCCCGGTACTTTTGAAGAAGTGTTGATGTAGGGTGATGACGACTAGGGGGAGTTTTCAGGGCTGGGGTGTTGGTGTTTGTTTTGTTTTAAGAAAAGAAAGATTTGAGCAGTTTTTAGAAAAGAGTCAGCAAGTGCAAAGGAAAAAGATGAAATTACACATGGGGATTTTTTTTTGCAAAAAAAAGCAAATTCAAGGCAGCATAGAGTAGTCCCCATGAGATAATAGCTACTACATTATAAGGTGATTGTGAGGTTTAAGAATAATATCTAGTATGTACGAGGAGTTCCCTAAGTAACAATACATTTATCATTACCATTACTGTTAGGATCCGCATGAGTAGGGCCCTAGAGGAGATAGTCGTCATTATACAACAAATCAACAGAGAAGATGATACAAACAGGTGAAAACATCAGTTACCTCCACATCTGAGGACCATAAATAGGACCAGTGTAAACTCTAAAATTCTATGAGAAGGTCCATTGCCTTTAAACCTTAAAGGCTTTCAGTATCCAAAAAAATCTCAATTAAATTAAATCTCAATTAAAATGAGAACGTGAGACAGGTTTTATTCCGTGTTTTAGGTATGTCATGACAAATACCCCACCCCTGATGGCTTAAAACAAGGAAGCCGGAAGTTTTCCATCAAAGTATCAGCAGACCTGCACCTCTTCTGCAGGGTCTAGAGAGAAATCCTTTGCTTCTTCCAACCTCTGAGGGTTCCAGATGCTTCTAGGCTTTTAGCTGTCTAACTCCAGTCTCTGTCGTCTCTGTCTTCACATAACCTTCTCCTTGGTGTCTGTCTTCTTTCCACATGCATATCTGTCTAAGGCGCCATTCACACTACAGAGACTATGTCTTAAAGCCTTTTACTCTCTTCTTATTACTTTCAAAGATTGGGTGAGATGTACAGATTTTCCTTATAACTAGAGGTCATGAACTAACCAAATTTACTTTTGATTTTCAGCACCTTGTACAATAGTATGCCTATTACGTACACAATACATCATGTTGTTAAATAAGGGCATTTGAAATAGGTAAAAGATAGCTCTACTTGGCCTGGAGTAGGCCTTGCCCTCCGCAACACTTCAGTGTAACTAAATCTTCTGATTTTTATTTAATTCTACTATAGATACTACCATAGCTATCAGGGAAAATGAGAGAAGTGATATAAAATTGTTCAAACTACAGAGATGCCTACTTGGAAAAAATAAAATCATAAGATTTTGCGGTATTTAATATGTACGTATTTTTGAAAAGATGTTTTATTTTATTACTCTACTTGCTACTAATGATGTCTTCCCTGAAAATATGAAGCTGCAAATACCTTATGAATCTATATTTTAACATTGATATTGAAAAAGATTGATATTATGCTGCTATTATGATTCATAATAATCACACAGATTATGTGTTTTGTGGCTTTACAAGAAATAGATTTATATTACTCTCACAGACCCATCAAATCACAAATAGAGCAATATATTTAAGTTTTAATGCTCCCTCTAAATAGGACACTTGAGATGCATCCCCAATTTTCCTACAGTTAGGCTAACTTGAGGCTGTCACCTTCCAACAAGCGTTCGTATCTGCGTGGAGAGTAGTGCATTAGACTTACAGATACTAGATTTATTATGTAAGTATCATAGGATTGCCTCTGCATTTGTGTGCTACCCATTACAGGCTATCCTTCACACTCAAAGATGATGTCTCTGAGAAGGCTGGAAGGGACAATCTCTAAAATTCCTCTGGGCCGCACGCTGTTAAGTCCTCTGACCTTCTACCGGCAGACATGTCTTTGAGTTATTTTTCCTCTGGCAAATAGTACTGACCCAGCCTCCTTCTGTCTCCAGATTCTTCCTGTGACACATGACAAACATTTGCAAGATAAGTGATCATGATCCTAGGTGCAATCTGTGGCCTTTGAGTGGAATGAAGCTAATTGCTCCGCGTGAAAATAGATCAATGATCTTGTTAACACAGCACTCTGAGCCAGTGTCTGTATACAACAGATTCAAATGCTGTGTGCTCAGAGATGGATACACACAGTAAAATATAAGACCTGCAGTATAAAAAAACAAAGCCAGCTTCCTTTTCATTGCCTAGAGCCACTAATGACTTTAATCAAGGTAGTTTCGTATTTAACATGCATAAGCATTTCTGTAGTCACAGGAGCACATCAAACTCTGTATGTGTACTTGTAGTTTTCATTCTTGGACAAAAACACTAGAGCCATGTGTTTGTGTGTGTGGGGGGGGGATTTTAATTGAATGTGAATAGTCGGGTTAATTATTTATGATTACCTATGTAAATAATATCATTAAGCAAAACAAAAATATGTGATCAGTGGTGTTTTCTTAATTTGGCTCACTCGCCTTCTGGTTTAGTAGAAGACAAACTCACGATGTATAACCATATGCTCATTAATTTTATGATGTCCACCTCAAGGATCCAACAGGCTCTCTGATAAAGTTCAAAAATGACATTCCAATTTTCAAAAAGGCTGGCAAATATATTGCCTACTAAATCTCAATCTTCTATCCAAGTCCAGAGGCTTCTCTGGAGCTCAGTAATCCAAACAACATGTCATTCCTAGAGGGCGAGAAATATTGCTATTTGAACACAAAACAATCTGGAAAAAGATGCCTTTCTGCTATGATATATAATAAACCACAAGAACTTTTGTTGACAATATAAGACATAAAGGAGCTTTCACTACCCAGAATGAAATCTTGCAGTACCTGCAGAGTCATATGAACATGGGTCCTTTTCTTTAAATTTGAGTCACAGACAGTTCTGTGGACATAGTTACACAATCTTCCAGACATCCATTGAAATATATGACTTATATTACATCTCTGAAGAAGCTAGGCTTGCTCTGTCCAAAGTTACTTCTACGACACATTGTGCGTTTTCTATGATATTTAGGATGTTAGACACCCTACTTGCACAGAATTCTATACTTAATTTGTTGGCAGACTTTTGAAATTATCTTTTGCTTTTAATCATTTCTGTTTTGATTTGAATTTAATCCTAATCTTGATGATGTGTTTCTATGTGAACTCATTTGGGAGGGGGAAAAAAACCTGTCTGCTAAAGGAGATGAATTAAAGTAGGTAAAAGAGAGATTTCATTATCTGAAGGCCCCAAGATAAGAAGCACAATCTGTTCTTACAAATAATCTCTTTTTTTGTAAGAATTTTACCCTGTCTGTGATCTCAGTGCTAGCCGGTTAGCCTGGTGTGGGGTGAGGAGAGGTAATTTTGTGGTCCAAAATGTCACCAATTAAGGGACTGTATAAAGGCGCACTTAGCTCTGAGCCAAACCGGTTTCCTTTACCTGCACACTATGACCTGCTCTCAGAATGGGAAGCAGAATGCTGGCTTCTCGGTGAGCACCAGGGTTAGGGTTTCTGTAGTCACAGGAGCACATCAAACTCTGTATGTGTACTTGTATTTTTCATTCTTGGACAAAAACACTAGAGCAATGTGTTTGTGTGTATGTGTGTGTGTGAGGGGGGGATTTAAATTTAAAACACCACTGATCACTTATCTCGGTGAGCACCAGAAACAGGGTTAGGGATGCAGCGTTGGCTGAAATTTAACATGATGTTACACAGCCAGGAGCACGCTGATACACAGCACTCTGAGTCAGCTAGGCCACACGACAGCCAGTGTCAGCTGGCCCATCTGAGAAACCTTTCTTCTCTTCTGTCTCACCTCCATGACAGCCAACATCTATCAATAGTCCACTTCACCTGTAGTATATCATGGACAGTCTGGCAGTATATTAGCGAGAGTTAGGTCTGTGTGTGTGTGTGTGTGCGCGCACATGCACACTCAGATATGGTCACAAAATGTAGCAAATGTCAAAACCACTCAATTACTCAGAATTTCCTTAACAATTTGACTATTAAATTCAAATTCAGCAATATCTGAATTTCCAGTAAACGCTAATCCCAGTTTTTTGAGATGTGGTCGTTTCAACAAGGTTTAACAAACACTTTGTAGGTAGCACCTTACAATCTGACAATGTACTTCCCTACGCGTTATCTCGGATGCTCACACTAACCTAGTGCTATAGACTGAACGCTACTGTCCCCCTAAAAATCGTATGTTGAGACCTAATCCGAAATGTGATGGTATTTGGAGGTGAGGCCTTTGGGAGTAATTAGGTCAAGAAGGTGGAGGCTTCATGAATGCAATGTGTGCCCTTAGAAGAGAGACCTCACAGAGCTCCCCAGACCTTTTCCCATGTGAAGTTACAGTAATAAGACCTTCTGTGAGGAGGGGCTCTCATCAGACACTGAACCTACGGGTACCTAGATCTTGGACCCTCTAGAACTGCAAGAAGTAAATTTGTTTATCAGCCACTCAGCCTCTGGTACTGTTATGGGAGCCCAAATGGACAAAGACATCCTATGGGACAGCTACTCTTACTTTCTTCAATAACGCAGGCTAAGAAACAGATTCAAGGTGAAGGCCACCCCCACCCCCAACTAAGTGTCCTAGTCTAGACCACAGCAATGTTAACAGAGCAGGAGGGAAAAAACTGAGAAGTGGATGCAATTTGTCTTTGTTCTTTTCGTTTTCTGCCCCATGGCTTCTTCACAGCACACTCTCCAACGATTTCTCCAGCTCTATAGGGTCCTCTCAGAGAAAAATGTATGTGTGAGGGACAGAGTAAAATCAGATTTTAAAAGTCCATTCCCAGGGGGGCACCTGGTCGACTCAATGGGTAGAGCGTGTGACTCTTGATCTCAGGATTGCAAGTTTGGGTCCCACATTGGGTGTAGAGATCACTTTAAAAAACCTAAATAAGGGGCACCTGGGTGGCTCAGTCAAGCATCTACCTTCGGCTCAGGTCATGATCTTGCAGTTAGTGAGTTTGAACCCCGCGTGGGGCTTCTGTGCTGACATCTCAGAGCCTGGAGCCTGCTTCGGATTCAGTGCCTCTCTGTGCCCCTCCCTGCTTGCGACCTGTCTTTCTCTCTCTCAAAAATAAATAAACACTAAAAAAAAAAGTATTTTAATCTAAATAAATAAATATCCATTCACAGAAAATATCTTTAATGAGAAATGTTTTGTAATTTTGCAATGTCCTAGTAGGCGGCCTACAAAAACAGTGTGGTGTTAGTATGTTTACCAGCCTCTGTAGGAAATGAGCTAATATGCAAATGATTGCTAGGGTCTGTGTTCAGGTAACATCTATTCATGTAAAAGATGGAGTTTCAGCTAACTTTGCTATACCATCAGCTCTTTTGTTATACTGAATTTTACGTAATGTGTTCCCTCCATTAGTGCCTAAAAGGGAGCAATCCTGTGCTTGTATTTCACAAGTATCTGTCAATTCTAGTTCTGCTCTTCCTTTTCTCATCCAGGTCTAAGCCTCCGTCAACAAATTTTATAAAGTCAACAGTTCTTATCCTGGCAAAGCATCTTATTGGGGTTAATAAACAATTACACATCACAATAAACCTAAGGAACAGAAGCTTAATTAGTACATGTGCTGCTGACTGTTCTCTATTTATGAAATTGAAACTTGATATAGAATCATAGTCATGCAACAGGGAGATCATTTGCATACTTTCCTAAGGAGGCATGCAATGAATTTCATTAGTATTTGTAAAATCTTTTGAGGGCCCCCCTGGAAGAGCTGTTTTGAGGATTAATTGTTGACTTTAAAGTACTTATGATAATACAGAAATGCTAACTAATAACTCAAAAAGGCAGCATAGCGCTGGAAATAATGATGAGTTGACATTCCTTAGCTCCCTAGTTTATGGAGAGAAGATTGTGTCACTTCCAAAACAATGAAATGATAGATACAGATACCTGGAAGTGAGCAGCCATTGTGTTAGAAGACAGACAACTGGAAATCAGAATTTTTCTGTATGGCTGGGCAAGTGACTTTAACCATGCACAAAAGCAGAATGTTAGAACAGGAAGGGATCCTAGGGAACCCTATATAAACAACATCTTTATTTTATGGAGAGGCCAAATGTTTTACGCAGATCCCATGGTGAGTAGGAGACATTCAGATCTTTTGACTTTCTAGTCTGATTCTTCTTCTAGTAAAACATGCAGCATATCTGTCCCTAGATGAAATTTGGAAGGCACCTGTCTTTCTCTGCTACTCTCTCTGTTTGTGTCTCTGTCTCGCTTTCTTTTCCTTCTCCCCCTAAAACTGTGAGGCACCAGATGTGCTCACGTGCTGGCTGAGGCACCTTGTGTTCGTCTCTTCTTTATCTCAGCCCTTCTTCTTCCCAGGTTTCACTTTGCACTGCACATGCGTGTTTACCTCTCACAGATTTCTTCTGCCACTTTGGGCTCCTTTTTAGTTAGTTCTTCACTAGTTTACAGTCCGTCATTAACAGAAAATCTGCATGCCGAGGACACTTTCAGTGGATGTTTACATTTTCATAGATTTCCTAACTCCCAGAAGTTGATTTTGTAACAATAATTCAGTCCCCGTGATGTCACATCGATGTCTGGCAAAAGGGTCGTTTGGTGAGTCACCCAAAACAAATGACGTAGAGTGATGCTCCTGACCACTTCCTGCATCCCCGTTGAGGGTGAACAAGGAGATAGTAATAAAGACCTCAGTTTTTCAGAAGAAGGAACTTTGAGTGGAGTGATCCTAAGTAAAGTACTTCATTCCTATGGAAAATTTCAGAAGCACTTTAAGTAAAACATAGTAAAGCATTTTTGCTTTTCTTAAAATGTCTATGTTGTCCAAATTTTCACACTTACTGTTGTAAATATTTTGTTTCTTATTGTTTGCTTACTCTAGTATATCTGCATTTATGTGTTCCCATTTTTATTTCCGTATTTTCTATTTGAGTCTTTCAATTTTTTACTTAAAAAAAATCTTACCAGTGCTTTGTCAATTACATCAATATTGCTTCAAACAGCCAACTTTTATATAACTTTACTAATTTGTTACCTTAATATTTAATTCCATTGCCTTTGGATGAATTTGATCATTTACTCTCTGACTCTTACCTTGGACATGTATCTTCTTCATTTTGACCTACTTTCTTTTCTCCTATCGGCATCCTAAACTAAACCCTCTCTACATTCTTTAACTGCAGGTCAAAATTTTGTTGAAACATGTGAGTATTCATTTCCTATTATGGTTTCTTCTCTGAACCACGAGTAATTTGGAAGTGTATATGTTTTGTTGTAACTTTTCTAGTGAGTAGATACATTTTTTTTCCTGTACTAATTTCCAGCTTAACTGCATTTTACTTAGACAACATAGTATGTATTAGACTAAATATTTAAAATTTGTCGGGATGTGATGTATAGCCCCAAAATGATCAATTTTCACAAATACTCAACCCTTTTCTAGTTGTTAAGTTTAGTTTCTATATATGTCTGTTGAATCACATTTTTTAAATCATTTTATTTATTTTTATTTTGTTTCTTTTTTTTTAATTTTATTTAAATCCAGGTTAGTTAACATGTAGTGTAATAATGGTTGCAGGAGTAGAATTCAGTGATTCGTCAGTTACAAATAACACCCAGTGCTCATCCCACCAAGTGCCCTCCTTAATGCCCATCACCCATTTAGCCCATTCCCCCCATCTAGCACCCCTCAGTTTGTTCTCTGTATTTAATCTCTTATGGTTTCCTCCTCTCTCTTTTTGTCTTATTTTTCCTTACCTTCCCCTGTGTTCATGTTTCATTTCTTAAATTCCACATATGAATGAAATCATACGATATTTGTCTTTCTCTGACTTATTTCACTTAACAAAATGCACTCCAGTTCTATCTACGTTGATGCAAATGGCAAGATTTCATTCTTTTTCATTACCAAGTAGTATTTCATTACACACACACACACACACACACACACACACACACACACACCACATCTTCTTTATCCATTCATCAGTCAATGGATATTTGGGCTGTTTCCATGATTTGGCTATTTTGCATAGTGCTGCTATAAACATTGGGGTGCAGGTGGCCCTTCAAATCAGCATTTTGGTATCCTTTGGATAAATACCTAGTAGTGCAGTTTCTGGGTCGTAGGGCAGTTCTGTGTTTAATTTTTTGAGAAACATCCATACTGTTTTCCAGAATGGCTGCACCAGCTTGCATTCCCACCAGAAGTGAAAAGTGTTCCCCTTTCTCTGCATTCTCACCAATATCTGTTGTTTCCTGAGTTGTTAATTTTAGCTATTCTGACAAGTGTGAGGTGGTATCTCATGGTGATTTTGATTTGTATTTCCCTGAGGATGAGTGATGTGGAGCATCTTTTCATGTGTCTGTTGGCCATCTGGATGTCTTCTTGGACATCATGCCTTTGCCCATTTCTTCACTGGATTATTTATTTTTGGGTGTTGAGTTTGCTATGTTCTTTATAGATTTTGGATGCTAACCCTTTATCTGATATGTCACTTGTAAATATCTTCTCCCATTCCATCAGTTAACTTTTAGTTCTGTTGATTGTTTTCTTCACTGTGCAGAAGCTTTTTGTCTTGATGAAGTCCCAATAGTTCATTTTTGCTTTTATTTCCCTTGCCTCCAGAGACATGTCCAATAAGAAGTTCCTGCAGCCAAGGTCAAAGAAGTTGTTGCCTGTTTTCACCTCTAGGATTTTGATAGTTTCCTGTCTTACATTTAGGTCTTTCATGCATTTCGAATTTATTTTTGTGTGTGGTGTAAGAAACTGGTCTGGGTTCATTCTTCTGCATGTGACTGTCCAATTTTCCCAACACTATTTGCTGAAGAGACTTTTTTCCATTAGATATTCTTTCTTACTTTGTTGAGGATTAGTTGGCCATACATTTGTGGCTCCATTTCTGGGTTCTCTGTTCTTTTCCATTGATATATATGTGTCTGTTTTTGTGCCAGTACCATACTGACTTGATGATTACAGCTTTTAATATAGCCTGAAGTCTGGAATTGTGATGATGCCTCCAGGTGTGGTTTTCTTTTTCAACATTACTTTGGCTATTCGGGGTCTTCTCTGGTTCCATACAAATTTTAGAATTGTTTGTTCTAGCTCTGTGAATAATGCTGAGTCAAATTTTTTACGTACTTGTACTTACTGATTTTTTTTGTACCTCAGCCTATTGAATTACAAAGAGAAAGGTTTAAAATCTCCTCTTATGATATGAATTGAAACATTTTTACTTGTAATTCTTCTATTTCTGCTTTCTGTATTATGAAGCAATGTCACTATTGATTCAAGTTGGGATTATTGTATCTGCATAGTGAATTCAACTTCATAAGGTAACTGTCTTGGCCCATAGGGATAATTTTCACTATTTTGTTTCTTTGGTCTTATATTAATTTTCTTACAGTAACATTTTCTTGGGGAATATTTAGCCAGTAGATATTTTTCTGTTTTTGTACTTCCAGATATTTTTGTATCCTCTTTTATAAATGGCTGCAATGTATTAACAGCCAATAACTAATCTTTAATAAACAGGATGGTGTTTTAATACAGTCAGTAAAACTTCATCTTTCAACTAGAATGTTTAGTGTTTTTACATTTATTGTGATTACTTAAATGTTTGGATTTATTCCTACTATCTTATTTCATGCTTCCCACATTTTTTTCTATTTTTTGTTTTATTTTTTACCTCCTTATAATAGCTTAATTTTTTTCTCAATCTCTTTTTTTCTCTCCAATAATTTAGAAGGTACTCTCTAGATTTCTGTTCTTTAGTGGATGTGAAGCACCATGCATTCTGTTTAGTAGTAACACACATTTGAAATATCAGTGCTATTGGTAATCAATTTCACCCTCCATCAGGAAAATATCAAGATCTTAAAACAATTAAAATCCAATTTATATCATTTTGGATTGCTTTATCATCTTGTATTTTAATTCAATCTTGTTATTTAAAACCTCACATATTAGACATAGTTACTATTTTATACCACTAGCTAATTCACCAATATGATTATAGAATTTTTAAAAATTATCCGTCTGTCATCTAATATTACACACTGTGGATCATATTCCTGAAACACGTCATTTAGAAATAGCATTAGCAAGAGTCCCGAGGGGTAAACTTGTTTATTTCTCGGCTTATTTAAAATGTATTCATCTACCTCACAAATGGAAGCAAAGTTTCAGGTAGTATGTAATTTTAGATGAATAGTTATTTTGTCTCAGCACCGGGAAGACATCTTTATGCTATCTTCTAACTTCCACTGTTGCTGTTTAGAAGTGAGATATCCATCTAATTGCCATTACTGTGCAAGAAATTGATATTTTCTTTCCGACTAATATTAAGGTATTTTCTTATTCTTGGGTATGCATCTGAAATACCTAGGTGAAGATACCTCTTTATTTATGCTATTTGGAATTCATCGTAAATCATGAAGTTGAGGCCAGGTATCACTGATCAGCAACTTTCCAAATATTTTTATCTCTAATGCTTTCCATCTTCCCTTCATAGATCTCTGACTAGATGCATATCAGGTGTTTTCATTCAGCCCTCCATGTCTTCTCCTCCCTTGTATATGTTCTATTTATTTCTCTACATGCACTTCTTCTTCTGTTATTTTTAAATATCTTCTTTTCTATATATGTAATTTATTGTCAAATTGGTTTCCATACAACACCCAGTGCTCATTCCAACAGGTGCCCTCCTCAATGCCCATCACCCACTTTCCTCTCTCCCCTGCCCCGCATCAACCCTCAGTTTGTTCTCAGTATTTGAGAGTCTCTTATGGTTTGCCTCCTTCCCTCTCTGTAACTTTTTTCCCCTTCCCCTCCCCCATAGTCTTCTGTTAAGTTTCTCGGGATCCACATAAGAGTGAAAACATACGGTATCTGTCTTTCTCTGCCTGACTGATTTCACTCAGCATTACACTCTCCAGTTCCATCCACGTTGCTACAAAAAGCCACATTCTTCTAATTCACTAATATTCTGTTCAGCTATTCCTGATGAATTATTTAACTTGTCCAGTAAGTTTTGTTTTATCCTAGATGTTATATTTGTTGATTTACTTGTTTCAGATCTGCCTAGTGCTTTTTTTAAAAAAAAAATTATCCAGTCTCTTCCTCTTACATTATTTACCCCATGCTTTCATTCTGTAAGTATACATTGACTTATTTCATAGTCTGTGTTCCACGGCTGGTAATTCCGACATCCACATTTGCTGTTTTTGTCCTGGTGATTGTGGCTACTGATGTTTCTAAATTATAAACCTTATTTTTCTTGTATTTTGAGATTTTTTTTAATAGTGAATATGTTTACTGGAACTTCGTTTGTAAAAATATTTTGAGGGCTATGTTGAGCTTGTTTTTCTTCTTAAAGATCCTTTGAATTGTCTCTGCTAGGTGTCTCAGGACTCTGTCAGTACAGGTCAACCTAAGTTCTCCGCTTGTAATTATTTGACTGGCAAACAACTTCTGCTCTTATTTAATTCTCTAGCTTTGTGTTCTTGCATTATATTCTGCCATGGAAAATTTCCTCACTTTTCCCCAAACTCAACCATTCTATTCAGCCAATTTGGAAGGAGTTTTACTTAGTTATTTATTAAATAGTTTATCTAGCATTTGTTGGAATTTCTATTCAAACTTTTTTAAGACTATTTGATCCACCATGTTGGTGGAGATAAAGCCTTTAAAATATGTTTTCATATATAAAATCTCTCCTTCTACCAAAAGTCCCAGTATACAGCAAATTCTGAAACATATGTAAAAATACATCCAATGCAGGTAGTTGCACCATAATAGAAATCTTGGATTAAGAAAATATTCTCAGCAACATTTTGGGTCAGTACCTCATATTACATTTAGGAGATAATTAAGTAGGAATTAAGTAATTTTTTTCAAGGCCCTGGAATATCAGAGCTTTGGTTATAACCTATTTCACTCAAATCCCAGCTGTGTACTATCTGTCCCTAAGTTTTAAACAAAATATTATGCATTTCAAACATAGCATCAACCTCTCAGCATGTCCACAGCTACATCTCAGATATTTCATTACTCCCAGGAAAATTATATCCTGAGTTCCTGTGTCCTACAATCCTCAGTCGTTATGCATCATCTCATACTGGTGAAACTTTCTGCTGCATGCAGAACCACAACTCTTTTTTCCATGTATGCCTACATGAAATACTGACGTTGTATGGGATTTATGAGCCAGAGTCAGACATTACTTACAGAAAAGGCAATTATAGGGTAAAAGTTCAAGAAGGCTGTTAAGGGTTAATCACAAGTGACTGTGACAGATATAGGAAAGTTTGTTAGATGAGACCGATGTGCTTAGGCTGTGTGTGTGTGTGTGTGTGTGTGTGTGTGTGTGTGTATCTGTGTTTTAACTATACACAAATTACCCAGTTTTCCTCCAAAGCAGAATAAAATCTCCTAACCATAAATATTATATTGAAACAACAACCCATCTTGGATTATTTTTATTGCTTTACTTCCCCCCCTAATGAACTATTTATGACAGGGTCAAGTTGCCATGGGTTATCAGTTAGAGCAACCGTATAAATTGGAAGAATTTGAAAAAGTTTGGATCTCAAAGAAACCAGAAAAAAATAATAAAAACACAACGGCATCAACTCCCTTTGGCACCACGTTGCATCAGGATCCTTGGATAACTTCTATTTATTTCATCTCTTTGACATCGCAATAGTCCAGAAGTGTCCGTGAGAAATTTGAAAGACTTCTCTAAGTCCAGAGATTTATAGAACCAACGTGGAAGCTCCAGTTAAATGCCAAACCTTCAGAAACTTAATCAATCCTTGCTGCAAATAGACCCAAGTCCCTGAATGTTGGCTCTGTGGAGATAGGAAAACAACAATGACAGCAACAACAGAATACATTCTGCCTCTCCATCTTAAGTTTGGGTGTGAAGAAAATTGAAACTACCCTCTGATATTGCCTTTCATGAAATTTAAATGTGAACTTACAGCATGAGTGCATTAAGAGAAAGAGAGGGAGCCAGAGAAAGAGAATTAGAACTGGCTTTTATTTGCTTGATTTTGTCCTTAGGCTGAAATTCCACGTAATTTATTCATTTGTTGCTTCATTCAAGGAAGAGTAAGTGGCAGTTGTCACCAGGTACTGCCTTAGGTACAGCAATGACACAGAAGGAAAGCTGATCTCATGGAGCTTACATTCTAGTAAGGAGGCAAGAAGCAATAAACGGGTGTAAAATTAGTTATACTTTTTATTTTTTGAAAAAGCTAGATAAGGGCATCTTACTGGAAATTACTTTGGAGTGGGTGGTCATACAGCCTCTTAAAGGAGAAGATGTTTAAGCTGATTGCTACCTAATAAAAAGATCCAAACCAAGTAAATACTTTATGCACAGAATATTTCAGCAGGAAAAAAAGGGAGAGCAAATCCACAAGGGAGGAACGAGGTTGATGTGTGTGAAGGACATTAAGAAGGCAAGTATACCCGGAAAGTAACAGAAAGGAAGGCTGATACAAGATGAAGTCTGAGAGAGAGTTTAGGCTGGAATCCAGTAAGGCCTTGTAGGACATGGTGAGGATTTGAATTAAATCCAAGATGATGGGAAGCCGTGGAAGAATTTCAAGCAGGGGACTGCTATTTAACCCTACCCTCCTCATTATTCCTGCAGGCCCAAGGGTATTGAAGATGTTTGGTGTATAAATTGCCAAAACAGTATCAACCCATCTTTAGTTTTATACCACATAAAGTTTGACTCCCAAGGTATAATTTGTAAACTAAATGATATTATTCTTATACGGTGACCTGGGGAAAAGAAAATATTCAGTGTATCAATTTCAAGTGCCTGGATATGAGAAGAAAATCTAATGTACTCTAGCTGGAAAGATTACAGTGCATCTTGTAAATATTTCTCCAGTGTATAATTCCCTACTCGGATGAGTTTTTACCTTGAATCAAACCTCAGTCCATGATAGCCAACAGAAAATGGAATACAAATTATGAATTCTTTCAAAAATAAAGGAAAAATGCTATTCTGCAACAAATGCCGAGGTCTGTGCTCTATCATCGTTCTCTCATCCAGAGATCATCGTGGAATGACAGCTTTGCTAACAGGGCATTTCTTGGTAAGGCCATGGACTGCTGAAAGGGAGCTATTAGGAAAACAAATGATTCTCTTTAGCTTCTTGGCGCTCGCATAGGTTTTATGCAGCTATATTATACTGTAGCCTCCACTGATCTACAGGAACTCTTCGGAAATGTGTTAAAGACAAACCAGTGCTAAAGTCACCTTTCTCTTGCAATATTAGATCAGCCAGAGTCATCGAATGTCACCTAGCCTGCTCTCATTTACCCAGCATCAAAAACTGACATTTTGATACATCTTCCCTTATTAATTAGAATCATTTATCCATAAAGTTTATATCACTGTGTTAAAATACTTGGCAGTCGTGGAATGCATATGTTTATGATTCCTAATTTTTTTTGTTTTAGATCATTCTTACTTAAACAAATTAAGGTATGTACATGCTAACAGAGGAAAAGTAATCTCAGACTGTAGTAAGATGTACTCTAAAATTATCACATGACATGGCTATTTTTTAAAATAAAAAAAAAACAATATTCAGAATAATCTGTCTTCACAATTGGGGGATTTGAGAGAAAGAGAGAGAAATTAGTTATAACAGAGGCCAGGATTTATGAAATGGACCAGAAATAATAAGCTGCATTGAAGGCACACAAATTGTCTGTGACCAGCATACATTCTATTTATTCACACCTGTAACCAAGGCAATGATCCAGACCCGAGTAGGCATGGGTCACGCTGCGTGTAGTATTTAAGCCAAGTATGGTTTTTCTACACCTGAGAAGTTTCTCACAGGGTATTAGCAAACATCCCATGGGCATAGCAGCTGTTTATATTGGGAAATTTCTATTAAAAAGCAAACAAAATCCAGATTTTCTGATTAGAATTTTCTACAGTGGAATCCGGGAATATAGCCTTCAGAGCGTACTTCCCTAGGTAATTCTAAGTCAGTCTTTCCCCAGGGATGACTAAACTTATCCTTCCTTAAAAACAAAAAAAAAAAGAAAAGAAAGTTTTTCAAGCACATATTATTCTTTATCTTATCCTAAATATTTTGTCATCAGTGTTTTGCCCTATGTTTTGAGTAGTCTATTTTAGATTTCCTGAAAACAAAGTCCTTTTGGAATCTTATAAATATTCTCAAGATAAATCTTTCTTCCAGTTGCAGTGTTTAGTGGTAATTTTTTTTAGACACCTTTAGAGATAAATAAAATTTAGAAAAAAAGTATAATAGCACACAGACTGTCAACTGTGAGATGTGCCCACCCTCTTGCTTACTCTTGTTTTGTCTTTCTTACTTCTATTTTGTACTCAGAAGACTAAAACATATTTTGTACTCTAGGCCCTAAATTGAGGTGTAATGAATTGCAGACATTGTCTTCTCTAAGGATCTCAGCACATAATGATGTATGCTTCTATCAGCCTCCAAGGTGCAGCAACATTTGTAGAAGATTTTTAAATGCTATTCTTGTCTAACTCACTGCCGAATGGGGTTTTAGCAAGCTTGCCATAGCCTTCAACTTTCTGCCTACTGATGACTCCAAAACCTTCCACTTGGGCTCACCCAAACACAGCAGCAGGACCAACCATGCAAACCCATTTCCACTTGACAGCCAGAAATAACATACAATTTCACACAGTTAACTTTAGAATGTAATGTATGGGGCTCTTCCCAGATCCTTAGCACGGCATCTGTTCAGAGCTGGTCCATATGACATAGTCTGACAGTTTTTTATTACTTTTCCAAGAGAATCTCTTGATGTCAACTTCTCGGTCTTTTGAGAAGATAAGTGCCGTCTCTAATGTTAAGTGTTGGAATTTCTGGATCTGAATAGTGTTACCTAAGTGTCGATTACCAATTATATTTTGTAAGACATTCATTCAACAAATGTTTATTGAGGGTCTACCATTTGCTTGATGTTATGCTTATGACCAGGTGTAAAGAGATGAAAAAAAAAATGCATTGTTTCCGCTTCCAAGCAGAACCGGTGGGAATCAGAATCAAAAAATATGGGAAGGGACCTAAAGTTCACTGTCTCCATCTTTGGCTTAACACCAAAGGTTCTTCAAGTTCATAAAGATCGGTCCCTGTCCTGAAGGTCTGCAGTAATCCAGGAACAGAAAGGAGATTAAAGCGCATGGGTGCACTTTCTGTATACAGCTGACAACGAAATTTATTTAACTATCATTTAAATAGAAGTTTTTCTATTTTCATCCTTATTTCATATATTTTTTAAGACAAAAGACAAACTACTTGCAAATAAAAAAGGACATATAGAAGGAGATATGCGTTCTTTGTTTATGAACCAGAAGCTTAGTTACACACAAGAAAATTGCAGTTGTGTCTGTCTTCTGAGGCACTCACGATATTTTATAGATAGCATTCAAGCATTCCTTGCAATATGCCTGTGATGCATTATTACAAGATTACCTGTATTATGTACAGTATCTTTCCTCCTTGGACCTTGAAGGTGTCTTTTACAGAACCCAGCATAAAAGATGGTAATTCTCATAGTGCCCCAAGGAGATGGAAAAAATATATTAAAAACCATGGAAAGACCAAATTGCTATTGGTAGCTAGGGAAATAAGAGTCACTGAGAGTTAAGGGGCTACACAACAAGTATGGGGGGAGGGAATCTTTGTTCCCACTTCTTAAAGCAACAGACACCCCTACAACATACATATGCCTGTGTTCAAGGAGCCAAACAAAAAATGGAAGAGTAGAAGTAGTTAAGGGCAAAAAGAAACCCACATTGATTCAAAGCCTTTAGGAGTCAAGACAAGTAGAGAAAATGGGGATGCTCCATTGCTCTCACTCTTGTTCATTTAATAGTACTTCATAAACATGTTCAGTGCATTGTACCATGCTAGAAAATAGGATGCCAGAAATGAGGAAGACAGTTCGGGGTCTTCATATCTGCATGTCCACACCCTACAGCAAGGACAACAAGGAAAGAACAAGTGAAATCCACCAAGAAAGTAATGTCTTTCATTACTCAGTGTCCTCAGTGCCAGGCACATCGTCGGCGATTCAGTGAGTGTTATTTATTTTTGTTTTTGTTTTTTAATAAATGAATGTGTTATCTGAGGAAAGTTCCAAAGGATAGAAAGTTTAAGCTAAGCTGCTAAAGCCCTCTTGAACTTCTCCATTTGTACCAAGAGTTCAAATAGTTTTCACTCTATAGAGTTTTCCTATAATCTGATTGAAAGACACACACCCACCATTTTGTAAATAGGAGAATTGATTTTAAAAGACTTGCTCAAATTCACACAAGAAGCGGAAAGGAGACTGGTCTCAACAACATGTTAGCATCACCCACAGCTTGGAGATTTCTATACTAGAAGAGATGATGGCAAATTAAATGTTCTGCTTTCGTATTTGTACATCTGCCCCTCCCTGAATCTTCAATAGAGCAGTGTTTCTTTATTATCAAAGACCAAAAATATTGCTGCCTGGGGTTATTGATAACTGTAGCTCTGCTCTTCCAGAAGAACCTTACCATCCATGCAGAGACCGAATGAACCACCACATTCCTTTTCTACTGAGGCAACCCAATGAGCGTCTGATGAATCTTGGTGATATTTTATGCACTTAGACACTGTGAATTTTAATTGGTTTCCAAGTCTGCAGTCTCTTTTTAACATATAGTGGCTAGACACTATCTCTTCTTGCGTTTTTTTCTTTCAGACATTTTCAAATTTACCTGACTTGGAGTTGCCATTGCAATTTAGAGTAAATCTCTTCTTCCTGAAACTGTTTGTATTTTTTTCAGAGATAAATATTAACTTTCTCATTTCCAAAGAGATACTATGTGGGAGGGGCGCCTGGGTGGCTCAGTCGGTTAAGCGGCCGACTTCGGCTCAGGTCATGATCTCGCGGTCCGTGAGTTCAAGCCCCGCGTCGGGCTCTGTGCTGACAGCTCGGAGCCTGGAGCCTGTTTCAGATTCTGTGTCTCCCTCTCTCTGACCCTCCCCAGTTCATGCTCTGTCTCTCTCTGTCTCAAAAATAAATAAATGCCAAATAGATACTATGTGACCATAGTATCTGAACTTCAAGAAAAATAGTATCTGCAGATATCACCATTCTTAAACATAACGGAAAATATCCCTAGTCACAAGGACGGAAATAAGTGTCTAAAGATCTGTCAAAATATTTGTTCAAAGACGACCTGTGGTCTAAAGAAATATTCAAGATTTGTGTTTTGTGTAACTGGCTCTGTTAATGACCTCTGATTTTAAAGAAGTGAAAATAAATAACACGGGAGGAAAGAAGATAGCAAACAGACTTAAGAGCAGTCAAAACTGATGTATCACCAGGATCAACTTAAAGGCTAAGGCAGCAAATATTCATGCTGGACTTCCTTTTTGAAAATATTAGTGATAAAATTTGTGGCAATAACTCATGGAGGCAATTCATTTTTGTGGTGACTCATGCACAAATCATAAATGAATGATATGTGAGATAGTTAATTTGATGAGTCAGCTGGACTGAATCCCAAGATAACTAGATAATTGGTTAAACGGTATTTCTGGTTGTGTCTGTTGGAGTGTTTCTGAAAGCAACTAGCATTTGAATAGGCAGACTGGGTAGAGGGGATTGTCCTCCCCAGTGTTGGTGGGCCTCACCCAACCTGTTGAAGCCAGCATAGAACAAAAAGATGGAGGCAGATGAAATGTGCTGTCTGACTGTCAGTCTGGGACATCTGTCTTCTTCTGCTTGTTCCTTTCCTGGTCCTCAAGCCTTCAGACTCAGACTGGAATCTATACTATCAGCCCTCCAGCTCTCAGGGCTTTGAACTATACTAGAGGTTTAGTTGGGCCTCCATCTTGCAGATGACAGATCATGGGACCTCTCAGCCTTCATATTCACATGAGCCAATCCCTGAAAACAAATCTTTCTCTCTTACCAGTTCTGTTTCCTAAAACAATATAATTCAAGCTGTAAGAATCAATCTGTTTATGATTCATTTTTGAAAGATTATCTGGGAAAACAGGAGCTGCTAGCTAAACTTATAAGAACAACTCCAAACAATAATAAATGTAACATATAAATATGTTTAATAAGAGGTTGGAGATGCCCAATGACAAATTGCAATTCTATACATGAACAAATATAGAGGATGCTTGGTATGATGTCACTTATAATTTAAATATCAAATGACTGTGTCACAGAGATTCTAAAATAGACCATCTGTCCAAAAACAGAGACACCTGGTTAGAGCATACTCTTCTCCATTTCACAAGTAGGTATGTATGGAGCATTTACGTGATTAGAAGTATATTTTTTAAGCAGAGATGACATTTTTCAACAGAGTGTAAAATAAAAAAAGGATCATTTATTGGCATAGATTTAGGTGAGAGCACTGATGTGAAAAAATACAGACAAGAACACACACTGGGAATGAAAAGTCCATGTTTCCAAATATTATTTCTGAGGAAAGCTGAAGGAGGGCCTAGCAATAAAACTAGAAGCCATAGCCAATTTAAGATAAAGAATAGGCTACGTAGGGGTTTTGCATGGAAAAAAGGGAAGGAGAGATTTAAGGCAAGAAAGGGAGCAGAGAGAAGTAGAAGAAAAAGGTGTCAAGGAAACCAGATAAAAGGCCAGCTACTAACAATAAATTCCCCTCTATAACTAAGACAAAGTGGGACAAGGTGAAATGACCATCCAGAAGGGGAGTTGGTGGAAACATGTCAATGGAAATGAGAGAAGATGAGACAAAGCTGACTGGTACGTTTTCACGGTGGTGAAAAGGGCTTTCAGATGAATGGGAAATGTGAGCACCTTCCTGACACCAGTGACCATAAGCAGAGCCTACAGGTGGTCCTAAGGTTCACCTGTGTGCGGGGAGATGCCACCCTGGGGACTGAATGGTGGCAGCAGCTACACAGGCTTGTCCGTGGTTTCCTGACATCCAGCTATGGCCCTCTGTGTGTCTCCCTCATAGAGAGGGAGGTGGATCAGGGTTCAAGGGAGTTAGAGCCACACATTTCATAGTAACAGGATCACGGGGGTGTAATTGGCCCTCAGTGCACAGCACATGTGTACTCCTAAATAGCAATCAAGATAACAGCATCCGTAACCCCCCAAAATTTTTCTTGGCTCATTGTAAGCAGCCCCACCACTGACTCATATCCCCCAATCCATGCTTTTCTAACTACATCTTATTTTGCATATTCTAAAATTCTATAAATGGAATAAACGGAATCACACAGTCTGCACTCTCAGGTCTGGCTTCTTTCACTCAGGTTAAATGTTTCCAGATTATTCCTATTGTTGTATCAGTAGTTTATTCCATCCCATTTTTTCTGATCACTCTAATTAGAGGCTTATTAATTTTATCGAGCTTCTGAGAGAACTAGCTTTTGTTTCATTGACTTTCCTCTATTGTTTTTCTGTTTTCTGTTTCATTGTTCCACCCTGATCCTTTTTTATTTCCTTTCTTCTGCTCCTTTGGCTGTCACTTGATCTTTCATTTGTTATATATATATGTGTGTGTATATATATATATATATATATATATATATATATATATATATTTGTATTAGAGGGAGAGAGAGCATGCAAGCAGGGGAGAAGTAGAGGGGCAGAGGAAGAGAGAATCCCAAGCAGCCTCCATACCCAACATGGAGCCCAAAGCAGGGCTGGATCTGATGACCCTGGGATCATGACCTGAGCTGAAATCAAGAGTTGGATGCTTAACCAACTAAACCACCCCTAAGATAGAATCTCAGTTCATTGATGTAAAACCTCTCTTTTTTCTAATGCATGTGTTTAATGCTACAAATTTGCATTAAATACTGTTATAGCTGCTTCAGTAAGTGTTGAGATGTTAGGTTTCCATTTTCATTCATTTCAAATAAATTCTTAATTCCTCTGTGGATTTCTTCTTTGGCCAATGGGTCATATATAAGTATGTTATTTAGTTCTCAAATGTTGGGATATGTTACAAATATTTTTTCTATTACTGATTTTTTAATTTAATTGCATTGAGATCAGGCACCATACTTGGCATGACTGAGTCCCTTCAAATTACTCAAGATTTGTTTTATGCCCCTTAGTGTACATGTGAAAATGTGTATTGTTGTGGTTGGTGGAATAGTCTGTAAGTATTGATTTGATAAGTTGGTTGGTAGTAGTGTTTAAGTCCTTCATACACTTACTGAAGTCTTCTTATTCTATAGCTTTGGGAGAAAAGTCAGATTAAATCTTTTGCTCTAATTGAGATTTGTTTCTTTCTTCTGGCACTTGTCAGTTTGGGCTTCATTATTTTTGAAGCTCTGTTATCACATTCATAAGTGGTTAGGATTGTTACTTTCTTTAGAGGAACTGACCTTTATATCATTATTAAATGACTCTATCATTTGTAATATCCTTTGCTCTGACATCTACTTTGTCTACTATCAAACTAGCCACTCCAGTTTTCTTTTGTTTAGCATATATTTTGTTTAGTAGTTTTTTGTTTGCTTGCTTGTTTTCCTGTCTTTTCCTTTTAAACTATTTGTGCCTCAGGGCGCCTGGGTGGCTCAGTTGGTTAAGCATCTGACTTCAGCTTAGGTCATGATTTTGCAATTCGTGGGGTTGGAGCCCCATGTCGGGCTCTGTGCTGACAGCTGGGAGCCTGGAGCCTGCTTTGGATGACCTCTCTCTCTGTCTCTCTCTCTCTCTCAAAAATAAATAAACATTAAAAAACATTTACACTGTTTGTGCCTGTATGGTTAAAGTGGGTTTCTTGGCAGCAACATGTAGTTAGGTCTTGCTTTTTGATGCACTCTGACAAATTCTGCAACTTGATTGAGGTATTTAAACACTTTATTTTTCATATAATTATTGGTATCTCTGAATTGACATCTACTCTCTCTAGTATCTCACTATTTCCTCATTCTGTTGTTTCCTTATTCCCTTTTCACTCTTTTTGGTCTTTCTTTTATTTAATAGCATACTTCTTTAACATTTCTTTGTCGTTTTTGGTGGTGGTGGTGGTGGTGGTGATGATGTTCACTTATCAGCATAATCCTTTGTTGTGTTATTTTAATGGTTACTTTGGGGCTTATAATACATGTCTCTAAGTTGTTACAGCCTACCTCCCAGTGATATTACACTGCTTTGTGAATGGTGTAGTATAGTTTAGTGTGGTAGAGTACAGAACAACATAGTTTTATTTCTCTTCTCCTGGCCTTCATGCTCTTATAGTCCTACATTTTCCTTTTACATATGGTGAATAAAAATTTAATAGAACTAGTTTTTAAAAGTTTTATAGAAAATGTTTTAATACTTATCCACGCAGTTACTGTCATGTGAGTCTCCACTCATTTGTGAAAGCCAGGCTTTGATCTTGTGCCATTTTACTTTTGTTTGAAGGATTTTCTTTTACAACTCTTACGGTGTGATAAAATCTTTCAGCTCTTGGGTGTCGGAAAAGGTTTTGTTTCACCTTCGTTATTCAGAACATTTTCACTGGTCAATAAATCTGTATTAACAGTTTTTTGTTTGTTTGTTTGTTTTCCACTTTCATTACCCAAAGTGGAAATGAAACAGATTTCCAGTAAGAAATCTGTTGCCATCCCTGTTTCTGTTCCCCTGTATTGAATGTGCCCTCTTTGCTCCCCAGGTGCTTTTAAGATTTTCACTTTTTCCACAGTTGGGGCACCGGGTGGCTCAGTTGGTTCCAACTTTGGCTCAGGTCATGATCTCACAGTTTGTGGGTTTGAGCCCCTTGTCAGGCTCTGTGCTGACAACTCAGAGCCTGGATCCTGCTTCAGATTCTGTGTCTCCCTCTCTCTCTCTGCCCCTCCCCTGGTTGTGCTCTATCTCTCTCTCTCTCAAAAATAAATAAATATTAAAAAAAATTTTTTAAGATTTTCTCTTTTTCACCAGTTTTAAATAATGTGATTATAATGAGCATTGATCTGTGGGTTTATAATTTTAATCATATTTGGAAATTTTTCAGACATTGCTTATTGAGACTTATTCCTTTCTCTCCCACTTTGGAGAGTCCCAAGTGCCCATATATTTGGCCTCTTAAAGTGTCTCTGTGTTCAGTGATGCTTTATTCATTGTTTTTCATATTTTTTCTCTATGTATTTTAATTTTAGATAGTGTCTGCTTCTATCTGTTAAAGTTCATTTGTTTTTTTCTTCTGATATTCTGAATATCCACTGTTAATGCCATTAGAAGGTTTTTCATCTTTGATATCGCAGTTTTCTTCTCTAGAAATCCTATTTGGATCTTTTAAAAATTGCACACATCCCTTGTTAATGTGTCCAACCTTTCCTCTAGCTTCTTGAGAACATGGAATAGATTCATAATTACTGCTTAAATGTTTTTGTCCACTGATTTTGTCATGGGTCATTTCTGTGTCGGTTTTGATTGATGGTTTTTCTCTTCATTATAGATAGTATTTTCTGCCTCTTTGCATGCCTGGTAATTTGTAATTGGATGCCAGATTTTGTATATTTTACTTTGTTGAAGAGCTAAATAGTTTTTGCATTCCTAATTTTCCTGTACTTTGTTTTGTGATGGTTAATTTACCTGGAAAGAATTTGATCCTTTCAGGTCTTGCTTTTAAGATGTGGGAGGTGGGCATCCAAACAGTATTGGTCCCATGTCAAATTACCTAATACTGAGGCCAGACACTCCTCAGTATTTTACCTAATATCCCTTGAATTATGAGGTTTTTGGTCTAGTTGTAAAGAGGCACTGATTGGATCCCCCCTCTGTACACTGCAGTCTAGAAACTTCTTAGGGAGGAAACTAGGGCAATCAGAGGGCTTAACTCATCTTTTTGGGGTTTTTTTCAAGGTCTCTGTCCTTTTTTGCCTGACATCCAGTTTCTTGAGTTTCATTGATTCGTATATCTTATCCTGCTTATTAGTTGTTTCAAGTAGTAAGATTAATCTGGTCCTTCTTATTCTGCCTTGACCGGAACTGGCAGCCCTCCCCGAGAGCCATACTTTAAATTTGATTTTATTTCATTGAATTATTTGAAAAAAATTATTGACAACATTTGGTATTTTTGCTACTATTTATAACATGCCCTTCATAATGAACTGTGACCCACGATTATGTTTTGATGCCTGTGCCAAGGGAACATAAAGCGGGTGTTAAATTAAATATCCTCCTGAAAGGAAACACTTAGAAAGGTCAGGGATATCTCCACACAAGTAAACTTTCATATGGACATTAGTACTCTAAGACTGAGAACAGAATTCTGGAAGGTCAACCTGGAATTTGTTGGAGGACTAATAATCTTTAAGGGCAGGATGGATACCTTACCACCAAGGGAGGGCTTTGAGAGGGGGTTTCCTTGAATATATCTGGTGCTTTCCAACATGTCAGCAACAGAGCTGACTTCACACAGCAGTCTTCAAATAAGGGCTGCTAGCACATGGGTAGAGTCTGTCAAATGCATCATAAGACCTTCATGAAGACTGCTCAGCCCGTAGGGAGCAGGGCTATCATGGAACTGTCACCTAGGAATGTAACCATAATACATCTAACCAGTAGATTTCCCTTCTAGACAAGAATAGGTACGTGGATGTGTGACAGAACTTCATGCATTTTGCTCAAAAAGAACTGACTTAGGTGACAGAAGTACCCTTTACTTCCCCTAGTATGTCTTATCTGCTTCCTGGAATGCCAACATGATGAATAGTGTTGAAGCAGCCATCTTGGAACTTGCAGCAAACATGAGGGTATGCTGAGGACAACAGAGCAGAAACTAAAAGGAGCCATGTCTCTAACAACTCTGTAAAACTTCCATGCCAAGCCTGGATTGCCTATTCCTATACTTCATTTATGAAAATAAACCCCTACTGTTATTTTTGTCTTTCTCTTTGGGCAGTTAAACCTATTCATAAAGGATTCAGAGTACAATCCAAGAAAATGTCAAGGGTACAAATGCTGGAAAAGTACACACAAGATACCAGAACACAATTGATGATGTCAGAACAGAGCCAAGGGGTGGCTAGGGTTCTATACCATGGTGACAAGATACCAAAATCTGGGCAAGTCGGAGATCTGAGCCACTGTCCATGGAATAGTCTGGAATCCTAAGTGCAGAGGAGAGGATCATGAAAAGAGGGCAAGACAAACATTTTTGTGATCTGGCCACATAGGAGAAATTCTGATAAATATTAGTAATAGCCCTGCACTCCATTTAGAGACATGGAAGTTTTGCCCTTAAGACACAATTTAATCTGCTTTAAAAACTTTGATTTTCTGAATCCAATATATGAAATTCTGTATTTTAAATTAAAAATAAATAAATAAACCCATCTTTCTTAAACTCATGATATTCATAGTGAAAAAGCAAATGAAAAGGGAAAATGGGAAATTATGTAAACAAAGCCAATTCACATCTGTACTTCTAGAGTGTAAATAAATGAAAATGTGTGTGTGTGTGTGTGTGTGTGTGTGTGTGTGTGTGTGTGTGTCTCAAAGTCAAAGTGGTATCAGAGGCATTAAGGAATGGTAAGAGTGGTCAGAAAATAGAAATAGAAAATGAACCCAACCTCCACATGTGAGGCAAAGCATGGGGTGTAATAAGGGAGCTCATTAATGGATTTGAAGCAGAGGAGTGGTATTTAGATGCCGAAGGGAATGGAAACAGGGAGAACAGTCATGGAGAATGGGAAGCTGAAAGCAACATTGAAAAGGGTCATGATGGGAGTAATGGCCTTGTTCATTGTGCTATTTAGATGGCCTCTTTCAAGGTATACCATCCTCTTCTTCCAAAGTCATCTTTCGTCTCCAGTGGCAGGTGAACAGTAGCTAGCGAAAGCTGTGGGACTCGTCATCTGCCCCAGCCAGATGTGTGTGCCTGGCCAGAGGAACAAGCACAACAGTAGGAGAACCCGAGATACCCCGTTGTCCTCAGAGAACAGCTTTCTGTATCCTCCAGGGCACAAATATGCCATAAAGATGCACCTCATAATCTGGTTTGCTCCTTTATCATAGGCCTTAGAAAAATGATTTGAGAAAAAAAAAAGTGGAAAGGATGTGTTATTTTAAAAAACAAAAAGAAGAGCCATTTTTTGTTTCTTTATCTAGAATTCCTCAACACCATATCCTTAATTCTCTAACCATTAAGCACTTAACAGCTGAAGAAAAGACACAGAGGCAAAACTAACTGGGGTACAAAAGGAAACAAATGAAACGTACTAATTATAGAGACCATGCTCCATTCTGGATATTTTCTGAAGCTAATTGAACATCTTGAGCTTCAAAATTTGGCTACTAAAGATGCTAAAGGGAGAGAAGGAGAGTGAGCAAAAGAGCAGAGAAATCACACAGTCTCTCCCCATGAAATCACCCAGCAAATCCAATTTTATCAAATTAAAAGGAAAAGGAAAAGGCTGCTCAGGCATCCATTCAATACACTTTGGAACATCCCCGACACGGTTGGACTTCTAGACAATTGCAAGGTAGGGAAGAAAAAAGAAATCATAGAAATGGAAAAATTTCAAATGTGAGCTCCAAATTATTGGTAAAGTGCAAAAGTGGAAAAAATTTATCAAATTTTAATCTGAAAAGATGGAAAATTTAATTGATAATTTGTAGTCAGCTCATGGGACTATAACTGTCTGAAATATAATCATAATATACAGAAACTCTAAAAGTAGAATAGAGGAATATTATCCCTGATGTTTTAAACTTTTCTGAGCCTATAGAAGTTGAGCAAAAGGTAAAAAATTCAATAGTAATCCATAGTTAAAGCTTCCTTGGTAGATAAAAATTATTGCTCTGGGCCATAAAAGCTAGGTTTTGGATAATAGAAGAGATTAGCTATGGAAATGCAAGAAACCATATTTTTCCCTTATGGTTAATTCTGCTTTTTACTGAAATGTTGGAAGAGAGACAGGATTCAGGAAACCAAAAGCCATATAATTACAGTAAATTATTACCCATGTCCGAGGCCCATAAATTAATTAAACATTCATGTTTGCCTTATTATAAAAACCCACTTTTGTTCTTAACATATATGATTCTTTTTTAAAAAACTAAATACAAGAATAAAAGGGCTTAGAATTACATTTAAAGGATTTTCGCCTTCATGAAATATATCACTCTGTAGCCTAAATGGTAAATTGGAGAAAATTTTGCCTAACATAAAACCACTTCTGCTAATGTTCTTATTCTGTATTTCTTAATAAAACCAGGTACAATAGTCTGTGGTCATTTTGTACCATTCTCTTCCTCCAGAATTCTGGTTAAAGCATTAAGTTATTTTAACTCATTTTGATGGATTTGTTGCATTTGAATTACTACCCTCTATATCCCCAAGACTACACATAAATAGTAAATGACAACCAGGCATTGAGGGCAGGGGAAAAAAAGCCATGCTCACAAATGCTCCTGTATTAAAATATCATTATCAGTAGGCTATGGAATGTAACCAGGGCAAGGAAGAGAGGTGCTACATCACATACCTTTTTTTCCTAATGAAGGTGAGGATTTTATGAGCTCTATGCTCCCTTTTCACCCCAAAGCACATAAGATTTAGAGGCCAGTGTGACATCAGCAATATTAGTATTGTTCTCTGTTACAGGCTCAGAGTTTCATAGCTGGAAACCCAAGTGTGAGGGAAAGAGACACTTGAAAAAAAAACAAAAAACAAAACAACAACAACAACAAAAAAAAACAAGGGAGCATCTCACTGAATAGCCAGATAAAGAGAAATGTGATTTGTTGGAAATGACTCAGCAACACTTTGTGTCATATTTTCTAAGCAGATCTGATCCTGCAACACTTGACATTTCCATCCAAGTCACTCCCTCTCAGGCCCACTTTCAATGTGGCTTCACTGGGAATCTCCATGTCTGATCTGGGGGCCGCCATTCCCACCATAGGGGAAGTGACCAGAGAGGATGACCAATGTGGAGAGCGATCCCAGGGCATCTCCCTCTCCTCACCAAGAACCAGGGAGCAATCACAAACACACTCACAACATTAGAGTCATAACTCTTTTTCTCTGAATTAGAGGCAGTAGAAGTTGGGATCATATTTTTGTTTTAAAAGGGACTTCAAGATGGGGTGCTAACTAGTGTTTGTGGAGTTTCACTTGTGAGCACATTGAATTTCTCTGTCAGTTGATCTTTGCTCCTGTTCATTGCTTTTCCTTCCTTAGCTTGACTCCATGCCAACCCCCCACTTTCTATGAAGGTAAGAATCAGGGAATCAGGCAGCAGTCACTTGTTCTACATTCTTGTGGATATCCAAATGGCACCCTGTTGATCCTGTACACTGAATATTACATGATCCCGGGGCCATAATCTTTAAGACAAAACTGACATGAGTGAGCAAAGATAAGGCCTACAAAATCCTGGCGTCCTCTTCTCTTGATCTGACATCCACATGGTCTCCACGAAGTTTGCCAGTGGGTTATATTTATTGCTATACGACATGAAGTGGATCCTTAGCCTCACCTTCGCTTCCTTCATAGTTCACACATACATTTTTGGGTTTGGTCACTCGAAATCATCTAGGTTTTTAGAAACACATATTTAGATTTTCTTAAATTTTAATATGCACGAGCATTCCTTTGTCTGCCTAAGTCTTCATATTTGCCAACATGTCATGGCAGATTTAAACACTGTCTGTGAACCTGAATGGTCTTACCATCTGGTGAGGAAAATACAACATGCCCCCAAACAATACTAACGCAGTGTGGAATATGATAAGTCCACAGAAAAGATCTGCCCGAAAAATGGTATTACAATAGAAAAGTGACTAATGTTGTGTCTGCTTGGAGGTTGAGGGAGTATGCAAAAAAGAAGGCACAGACAGAAGAAAGTAACATCTGAGCGAGGTCAGTGGTTCTCAATCCCTGTTAAGGAGTTCTTAAAAGTTAATGACACTCATACTCCAGCCTCTGTCTCAATTGGATTCCAATAAGCACAAAGTCACCGGTATACAACAGACATGAATTACAACTATTGTGTAATTTTTCATTTAATTTTTCATTTCAAATAAGATGAAAATATTTCTTCTCAAAACAAACTATGGCATTTCAGTATCTGTGGCAATGGCAAAATGGCAAAAAAAGAATGGCAGAGTAGTGAGTTTTTATACAAGCATTTTCAGGAACTAAAGAAAGTGTTTGTTTGGCAAGAAATACAGCCCCTTCCCTTTTTTTAGAAATGAAAATCCCAATAATAAAGCAAAGCGAATGCGTTGATTTAGGCAAACAACCGTATGTATTGAAATTTAAGTGAATTTAAATGTATGTGTTTAAAAAAAGATATCCAGTGATTTTATTTAACCAAATCAAATGGATTTGATGCACATTTGCTAGAAAATTGAATTCAAATATTTAGATATTTTTGTTTGGTTGCAAGAAGACACTGACAGACTGTAACAATCTACTACGTTTCAACACTAGATGTTAATGTCAGTGCGATCTAGCTAACTCGTCTCCTTAGCACAGAGCACTGACATATATTTTTACAAATAAGTAGTAATATATGAAAGAAGAAACACTTAAAGCCTCCTTAGTTTAAGGAATCTGAAGCACTACATACTTTGAAAAGAGTTAGTAATATGTAAATAAAGACATAGCTGTGACCATTTAGGCTTTGCTGGGTAATTTGCTCACATTTTCTGTTATCTTCCACAGATACAGCTCTATAGATATTTACTATCATATTGAGAGACATTTTAATCTCCCTGACCTGTTCGTTCTTTGTTTGAGGACAACTAGGGGGTGGAAATTGTTTTTATTTTTCCTCAAAAAGAAATCTCTGTCCCTGAAGACCTTGACACATCACAGCACATCATTTCCAGACCCAGGTCATATTTGAAGGAGTGTGTGGTACAGTAGAGCATCAACAAAAATAGGCTGAAGTTTCCCTAAATCCCAGTCACTGTAACTCTTGGTGACAGATTCACGCTGCTACTAATCAGTTTCACACCAGGGAGATACACATGGTGGAAACATGCAGATTGGGAACAGCACAGAAGTCGCTTGGAAAATGTCTGAAAACCAGAGCTTTCCAGCATCACCTCTCTATGCCAAAAACTCAAAAACATATGCTTTCCCCTTATTTTTTGCTTTTTTTTTTTTTAATGTAGAAAAATTAGCTCCTGGTACACTGTTGCCTGCTCAGAGACTTATATCACTGGTAATGGGATTGAGTTTTGCCATTTCTAAGGAGAGTTAGGAAAGAAACTTCATCAGTCTGTTTGCCTATTACCAAGGCAAATTAGAAACCATTCTCCACCCAGTTTTCTTTCTTTTTTTTTTTTTTTAATACAGTTTTCAGAGTTACAGTCAGGTACCTGAATTATTGCTATTACTGGCCGAAACTTAGGTTGCTATTTTCAGCTCATAATAAAGAGATGCAGGAAACAGGTAAAGTCTTAGATCTCAGCCAAATATGAAAGCTGGGACCACAGAATCACTGCACGTATATGGTATGAGTAACATGAAGAATTGAGCTCCCTTGTTGGTTTCATTTACATAAACAGAGATCTTTCAAACCCATTCATCAGAATTAAAATACGTATTTGGTATGAGTTTAATATCTTAGATAATTGATAAATGAGAAGTCTTACAGACTCAGTTTTTTTCGGGTGAATTTTCCGTGGCAGGGATGAGAAGTAGATCAGGTTCGCTTCTATGTATAATCACTGTCTGAAGATTCATTTTTCAAGGTAAGGGAAGACAAAAACTAAAATTACTGTCAAATGAACCTCCACAATACAAGGAAAATAGATTAAATAGCCACGATTCAATACTTTTGTCTGGCTCCAACAATAAAACAGGAAATATGTGCCCCAGGATCAGTTATAGTCAAAATCGTCTGGCTAAACTATCCCACTTAAAAAAGTAATGAAATGATAGGCAGATCTCGATTATTGGGTTTGATTTTACTATACTAATTGTTCCATCAGTTAGATCAACAATGGTTTAATTATCCTACCTAGGAAAGCGTACCAGAGTGCTGACAGGGGCTTGCTAAAGAAATAATTTCATATATTTGTCGGGGAAATAGCAGGGACTTACTTACCACATGAATGGTAGAAGAGAGATCAGTTTCTCTCCACCCACCATCAGCCTCCACGTGTGAGAATATACACTTGACCAGACAGTACAACTGACATGCAGGTTTGGGTATGATACAGTCGGAGTGTAGGGGTGCATAACTGTCTTCTTTCCATGTGACCTTCCCTGAGGTTATAGTCAATGTTTGTGTCATGAAGATTCTATTGGCTCTTTGGAGAATCAAGCCCCTAAATTTAGGGGGATACGTCGTTTTCCCTAACACCCCCAGAAGTTAACCCCCCTTACCAGAACACATGAGAACATGTTGTTCTAACACCTCCCTCTGCTTCTCTTTTTGGAACCCGTGAGGTACTCTGGCTATACAAATCCCTGATTGTTTTCACTGTATTTTAAGGGTTGCCAATGTCATTCACCCTCCATTCCAGTCCCTTATCTTACCCATCTCCAAGTCCATCTGTCACCACTACAGAGTTCTTTATGTTGAAGACAGGAGGGTGTTGGAAATTGAAAAAAATGTTGTTTTCCCTGGATGTCAGGAAAGTACTCCCTAGATTTCATGGGAGCATCTTCAATTGGATACCCCTAGATAGTCTTTCTATATTAGCAAGCGTTGGTTTTAATGCTCCTTGAGATTGAGTTTAAAGTAACAGCCAGTTACTTTATTTTTGTTTTGTATCAATTTTATCAACGTTTTTTTTTTTTATTTATTTTTGGGACAGAGAGAGACAGAGCATGAATGGGGGAGGGGCAGAGAGAGAGGGAGACACAGAATCGGAAACAGGCTCCAGGCACTGAGCCATCAGCCCAGAGCCTGACGCGGGGCTCGAACTCACGGACCGCGAGATCGTGACCTGGCTGAAGTCAGACACTCAACCGACTGCGCCACCCAGGCGCCCCATGTTTTGTATCAATTTTAAAAAATGAATCCGCAAGGGGTGCCTGGATGGCTCAGTAGGTTGGGCATCCGACTGCGACTCAGATCATGATCTCACAGTCTGTGAGTTTGAGTCCCTGCATCGGGCTCTGTGCTGAACAGCCTGGGGCCTGGAACCTACTTCAGATTCTGTGTTTTCCTCTCTCTCTGTCCCTTCCCACCTCACGCTCTGTCTCTCTCAAAAATGAACATTAAAAAAAATTTTTTTAAATGAATCCACGAGATCAAAAATTACCTTGGCACATAGAATACTCAAGCAATTACTTTAAACAAAAATTAAAGTATATCCTAAACTCTAGAAAGAAAATTGAGACACTCAAATCAGGAAATAATATCACTATATCACCAAAGTGAAAATTGTGTTTTTTTACTTAGTACAGAAGCATTGCATTTTATTTTAACAATTCCATAAGTGCACAAGATGTCCCTATATTGTATGCCAGAGTCTAGATAAGTACAAAGGGGTAAGATTTGTTTCAGGACTACTACTAATTTATAGCCTATTTTCAGAAATATCAATGGCCAAATCAGAGGAGTTCCTTTTATTCAGTAAATGTATTTTTGAAGAGCTATGCCATAAAATAGAACTTTTAAATGGCGCCATAGGCCTGGCTTACTTTCTCTATTTAAAAGAATGGTGGGTGGGAAGATAGAGTAAATAGTTGAGTTTTTCCATTGTCCTTTCCACGTTCCCAACCCAACAGTGGATTCCGCGAGTACCATGTGAGAACCGGGATAGCTACATACAGGCCCTTTGAAAGATCAGCATTTTGTTTTATATCCTTTTGTTTCTTTATTTGGTTTTACTGTACTTTAACTTTTTTGTGTGGTGAAGGCATCTTCCGCTACTTGCTGGGGGTTTCCAATAAATTATCTGAACATTTACTTAAATATGTTTCACTCCAAATTGTGTTACAGGCAGCTTGAGTAAGAAAAGCTTTGTGGCTCTGAAGTGTTAAAACACACAATAAAGTCTTGATTTGGGAATGGTATGTTTAGGGACATTGATCTTAAGTTCTGTTAATGGAAGTGTTATCTAAATCTCATTCATGTAATGAAAATTTCTCCAGCTGTTAAACCACTGAATCTTCTGTCACTTTGATATAGAGGTTAGACAACAAAATGGATTACCTTGTCCATCAAAATGTGCTAGAAGAGAATATCCTAGTCACATTTGGAAAAGGAATGACACTGAAATATGGGGTAAAGGTCATAAGGAATTTGAGGAATTCAGGAAAACACTAATCACTTGTGAAGGGGATAGAATAAGGGGAATTTGATGCTAAAGGTGCTGCTAGAACTTTTAAGAGAAAAATAGTGCAATGCTGAGCTTGAAAATACTCCAGTATGCTTTGTTGAATAGGAGATGGTAACCATAAATCCCGTGGGTTTTTTTTTTTTTCAGTATTCTTTTAGAAACATGTAAAGATTGTCTAGATTTAGAAACTGATCTGCCTAATTTCCACAACTGATGCCTGTGAGCTTCGTTTGATGTCCTATTTTGTTGTTGGTTTGGATCTCAACATTATTTAACTCTTGCTATATTTTGTTCTCATGACAGCAAAAAATTTAAAATAAAAACAGATTGAAAGGACAGTCTTCTTTATAAACATTGTATGAAAAGACAGTCTTCCTTATAAACACTGTGTCTTAATGTTCCAGGAAATTAATTTTTACAGAAATATAAAATGTTAATTTTCTCTCCACACAAGAGGCTAAAATCATATATGGATATCATTGGCAGAATTTATTTAGGAGTCCTAGCAAATTTTAAAAATTCATGAGCTCTTGTTCAATTCCTTTTTTTTTTTAAGCTTAGAAAATGTTCTGGAATGATGAAGATACTTAACCAATACAGTACCTATTTAAAGTAGTCGAAAGGAAACCAGAAGTTCCCTGTCATATGTCATCAGAAACGTGCAAATTAAAACAACAACGAGATATCATTAAACACCTATTTAGAATGAGTAAAATCCAAAACACTGACAGCACCAAATGCTGGCTAGGTTGTGGGAAATAGGAACTCTCATTCATTGTTGGTGGGAATGCAAAATGGTACATCCATTTTAGAAGATAGTTTGGGAACTTCTTATAAAACGAAGCTCCTACTCTTAGCATATGATCTATGAATTATACTCCTTGGTATTCATTCAAAAGAGCTGAAAACCTATGTCCATACAAAAACCTGCACACAGATGTTTATAGTAGCTTTACTCATAATCGCCAAAACTTGGAAGCACTCAAGATACTCTTCATAGGTGAATGGGTAAATAAACTCTGGTACATCCAGGCAGTGGAATGTTATTCAGCACTACAAGGAAATGAGCTATCAAGGCACAAAAAGGTGTGGAAGAACCATAAATGCATATTACTAAGCGAAAGAAACCAGAAAGGAAAAGGTAGGTACTGTACAGTTCCAACTATATAATACTTCGGAAAAGGCGAAACTATGGAGACAGTTAAAAGGTTGCCAGGAATTAGAGAGGTGGAGGAGGAAGGATTAGGCAGAGCACAGAGGATTGGTAAGACAGTGGAAATACTCTGTATGCCTTTTTAATGGCGGACACATGGCATTATACACATTCGTCCAGTCTCACAGACTATTCAACGTCAAGAGTGAACTGTAATGTAAACTATGGACTTTGCGTGATGATGATGTGTCAATGTAGGTTCAGCAATTGTAGCAAATGTGTCCCCCTGGTACGGGAGGCTATACACGGGAGGTGTGGGGACGGGGGGATATGAGAAATCTCTGTATCTTCCTCTCAATTTTACTGTGAACCTAAGACTGCTGGGAAAAAATAAAATCTTTAAATATTAAAAAAGGAAAAAAACACAACTATCTTCTCTGAAGGAAGAGGAAGCTTCCTCTCTTATATATGGAACTAACATGATCTGCTTCACAACCTCATCATATAAATATGGATGTAATCTCTTTTTAATTTGCAAATGGATTCTTGACTACTCACCTCTATGTTTTCTTCCCTGATACCTACCTCCCTGCATATCCAGACCTTTTAATTGTCCAAAAACCCTTAGGGATTTGCGTCATCCAGAGGAGGCCCATTCTTTTTTTCCAATTACAGGAATAGAAAGTGTTGGCTGAATTACCTACTCTGCGTTTGCTACTTCTAGCCAAATAGCATCGCAACTGAAACCTGGTCCTTTCCCAGAGATACTCGCCCACTCCAGGGCACTGGTCCAGGTCCCCCACATGCACCATGGTGCACTACATTGTTGTCTAAAGTTGTATCTTCTTTAGTTCACTCATTACATACTCAGTCATTTCTCCTCAAGTGGGACAATACATTTCATTTATTTTGCTGTAATTAACACCTATCGGTGTTATGGGTGCCCGGGTGGCTCAGTCAGTTAAGCCTACACCTCTGGTTCAGGTCTTGATCTCGTGGTTCATGAGTTCAAGCCCTGTGACAGCTCAGAGCATGGAGCCTGCTTCGGATTCTGTGTCTCCCTCTCTCTCTGCCTCTCCCCACCCCACTGTGTGTCTCTCTCTCAAGAATAAGTAAACATTAAAAAAATTAAATATACAGATTTTTTATTTTATATATTTTAAACATATATATGTATATATATATATTTAGTAAACGAGGTACAGTACTAAACAGGGGACACTACACTTTGTATTTTTATACAATGCTTGGAAGAATTTGCACTTTTACAATAGGTGTTTGTAGACAGGGAGAGAGTGAATATGACTATTTTAGTGTGAGTATGTGGCAATGACGACTTTAAAATACTTCTAGCAACCCTGTCGGGTGAGGGGATGGGCTAAATGGGTGATGGGCATTAAGGATACTTGTTGGGATGAGCACTGGGTATTATATGTAAGTGATGAATCACTAAATTCTACTCCTGAAACCATTATCACACTACATGTTAACTAACTTAGATATAAATAAGTAAATACATAAATAAGTATAAAATACTTCTATTTCTTTCAATATTAGGACAAGCTAACACTAAAATGCATTTTTTTAAAAATATGATGCATAAAGTAAATTAAATTCAAAACAATAATAATATCACAACCAAAAGTTGGCAATTTATTGTGTTTAGAGACTAGGTGTGCTGTCCGACGTAACCATTAATAGCTCCCTCCAGCAGAAATAAAATTTCTAGGTGCTTGTATTCATCTTCTTCCCTCAGCCCAGACTCTCCCTTCTTCCTTTGTGAGATTTTCCTTAAGGCTCCCTGTATCCTTTCCTTTCCAAAGACATTAATTATTATGATAATAATGCTTAGGGTCCATTCAACCAGGTCCACTAGGTCAGGATTTACAATTCTCAAATTTCTCAAATTGCAGGTGGTACTGCTCGAAAGTCTCTGGCCAACTTGGAGACGCAATGACAGACCTCCTTCTGAGAAAGGGCTTGTGGCCAGCTATGGGCATGGCGTCAACAGCCCACCTCCAGCATCACATCCTTCAGGATCTGCCCAAAATGCAGAGAGCCATCTTGCTCAACATCACACCTTCCCGTGGCAGCCCACATTTGGAGCAAAGTCCAAGTAAAAAGGTAGGACCATTACAGATGATACAAAGGGGAAGCTTTGGTCCAGCACACCTGCTGGGCTGATGGAGACTTTGTCAGGCTGGCATAGAAGTTCACTTTCTTCTCGCCAGTCTTCCTTCCTTCCTCTTTCTATTACATGCATTCATTTCTAATAAATAACATCTCAACCCCATCTCCACCTCTGATTTTAAAGACTGCCTCTCTGCCAGTTTTGCTTTCTTTCATCCTAGAAAAGAACACCTGATGCATGTCAGTCCATCTCTTCCCTAGAACTGTCCATAAAAATGATTACTGTCATTGGAGACACTCAGTGACAGTAATCAGTGGGGACTCCCTCCTTCACTCATGAAAGGTTGCATATTTTGTCTTCCCTCCAGGAACCATTAGTCATATCTAAGAGAAGAAATTGAAATGACTCTCCTCTGAACACAATGTGTGTGTTCCATACATGTTACCTCCAACTATGAAGAGAAGTAGCTATCATAATTTCATTCAATTCTGTATCATCAGATACACCATTAAGTGTGATATAAAATGAATTCGTTTTGTGTCGACGGGTCACCACAGAAAAGAATGGAATAACTTAAAATATATTACCAAAGTAGAAAATATTCTAACCTAGTCCTCAAACCATCTGTTGATAAAAAATAACTAACTTTTAACGAGTGCTTACTATAACCCATATGATTTACATGGTTTATGACATCTATTTCTGAAGCCCATGGAAATTAAGAAACTTGCCCAGGATTGTTCAGCTAATAAATGGCCCAACTGGACTTAGTATCCTGGTATGACAGACTCCAAAGTTGAATCTCTTGACCATTTCTCTCTCAGTTCCTGAATTTGTCACTGGTCCCTTTCTTCTTCTCCTCCTCCCTCCCTTCTTTCTTGGGCTCTTTGAAATCAGTGAAATAGTAACAAGAAGGAAGGAAGGGGAAAAGGAAGAGTCTGAACCTAGAGAAAATAAGCACACTGCCAAACCATACTTGGGTAGCCGACGATGGAATTATTCAATTCTTTAAACACAAACACACCTTCTGTCTCAGAGTAAGGGTAAATACTTAGATTTTCTTTTTTTATATAGTCTTCTTTTGTCCTCTTCAGGATTTTCTTTTTCTTGGATATCCTAAAATACTCTCCTGAACCGAACCTTTAAAATGTTGTCAATCCAGTGTGTTTCAGAAAAGACTTCCTCAAAGACAGGTTGTTTGGCTTGAATTAGAGGGTGTCACAGTGGCCAGATGGAAAGCTCAATTTACATTTAATTTTGTTTTCACTGATTTATCAACTATTCCATTGACAAAGAGAGGTGTGACTTCATGGAGTGAGAAAATGCTATTTTCTGCTCATAGTTACATTAAAAAAATCAAACCACAGCATGTTCAAAGTTAGCATTTGACAAAGATTTTTAATCATGGTTGCCCATCTTCTGAACACCTTCTGCCCCCACTTCTAGTGGTTCAGGGAAGCTGAGTTCTGCTTGTAATTCATTATGTGACAATCTGCATGAGGAAGGAGAAAAAAAAGGAAGGAAGGAAGGAAGGAAGGAAGGAAGGAAGGAAGGAAGGAAGGAAGGAAGGAAGGGAGGAAATCCTTCCTTTGGGTTCGTCCTGTCCTGTAGGGAGAGACAGTTCTGTAAATTGTGGTTAAATCTATATAATAGTTTTTCTAATTCTGAATTACTTTTCTTGCTTTCCCATATTTCCCTAAATTGAGTAGGTTGGGGCAAGTCAAAACTGATACCAGGGGAAAAGGGAAAAAATAACTTTAGTTTATAGAAAAACAAATAATTCTTTAGGAAAAAGTTTACATTTGTTACACATCTGAGTAGGGTACCTGTTTAAGTTGCATCTAACTGGGTCCTAAAAGTTTTGATCATCACAATGTTGGAGGTTCTAGGATTTGGAAAAGGAAGCTAAAATTCACTCAAAATGTGCTATATACTGACAGATATAGTTATGTACCTTTCACAAATAAGGAAATTAATGGTGTTAAAGCATAAACATCTTGCCCACATCTTCACAGCCATTAAGTGATAGAATAAGGATTTGAACTTCAATCTCTTTGGTTTCAAAATCCACACTCTCTTCATTATATGGCACCACCCCAATTGAACACATTTGTATGTTATCTAGTAAAAAGTGATGCAGATCATCTGGGGCCTCAGTTTACAACAGGAAACAGCAGGGTGTACCTAGAATCTGATTAGAACTTACTCAGAGGGATGCCTGGGTGGCTCGGTCAGTTAAGTGTTCAGTTCCCGATTTCAGCTGAGGTCATGATCTCACAGTTAGTGAGTTTGAGCCCCACATCAGGCTCGTGGTGATGATGCAGAGCCTGCTTAGGATTCTCTCTCTCCCTGTCCCCACCCCCTGCTTCTTAGTCATGCTGTCTCTCTCTCTCAAAGTAAATAAATAAAACTTCTTTAAAAAAAAGAACTTACTCAGAAATGAATGTCATATACTAAATAAATTCCCCATATCCTAATTCAGTTCTGAGTTATTCTTTAGATCTTTAATCTATCCCTATGAGAAAGTAGCATGTTTATTATAAATGCATAGGCTTTAGAAAATTGAATTCTAGAAATATAGTGGCAGCAGTAAAAATATAGATTCTGCATCTTCCTAGCTCCTGCATAGTTAGTAAAATTACACCTCTATCTATAGCCAACATTTAAACAGAAGTAGGTGCAAAGATACACAGAAGAACCACAAAATATGAGTGACTGGGAGAAGCCATCAATTCCCGGGATGTTAGCAACATCTGAATTAGGGGAAAGACAAATGGCAAAATACTATATAGACCAGAAAATAGAGAAATCCATGAATTTCCATTGAATATTGCTGGAAAAAGAAGGCAGGCCAACCTGAGAATGGCAGTAAAAATGGGAGAGGATTTACCTTCTCCAGTGGCAGGTGACTGAGAACACCAGAGTGAAGTTTAGAGGGGCTGGAGTCATTGGACCGTGTATACTCCTGAAATTATCTTGTCAGGGGTTACCTCCAGGACAGGGACAAGAAACTGCTACAAGTTGGTTCATCACTGAAGCAGAATAAGGAAAAGAAAGGTAAATAAAAAGAAAGGTCAAAACTAAAGTTGGGCTGGACCTGGAAACATTAGAAGAAGAAAAAAAAAGTGCATATTTTTAAACACTATCTGAAAACAACAGAAGAGGGTACCTGTGAAATTGGAAATGTTACCTGAACTTTGAATCCAGCCTCCTACTAAATGTTAAGGACAACGAGGCTCATGAGAGAGAGAAAGAGAGAGAAAGAAAGAAAGAAAGAAAGAAAGAAAGAAAGAAAGAAAGAAAGAAAGAAAGAAAGAGAGAAAGAGGGAGGGAAGGAAAGAGGGAGGGAGGGAGGAATTGGGGTAAAATCCCACACAAAGTTACCATAAGGAAATAGGGAACAAGGGGCAGTTACCTTCTTATCGATAATAAAAATATACCAAGGAGATATATTCAATAACAGAGCAAAATTATAATGTATTAATTTAAAATTAGCTTTAAATATTTAAGAAAATAATACATGATATGGAAGAAAAACACATATCGGAGTTAGAAATAATAACTTAGAAATTAGGAAAAAAATATTAGAATTGAAGACTAAACTAGAAGGAATACAAGAGTGAAAACCACATCATAAAATTTTCTAAGATGAAAAGAGGATAAAAGAGGAAGAATATTTGGGGGGGGGGTGGTGCCTGGGTGGCCCAGTTGGTTAAGCAACTGACTCTTGATTTTGGCTCAGGTCATGATCTCACGTTTTGTGAGTTCGAGCCCCATGTCAGCCTCTGTGCTGACAGCATGGAGCCTTCTTGGGATCCTCTCTTCACCTCTCCACCATTCATGCTCTCTCTCTCTCTTTCTCTCTAAAAATAAATAAATAAACATTTTAAAAAGGAAGAAAATTTTTAAAATTAAAAAGAGAATAGCAGGGTCTACATCAGTGTGTACTGAATACAGGCAAAGAAGACCTAACCTACTGATGATGGACGTCTCGGGAAAGCAAAACAAAACAACAACAACAAACACAATAATAATTCAAGAAAGCTTCCTGAAATTTAAAAATAAAAGGAAAAATCCTTTTGTAACCTACACAAAAAGATCAATGACATATAAGGGTTAGATCATTGTGTCCTCATTAGACTCTTTTATAGCAATTTTATTTCAGAAAAAACTTGGGTAAAATAATTAAAATAAAGGAAAATGTGAACCACTACTTTTATATGAAGAATTACTGACCTCTAATTGTAAAAGGAACATATAATACACAATAATTCAAGAAGGATTTTTCTCTGAGAGCATTTTGTAGGGAATATATATTAGAGAACAAGCTTCAGACAGTCAAAAATCACAAAAGAAACCTGAACATAAGTACTAGTAGTCTATAGAATTACTTGTAGAAGTAGGACAAATTGGGAATCAAAAATGAAGGACCATGCATTATAGTGCCTAGAGTATCAGATAGTACAGATACAATATAACCACTCAGTTATGATGGGGAGAAGAAATGAGATATCAAATGAAAAATGCATAACTCTTTTGAGTAGTCGTGGCAATGGTGACATAGTATTATTACTCCAAACCTTGTTTATATAGAATGTGCGAAAAAGCGAGTATTTGTATCACATTATAATTCTGTTATCTCTTATGCCCTGACAAATTATGATTCTTGGTGTCAAAAAATACAAACGTGGGGCGCCTGGGTGGCTCAGTCGGTTAAGTGCCTGACTTCGGCTCAGGTCATGATCTCGCAGTTCATGAGTTTGAGTCCTGCGTCGGGCTGTATGCTGACAGCTCAGAGCCTGGAGCATGCTTTGGATTCTGTGTCTCCCTTTCTCTCTGCCCCTCCCCTGCTGCTCACGTTCTGTCTCTCTCTTGTCTCTCAAAAATGAATAAGTGTTAAAAACAAATACAGGTGTTATGTAGACAAAATTGAAATACCATTACTAAATCACAAGCTCCTTTAATTGTATCCTATCTCTGTACAGTAAAAAGTCAGAAACAATTATCAACTGGTAGCAATTAGCATCTCTAGGCCCAGATTCTGATAGTGAAATACCATTTTCCATTCAAAGAAATAAGGTTGCTTGTATAAATGGATGATTCCAGGTATTTAGGAGAAAATAGACAAGAAAAGTCTGGAGCATCTTGTCATGCCAGAGAGCCAGGAAGTTATCAAAAACATCTAGCGTTATATCAAAAAGACTAGGGCCAAAGATTGAGAAATTTGAACTTCAACAGGAATGAGAATTACAGTGGATCAAAACATACTGCATGTATTTAAAACCGGTAATTAAGAGGGAAGAGTCAGCATTTATTCCTACCTTTTTTATGCACTACGCTACTGAGTAACCAAATCCTAGGTGAGTCAGCTTCTTCTTTCAAAATTATTTCAGCAAATAAGTGAAAAAGAAATGCCAGCAACTTAACCATTTGCAACTTCCAATGAAGTAATGTTAAGATGAAACAAGAGCAAAACCCAGATATCATGTGCCCTTTGGTGAACACACTCACTCCCTCTACATTCTTGCCCGAGGGATCAAACCTGAGTCTGCTCTCTGGATCCAGATGTCGGTTAACAACGCACAGAACAATGGTGTGGCATGACACCACGAGCGTGCAACTCCAGACAGCTTTAAACGCTACAGATGAAACGGTCTAGTTTATTCAGCAGGTAAGTTGTAAGGAAAAGAACGAGGATTCCATACGTCAAATATATACAAAACCTAAAAGGATATGAACATCTCAAGTATAGTATAGCGACACCCATTTGTCTGGGAAAGCCTCAACAAATGTAAGGAAGCGATTAACCTAAAAGGCAGGGCAGTGCTTACTTTTGGAGAGGAGGGTGGTTTCTGGAGCAGGTGCCAAACTTCCATCTCCTGACCTTGGATGGTGGCTACAAATGTGTTCACCTTCTAACAATCCACTCAAGCGTGGAATTTCTTATGTGCTGTCTTCTGTAACTATCTTTTATCTCACTACAAAAAGATCTGTGAAAGAAACAGAGAACAACAGTTTTGGAATCGAGTAACTGTGAGTTGAAATTATGGCTCACCATGTACTATTTGTGAGACTGGCAAGTTCTTATCTGAGGCTTGGTTTCCTCCTCAATAAAATGTGAATAAACCCATCCTCTAGAACTGTCCTAAGAATCAAAGGCAATGATCTATACCCAGAGTCTGGCTACTCTGCTTTTTCTTTCTTTCCTTCCTCTCCCCACATAATTCTTAACTTGCTTTGACATTGTCTTTTCCCAACCACGTATTATGGATACTTGTGTTTAATAAGATAATAATATCAGATACTGGAATAAACTGGATGCTTCTGTAGGTCTATTCTAAATAGGCAGAATGTGTCTTTTCCAATTGCAACTGAATCTAAAAGCAATGACTAGCGCCCTCGAGGAAGGGGCCGATTTCTATCCACGCGTCAAATCCCAGAGCACTTCATTACAGAACAGTGACTCTTAATTCGGGTTAAAAATAATAATGATGATTAATATTTTGTGGGGCAACAGGTAATAATTTTTTCATGATGGCATGTCATTTATCATTAAAACCATGCTCCTTTTATTGAGTAGGCACTCAATATATTGTTTTAAATGATTGGTTGTGTAGAGTTGACTTTAATAGCTTCTTAGTAATGACGGAAGCAACCCGATATATAAAGCAATGCCAACATAATTGGGGGAGCTTTTCTGGAAGCGTTAGTTTCCAGTGGGATTATAAGAGGGGATGGTATGGCCCCGTGGTAGGAACCCCCGTCCACATTCAGGAAACCCGAGCCCACATCCGGATTTTATTTCTAACAACACGTGTCTGGTGTTAAGTGTGTACCATGTACTGGGCCAAGAACTTTCCGTTTACTAACATATTTAATCCTTGCAGTAACTCTGTGAAATGACTTAGGTCTCCTGTCCCAGAGAAATGGTAACTAGAAAAATAAAAGGCCATGTATCTAGTACACTGGGGAGCTGGGGATTCATAACCAATTTAGCCCGACTCTAAAATTCTTACACTTAACTAGGTGATCTCTGTAATCCCTTCCAGTGCTAACGTTCTTTGATTTCTGATATCTTTCCTCCAAATGAATTTTTCATGATCTATTAACCCATCAATCCCCTTCAGTGTCACGTGTCTTCTTTGCTTAGCTTCGTCTCCTTCACCGGTATCAGCATCAGAAAGCCTCACTCAATCTAGGAACAAGGTCTCACCCACCATGCCACCGTCAATGGCGAATGAGAATTTGAGGGTCACGGTTGCTTTAGAGCCAGAGACCTTTCTCAAGCCCTCTTCTGTTTCTGGGAATCAAGCTCCTAGTGTTGAACTTGACTGTAATTCTTTACACTGTTTGCTTAAAGGAAATGAAACACAAACTATGTTGCAGGAAGACGGACAACAATTACACTTTAAATTAGTCACAGGCTTATCAGCTCCTGCAACTCGTTGTAATGGAAAAATAACCCAGAGGACACTGTCATGTAATATTAGGATACCAGGCCTTGAGCGAGTGACATGTTTATATTGCATGACAGAACTGTTTCGTTTTCTTCATTATTTCCTGCATGGCACTTTTGAAGTTACCTAGAATTATTCTGTCCAGTTTACCAGAAGGTCTCATGTTTCTGCCTCCTATTATCTAATGAAATCCTTATTTCCTGGGGTCAGGTCCCTATTACCACTTGCCTGAACTTCTAAAGTCTCCTAGCTGATAGCCTTTCTTTTGAACTAATGTGTCCCTAATCAATCCATTATGGCCACTTCACCTCCTCCTGAGGAACAGCTCTGATGAAGTCACCTACCTCGTGTAAAAACACGTAAAGTTTCTCCTGCTTATAGAAAAAAATCACGATCGTTAGTAGGCCTTCAGGTTAACTTTATCTGCCTTCAGACTCTCTTTTCAGTCTTGTTTTCTACTAATCATCTTAACATAACATAGGCCAAATTGGCCAAATCTTGGTTTTATTTTAAGGAAGAGTTTTTGCCACCCTCCCTCGCATTGTTATTTCTCCACACCCCGCAGAAACAAAACTAAGCATCTCTCATGGCCTTGCTCACTGGTTCCAGATGAGCTTCATATAAAAAACTCTTGGGAATCTTAATATATATATATATATATATGACCATATATGTATGACCATATATATATATGACCTGACCTACTGTGCAATGTTCAATAAAGTCTTAATCCTGTGGCCTATCGTATTTGATTAAATTGGTCCTGAATTTCAACCTAGAAGTTCTGGAAGCCATCACAGACCCTCGACAGCAGGCACACAGTTAGGCAATGAGCCTAAAGAAAAGTGAGTACCATGATGTTCTTGACTGTAGCCCAGAGAGTCCACGAGCAGCAGGCAAATTCACTGGAAATTATTTCTGTCAACAAACTCTCCTGGCTTGGTCTGAGAAAAAAGATAAAAACAATTAGAAAAAATAGCATACCTTTTGGAGGGCATACAAAAAGAGAATATGGCTCTTTAAAGCCAGCTAGCAAAAGAGCTGCAGAGTAATGGAAACATTCAACATTTTTCTAGGTCGTGGACCCTGTATAAATTGTTCTCCTGAACTTCATTTTGAGAAAAACAGCTCCCCACTTTCCCAAGTCTTACAGTCCACGTTTTATAGTTTTGTTTTTTTTTTTCTCAAACCTTATTGGAAATATATGAGAACTTTGTGAAAGAAACACATCCACTTCCAAAGCTTTAGGTAGATCTGGTTGCTTACCAACAACCAGATGGGAATGATGCAGAAGGGAATTAATATGTCCTGGAAACACTTTGAGGATTTTGTAGAAATGGAAAGTAAACTAATACTGCTATGAAGCCCCAAGCATGCTGCATCTTGAGCCTGACATGGCTTTAATAATGTATTACAAAAACATGGTGTCGGCTTAGAAAGAGCAACGGGGGGCATTTTATTAAGTGAGAAAAGAAGATTTATAGATAAGTCACTAAAGAAGAGTTATAGTGAATCATGCGTTTGCTAACAAAAGGTGTCGAGAACAATATTTTTTTCTCTGCTTCGTCAACATCTAATGCCCATTTATCTCTGTTACACGATTCATACATAGTCACCATCACTCTATAAATTCATCACCATGGATTGTAAAGCTTGAGACAAGGTCAGAAAGCTCACAAAAAGCGTCAGTAATCTATCCCACGGAGGGTTGAGAAATGTTAATGGTGATAACCTGGTGCACAGGGGACCAGCCTTCATTACAAAAGTGACTGACCATCAGTCACTCTCCTGGTGGGTCATCCTAAAAAATGCCATGAGCTTGGGATGGTTAAAAAAAAAAAAAAAAAAAAACACTGCACAGATCAGAGCTGCCGCACCAGACCACAGCTGCTTCTGAAATTTTGTGCTAGAACTTTGGCAAGAGTGAGTTCTCTTATGAACACGAAGACATAGTCCCAAGAGGACAAATACCAGAGTGGCATGCTGGCTGGCAGCCTGCTGTGGGCACCACGACAGCACTTAAGAATGAGCAGCCACTTGTCTTTGTTTCCTGTATTTGGTATGACATCCTTGAGACATTGCTCCATTCCCTGTGACTTATAAGTGTTGTCAAAAAGTGTTGTATAATAGTCTTTATTTTTTAGGACATTCTTCAAGAAAAACCATTGTGGCACCAGGAATGAGTTTCAGGGTTCACTTTTAGCTTTAATTTCCAAACAAAATAACTTCAAAACCCATTCCACATTTACTTCTAGAAACTTATTCTTTTCTCTAATATTTCTTTGTTTTTTTTTTCAATATATGAAGTTTATTGTCAAATTGGTTTCCATACAACACCCAGTGCTCATCCCAAAAGGTGCCCTCCTCAATACCCATCACCCACCCTCCCCTCTCTAATCTTTCTTTGAATCTGGGTGTTTGGAGGTAGTGGATATTCTATATTATATTATATTATATTATATTATATTATATTATATTGTCATCAATCTTCAGCTCGGTAACCTCTGGGTCTGTCACACGAGCTCCTCCTACGGTCTCATGTCCTGTCTTGCTCCAGACTGTGATCTTGGTCTCATGCCTATTTTAGGCAGAGAAAGATAAGGCTTACTCTAATTTTTAATGGTTGAAAATCAGTCTTACTGAAGACTGAGACTGAAGGGGTGACGGAGAGGAAGGAAGAAGTAACAAAAGAGAATCAAATGCAACATCACGATAGGATAGGATATCAGCCATTACTGTTCCCAAAATTCATTGTTCATCTAGTGTCTCAGAAGTTCCCTTTGTGATGACTTTCCTCTTACCCTTGGAGTCTTTTTTTTTTTTTTTTCCTATATCCAATCTCTCTGAATAACATTAACTTTTTCATCTCCCCTCTCCCTATCAGCTTTAATGCACCAAACACCAATTTCCAGGCCTCACTCACTAAGATGGATATATCTTAACACCAAAATAATTTTTATACTCAAAAAAACAGTACATTTATATTAATTTTCAGAAAAGTTCTAGTATTGCCTTGTCCCAAAGCTCGTTTTTCTTTTTCTTACTTTTACCTCAGGTCCATTTATATGTTTTCTCCAAATCAAAATCTCTACAGAAAAGCGAATTCAGGTTTTCAAGTATCAGAAGACAAAGAAACAGCAGAGCCTTTGAAATAGATTTCATCCAGTTGTTTTAGGATAAGTTCAAGAAATAGACACAAGTCTGATCAAGGTGATTTCACTGCCGTCATCATGAGTTCTTTAAGTGGCAGGAAAGTGACTTGATGAGAAAAAATGGAAAATCTATTTCTTCTTTTCCACAAAAAAAATTTTCCAGGATGTTATAGCTTATTTCCCCTTCCCTATATATATATATATGTGGTCCAGTTTTGAAAATAAACCTTACTGAGGATATTGACTTCTTTATTCACTTAGCATATTTGTTGCACGTCTGTTACATGTCAAGCACCATGATTCGTGGGATATGATAATAAAGTTACAGAGAAAGGCAGGGGTCATATCATTAAGAGCCCTCTAAGACATGTTATAGACTTTGATCTTTATCCTGAAAACCATAGAAAGACATTCAAAAATAGCATCAGAGAAGTAGGAGAGTAGAGGCATATTCATGCACTAATGCTGTGTCACGAATGAATAGAATGAACAGGGACAAGAGCAGAATAGGCAAGAATAGATTCAGGAAGTACCAACAAATGCCTCCAGAGTCCAATTAATGATAATTGAGACCTGATGGAGATGAGAAATTGATAAAATAGTTAGAGCTCCTGGTAAAGGATTGTTTACCTGTAAAGGCTGATAAACAGGAATCATCTAGACCCTTCTAGACCCCTATTCTAGTTTCTGCACTTGAATAAATGGTGGAGCCTTCATGTTGAGCTTGAGGTATCACTGAGAATTCAAATTTTAAAACAGACTAGATAGATTCTGGAGCTTAGAAGAAATATGGAGTCAGATATATACATTTGAGTGTTACAAGTATGTGATGGTATTGGAAGGCAGCACAAGATGAGATCACCCACAGAAAAAGACAATACAGGGGCACCTGGGTGGCTCAGTCAGTTAAGCATCTGACTCTTGGTCTGGGCTCAGGTCATGATCTCACGGTTCATGAGTTCAAGCCCCGCATCAGACTCTACTCTGACAGAATGGAACCTGCTTGGGAGTCTCTCTCTCTCTCTCTCTCTCTCTCTCTCTCTCTGCCCCTCCCTGCATGTGCTTGCTCTCTCTCTCTCTGTCTCCCTCTCTCTTTCCAAATAAATAAATAAACTTAAAAAAAACTTAAAAATAAAAAGAGAGAATCTAGGAAAAGTAGAGAATTAAGAACTCCAGTTATTAAATGATGGCTGTGGATTGCATCTTGTAGCTAGATTTGAGCCTGGTCCCTATTCAAGATTTTGGGTCTCTTTCCTAAAATATATATATATATTTTTTTTTAGACCTTTTTTTTATTTTTAGACCTATTTTTTAGGTCTTTTAGACCTATTTTTTTTTAGACCTTTTTAGGCCTTCTTCTAAAAATTAAGTCAGGTAGATTGTTCTTCTCTCAATATAAAGAAATATGTGTCCACTGACACATATTCTCTACTAAACCAAAAAGTCTTCTCTTTTCTGAGCAAACATCAGGTCATGTAATTTCTGTTGTATATTTTGAAGTATCTTGTATTGGGCTACCCACAAATTATATATTCTTTCTTCACTTCCATAGTGATAATAACATTTGTTTGATGTCAACTATAGCTAAACACTGCTCTGAGATTTTTGTCACATTGATCTTTTTTTTAATAAGATTTTTTTTAACGTTTATTTATTTTTGAGACAGAGAGAGACAGAGCATGAACGGGGGAGGGTCAGAGAGAGAGAGACACAGAATTGGCAGCAGGCTCCAGGCTCTGAGCCGTCAGCCCAGAGCCCGACGCGGGGCTTGAACCCACGGACCGTGAGATCGTGACCTGAGCTGAAGTCGGACGCTTAACCCACTGAGCCACCCAGGCGCCCCTGTCACATTGATCTTTAAAACACCGTAGTGGTCATGGTCATCCCATGATGGATCCAGATATCAAGAAATAGAAAGCTTAAATAATTTTCCCAAGGCACAAACTGGTAGGTTGGAGAACAAAGATGCAAGTCCATGCCTGTTTAACCCCAATATTCCTCCTCCTTCCAATGCCTAGTATTGTCTCTCTCTCATCAAAATATATCCCCATTCCCATAACAGTTCTATATAGTCATTTTTGTGAGTTATTTTACCTATAAATGCTGTTATGTCATTAGTTTCAGTACTTGGCCCTTTTTTCTTAAGTTGATATATTCTATTTGCATGACTCCTTCCTGAGAGAAGGGAAATAACACAACTGCAGCCCACTCTGGCCATCCTGTTCCACTAAATAGGTGCGGTACTGAGAAGCACATGTGAAGTTCACAGACCCGAGGCACAGACCTGCCAAAAGGTGAAGACCCAGTCATAGAACTATAGAATGCCACGCCTACCATACATCATACCCCCCCCCGTTACTAAAGACCTATTTACAGTAGCTCCACTTGCCCAACATATAATCTGACTGTCAAGAAAAAATATGAGACATTCTAAAAGGCAAAAAACATATTTTAAAGAGTCAGAGCAAGCATTAGAACCAGACTCTGATATAGCAGATATTGAAACTATCAGACCAGGAATTTAAAATAACTATGATTAATATGCTAAGGATTTTAATGGATAAAGTAGACAGCATGTAAGAAAAAATGTGAGCAAAAAGATGGAATTTCTAAGAAAGTACAGATAGGATGTGCTGGAGATCAAAACCACTACTGCAAATTTGAAGAATGCCTTTGTTGGGCTTAATAATAAACTGGACACAGCTGAGGAAAAAAATCTCTAGGCTTGAGGATATCCCAAGAGAAGTCTCAAAAACAGAAAAGCAAAGAGCAAAGATGGAAAAACAAAAAGGAACAGAATATCCAAGGACTGTAATGAGAATATGAGAAAGAGAGAAAGGAACAGAATAAATATTTGAAATTATGACTGAGAATCCCCCCAAACTAACGTCAGACACCAATCCAAAAATCAGGAAATTCAACGAACACCAAACAGATAAGTGACAAAAACCTACATGTAAGCATATAATTTTCAAGCTATAGAAAATGAAAGGTGGAGAAAAAATATTGAAAGAAGCCAGAGGAAAAAAATGTCATACCTGTCGAGGAACAAAGATAAGAATTATATCCATCTTTTCTTCAGAAATCATGGAAGCAAGAAGAGAATAAAGTGAAATACTTAAAGTGTTAAGAGAATAAACACCAACCCAGAATTCCATATCTTGCAAATTATTCTTCAAAAGTGAAAGAGAAATGAAAATTTTCTCAGCAAATAAAAATTAAGGAAATTGTTGCCAGTAGACCTACCTTGCAACACATGTTAAAAGAACTTATTTAGAGAGAAGGAAAATGATATTGGTCAGAAACTGAGATCTACATAAAGAAAGGAAAAACAGGAAACAAATAAGTGAAAGTAAATAAAAATGTTTGTCTTACTCCTAAAAGGTCTAACATATAGCAGTTTGTTCAAAATAATAACAGCAAAATAATATTCAGTTACATATGATCTACATATCTTGTATGATGCAGTGAAAATAGTGCTTAGAGGGAAATTTATAGCATTGAATGCATATATTAGAAAGGAAGAAAGATCTAAAATCAATAATCTAAGCTTCCACGTTGTAAAACTAGAGAAAAGAAGAGCAAATTAAATCCAACTGGGGAAAAAAAGAAATAATAAATGAAATTGAAAACAGGAAATCAATAGAGAAAATCAACAAAAGCAAAAGCTGGTTCTCTGAAAAGATCAATAAAATTGATAAGCCTCTAAGCTAAGAAAAAAAGAGAGAAGACACTCTCTCTAAATTACTAACATTAGAAATGAAAAGGGGGACATTGCTACAGATCCCATGGATTAAAAGGTTAATAAATACTGTGGAAAACTCTATGATCACAAATTTGATAACTAGTATGAAATACACCAATCCTTTGAGAGACACGATTTGTCAAACTCTCAGAAGGAAATAGACGATATGAATAAGCCTGTAGCTATTAAAGAATTGAATCAATAATTAAAAATATTCAAAAACAGAAAAGATTAGTATCAGGTGGGTTCATTTGTGAGTACTACTAAACATTTAAGGGGAAAAAAAGCATACCAATAATCTACAATCACTTTCAGAAGAAAGAAACAGAGGTAGTACTTCTAATTCATTCTGTGAGGCCACCATTACCCCAATACCAAAGCTAGACAAAGACATTACAAGAAAAGATATAGACCCAATATCTCTCATGAATATAGATGCAAAAATCCTCAGCCAAATATTAGCAAATTGAATCCAACAAGGTATAAAAAGAATTATACACAACAACCAAGTGGAATTTATCTCAGCTATGCAAGACTGCTTTATACATTCAAAAATCAAATAATGTTATCCATCATATCAGCAGACTAAAAAAGAAAAATCACATGCACATATCAATAAATGCCAAAAAGCATTCAACAGTATCCAACACCTATTATCAATAAAAAATATCAGTACACACTAAGAATAGAGGGGGAACTTCCTCAACTGGATTAAAAAAAAACAAAACAAAACCCTTAGAGTTAACGTCATACTTAATGGTGAGAAACCTGAAGCTTAACCACTAAGACCAGGTAAAAGGCAAGGATATCCCCTCTCGCTACTGGTTTTCAGCATTGGACTGGAAATCCTGACAAAGTAAAACAAGAAAATGAAATTAAAAGTATATAGGTTGGGAAAGAAGAAATGAACCTGGCTTTATTCATAGGCAACATGATTATCTATATAAAAATCCAAAAGAATCAACAGTGAAAACTTCTGGAACCAATATGCAGTTAGAGCAAGGAATCAGGATACAAAGTTAATATACAAGAGTCAGTCACTTTCCTATATTCCAATGATGAACAAGTGGAATTTGACATTAAAAACACAGTATCTTTTACAGTAGCACCTAAAAAATTAAAATAATTAGGTATAAATTGAAAATATGTATAAGATCTATATAATGAAAACTATAAAACTCAGATGAAAGAAAGTCAAGAAGTAAATAAATGGGGAGATATTCCATATTCATGAGTAGGAAGACTTAATATTGCCAAGATGTTCATTTTTTTCAATTTAGTTTATACATCCAATATAAAACCGATCAAAATCACAGCAAGTTATTTTGTGGATATTGGCAAACTGATTGTAAAATTCATGTGGAGAGGCAAAAGACCCAGAATAATCACCGCAGTATTGAAGGAGAACAAAGTTGGCAGACTGACACTGCCCAACTTCAAGAATGAGGCTGCAGTAATCAAGACTGTGTGATATTAGTGAAGGAATAGACAAGTAGATCAATGGAACAAAATAGAAAGTCCAGCTTGCATGGCTCAGTCAGTTAAGTCTCTGACTCGTGATTTCAGCTCAGGTCATGATCTCACAGTCCATGAGTTCAAGCCCCCATTGGTCTCTGGGCCTGCTTGAGATCCTCTCTTTCTCTCTCTCTCTCTCTCTGCCCCTCCCCAACTTATGCTCTCACATGCATGCTCTTTCTCTCTCTCACTTAAAAAAAAAAAAAATGAAAGCCCAGAAATAAGTGCACGTAAATATAGTCAACTTCATGTTTGGCAAAGGAACAAAAACAGTACAATAGAGAAAATTTAGTCTTTTCAACAAATGACTCTTTTGGTGAAACTGGATAGCCACATTAAAAAAAAAAAAAAAGGAACCTAGACACTGACCTTACACCCTTCACAAACATTACTCAAAATGGATCAAAGAACTTAAATGTAAGATACAAAACTATAAACCCCCTACAATGATCTTGGGTTTGGTGATGATTTTTTAGAAATAGAATCAAAGGCAGGGTCCATGAAAGAAAGAATTAATAAGCTGGACTTTATTAAAATTTAAAATTCCTTCTCTGCAAAAGACATTATCAATAGAATTTAAAAAACACAAGGAGAAAAAAATTGCAAACACCTATCTGATAAATAACTATTAGCCAAAATATACAAAGACCTCATAAAACTTAACAACAGAAAAGTGAACAACCCAATTAACAAATGTGCTGAAGACCTTAACAGACACTTCCCCAAAGGAGATTTGCAACATATGAAAAAAGGTGCTCCACATCCTATGTCATCAGGGAAATAAATACAAACTAAAACAACGAGATACAACTACACACCTTGTAGAATGACCAAAATGCAGAACACTGACAACAAATGCTGGTAAGCATATGGAGCAGTAGGAATCTTAATTCATTCCTAGTGGACATAAAAACATGGTACAGCCACTTTGCAAGAGAGTTTGGTGGTTTCTTACAAAACTAAACAAACTCTTACCCAGATGATCCAGCATTCAGGCTCCCTGGTATTTTTCAAAGGGAGTTGAAAATGTATGTCCACACAAAAACTTGGATATGGCTGTTTATAGCAGCTTTATTCATAATCCAAAACTTGGTAACACCCAAGTGTCACCTGTAGGTGAATGGAGAGATAAATTACAGTACATCCAGAATATGGAATATTATTCAGTGCTAAAAGGAAGTGAACTATCAAGCCATGAAATGACATGGAAAAAACTTAGATACATATTATTAAGTGAAAGAAGCCAATCTGAAAAGGCTGTATACTATGTGATTCCAACTATATGACATTCTGGAAAAGGCAATTCTGTGGAGACATTAGAAAATTCAGTGGTTTCCAGAGAGAAGCTGTATACATGTCATTTTGAATTTGTCTGGCCCATAGAATGTACAGCACCAAGAGTGTACCTAACGTAAGCTACGGACATAGGGTAATAATGGTAATGATGCTTCAGTGGAGGTTCATCAGTTGTAACAAATGTACCCCTCTGGTGGGAGATTTGATAATGGGGGAAGCTATTGCAGATGTGGGGACAGGGTATATATATGAAGTCTCTGTACCTATTCTCAATTTTGCCATGAACCTAAAACTACCCTAAAAACTAAAGTCTACTGAAAAGAAAATTATCTTCCTCTAGAGTAACTCTTGATACTACCATCTATATTAGGATTCTCTCTAATATACAGACATAGGTATACAAGATTTATATGCAAAATAGATTTATTATGAGGAACTGGCTTATACAGTTATCAGTGCTGAGAACTCCCACAGTCTGCCATCTGCAAGCTGGAGACCCAGGAAAGCTGGTATAGTCCCAGCCCCAAGCCAAAGATCTGAAGACCTGAGGAACCAGTGGCATTAGTTACAGTCCACATCTGAAGGTTGGAGACCAGAAACACCAAAGGTACAAATCAGGCTGCCACAGGAGACCAATGCTCCAGCTTAACTGAGCAGAGAGAGTGAGTTCTCCTTTCATTCACCTTTTTGTTCTCTTTAACCTCTCAAGGACTTGGATAGTACCCACTATACTGGGGAGGGCAGTCTCCTTACTCAGTCATTCAAATGCTAATCTCATTCAGAAATATCCTTATAGACACACCCAGAACTAAATGTTTAGCCAATATCTGGGCACCCCATGGCCACATATAACAAAGATCTTTAAGAGCTGACTTCTCATTAGAAACCATATGATGATGTATTTAAGGTACTGAAAGAAAAATACCATCATTAAATAATTCTGTATCTGGAAGATTTTTTTCAAAAAGAAAGAAGAAAATAAGATATTCCCAGGTAAATAAAAACTGACAGAATCAGTCACTAGCAGTCCTGGCCTACGAAAAAAATACTAGCAGGAGTAATTCTGCTGAAATAAAAGAAAACAAGAGAGTAAAATGAATCCACAAACAAATAAAGAGTACCAGTTTAAAAAGAAAGCCTACATAGGTAAATATAAGGGAAAGAATAAATTCATTTTTATTTGTAACTCTCTTTTTCTCCTGTTTTAAAAAGTAGTAATCAAGACTGTGTGGTATGGACATAAGGATAGACATACTGATCAATGGAATAAAATTGAGAATCTAAAATAAACCTTCACACTTACAGTCAAGTGTGATTTTCACTATAGATGCCAAGAAATATCAATGGGAGAAAGTAGTCTTTTCAAGCAATGGTGCTGGGACAGCTGGAGAGCATATTCAAAACAGTGGAGTTGGAGTCTTACCTTACACTCTATACAATATGCTAATGTAATAAATAAGTCAAAATGTATCGAAACCTTAATGTTAGCACTAAGTCTATAAACTCTAAGAAGAAAATATAGTTATAAACCTTGTGAGCTTGGATAGACAACAGATTCTTAGATATGACACCAAAAGCACAAACAACAAAGGAAAAAACCAACACAATGGACTTCATCAAAATGAACAGCTTTTGTGCATTAAAGGACACTATCAACAAAGTGAAAAGACAACCCACAGAATGGTAGAAAATATCTGCAGATCATGTGTTTGATAGAGTCTTGTATCCATAATGCATAAATAATTTTTGCAAATCAGTAATAAAAAGTACAGACAACCCAATTAAGAAATGGGCAAATGACTTGAATAGACATTTCTCAAAAAAAAGATATACAAATGGCCAACAAGCACATGAGAAGTTGCTCAACATCATTAGTCATTAGAAAAATAAAATCAAAACCACAATGGGATACCACCTCACATCCACTACAATGCTAATAATTCAAAACAAAACAAAACAAACAACAACAACAAAAATGAGTGTTGGTGAGGATGTGGAGAAATCAGAACTGTTACTACATTACAAGCAAAAATATAAAATGGTACAGCCATTGTGAACAACAGTTTGTTTGGGTCGTAAGAAAGTTATCACAGGACCCAACAATTCTGTTCCTAGGTATATAACCAGAGTACTTCAAATGTATTCAAACAAAACTGGTACACAAATGTTCATAGCAACAATATTCATACTAGCCAAAAGGTGGAAGCAATGCAAATGCCCATCAACTGATGAATGGGTAACAAAATGTAATATATCCATATAATAGCATACTGCAAGCTTCCTTCTGACAATTCAAGAAATGAAATATTGATACAGGCCACAACACAGATGAACCTTGAAAACATACTTGTAAAAGAAGCTTTTTACAAAAGACCACATATGTGATTCCACTGATGGGAAATGCTGAAAATAAGTAAGTCTCAAGAGATAAAATGAAAATTAAATATTTCCAGGGACCAGGAGAAGAAGGGAATGGAGAGTGACTGCTAATTGAGTATAGAGTTTCTTTAAATATTATTAAATATTAAGTATTTAATGAACTTCAATATTATTGATGACTGCACAACTCTGCGAGCATACCAAAAACCACTGAACTGTGTACATTTTGAAAGGATGGATTTTATGGTATGCGAATTATAACTCAATAAATCTGTTATTTTAGAAAGGTATCAGTAATGTAAAAAACAAAGCAAAACAAAAAACTACATGCGAATTAGTTAGATTTTCAATCCCCTCAACAACAAATGCAGCAGGAAAATCTTCCTGCCATCTGTAAAGAAAAACCAATTTCCACGAAGATCACACCTTTCATATTTTGTCTTTTAAGACAAAAGAAGAGTTAGAGTAGTTGATATGGACAGTGAATAAGAAAATAAAATGAAAACATTCTGCTAAATGAAAGTCAAAAGAAAAAATAACATCAGATGCTTTTTTTTAAAGAATGAAAACATTCTGCTTAATAAATGTAAAAAGGAAAATATTTAAGAGGATAGTACAATATCAAAATGGACCATCAACAGTTTTTTCAACTACATCAAATTGTTGGAAATCTGGCAAGGACCCATTATCCATTTCAGAAAATACTAGTAATGTATGGCAAAGTATAACTGCGCCTGAGTACCCTTGAAAATGTATCATAATCTACGCCTGTTTAGCAGGTGAGACACCATCTGTATAGTGCTCATGTATCATTAACTGTCATGCTGTAATAAATTACACAATTAAACAGTTTTGCCCAATGTATTTTTGCTAAAAAATGAATTCTGATGATGCCTGAAGACGCTACGGGATTGATTTTGGCAGTCGCCCTCAATGTTGATGAACACAGGCATAAAACTGCCCCCAATCACCACACTATGGGCAGGCTGAGGTGAGCAAAACAAAAGCAAGGGCCCGTCATCCCTGTTAACCAACGAAGACAAAAGGAGATTGCACACTCCTCTCTGTATACAGGTGTGCAAATTTACAGTTTCCTTATTTTCCTGTATCAGTTCAACCTAGCATTCAGACCTGTGTTCTGACATTAGCCCTATAAAAGCAACAGCACCAACAACTTAAACTTGACTACATGTTCATTTTACCATTACTGGATTTAAATCTGCTCGAGCATGGATTTCAATCCAGTTGTGCCAACATTCCTGCCTCTTGTCCACATCTCTTCTTGTTCACACTGCTCATTTCCAAATTGGTGGGTTAGAAGAAATCTGGCTTAGCATTGTAGCATAGAGTTGGGTTTTCTGGTCTGAATACAATCCTTGAGTCCTCATTGGCCTTCACAGAGATAATCTTCCCACCTAGTCCTGAGCATCTGACAGCATTTGCCTCTACTGCTGATATCCCAAATTCTCTGCCTTGTGGTCTGTTCTTTTAGAGCAAGAAATTTGCTATTATTGCCCTTGGGAAGTATAATGGTCTGTCTACACCACCCCCTACCACCACTGCCAGCACCAGCACTGACCCGGTCAACACTCACTGGCTCACCCTGGTATGGCTGGTTCTCTCAAAGTCAGCTACATGCTACAACTTGTTCTATGTATGTTTGTGCTGCCAAGCTCACGGTCTCCACCATGGGGCCCCCTTGTTCCTTTCCCCTCTCTAGAGAAACAGCCTAAAAAAACACACAGGCACCAAAATTCTCATCTATCTATGTTCTTTGTTTCTCTTGCGTGGGTTTCTTGGCTGGAGTAGGAGGGTAAAAGATCTAGAGAACATAGGATATTTTTGTGTCTCTCTGTTCTGCAGAAACCAAGAAGCTCATGATGGTGAGCAGTGCTGTCCCAGGCCCTCTATGCCTACATGCAGCATGCCACCTGTTCTGATCTAGCACAGCTGTCACAATTTAGCAAGGGGACTTCCAGAAAGTAATCTCATCCAAGATATCCCCATTGAAATCACTCAATTGACTTGGATTATTTCTCCCTATCTGAAAGGGTAGAAGGAGCTCTCAATGAGGCCAAATAATGGAAGAAGAAACACGCATACAAGAAACTAAAATATCTCATAGTTTAACATAAAATTATGACATACTACTTTTTTAATGTTTATTTATTTTCGAGACAGGGGTGCGGGGGGAGGAGAGAAAGAGGGAGACACAGAATCCGTAGCAGGCTTCAGGCTCTGCGCTGTCAGCACAGAGCCCGATGCAGGGCTCCGTGAGATCATGACCTGAGCTGAAGTTGGATGCTTAACCGACTGAGCCACCCATGTGCCCCAAATTATGACATATTCTGTTACAAGTATCACCCATCATTGATTCCACTGTTATTATTGTCATCATTTGTTTTATTACTCTTATTATTTTCTTCCACCTCTTTCCCAACATGGCAGTTGTTGGGATGATAGCAGAGACTCAGAGAAGAGGCCATCAGCTCCCAGTATCACAGCCTGGGGAAGGCCTGGGCCCTCCTTCGCCCCTCCCTCCAGGAAAACCTAGATGGAAAGAGCCAGGACATTAAGCTGCACACAGGCACTGAAAAAATAACCCCATTAGAAGAGTAAGTTAAAAGAGTAACACTTGACTTACCTAAAGGTCACATTTTGAATGTAGATAAAGTAGGGGGGCGGGGAAGCCTGCATGTGAAAAAAAAGTATTATAGAGCCTACAAATTCTGCTCATAAGACAAATTGAAGGTTACCTGAGACGAGGATTTTCAGTCACTCACAATATAAGATGTGCTGTCTGCTAATTTTTTCCCAAGGTTTACAGAGGACAGTGGCATACAGGTCTTTATTTTTCTTGGAACCCTCAAGTCGCCAACGCAGCAAATGAAATATATTAAGCATTTACTAAACTTCTGTTGCTTTGGTTTTAACTGAAAAGAATTGAACTTAGCTGATAAAAACTGGCAAATTACAAGTAATCATAGAAAGGGATAGAAGACACAGGAAAATCATTAGCGGGAGACATTTCGCCTGAAGCCTTTTAATGTTTGAGGAAACATCTTCATGGACGATAACTGCTATATTATAGGACTGAACAATAATTCACATTCATAACGATAATTCTGAGTTGCCAAGAAAAAGCACAATTATGACCAAAACTCTAAAAGTCAAGAGTGCATGACAGAGTTTTGAAAGTTTTTGTGGTTGTTATTTCTTTGTTAAATATGCAGTGGTTGAAAATAAGAAGGTTCAGTTTCTGGAAGTCATGTTTTAGCTCTCTGGAAATTTCATTTATGTGTGACAGTTCATTCTCTGAATACACTAGACAGACAAAATCCTATAACACTTATCTGGAAGGCAATGCTAATAAAAGTGGGAAATATTATTCTGGAGAAACTCCCATTCATAAGAACCCTGACAACAATAGATCCCGAGACATTTAAATAAGCCAACTACTTTAAATAAGCAATATTTTCTCATTTGTTCCTAATGAAGTAAAATTCTGGTAGTTACATGTCTAGGGGAAAAAAATGTTCCTTTGATGTGACCATTATTTGGCAAATAAAGCTAGAGCACTCTGATGCGAAGAGGAAGATGAATTACAGGGTTGAGTTGTGCTTTTAACAGACTAGAATATTTGGAAGGTAAGTTCTAATGAGAAATACAAAGGATATATTACATACAAACTATACAGGATTGTTTTTAAATTATCAGTACATTGATCAGTAGACTCAGAAATGAACCAGAATTTAACTGTGATCAACTGAAATGTACATGAAATGAAAAAAAACTGGGGGTTTTTCCTAAGATGATTATTACAATTTAGCTTTATTTACATATTAATTATTTTAATCCATTTAATTCATTTGACGCTGTCCTGTGATAGGCACTGTGTGTCGTGTTGCATATAAACAAGTCGACAAGCTGTAGCCTGTGGCCACTGACTACACAAAGATATAGAATGTCTGGCTGTTCCAATGACACTGTTTTTACAGGTTCCCTGGAGTCAAAAGTACAGGAGAGACTCCATGAGAAGATTTTGGAGTTTTTAGTTAAGTTTCTTTTTTTATTTTTTAAGTTTACTTATTTGTTTTGAGAGACAGAGTGTGAGTGGGGTGAGGGACAGAGAGAGAGAGAAAGAGAGAGAGAGAGAGAGAGAGAGAGAATCCCAAGCAATTGACAGTACAGGGCCTGACGCAGGGCTCAAACTCACAAACCATGAGATCATGACCTGAGCCGAAGTTGTTTGCTTAACCAACTGAGCCATACAGATGCCCCTAGTTAAGTTTCTTAACGACTTGGACTATGGTCCAAATAAAGGGAAATTATCAATCCTTCAAATCAGTCCGTGGGACAACACCCTAGTCAGTCCTTCAGGTCTCCCAAAGTTAATATTATTTCTTCTTCCCACACAGCTTTGTTCCTTGTTTTCTGCTTGGCAAAAGTGACTAATCCTTCAAGGCTCGAATCAGCTATAACCTTTTCTCTGAAGCCCTCTCTAAAATTCCCTTTATCAGGACTAATCATGTCATAATGTGCCTCCTTACAGCATTCCACACACGCCTTCTTTATTAAAGCACTTAAGAGGTTGCAGTGATTGGTTATTAGTTTATGTTCCATATGAGTTCATGGAAGTTAACAACAACGTCTTATTCATTTCTGTATCACCATCTTCCAGAATTAGTCCAGCTTACAAGAGATTCTCAATAGTCTTGGATTACTCATAAGAATGGACTCTGGACCAGGGAGCATAAGGGTCTGCTCAAGTAAGGAAGCTCATATTTCCTTCCCAAGGATGTTCCTAAAAAGAGCTGATAAGCACCGAGCACTCCATCAGGGAGGAATGAACAAAGGCTTGATTCTCCTTAACAGGTATTCAAGGGCTATTTTACTGCTGAAGTGCCCATAGAAGTAAGAAGACCCATAGAAAACCTCAATATATGATGGATGTAAGACAGGAAGAGCTATTCAGCACTGACTCTCTGGGCTTGGAGCTAGAGAAGCTCTGAACGTTGAGGAGTGAGAAATGGCCTAGAGGGATCCACAGGAGGGTAGTCTGGTTGAGGGGAAGGAGCTTTATTCCCAAGTTCCACTGCACTGTATTTGTGTTAACAGCATAAAGACAAAAACACCACCATTGTGGTCAGCTTAAAAAAAAAAAATTTAAACCTGTTTACAATCCTCTTTTAGTGATATATTTTTTAAGTGATAGAGCAGATTATTTACCTCTCAAAGACTCATTTTTCTCACTTAGAAATGCTGATGATTTTCTTACATGATTTTTTGTAAGGATTAAATTAATATATATGAATGTTCTTGGCACTCACTCATCGTAATTATGCAGTGAATGTTGGTTGGATATGAGTAATTTGGCAAGGGTGAGAATTTGTTTTAATCATTGCCTGGAGGCCTGGTTGACACAGAAGAACCTGAAACCTAACTAAACATTTAAAATGCTTCCTGAGACCTTGAAACAAACCCCTCCCATCCGTATAGGGGGAGTGATCGGGTCTTCCGCAGTTAGGTTTGACTCCACCAAGGATGAAAGTCAGAGCTGGGAGCAATCTTGAAGATGATTCACTGATGCTAACCAATCTTTTGTTTAAATATCATACGATTAAAGAAACACTTTCTGAGAGCTTTGCGGTTCTTTGCAATGAACTGTGATCACCACTTTACTATAATGAGACTACCCAGCCATGTCTCCTTTCTATTTCTTCTGTTGTTGGAAATCTTCCTAAAATACACTAGTCCTCTTTTCTGCCTTAGAAGATGCTGTCCTGCAAATATAATTGAATCTTTCTATGATGAGTGAGCATCTTGTACTGCCTTGGGGGGATCGTTCTGTGTCTCCAGAATTGCAGTATAGCGTTGTAGTTATAAAGAATAAAGAAGATTGGTCTGTGGCTATTTGACCTCAGGACACACCTTGATAGTCTTTTGAAAAAAGAAAATCCTTTCTTCCAGCTTATTTTCTTGTGAATTTCCTCTTTACTAAAATTAAGCACAGAAGAAACACAATCCTAGTTAATTGAAGCTTTATTGGATTCCCATTGATGGGCGGTGTAATGTACCTTATTTTGGAATAATAGCTTTGGGATGGGAATGTGGGAAATGGCCTTGCAAATGCACCCCTGGGTTCTTTATCAGAGGGAGGAATTTCATATAAACATTTTCTATTAACTGTTAAAGGCTTGGAAACACTTAGGGAGTTGCTGGAGAGTTTTGATCACCAGCTTTCTCAAACGTATTGATAAATGCCTGTGTCTTTCATAAGGGGCTGGCATCGTTTCCTTGTTCTTCTGAAAATCTTTGATTCAGAATATGAAACTGCCGGGCCATGCTTCATTTATCTCAGCCTATTGTCTACAAAGTGTGACTTGATAATTGGAAAGCCCTTGATCTTTAATGATTACTCTAATGCCTTCATGTGCTTCTCACAGCCCCTCTGAGCCACACAGCAGGCCAGAAAGCATTAAGTATAAGCAGCAGGGCTATTTTAATAGAAATGCTTTGCTACAGTGGTTTTGTAATGTGAACACATTTTTACTTTAAAAACGAGGCTGTTCAAAATGATTGCTTTTGCCTCAGAATGAATCCAGGATATCCAATGTCTTTACAGTAGGAAATGACCAAGTGTAGGTGCTGCAATTAGTAAATCAAAGTCCAGAGTCTCTGCCATAGGGACAGGTAACCACCGAATTGATTGATTAATTGATTGATGATTTGCTACACAGAATCTAGATAAGCGGGTTAGAAACTACATTAACTTGAAGCCCTGCTTCCCTACCTCACCCTCCTCATGAATCATTTAGTTTGCTGATGGTTATGTGCTTGATTAAATTATGCACTTGATTAAATGATATTCTCTAGGTCTAAAGTTTTACTACAGAAGCGTCTAACCTGCTTCAATGCGACTTACCCTAACGAAATGAAGGCTCTGATCTCTGCTGTCACTCACTTACATACAATCCAATAGTGCTACTCCTCTGTCTTTCACTGGCATTGCAAAAGGTTCCTCTATACTTCAAATTCCACTGAACAGGATTTCACCTTCTACCACCTTTCACTCTTGCCTCAAAAGGGGAATGCATTTAACTCACATACCTGGAATCAGGGTTATTCTTTTGGATCCTTGATTTCCCCCAAGGTAGGCCTGGCCTAAATTCCTTCTCCTGTAAGCTCAGAGGGAGCTCACACAAAAGGCTGATTATGTCCGCACTTATACACGCTCCTTCACAAGCGTCACACACCAGGAGGACATCCCAGTTAGAGAGGTGGAAATCTGACCCACTTTGCAATCCACTTCTTTGTGACCCGATGCATTAGCATACCCAAGTGAGCTTGAAAGACCTGGGATGTCCTACAATGGCCCCCAAACCCCTTCCTTCCTTAGTCCCTCACAAGTAGGATGTCATGGTGGGTGACTTCCCACATTCCCAGAGCAATCAAAACTAATTAGGAGTTCCTTTGATGTGCTGTTGAATTTCTAGATTTTCCTACTATTCTCCACCTCATAAAATAGACACAATGGGGAAAAGTAGCATTCTTTAGATTTTCAGGCCACTCTTTTCAGAGTTTAGGATAGTCAAGAGTTGTATGAAAAATTGCCTTCATTTATAAAAGGAGTAGGCTTACAATTCAGAATCAAAGCTAAGGTTATCAGAGCAGGAAAAGGCACTCCTCCTTTGGTCAGACTTCACTCACTCTCCTAGATCCTGAGTTGACAAAAGCACTCTTTGAGATTTTTATGAGGAAACCTGAAAATTCACAGGAAAATTAAAAGAGAATTAAATGCCAAGTGTAAAAATTACAATGCAAATTTGGCCTTCAAGGTAGCCTGAGGCAGTGATTCTCAAAGTGTGGCCTTCAATCATAAGCCTTAGCATTACCTGGGAACTGGTTGCAGGCCCCGTACCCCTAGATGTTTTTTAAGATGTTTTTTAAGTGTTATTTACTTATTTATTTAAGGAAAGAGAGAGTGAGTGGGGGAGAGGCAAAAAGGGGGCGGAGGAAGGAGGGGGGGGTGAAGGGACAGGATCCCAAGGGAGCTCTGTGCTGACAGCAGAGACTCTGACATGGGACTCGAACCAGGAGATCATGACCTGAGCTGAGGTTGCACACTTAACCGATTGAGCCACCCAGGCGCCCCTCTGTACCCCTTGATTTTTATGTGTTGGAGGTCAAGCCTAGCAATCTGCTGGAGGTCAAGCCTAGTCAAACACAGATTGCTGGCAAATTCTCCAGGTGATTCCAACTATGCAAAGTCACAAAACCACAGCCTTTGTGAAAATGCCTTGCATTGTTCTATAGCAAAGCTACTCATTTAGCTCTGGGGAAAACTGTCAGGATGCTTCGCTCCCTTAAGTGCACTAGAGGGAAGATTCAAAGAGGCATCCTCTAACAGGTGAATTGTTTGCAAGCTGCTGCCTTAAAGGGAAGGAGGGGGAGGACACTTAGGAAATGAAGTTCAGTGTTTACAAGTAGGAGTAACTGACCGAAATTTTAGAGCCATTCTTTTCTATAAGAAGGATGAAAATAAGGTAGATAGAGATAACCACATATTTGGAATGAAACTGAATACATCCTTCACATTAGGGTTTACCATAGCTATGCACAATTTCTTCCAGAAGAGAAAGGTGGAAGAATGGTGAGCCACATAAGAAAATACGTGTTTTTCTTTGAAATGTCCTTACTAAGAATTTCACCCTGTAGAGTGATCCAGAAATGATTCCGGTGTGGGGAAAGTTTAATCCACCTCAGAAGTCTCTTCAGTGGTGTAATAGAGCCAAGAGAATATGCTGGCTTTAGCCCGAGCCCATGAAGCAGAATGTCTAAGAAGTTGTTTTATGTCTTAGAACCTCAGATTCTTCCTTGAATTCATTTTGTCTGGTGAAAAGCACTCTTCATAGCTCTCAAAAAGTTCCTTAATAATAATCATAACACATCTAAATACAATGAAACTTTGGGGAAAGAAAGGACCAATTACTATTAAATCTGCAAATTTAAATCCTAGGGATTAGATCTTATGGGGAATGTTGGGAACCTTTGCATATTGGAGAAAACAATGCGCACCACCTGAGTCTTCTAATTGTTTATGCATCCTTTAAGAAATGTTTATTGGCAGTTGACTTGAGGGAGCTGTTTTGGTCCTAGAAGCATGGCAGTGAACAAAATTAATTCCCTGACCTCCTAGAAGTTAATTCCAAGGAAGGAGACAGACCAAAATGAGTAAGTACGTAATATGACATCACGGAGGGATGAGTACAATGAAGGGGTATGAAGTGTAGGGTAAGGAGAGAGTAGCTCTGTACTTCTGCTGTCATGACAAAGATCATTCTCTTCGTGGCTGCCATTCTCAGGTTTCTCCTTTGGAATTTGACAACCGCATTTTGGAAAATACTACAAAGTTTTTTCTTCTTACTCCAGTAATTGGGTCAGAAATGGGCATCCCATCCCAATATGGAGGCTCATGGGCTAACAAGCAACAGTAGTATTGCCTGACATGAAAATCATCTAAGGCCATCAGGCCCCTTCTCTCCCCACGTTTCGTACTAAAAATATGAGAAGAAATTGCCAGTCTGGAGTTTTTAAGAGATAGGAAGAGGACAGCCAGCCGGGCAGGGGCCATTAACAGCTATTTCTGGTAACCAGGAGAGCCTCAGGAAACACGTGGGGCTCTTGGCACTAGCATGGACAGTCAGTGCTGTTCCTGAGTCAGTCTCCCCTCGGATAAGGCGCTGCGAGGGCTCCCCTCCACGTACTCTCCATTGGGCCTGAACTATCTCAGGTGGGGCAGCATATCAATCCAGAATCCTGGAGGGAGCATCCCAAGGATGGAATTAGAATGCTTTCTTAACCCCTGGAATAGGTTCAGTTCCTCTGTTCTGTGTTCTCATAGCTGCTTAAACGTCACTGCCATTTAACATTCATCACACCAGAATGACTTGTGCTCTGTAACCCCCACTCTACTGTAAACTTCATGCAGTCAGGTGCATTGTTCTGTCTCGTCAGGCTCCATATTTCCCGTCCTCAGCAGAATTCCTAGAAGATAGAAGGTGCTCAATAAACACGTGTTAAAATGTGTTAAAATAAATTGAGTTAAATGTGCAGGTTATTGTTATTGTTTTTATAAAGATGACCTCTTTACTTTTCTCTCCCAAAATGAACAATTGGAAGTGTTAGATCAGTATCTGAAATTGCTGGAGTGTTTAAGGTGGACACTCCAAAAATGAAGCATGCCTGCAATAAAAAATTGTTTTATGCTGTTCAATGCAAATTGTTGCCTAGCCTTTAGATTCCTATCTATTCCTAGAAGTGCCTTATTTCCTCTGCCTTCCTCATTTACCTGTACATATTTTTAAAGGGCCTGCGTTTTTCCAAAGATGGGCCCAGGTATTTATTCAGTGGATGTGCTAAAATTAAGAACCAATTTCTCACTCGGAAATTCCCAATTGAAAAATGTCTCAGATTCTACTGGAGTAGAGTAGGTGCCTGTGTATAATGAGTAGATACTGTCTTCAGTCATCCAATTTAGTGACCAGACAATACCAAACAGGCAAACAAACAAAAAGTTACTCTAACCTGTCTCTGAAGGAGAATACCTCATACGTTCACACCTGTGTTTCAATTTCAGAACAAATGCAGGAGAGCTTTCTCTTGTAATTTTCTCGAAGATTGTGCCTAGGGGCAAGCAGTCTGGGTACTGTATGACAATCCTTTTAGGAGTCAGTGTGCATTAGAAAACATGAAGTAACAGGCGAGCTGTTCATGACTACTTCTAGATCCTTAGGTTACAAGTTGTTGGTGACATTTAGCATGCGTCCCACATCATGCACATAGAGCAGGAGCAGAAAACCAGAACGCTGCAGCCCAGTATTTCTGATATGAGCTTGTCCAAGGACAGAAGACACCCTGAATTGCAATTGCAGGGCCTGCATTTACCCTGCCTGTGGGATTCAGATTCATCTAGAAGGCATAGGGATTTCAATAAGCTCCAGTAGGTGATGGTACATTAATGTATGTCTCAACTGAATGAGAAATATAATTCACGATAGGGGATCTCACAGTACAGTATCTCCCTCTTTTCAGAAGTTTGCATTATGCGACTTTGCTTTGATGAAGGACCTATATCAGTACCTTTTTTGCTAAGCCAAAGAGCTCCGAAGAAGATTTTCACTTTTATGAACAAAAAGGTGGGAAAAGCAAAAATAGCGTTCAGCATTTGTTTTGAAGCGGGCCATTGCAGAGGCAGCGTGCACCCCAGCAGTGAGAGTGGCACAGCCAACCTCCTTCCCCGGGAACTGCACTCAGCATCTAAGCATCAAGCTGCTAGAGCTTTGAACTGTGTCTGTGAGCATCTGTGCTTTATTTGATTTATTTTGTGCATGTGCTAACAAGATGTGTCCTAAGGTATAAGCAAAGCCTAAGATTGGTAATTTTGGGGGGGTCTGGGAATGCCTCACAATTTTTCCGTATCAATTAATGGTCATTGCTTCTTTGCTTTACGCCACTTTGGCTTATGAACGGTTTCACAGGAACACTCGACTTCAAGATAGTGGGGGAAATCTGTATTGCCAGGTAGAAGTGATACTTATGCCTACCTAAAAACAGCTTGCAGATCGTTCACAGTCTTAGCCTTTCTTTTTTTTTTTTAAGTTTGTTTCTTGTTTATTTTGAGAAAGTATCCACGTGTGTGCAAGGGGCGGGAGGGGCAGAGAGAGAGGGAGAGAGAGAATCCCAAGCAGGTTCCGCACTGTCAGAGCAGAGCCCAACTCGGGACTCCGACTCATGAACCGTGAGATCATGACCTGAGCCAAAGCTGGACACTTAATCGACAGACCCGCCCAGACATGCACTTGTGTCAAATCTACCTTATCACGTGTGGCGCCCGTGCTATGTGAGAGTGACCGTAAAGAAGGAAACATTCCCCAGACCAAAACTGGAGATCTGTTGATAAAAACAACTTCTGGTCTGTGGCTCTTTGATTAATTACCTCACGTAGGGTGAGTGATTGTAAAAGGCAAGAATGTGAAGATATGGTCCCTGCTGGGCCCAGGAGTAGCAACAAATGTTGAGAGGTCCTTGGTTCTATCTGTCCATCTCCCTCTCCAATTTCTGCTACAGTCATACATCAGAGCAATGCCTGCATTAAAGAGTCAATCCTAAAAAAAAAAGTCCTAGCTACAGTCATGAAACAGACTATAAATGGATTCTTTATACCCTGTTATGGGCTGAATTGTGTCCCCCCAAAATGCATAGATTGGAGTCCTAACCCTCACGGTGCCTATGTTTGGGCATAGGATCTGTAAGGAGGTAATTAAGGTTAACTGAAGTCATAAGGGTAGGGTCCTGATCCCACAGGTCTGGAGCCACCTGGGTGGCTCAGTCAGTTAAGCAAACAACGTCAGCTCAGGTCATGATCTCACAGTTCCTGGTTTCAAGCCCCACATTGGGCTCTCTGGTGTCAGCACAGAGCCTGCTTCAGATCCTCTGTCCCCTTCTCTCTCTGCCCCTCCCCTGCATGCACTCTCTCTTTCTCTCAAAATAAATAAACATTAAAAAGAAGAAGAGGCATCCCAGGGATGTGTGTACACAGAGAAAAGGTAATAACTATGCCACAACGTTGCTCTGGTTACTCTCTATAATTCAAAACTTCCCGGCCCCTCCTTCCACTGCTGCCTTCCTGGTACATCTTTTTTCCTTCTAATTGCCTCTTTTCCACTGTCTCTCTTCTACCCAGGCAGCCTCGACTCTGTACATACCTTCCCAGCAGGCCTCTGAGTGGAACTGAGATGGGGCGATTAGTTTCCAATGTCCCAACCATTCTCAATTAGCGATGGCTTTCATAGTCAGGTGATCAGAGAGCCCCTGGTGAAATGAATGAGTCTCCACAGTATCTGTCCACCTGGGTCTAATAGTCCTGAAATAATAATAACTAACATTTATTAAATTATTTCTGTGTTCACTCAAATATTTTAGGAGATTTACGTACATTAGCTCAGTAAATCCTTATAATCACCTCCGGAGGTAAATTCATGATAAACATGAGAACTAAGGCACAAAGAAGTAACATGCCCAAAGTCAGAAAGCGAGGAGGTTGTCTGACCATCGGGCACACTCTGTTCAAGACCTGAACTTAGTGCAGAGCAATGTTACTCTAGACTCTAAATCTAGATTTTAACTGCCACTTTTTACTTGCTCTAGGAAGCCATCTGTGACATACAGAAATAGCAGTAAGTTTTTCAGTCAAGAGGCTTAATTTCGAGTATCAGCTGTATTCCTTATTATTTTTCAAATCTTAGGAAAAACACTTCACTCCAATTACCTCGTCTTTCTCAGAGAGGGAAATTACCATCTATCTGATAAGGTTATCGCGAGGATTAATTGAAATGGCATGTGTGAAACACTTTGTGAACACTAACACCCAAATCTGAATGGTTATTAGAAAGTATTGTGCTAACGGTAAAGGAACATACAATTTGGAATTCAAAGACCAGAATTTGAGTTTTTACTCCTCTCTAAACTTCACTACCCTTCACCTATTAAGTGGAAATAGTAAATGATGGGTTTCTCAAGGACACTGCTGTGTTGTGGTTATGTTTCTAGCTTCACAGTGTAGCCTAGGAATTTCCCTGGAGTAAGTTAGTGCTCCATTCATATCTCTTCGGTAAAATGATACCTAGTATTTAAAATGGTGTTGTGTTAAATGACAAATATATCTTAATGTGCTTTGAAAAACATAAGGCATTATGTAAATAGTTTGTATCTTGAAGGATGATCATACAACATCTAAAATAGGACAGCTAATTCCTTTGGGATGACCCTGACCATCAAGGTCTCAAATAAATCAAAGAAGAGAGAGGGGATAGATACGATCCACAAGACAAATATATATGATGTTATTAAGTTATTCATATTTTGAATGAAAGATCACTGCTACTATGTCTTGATTCCTAGAAATAGCATTCAGCAGATCATTCTTCAGGATGCCAAGCAAATTAATGACCGCCCTGAGAAAATGTTCAACCTTTTTTTAATAACAAACAGCTATAAGAAACCAACTCTCTTGCAAATAAGCCTGATGATGCTTCTGTAAGATCGAGATTGTTGTTGATTAATGTGTTTGGCGTTTTCTAACCTCTCCCCTCATGTTCTGGTCATCTCTTGCTGCATCCCAAACTGTATAGTATAATTTAGTGTCTTAAGACAACTATTTTAGGGGTGCCTGGGTGGCTCAGTCGGTTGGGCATCTGACTTTTGATTTCCACTCAAGTGATGATCTCACAGCAGGTGAGATCGAGTCCCATGTCAGGCTCTGTGCTGACAGCCCAGAGCCTGCTTGGATGCTGTCTCTCCTTCTCTCTCTGCCCATCCTCCACTCGCATGCTCCGTTTCTGTCTCTCAAAATAAATAAATCAACATTTTTTTAAAGCAGTCATTTCATTTAAAAAGTGATTTAGGGGTCAGGAGTTTAAGGACTCAGCTGAGTGGTTGGTCTCAGATCTGTGCAGGGCAAGGAGAACCAGAGGATCCATTTGAAGGTGCATATTCATTCACACATCTAGCACCTGTCCCTTGGCCTGTCTCTCCACCCTATGTTTCAGTTATAATGTGCCATCATCTCTTGGTAAGGGTGGATGCAGGGCCTGCCCAGGTTCCAATGTGGGGAGAAATCAACCCAACCAGGTGATGAGGGAGTGGCAAGATCACATGACAGAAAAGTGTGTGGGATGGGAGTTTGCTGAGGCCGTCTTTGGAAATTAAAGTCTTCCACAACTACCATGAAAAGTTTAATTGAAAGAAATAACCCAAATAACATTATTGTACACTGACTGTTGTTTTGAAGCATGTGATTACTGACTTCAACCTAACAAAAAATGAATCTTACGATCTTTATTCATCAAATATTCATATACCTACTATGTAACTATCACCAAACCAGCTCCTCAGAATAAAAGTAAGACCCAGTCTCTGCCTGAGGAAAGTCACAGTCCAGTGGGAATGCTGACCAATTCCAATTATAATACAGTATCACTTACATAAAGATATGTATGTAAAACTTCCCTAGTACTTACTAAATAATAAATAATAAGGGTTCGGCTGTCTTCCTTATTAAATAGGAAAATAGACTCTTCTCCATGACACCAAATTTCCATCCCTACTGGTCTTTCTTTCTAGGTTACTCATAGCTACTGAAAGCAGTATAGTGGGGTTGAATTTAACTGCCTTCTAGTTGCTGTAGGTTCTTTTGTTCTACCTAATAAATATAAATATCTTTGAAGTCACACACACAGACCCTGGATTACTCTAGCATAATTTTGAGCACATAAATTGTAATCAACAAATATTCACATTCTCAAAATCTCAGCTGTTATTTAGCATTCAGATGCGTAGGCGCCTGGTTACTCAAAGCTTGGTGAAAAATCTGATACCTAAAACCTTTCTTTCTTTCTTTCTTCCTTTCTTTCTTTCTTTCTTTCTTTCTCTCTTTCTTTCCTTCTTTCTTTCTTTCTTTTTCTTTCCTTCAACAAACTGTAATAAAGGTCACAATAGTGACAGAGAAGCACAGGAAATTTCAACCAAATCACACACACACACAAAAAAAGAGGAAAAGATTCCAAGGATATTTCTAGCAGTAAAAATTCCCTCCAGGGGAAAGAGAACCCCACTTTTATGTTTCAGAGTAAACACTCAAAGACAAAGCCAAAAAAACACATGAAAATGTCTCAAATAATTACACAGCTGAAAACTTTGAAATACAACTTACTGGCAAATTCTTCAGGAGAAAAGTCATATTTTCTGGCATATTTCATTTGTGCATACAGCTAATAAATAGTTTCATCATTACTATAGTGAACAGGTGACAGAAGTCATGGGTGACCAGATAGTTGGTCGTGAGTTAGAGCCATTTTTTTCGTGGATACAAGTATCTATGTGAGAGTCAGGCAAGAAAATGGATTTAATTGCACATTAGTGTGTCCTTATAATAAATTCATTTCTTTCTTTTTTTGCAAATTAACAAAGCAATGAACTTCTTGTCCAGACAGGGAGCTCAGTAGAAACTACAGGGTGGCGCGCATGATTGTAACAGTGTCAGTTCTCTCCATAGGTTTTGTTTTATTTTCTACAAAACATTTTGTGTAAGTACACATAAAATGATGTTATAAACATCATATTTGCAATTCAACACAATGGAACCTTCTGCATAGTTTATTTCAAATATTTTGATAGTTTAACACTTTTTTTTGTAGAGGTGTATCTTCCTTTTTCCTTTGAAACATAGGGCCCTGGGAGGCAGAGATGACCCCAACCAAGTTATACCTAAGATTTAGTATTTTTTTTCTTTCTTTTATACTAGAACAGTACACATATTATTGAATATTAATTTCCTATTAAAAGGCATCAGAGTTTTGTACTTAATTTATCTGCCTAAATTCAAGATCACTTCCAACTTGTCTTGGAATTACTTTCACTCTCTTGTGTAACACAAAGGTTCTAATGTCAAGTCAGAATAAAATGGGCCACCTTAAACTATCAGTGTATAGTTATAGAGAGAATAGTCCATATTTTTAATGGAGAGAATACAGTTTCTCCAAGAAAGAAAATGTGTCTTCATATCTGAAACCTAATCAATAAGAGAGCCTAGGGTGTAAATCAGCATCTCCCTCCATCCCCACCTGGCTTCTGGCTCCCTGGTGTTCCAGTCCTCCCAGTCAGCTCCCTTAAACGATACTGCCTTTACAACTGCCCTATTCTCTACTTCTTAACACACATATTTTCTAAAATCAAGTGCTTGCCTCTCTTTGCCATCATTCCTCTGGTTTTAGCAATTGGGGTTCTTCAGGACCCACATACTATTGGGAGAATAGGGCAGGGTAAATCTTTGGAGGACAGCTCTTTTCCTTGTTTTTGTGGTTCTTTTGCAAGTTGTGGTTTAATATCTGTAAGTGAAACAGATCCTTTTCCCATGATCCCTGCAATAATATGCTTTTTACATCTGAAATCAAATAATTAAATTCCTTACACCATTCCCTGCTATATTCTGAAACTCAGTCCTCATGTTGGATATTAGAATTTGAATTTCCAACCCCCAAATAAAATGACATTAAAACTTGTTTAGGGAGCACCTGGATGGCTCGGTCAGTTAAGCATCCAACTTCGGCTCCAGTCATCATCTCACGGTTCGTGAGTTCGAGCCCCATGTCAGGCTGTGTGATGATAGCTCAGAACCTGGAGACTGCTTCAGATTCTGTGTCTCCCTCTCTCTCTGCCCCTCCCTTGTTCATGCTTTCTCTCTGTCTCTCTGTCTCTCTCTCTCTCAAAATAAACATTTAAAAAAAACTTATTTAGGATTAGGGTGCCTGGGTGGCTCATTGATTAAGCATCCGAGTCTTGATTTCAGCTCAGGTCATGATCTCACATTTCATTAGCTCGAGCCCTACATCAGCTTCTGTGCTGACAGCAGGGAACCTGCTTGTGCGCGCGCGCGCTCTCTCTCTCTCTCTCTCTCTCTCTCTCTCTCTCAAAAACAAAACAAAACAAAAACACTTATTTAGCATAGTGTAATTTAAAATGTTTATTTGCCTTGAATGGGATGTTAAATTAAATATGATTATATTTTCAGAAATAGAGCTTAGGAAACTTTTGTTCAAGGACAGATTGACAGTGGGGATGTGAGTATATATTGGTGAATTGTGCATTATCTCTCTACATATAAATTTACCAGCATATGTATACATCTGTAAATAAATTGATGCCCAATCATTGAATCTACGCCAGACTTTATATCCACATTAGTGACTATCTTAGAATTTCTTTGTGGCAAGGCTCCATCAGGTTGGAATGATGAGGTTGGAAGCTCATCTAGGGCTGTATTTATGTAGCAGGTTCATTCTGTACTTAGACTGGATGTTTCTTTGGATTAGTTCCTGGGGCCCAATGTTGACAACAGTAGGGAGTGCACCAAGAGAATGCTGTTCTTGGGATCGTGATCCCTTGGTGATGTACCAATGATTAAGATGGAAAGAACATCCTTTCAGCAGCCTTACTTTGGAATCCCCTTCCTTCCTTTCTCTTCTGCAAGCATTTCTAAACAATTTATCAAATGTTTGTTCCCATTCCCCAGCCCAAAGATTTGCATTGTTAACCAATGCATAGAAGATACTATCCCTAATCATAGCCTTCTGCACCCCTTTCCCAGCCTCCTTCTCACTTTTAGTGCTCTGGCTTTAAGAAATCAAGGAAACTCCTTAAGTCACCTGCAGAGATCTCATTCTGAATCACAGAAATACTGAATTGGTGAGTCTGAGTAGGCAAGTAGATGAATGAGACTTTAGTCCTTTCTCTAGGAAGCCCACCTGAGCTTTTCTCTTTCTTGACTCACAACACTAATGTCCTTACCTTCCTTACTTTCCAGGGCACTATTACAAATGTTATTGGAGGAAAGGACCAGAACTCAAGAAAATCCCAGACACATGCCTCTGAGGAAATAGGGTCAATAATGTAATTATTATATTCTATTAAGTAGCAGTAGGTGATCCATGAAAAAAAAGGTTGGAGTGTGGTAGAACAATCCTTATGATCCTTTGATGACAATGAACTAGCCAGTTAAGAGTGAGTTTAGTCTAGGATGTATCATAGAAAATCTACAACTGACATTGTGGCAAACCTCCCTGTACTCAGTTCTTCTTTTCTGGTGCCTGTCGTTACATCGTCCTCTTTGTTCTTATTCTTCTCTCAATGGGTCATGGCCCAGTTGGAGAGCCACTCCCTTGGAAACTTACACCGAGTAGATGTAGGTCTGGGTGGCACCTTGTGAGAGCAAGACCCTGGTGCCACTCAGTGGGTAGAGATGTTGCCCTGTGCAGCCAAGACAAACCAATGAAGTAGTAACACACCAAGGAAATAATATTGACTTTGGGGTCCAACAGACCACTTCACATCCCGGCTGACTCTTTCAGGGTGTGTTCCTTTGATAATTTTCCTAAATTTTTCTGGGGCTTAGTATTATTCACCTGCAAAATAAGGGCAATAATATTTTGTAATGTTGTTCTGGGAAGTATAATACTGCATATGATGCTTTTCTATGTTATAAATCTCAGTCCATAGCATATTAAATACTGCTATCATTATTTAATAAATATGACTCTACTTGCTCTCACCTTAGTTTTCTCCTTTCTGTTCTCCAATCCATTACTACCACGGTCTGAAGAAAATGGGGAAAAGGTCAACCACAGAATTCTGTCCCAATTCATTTATGCTTTGAAATAGCAAAAGACACTATCAAAGAAGACTCCTTTGATCAGAAAGAACTTTGCCCTTGCCAGAAAAAAAACAAAGATTAAATTATTGAAGAAAGAGATCTTCATTAACCTCCACAGGGAAGAAGATAGCTCTTCTGACCCAAAAGGCTATTTTCTTCTCTGTGTAGGGAAAGAAACAATGCTCCATTTCTACCCTAAGGCAGGTCCTTTGCTAAGGGCCAAAAATGCTCGGTTCCTCTCAATCTCCTACCTCTTCCAGGCTTCTTTTCTATGTGGGACCTGTCATCATACATATCTTTGATGAGGGAACCTAAGGCAAGCTGAGGGCAAAGCCCAAGCTAGCATACCCGCCTCCGCAAGGAGGGATATGTGTGACCTTCCCCAGGCACTCCTGACTGCCCAAGAACAAAGGAAAGGACGGGAAACAAATGCTTAAACTGACAGAGTCGCCATCAGTTTACCAATATCTTAGTACAATTACAAAAAAAAGACAATCTTATCAACAGCCTAATGTCCAGAAACTCCCTACTGTCTTAATGTTAATGCTTTGCTTGAAGGAAAAACAAACTTGACAATAGCTAGGGCTCCAGTAATCTGTGAGTCTTTAGCATATGGAAAATTCCTTTAAGAAACTTCCTCTTGCCTTTACCTCCCCAACTCCATAGTATATAACCAGTCACTCTTCACAACCCCATTGCAGTTCTTTCTGCCCACGGGTTCTGTCCCCCTGCTTTAATAAAATCACCTTTTTGCACCAAAGACATCTTCAAGAATTATGTCTTGGCCATCAGCTCCAAACCCCCGTCACCCCAAGACCCCATCATCTTCAACCCCTTTATGTGACCAAGGGCTGTAACTATGCTTTTCTTCCCCTTTTTTTGTGGGAGCAAAGATTCATGAGCTTTAAATATGAGAAGAGAAACCTAAATGGGGAAATAATGTGTAGATTTCCATTTTCATCACTATAAAAATATTTTCCTTTCCCATTCACCACCACCCCCACAGAATAAGTGTTTTTCTGTTCCATTATATTTCAAATTAAATACAAATAAACTATAAAAAAAGAGAAGTGTTACAAAATGTGGATTCCTGCTTAACTCTGGCACTGTTGGACTTGTCACTATTTTTTGTTGTTGGTCAGTAGAGGTGAGCATCTTAAAAATTAATGAAAGCACAAGACCTGAATCTTCACTAGATCCTACTCTAATTTTGAATAAACATCATCAAAGAAACATTTGATTGGTAAACTCATGTATATGGAGTCGTGCTGAGATAACCAAAAACAGAGTTTTATATTCAGGACTCCATGTGGGAAATAAAATGTCCATCCCCATGATGGGGCTTTGGAGTGGTGGGTGTCCAGAGCAGAGGGCCAAGGAAGAATTCTTGAGATGTCTTTAGTGCAAAAAACATGATTGTATGAAAGCACAGGGACGAGACCCACAGGCAGAAAGAGTGGCACTGGGTTGTGAAGAGGGTCTGGTTATATACTGTGGAGTTGGGGAGGTAAAGGCAAAAGGGAGGGCTCCAGAAAGACCTTCATATGCTAAGGAGGACTCAAAAGATGCCTGGGGCCTTGCTGTTATTAAGCTAAGGTTGTTTTCCCTCCAGTAAGGCATTAACGTTAAGACACTAGGGGGTTCCTGGAGAAATGTTGTACTCTGTATTTGCTTCAAGTATTTGTCAATGGGCTGCAGGTTATAAGGAAATTTAACATTTATTTATTTTTGAGACAGAGAGAGACAGAGTGTGAACGGGGGAGGGGCAGAGAGAGAGGGAGACACAGAATCTGAAATAGGCTCCAGGCTCTGAGCCGTCAGCACAGAGCCCGACGCGGGGCTCGAACCCACAGACAGTGAGATCGTGACCTGAGCCGAAGTCGGATGCTTAGCCGACTGAGCCACCCAGGTGCCCCAGGAAATTTAATTTTACCTGCCATATCCTCCTTGCCCTTGTGCCCCACATCACTGTGGAGGTGAGGGTGATGTTGGGGCTCCAGGAAACTGAGTCTATAGGTTTCTGGAAATTAGGTTATTGATAAGATTGTCCTCTGCTTGTAATTTACTAAGATATATGTAAACTGATGAAGACTCTTACCTTGCATGACTGTGGTCTCTATCAGTTGACCATTTGTTTTCCCCTTTCCTTTGTTCTTGGCCAGCCAAGAGTGCCTGAGAATGTCACATATATCCCACCTGGCGGGGGCAGTGGGGGGCAACACAGTGTTTGCAAGGTGTCAGTTTGTGTTATGCTCCCTCATCCTCTAGAGCTCTTACTACTATAACAGTACCTGGCTCAGTCCCATCCTGTTTACTGTTAGACTCCATAAGGACAATTATGTTCATACCAAAAATGCAACTAAATCATAATATGGGGATCAAAATCACAAACACATCTTTCTCTCAAGGAGCACCTGTTGTAGTGAATTGAGATCAGACCTCAACTCCTATTGGGGACTGATTCACAGATGCCCCAGCAAGCCTGACACAGGGGCAAGGAACAGTCTGCTGGCCCCGAGTCTGAGCTTCTTTCTTATTTTCCTTATACCTGAGATAATTCAGAATCTCTTCATATGTTTCATTACATAAGATTGGGCTGGAAAAATATTCCTTTCCATAGAAATTGAAACCCCAGACAAATATAATGTACCAATTTGGTATTTAAACCATTTTCACCAATGCAGGAGAGTTCTTTCCTTATTATGAAATCAAATTCCTCAAACTAAAGGAGATTCACTAGCCATTGCTAAAGGTAGAAGTGTCTTCTTTCTTGACATTCTCATTCAGAGAGTTCTTACTGGGCTGTCTGCCTACTCCTAACCATCAAGAAATGTGCAATACGGGGGGAGATGGGACGAATTGGAAGGTAGGAAATATGGCACGATTTAAATCCACCCCAGGTTATTATGGAATGAAAAGTTCTGTCATCTGACAACTGTTAAGGAGTTTAAAAAGAGCTAGTGGCTGCTTTCCAAGTAAAATATTAGTGAAAATATATACAGAGAAATGTCAGCCTAATGGAATTTCTAAAGACAATGTTGGTGCAAAATGGTTCCAGGCCAAGAGTGCAGGTCCCTGATGATGAAATAATGGGAGTCTCCAAGTGCTGTCAATCAAACAAGACCCCAGTTCTACTCACAGTACTACCAGAAAGCTGATTATTTCATCCCAGACCCAGCACACTGGAAGCACTGGTAAATACCAACGTCCTCCCTTTCCAGCACGCTGCTGGGTCGTAAGGAAGGGGTAGTGACCCTGCAGCCAGGCCATGCTTCTTCTCTAACCAAACGTCTAATTGACTTGAAATGAGGAGAAAGCAGAAGTGGGTGCCAGTGTGGAGGCAGCTTTTCCAGTGAACCTGTGGTGTGACTCGGGTGGATACCCAAGGAAGGCACGTGACAAAGACCTCAGAATCTCTGGGTCCACCAATCATTTCTAGATCGTTATTTGATTCCAAAGGTTTTGCCAGATTCCCCCTAAAAAGTCTGGTCGTAGATGATTATAAACCATGCAGACCTCTGTGGTCAGGTCCCCATAGTTTTCGTGGGTTTCGACCTGATGAGCCATGCAGCCGCCGCTCGAACTCCCATCTCTACGCAAAAATATCCAACTGATGATACTGAGGTAAGTTCTCTCTTTGCAAATAGTAGGGATCTGTGAAGAATCTGTGGAAAGTAATTTGGGGTTGCTTCCCAGTGAATGCTCATGCTCTAGAAGGCAGAGATACAATATTGTACATTTTGAAACACTCTTAAACCCTCTGGGCATTTGGTACAGTGGTCTGGGACACATGAATCCATGCTATACACATTTATTCAACCCAGTAATCAAGTTTTGAAAAATTCTGGTGAAATATACCAAAACCAACATGAGACGAAATGAGGGAATAGTCATATGGGGGAAAGCAGGTTGCAATTCTGGATAAACTGAGGAAACAAATTAATTTCACTTCAGAAAAATAATCAGCCTTCTGAAAACAGAAGAGAACAATAGGTTATGGCCCAGCTATAGACTCCAGAGCAATCACAAAATACGCGTTTTTGTCATTTAAACATAAGTGGAGGACCCCACAGGGCCTTCATCAGTACCCTCATGATTTTAAGCCAAACTTTGAACATCCTTCCAGATTGGACCGTTTTCCTCCAGCATTACTGGAGAGGGGTATTACTCCCTCTGCTTCCTATGTCTTCTGATTAGTTCCCAAAGTGGCTCCAGCCAAACCATCAATTTTAATCAAAGACTTTTGCCTTGAAACAAATAAGAGCTCCATCATTGTCACATATGACACCAAGCCAAGAGGAGACAAGAAGGGGTGGAGTGACTGTGGAGCAAAATGTACGTATTATATGCTTTTTTCCAGTAACAAAGGAAAATTGAGCATAAAATAGTCATGAGTCGCTGATGATATATAACCCTGAAACTCCCATTACCTAGGAAAAAGCAGCACTGAACTGCATATTATCGCGAACGTCTGTTTTGTTCATCCACATAGGAAAATGCTTTTGAATGCAGCATCTTCAGTGATTGGCAGAGAATAATTATATTGTTCCTGCATAGTCTTGAAAGATTAAAAGGTAGATTAAAAAAATAATTTAAAGGTAATAGTGTACATAGTTATTTCTCTTCAGTTTGTGTAAATAATCAGTAACCAGAATGGAAAAAAGAAAAAAGCCCTCTTTGATAATACACATTGTTATGCAGGGTGTCTGTCATTTCAGCATAATCAGATGAATTTTTGTTTGCAAATTATAAATTATTCAGAAAGCTTCTTATTACAGTTATGTGGCTGTTTACTGTGGGAGGGAGGGAGAGAGTACTTCATTTTCCTGATGTACACTCTAAAAATGGAGACAAAAACAAAGCGTTTGGCACATTTAGTGGGAGTGCCTGTTCCAAGCTAAATACAAAGGGAAGACAAATGCAATAATTGAGCTGCATTTATGAAACCAAAATATAATTGCATTTGGGGATTTTGCGGCTGGTTCTTCACGTGTAACCGTCTTTGTACAGCAGGCTCCGGATAGCCTGCTCGGAGACTCACGTTCAGAGGCAGGGTCATTGTCCTTTCTGAAGGTCACAATACAGATCTGACAGGAACAAGAACAGTGTCCAAAGGCGAACTGCCACTTTGAGAAGCAATCAAGCAGTTTCCACGGGGCTGATTGCCTCCAACTCCACCTCGAGGCAATTAACAAAGTGGCAGCCAGGTCCTGATTAATCAGCAGAGGCACTAATGAAGCAGCCTTGCCTGAGGTTTCCTGCGCTCTCTGATTCCTAACTGCCTCTTTAGCGAATGACTTGGGGCCCCTAGTGAGCCTCAAGCCAGCAGCCCCAATTCTGCTCAGGCGCAGACTTTGATGACAGAGGAGAAAATCCTGCGAAGTGGTGCCTTTGAGTTGTCAGTTGTGTCTCAAAATGCTCCTCATATAAATATTTAACCCGGGAGGGTGAAATGCCAGGAGATGGGATTAGGATTTGGGTTGAGAACTTGATTTGCTCACCGAGTTCCATCGCGGAGGACTATGAGAATCAGAAGCACTAGGTAGCTCATCAATCCTGGAACAACATGGGGGTTGGGGACGCTGACCCCACGCACAGTAAAAAAATCCACGTATGACTTTTGACTCCCTCAAAACTTAATAGCCTGCTGTTGGTGGGAAGCCTTACCAATAACATCAGCAGCTGATTCACACGTTTTGTATACTGTATTCGTACAATAAAGTCAGCCAGAGAAAAGAAAATGTTAAGAAAATCATAAGGAGGAGAACATACATTTATAATACTGTACTGTAAAAAAAATAAATCCATATCCACGTGGACCCGTGCAATTCAAAGCCATGATGTTCAAGGATCGACTGCGTGACTGCGTGCACTCACGCATACAGCACATAACTGTGTGCACAGCTCTGAACACGGTTGGAGCACACAGCAGGCTCCCAAACACAACAGCCACATGTGCTCACCGGGCTTTCTGATTATGGCCAGGAAATAGAAAGTGGAAGGTGACTCCTGTCATAGATCGGGGCGCTCCAGAGCACAGCCTGAGACAGCATTCAAGGGTGAGTCTTGTATTCAGAAGATAATTCCAAGAATTTCTGGAAAAGGAGAGGGAAAAGGGGTAACAAAGTGTGTATCATCAACTAAGTTGCCACTGGGGGCAGAAAACTGGTGAGGACATGCCCCCAGAGTTGTCCCCAGGGGCAGGATTGCCAGGTTCAGTCTCCCAGCTCCTTGTGTCACGGATTAGGAGCTGCTGGGGTGGAGCGAGAAATCCATCTCCTAGTGTGTTGGCTTCCTAGACGCACGGGCAGAGCAGGCTCTGACACCATAGCAAAACCTCAAGCAGAGGCACTGGAAGCTGGGAGCCCAAGAGAGGCAGAGAGAGGGGGAGATACAGAATCCGAAGCAGGCTCCAGGCTCTGAGCTGTCAGCACAGAGCCTGACGTGGGGTTTGAACCCACAAGCCGTGAGATCATGACCTGAGCTGAAGTCGGAGCTTAACCGACTGAGCCACCCAGGCGCCCCTACAACATCTGCGTCAACTACAACACCAGTGTATATATACATTCAAAAAGCATTTATCATCCAATTGTCCCTAACACCTTGGGTTAAAATCCATATTGGTTTGTATCTCCTAAGCACGCCCTGAGTGGTAGCTGGGTCCACAGCCCAGAAGCCTAGCAAGTGGCAGCAAGTTGTTTGTGATTTTTTCTAATGTTTATATATTTTTGAGAAAGAGAGGGTGCAAGCCGGGGAGGGACAGAGAGAGGGGAACAGAGGATCAGAAGCGGGCTCCACGTTGACAGCAGAGAGCCCAATTTGGGGCTCGAATTCACAAACCCTGAGATCATGACCTGAGCGGAAGTCAGACGCTCAACCAACTGAGCCACCCAGGTGCCTGAAGTTGTTTGTGATTTTGAAAAATTCCCTAGCTAATCCACAAAGTAGACTCATACCCCTAGTTACATGAGATGGATGGCAATTTTTTTTCAATTTGTTTTCGTGTATATTTATTTATTTTGAGAGAGAGAAAGAGAGAGAGAGCACAACTAGGGGAGGGGCAGAAAGAGAGAGAGGGATAGAGAGAGAGAGAGAGAGAGAGAGAGAATTCCAAGCAGGCTCCATGCTATCAGCACGGAGCCCCACACAGGGTTAGATCCCATGAAGGAGCCATGAGATCATGACCTGAGCCAAAATCAAGAGTTGGACGCTTAACCAACTGAGCCACCCAGGCACCCCAGGAAGGCAAGTGTTTAATGTTTGCTTGCAATAACTTTAATGGTGTTGGTACTGGCTACTATAGATAAATTTTCTGGTAGCAGATCCCTGGCCAAGTCTACACAAACAAACAGGTTATCACAGCCAGACCAAAACATCTTGGTCTCTGCGTGGACCTGACAGTCTGGATTCATATATAAGTGCCCATGGTGGACAGTCCTAATACACCCTTGGACGCAGCCGTGCAGTCTAACATGTGCAAATCCAAGTACAACCTTCCGATGCAAACCAACACTTCAATATCAGTGAAGAGTCCCCCCAAATTCTCAGCCAGTATCCCATTGCTCATCCAGTAATTACGAGTTTTTTCCCCAAACCGATCATTCCATAATATTTTCTGCTGCATACAATTTTACAAACAAGGTTTATATCACTCATTTAGTGTGTCAGAGCTGTATGTTGAAATAAATTATGAAACTCACAGGGAAAATCCAACTGACGTCCGTCATCAGAACCAAGAGAAACTACAGTAAGCAATGCCTCTTACTTCTCATTAATTATTGCCTTTGCAGTTGGAATTGGACTCCGTGCTTTTCACTTCCTGTTCTTAATTGTTGTTTAGAGATGCTGAGGGCAATTAAACAGCCCTTGCCTTTCATTCGGGAAGGGGCTAGATTTGGTGGCAGTTAAAGTGTTAGGATCCCATAAACAAATAGCTTCCTGTTTGTGTCCCATCAGGATGCAAGTACAAGTCTGAATCTATAAAGATCTTGGTGGTCGGTATCCTAGCTGCCTAACTGACTCTCTCTCTCTCTTCATATGCTACAAGCAAATAATTAGAACAAACAAAACATGTAACATTTTTACCTCCAAACCACCTGCTTCCTGAGCCTCTCTCAGTCTTCCTGGAGCAGTTGGATTTAAAAAAAAAAAAAAAAAAAAAAAAAACCCACACACACAGAAATGGAGGGACTTCCAGGATCAAACAGGTAAAAAAGTTCCTGGTCACAAAGGCTAAAAAGAGAAATAAGGCTATTTTCTCAACAATTCAGATACCCTCTACCTCTGTCTAAATTGTCCATGTAAATTAGTTACGAAACGTGATTGCTTTGAACTTTCTTGGAATTGTTCAGATAAAAGTTTCATTTCTCAGAAAAAAAAAAACATACCTCAAGTGTTTCACTTCATGTCTTAAACAGTTGATGCGTATAAACATGGTCATGTGCTCTGCAGCTCCCTCCCGATATGGATGTTCTGTACCTCTTTGCATGAAGTTCAGGCTTCTGCACATTTTCACTACCTAAATGTTGCCATGGATTCCCAGGGAGGGGTCCTGAGAAGTAACTGAATATCTTGAGGCTACAGATGCTGCCTATGGTTGCAAAGAATGTCGACTACTCACCTCCAGGGAAGCCATTCTTGGGTCTGGTCATCCTGGATTTATACACTTTCCTGCAGATAGCAGTACTCTGTTGTAAAGGAAAAATGGCTTTCTCACCAAGAAGCCCTTTGGGCTACTAGGGACATGTTTGCAACCAGTAATGATGTGAGCTCTGGGTTTATTGAAATGCTTGTTTGCCTAGTGCTGTGGCTGGATTCTAGATCACAGTTCTGGCCATAGTACCCTAAACTAGCATCAGTGGGGTCTCCCAAAAATTCATATCTAGGAGCCCCTGGGTGGCTCAGTCAGTTAAGTGTCCAACTTCAGCTTAGGTCATGATCTCATGGTTCGTGGGTTCAAACCTCACATCGGACTCTGCTGACAGCTCAGAGCCCAGAGCCTGCTTCAGATTCTGTGTCTCCTTCTCTATCTGCCCCTCCCCGGCTCATGTTCTCTCTCTCTCTGTCTCTCAGAAATAAATAAACATTGAAAAAAATTTTTTTAATTCGTATCTAACCCAAACATCAGAATGCAACCTTATTTGGAAATAAAGTCCTGGCAGATATAATTAGCTAAAGATACAGATGAGATCATACTGGATTACAGTAAACCCTGAATCCAATGACTAGTGTCCTTACAAGGAAAGAAGACACACAGAAGGAAGAAGGCCATGTGAAAACGGAGACCCCCATCCTCCACGTGGAGTTGGTTGGGGTGATGAGTCTCCAAGCCAAGGACTGCCAAGCACTGCTGGGAGCCACAGCTGGTGGAGGAAAGGATCCCTACATATGACAGGCTTCAGAAGGAGCATGGCCTCGAAAACACCTTAATTTTGAACTGCTGGCCTCTAGGACCTTCTCAGTTCCTCAGTGTCTTTGGAAGATTCAATCATGATATAAAAAGAATCTGCCACAGGGACTCCTGGGTGGCTCAGTCGGTTAAGCTTTCGGCTCAGGTCATGATCTTACAGTTCATGGAATCAAACCCTGCTTCAGGCTCTGTGCTGACATCTGCACAGACATGGAGCCTGCTTGGGATTCTTTCTCTCTCTTACTCTGTCTCTCTCTCATGCAGCCCATTCCCTGCTCCTTGCTCATGTGCTCACTCTCTCTCAAAATAAATAAATAAACTTAAAAAAAAATTTGCCATAAACCACATTGCCATTATTTTTTAGGAGTAATATTTTGAAAAAGGAAGGAAAATGTATAAAGATTTTAATAATTTAAAAGACACAAATGATAAATTTTTAAATTTCTTTTCAGTGGAAGCCCAACATCCATCTTTATTAAGGATTGTTAATAGAACATTGAAGATTGGTGAATTCGTTTTTATTTTTTTTGATTTAGGGGCACCACCCTTTCCCATATGTTCTGTTGAATGGCCTTTCAGGTTTCAACTTTTGTGCCTCTATTGCTCTTTCAATGGAAGAAATTAGCAGGCCTTTCACATTTTTTGAAGGAGGCATCAGCTAGGGTCCATAGGAAGAGCAATGGCTTAGAAACCGTGATGAATGCCAGTTCTCCCAGGGCATATCAGCTCTAAGTGTGCCTGTGTATGCGTGGAGAAAATGGCAGATTTGAATAAACATCCTGAAACATTTTGATAGAGTTCCAGAATCTGCTAGCTACCCACATTTATTGTGTGCTTTATTTGTGCTTGATCCAGCTCTTCCAGTAATGAAGTCAACCCTTTCACTGACGATGGCATTAGGGAGAAAAAGTCCGGTTAAAAAATGGCCCAGTTGTATTCATTCAGAAAATGTCTTATTCAGCTCTTTGTGCAAAGCATGATATAGACACTGGGATAGATGCAGAAATGATTCCCTGCCTTCAAGGACCTTATACAGTAGCAAAACAGAAAGACACATAAACAATAAATCATAATAGAATGTTAAAATGAGTCATAAAGTAATCTTACAGGGCATCCCAATATCCATGGATGTTCTGGGCATAGTGTGAAGACTAGAGAGCCATTTTCCCAAGAACTCAGTTGTATGCATGGCTGAAAGGCATTTAGCATAATAATAATAATCTCAAGAAAAAGGGTCAAAACGGACCACTGTGACCTGAGAACAAAACCTGGAGGTCAAGTTATTCTGATAAAGCTCAAAGAAGGGGCTCAAATGATCACACAACCGAAAAATGTGAATTCCAGAAAACATGGAATACCACAAAATGTGTATGAAATAATCCAATTTTATCGAAGACCTTTAAATACATTTTGTCTGACTCTCTGTTCTTACACTGTCAGTCTGTCTGTCTCCTAGATATTATCCATACAAACAAGGAAAAAGAATGGTTGGAATTAGGGTACTCTTTGTGTTCTATGTTTACATGTCTATGTTGGCATTTTTCCTGTAAATATAACGTGTGTTAAACAAGCAAAAACTTAAACCATTAGCATTTCATTTTAAGCAAAAATTGTAATGATTGTTTAATAGCCCATTATATGAACGTTTCACAATTTATGTAAATATCCCCCCCCCCCCCCCCCCCCCGCCAAAGACCTTTAGGTTGCACCTTGTTCCCTTTGGCAACTCTATTTATTATCTCTATCAGTTGTCTAATTTGGAGTCTTTGGGGATCACTTTTCTCTTTATCTACTGTATTAGTTCCCCAATGCCATAAATTGCTAGGACACTCAGTGTCTGCTAGTGAAAGAATTAATATTAATGAATAAGAAATCCCAGTACTGACCCTGAGGGCACCATTGAGAGGGCTTCAATAACAGCTTCAGTAAGTGTAGGATATATAAAGATCAAGTTGGGCTAATGTCCATAAACAGGAAGAAGCATTAATTTCAGTTTCATTTGTACTTACCACAAAGAATAACCATTTATCAGCTTAAGTAAAAGGGTCTGTGACTTGCCAATTACTTTCTTTGTGTGAACACGTTAAACATGGCAGGCTCTTGGAAATGTCTACAAAAAGAAAAAAGAGTCAATGATTCATTTCACATGAATTTCCAAACCTTTATTTAGCATTTCTTTTTACCGAGAAATGGGCTTAGTGCAGAGGGAATAGAGAAATAAATGAACAAGATAGGCTCAATTCATAAGGGACCATTTGGCTAGAAAGGGAGATAAGAAAACAGTGTGCTGTGAAAAAAATATGTTAGCAGATTCCTGGTACTTTTCAGGCATTGTTCTACATACTAAGGAGATACAGGCATGTTCAATTTGGTACAGGACTCCATGCTCAATGAGGAAACCTATCCTTAATGTAGATACATAGCCACAAGCTTATCAAAAAATAAATGTGTTAGTGTAAGGTATTTACAATGATAAGGTTTCCAGGTTTTCTCTTTAATTCTATAAAGTTATATACAAAGTGTCAAGGGAAGATCAGTGTAACGAATTTCACCCGGGGATGCAAGCAGGAAAAACTTTAAGACAGAGATAAAATTTGAAGCGAGTATCCATGGTTGAGTAGGGATTTGCCACCTACAAAGAATGGAGCAGGCTTTAAAGGCACAAAAAACAGGTTAGGGAAAGAACACTGAATGTTTGAGAGACCGAGAAGAAATCATATTGTATGCAGTTTTAAGAGTTAGTGTGCTCAAAGCCAACTTACCCATCAGGCCCAGAACCAATAGCCAAGGGTCCATGATACTTTTAGAGATCTACAAAATGACCTAATTTCTTTGAAAATCAGAAGAAACTAAAAGAACTTTTAGATCTATGAAAATTTTAAATGTATATTTTAACATAATTGTCTTAATAACAATGTAATAATATATATTTTTTAATTTTTTTAATGTTTATTTATTTTTGAGAGAGACAGAGAGACAGAGCACAAATGGGGGGGGGGGGGGGCAGAGAAAGAGGGAGACACAGAGTCAGAAGCAGGCTCCAGGCTCTGAGCTGTCAGAACAGAGCCTGATGCGGGGCTTGAACTCACGGACCACGAGATCATGACCTGAAACCAAGTTGGACACGTAACTGACTGAGCCACCCAGGCGTCCCAGTAATATTTTTATTTTTAAATTATAGAAAGAACCTGGGGAATTCATGATGTGTCCTGGTGATATTTATGTATCTTCTTATATTAAGAGGCCTCCCTTTTTCCAGAACAAAAAAAGCAAACCTTTAGGTCAATGAAAATGTTTTAATATATAATTTTAACACATTTGTCTTTAAAATAAGAGTCATAAAATATAATCTTAAATATTTTTTTGAAGGAAAGTGCCCATATCTGTGAAGTGCCAAGGGCCCACAAAAGCAAGAATGTGTCTTTGATGGTGTTTCCTGTGTGCCATCTTTTATTGAGAAGCCAGCCTGGTAATACTAAATTGAGATTGAATTAAGTCAACCTAATGGGATATTTTAGTTGGTAACGGAAATATAAAAGCAATACAATTAAACAATTTCTTAAAAATTATTTTTTTAGGAAAATCAGAACTAGCAAACATCAAATATATATATGTATATATGTCAAACATATACCCATGTACATATAAGTATATATAATATATATAGCAAACATCAAATATATATAAATAAAATATGGATTTCAAGGAATTTTCTCTATTCTTTATACTATCCCCTTTTTTCTTTGTCTATTCTTCTAATCCTCATTTTATTTATTCTATAACTTTTTCTTTAAATAGCTGCCTTAAAAATAGGGAGGTAGTTAAGGATTTAAAATTAAATGAATATGTGAGCAATTTGCTTGATTTAAACTAACTTCTATCTAATTTATTAATCAGTAAACACTGACATCCTTAAATATGTATAAGGGTTAAGAGAAGAATCTAAATTAGTTTACATAATTTAATCTTTCAGTTTACTTGTTCATGTGCAGAAAGCTAATAATAACCCCAGTTATGTAACTCCCTTTGCTAAGCAAAGTAAAGATTATACATTCTTTGTTAATCACACATGCCCTTAAATTGTGGTCTGAAAACACTGACACCTCCCAATGTATGTGTGAAATGGAGAATTTTACCATATTGTTGCTGGTTTCTGTGCTCTCTTATATAAAGCAGACTTCATTGTTTTTAAATAACATTCCTTATTTCTATCTGACTTAGAACTGGTACTTATCCTTATTTTTCAAAAGTGAAACCAACACAGCGCCTCAAAGCTGGTCCTACAAATAGAACTAGTGGATTCAAATGTACATGCAAGGTTCTATGTGTCCCTCCATCCATCTAAACATGCACACACACACACATACTCTCCTCTTTGCTAAGACATTGTCTCCAACTAAAATGAAAATACTACTTACAATAATTGTACCCCCACTTTCAGTATGTATATATTCACACCTTTTCTTGTAAAAATTAGAAACGAATGAAGACAAAGTTACCAGGAACATGTAGGGTTTCCTGTAAAAGAAAACAGGCTCAAAACTGTAGCAAGTGGTAGGAAACCTTATTCCTGCTCAAAGTTTCTTGGTGACTGACCTGAAGACAATGCTAGATAATAAAAGATAAGCAGCATATTACCAATACAGTCACTTACTGGATGGTGCTGTCTTTGGACAGACCACTTGGCATCTCTGAGCCTCAGCCTCCACTTCTGAAAATGAACATAATCATAATTCCTAAGTCAGAAGGGTCTTACGAGGGTTAAATAAATAAAATTATATATAAAGAAAGCTCTTTGAAAACAACACACCCAAACAATTATCGTTTTGATAGTATCTACAGTGTGTGAATATGTGTGTATGTATGTACACACATGATACACATCTGTTCTATCAATATCCATTGAACATATGCGTACATAGATTACTTAACCCCTATCACACATTACAAAACACCTACAACAAAACCAAACCCGTTCACATGTAACAATTGCGACTTGGCATGTTACTGTCCCTCTGATGGACGACCTATTTCTAAGTAGGAATTGGTGAGTGAAGAAAATGAAAAGGTCTAGGAGCCAGCAGAGATTGGGTCTTGTCCAGACCCTTGCTTATTCTCCACCGCGTGCTACTGTTCTCTTCACCACTCATTAGCGCCAGTCCAAAGGAAGAGCAGGCTCTTTGCAAGGCTTGCACTAACCTCATAGGCCCCGAATGGTTTTCACCCTTTCCTACTTTGATATGATCCAAATTCTAGTACCCTCTGAAATCTCTGTTGGGCAAGACCCAACCATAACTTGAAGTCCAGTTTTGGTATCTGTTTAAATGATCAGTCAGCACTTAGACTAGCAGAAAGGAGAGTCTATGGAGGCTTTGCGTTCTTTCCTTTATAGTTTAAGAGTTCTCTCTCACATTCCCTCAGTGACTGTGCATGCTGGTAGTAAGTGTTAATCCTATTCTAGGATGACTTGCACTTCTCTGTTTTTCATTCACAAGGTTTGAGATCATTTATGCAAGTGTTCATATATCTAATGAAGAAACAAAGTAAAGAGGGTTATGGTCTCATTTGTGTTCCCCCAGAATTCACTTTTGGAAATCCCAATGCCCAATGTAATGACATTAGGAGGTGGGGCCTTTGGGAGGTGATTGGGTCATAAGAGTGGAACCACTGTGAATGGGATTAATTCTTTTATAAAAGAGTCCCCACAGAGCTCCCCTGCCCCTTCGCCATGTAAGGACACAGCAAAGGCAGACATTTAGGCACCAGGAAGCAGGTTCTCACCAGATACCAAATCTGCTAGAGCCTTGTTGTTGGACTTCCCAGAACCATGAGAAATAAATGCTGTTTATAATCCACCCAATCTACGGCCTTTTTGTTACAGCAGCGCAAATGGACTAAAAAACGAGTTCACATTTCTATAGTTTGATGCTGAGTTTCAGAAATATTTTAACCATTTGACTATCTCTTTTTTGCCCTCTGTTCATTTACTTTTCATATTTTTCAACCCATTCAATATCCCAAAACAGGAAAATGAAGGAAGAAAAAAGGGAGAGCTTTTCTATTCTACAGTCGGTGGGGGTGGGGGGGGGGGGGGGATGAGAAATGAGTGATCAAAATGACAGCCTTCCTATTTTCTGATCCAGAACTTCTCAAACTTGTCTCATTTGAATCATCTGTGATCATCCTTCGGGCAGCTGACCCCAGTCCCCCTCCTGCTCAAAAATAACCTAACATAACCTCCAGGGGATCAGCACAAACTTATGTGTTGAGTTCAAGCTTGTTAAGATTTTTAACAAGTATCCTAAGTGATTCTTTTTGTTAATGTTTATTTTTGAGAGAGCGAGCTGGGAGGGGCAGAGAGAGAGGAAGACAGAGGATCCAAAGCAGGCTCTGCACCATAAATGCAGAGTCCAATGAGGGGCTCGAACGAACTGACTGAGCCACCCAGGTGCCCCGAATTGTTGGTGATCCTTTAATCAGCAAATTTGTGAAACTGCCCTAGTCTAAAGGAGGAAGTGCTGTCAAACTTGTTGCCTGCGATGGGTAATTTTGACTGTATTGTATACCTATCTTTAACTAATATGGAGCTAACAAGTATACCGTTTGCATTTTTTACTTTGTGGGGAGGAGATTGCAGAAAGAGGAATGATATATCCAGGATGATTGCTGAAACTCAAGTTCCTGAGCTCTGCAGGCAGAGACAGGGAAACGCAATGGGAGCTTCTCTTGATGTGAGTTTAGACAGGAGGGAGGAGTGGGCTCCCCATAATATGGTCTGTAGAGAGCTCCCACAGAGAGCGTGAGAGGTCCCCTCCACCCACACTGGACAGAGACGGAGATTGGAATGTGGCTGTGTGTTGTGCTGTAACACTCTTTGCTTCCCCTATAACGCTTTGGGGAACTTAAAGAATTTTCTTGGAAGGCAAAATGTTGAAAAAAAATCACTTCCTTTTGGAAAAGCCAGAGCTTCCCTCAAGGAACACTGAACTATGCGGACTGAAAGTAGCCACACGCTTTATGAGGAGGGACATAATCCTGGATGGACACCAGAAACACCATACGTTTCAAGTAGGAATTTCTTGGAACAGTCGCCATTATCAGCCCAAGATATTCCAGGAAGTTGCTGCCAATAGAAGTGAGAGAAACTGCTGAGAGGATCCCCCTGGGCTGCGATCGCTGCCAAGGGAGGAGTCTCTGAAAGCTTCCAGTACATTTCACTTCGGAGCCATTGGCAGGAGCACTTGCAGACTACAGCCACAGTTGAAAAGCTACACAGAACACCAGAGCCAGAGGGTGCTAACTGGTACTATGAAATCTCTCTTATATTATCCCCAGTAACTGTGGACATCCTGGAGGAAATGAAAGATTCAAGATAAACCTTATATAACTGCATAATCCCACCCATCAACCATCCATCATTCTTCCATGATCAAATATTTACAGAGCCCCTAGACACTGCCAGAACATTTTCTGGGTGCTGGAGATAAGGTGGTAGGAAAGGAGTTGGTAGCTGCATTTTTACCAGGATTGAGCTTCGTCCAGACAAGCACAGGAGAGAGGTTGAGGAGTGATTAGAAGTATGGACCATGGCCACAGGGGTAACACACGACTATAAAAAAATGTTGAAGAGCAATAAACCAATCGTCTTTTGAAATGAGTAAATTCGAGCTGTATGAGAAGGTGGTGGTCAGAGTGGGATTCTTGAAATCAAAGTCTAGAATTCTAGTAATGAATTTATCGTGATGAACAAGGATGTGACCACAGCAGAGGGAGGCAGAGTAGAAAAATGATTTACTGCAAGTAAGGAAGTCAAGGAATGAAGAAGCCAGATTCCCAGATGTATCATTCATGTAGATAATAAGTATCCCTCCTTCAGGCAACCCGAATGGGTCTGAAGGTTCTGGAATTCTCAGTTACAGTCTCCATCCAGATCTGTAATACCTGAGTTCCCAGAGAGAGATATGGAAAAATCATGTGTATAGAAAGGACAAGCAACAGTCTGGAAACTGTTGTAAGGTTCGTGAATATACACATTAGAGATGTACGAAGACCTGCCTCTTGAAATATATTCTCAATCCATCCAAATGAAGGAGCACTGAAATTCTCACTGTAGAGTTTCTCCTTTAGACAAAGATACCCTGTCTCCAGAGGACTTGTTGCAAAATAAATGTATTATGTTGCATGGGGAAGTGTGTATTAGGACATTAACATTCACAGGACATTAAGTCATGACAGTTTAACAGATTGACTAGTTGTCACATAATCTGAAGCAAGACTCAAGAAAACGAAGTAACTGGAAAACAGCAAGGAGAAGAAGGCAAAAGGAGGCTGGCTGGGAATGGCAGCTCCCGGTCGGGGAGCCCTGATTATCCCACCACCTGCAGGGTAGGAGGACGGTCTGGGAGACAGCAGCTTGTGGCAGGGGGTACATGGCTCATCTGTAACATGGAGGTAATACCTCACACGGAGTATGAGATTTAAGTGAAAGAATATACATCAAAATTCTGGTTGCACATTAGGCGGTCTGTAAATATCAGCTCTCTCTTGCTCACCTGCTTCTCTTATGTAGAATCCATATTTGGGTTCCAAGATGATTTTACCCACAAACACACACACACACACACACACACACACACACACGCAAATGTTACTCTGAAAACACAGACAAAAGAATCTATATCATTCCACTGCCATGCATGTAACTATTCATTTGATTGGGTCTATAGTAACCATTTTGCTTTCTTTTGAAAGCTCCTCTGTCTTCAAATAAGATATTTTGCAACATGTTTCAGGAAAGGAACTTTACACAAATGAGAAGATAGTGCATTCCATTTATACAAAATTCTAAAACAACTTTAACTTGTGATGGAAAATATCAGAACTGCAGTGGCTTTGAGGTGGGATGGAGAATGAGTGGAAAAGAGCACAGGGGAACTTTCAGAGATGACGGTAATGTCTGCATCTTGGTAGGGTTTGGGCTGCAAAATTCAGTCAATGCGCATTTGAGATTTCATTGCATAATGTCGTAAAAAATCCAACTGTAGTTAGTGGTATACATGGTAAAGTGTTTAGCAAGAAACTAATATTGGCAACTTACTTTGAAATGCATCAAAAAGAAAAAAGGTGGAAGGGTGCAAAAAGAAAAAAAAAGAAAGGTGGCTCAGTTGGTTAAACCCCTGATTCTTTCAGGTCAGGTCGTGATGTCCCGGTTCATGAGATCGAGCCCCGCATCAGGATCCACTCTGATAGTGCAGAGCTTGCTTGGAATTCTCTCTTTCCCTTTCTCTCTCTCTGCCCTCCCCCAGTTCATGTGCTATAAACAAACAAACAAACATTTAAAAAAATATATATGGAGACAAGGGTGTATAAATATGTGATAAAATAATTATAGTAAAAATTTATGGGCAAAATCCAGGTGGTGGATATAAAGCTGTGCACTGTAAAATTCTTTCAAGTTTTCTGTGTACTTGAACATTTTCCTAATAAAATAACAAACAAAAATAAGTACATAGTAATAAGATAGTCTCTCACTTGACCTTTCCTGGTTTCTATCCCATTTTTGAGCAAAATGTTGAAATTCTTTCCTTAAAATAGCTGGTAATGAACATTTTAGAAACAGCAGCATTTGATTTGAAACAAATGCGTTTTCATCAATAGAGAAGCATGCGTTCAGCCCTCAGGTGGTATGTGTGAAAAAACACTTAATGTTGGAGAGCTTCTTGTCACTTCTTGATAGCTGTCAGCTCCACATCCCAGGTGTTCAGCAAACTGTAATTTCCAGGGCTCTCTGACTGAGGGCATAGAGAACTCTACAGCTGACCTCACAAAAATATTATAGAAATCTACCTTCCATAAAAAACTAACCGGATCTAAGAAGACCAATATTTTAGTTCTTTGGGTGGTCATGCTCCCACAAATACATTTTTATAAATACGGAACCCCTTCTCCCATCCCACTTACCCAACAAAAAGGCTTGTGTTACAAATATTCAAAGTATTTCCTGTAATAATCTCAGTTTCCAAAAGATGTTTTTAATTAAGCACCCTCACTTTTAAAGGTAAAGAGAAAAGACATGAGCCACCAGTGTAGAATTTCTAACGCCTTCTTCCTGGAAACATAACCTTCCACTCTACCCCGCCCTGGTTTTTCTCCTTACCTCTCTTGGTCTTTTACTTTGGGAGTGGTCCAAGGCTCAGTTTGGGGGTCTCTTCCTTTTCCGACTTACATTTATGATGATCACACATAGTTTCCTGACATCTTAAATGTCTTAAATGTCATCTAAGTGCTGGTGATCAAAATACATCTTTTTAGCCCAGACCTCTCCTGATTTCCAGATATGTATACTCAGTTGTCTACTTGGTGCATCCATTTATAGGTGTAATCGTCACATCAAACTTCATATGTGAAACTAAGCTCCTGATCTATCCCCCGCTTCTGCTTCTCCTAAGGTCTCGTCCCCATTTACATTCACAGCAATTCCAACCTTCCAGATGCTCAAGCATAAAAACCTTTGGATTCGTCTTTTATTCCTTTCTGGCACAGACCACATTTTGTCGTCAACCAATCCTGACAACTCTGTCTTCTCCACGTAGCTAGAGTCCAACCACTTCTCACGTCCTACGTCACTACTGCCTTGGTCTGTGCTACCATGATTTCCCATGTGAATTAATGTAGCCTCCTAAACTGGTCTTCCTGCTTCTTCCCTTTCTCCCCTATTCTCAAACCAACCACAGGAATGGTCTTGTTAAATATGAGCTGAATTATCTCACTTTTCTGTTCAAAATACTCCAGTAGGTTCCTTCTTCATGCAAAATAAAACCCAAAGGCATTAAAAAAGTCTACAAAGTCCCACACAGTTTGGTACCCCATTCCAACCTAATCTCCTGTTGCCTTGCCCTCATTCATTCCACTCCATCCCCCTACACTGGACTTTTTTCACCGTATATTCCCCCTCAGTGCCTTCATTTCACATGGGCCATTTCCTCTGCTTGGGACTGTTTCATTCACGAGACTTGTTCTCTTGCCACCTTGAGATCTTTGCTCAAATCTCAGTGGAGCAGGTAGGTCTTCTCTGGCCTATTGAAAACTACATGCATCTACTCCTCCCCAGTGCTTCTTCCTACTACCTTCCCTACTGTGTTTTCTCTGTAGCACTTGACTGTATGTAACATATTATGTGTCTTTGTGCCTATTTTCTGCCTTCAGTGCCTTTAGAATAGAAGATTCACCAGGGCAGGCATTTTTGCACATTTTTCTCCTTGCTATAAAGCAACGGATTGAGAACTGAACTTTACAAAAACGATATCATTTCAATTTATCAAGAATAATGAAGGATACAATGGGAGACCATGAATCTCTTTCTATTTCAGCCCAGTCAAATCTATCCCAATAATTTAATTTAGTATCACTGTATTCTGATAAGAAGAGATCAAGGAGAGGTTACGTACACACATTCCTTAACTCCGTATCTTTCTTAATCTTTTTTACTATTGTTACCACTGGTAACCATTGATCTTATTCATCTATCCAAGGAAACATCTAGCCTCTATTTCCTTTTGTTTTAATCTCAAGTGATCATATGCAACTCCAAATTCTACAGATACTTTATTTGACTTTGCCACGGTCTGAAACTGACCTAACCCAATTGGGTGGTCAGAATCTTTGATAAGTATCAGTAGCCTTCTATGTAAAAGGTAATTCATAGCAACAAACCCAATTCTCACATTGCTGCCAGATGGTGTTTGGCAATGAAAACCAGTCTCATGAAACATAATTATGTAATCACCTCAATATAAAGACTTTTATTAGCAAGAAGGCCCAGCCCTGCAACCTGTTTGCTATTCAGAAAAGGTCTTTTTCATTCTGACATATCAACTCACAGCTCATATGAAGGCTTATCCTACTGGCCCTTGCAGGCATTTGTGTCTGTGACTTTTATCATGGTAGCTTTTAGCATTATATTATAGTTAAAGGTATGTAGAGAATTCTGGGTTGGAATCTTTACCCTTCTGAGTGCTACTTCTGTGACCTTGAGCAAATTCTTAACCTCTCTCTGGTCCAGTTTTCTCACAGACAATGTGGGGAGGATGACAGTAACACCTACTTCAATGTACTATTTTGAGAACTACCTGAGGTAATGCACTTAGAATGTTCTTGGCTATGTAAATATTTATTGAGTTTTTATGATATACCAAGCATTGCATTAAGCAGTTTACACACATTATCTCATTTATTAGGTAAATATTATCATCTCCATTATACACAGAAGGAAACTGAGGCTTAAAATTTGTGTTATTTTGCCAAAGTTATCACAATTAGTAATTAGTGGAGCCAAGATTTAAACCCAAACAGCCCAACGTCAGAGCTCAATTCTTAATCAGTAAGGTATGCTGAGCCTTCAGTCAATTTCACTTAACTTTAATATATTTGGATGATATGATTCAATCCCTCCTACATTTCCCAGACAACACATGGCTTTGATTTTCTAATATTTCTCTATGATAAGCAATAGTTGCATTTTTATATGAGTCAACCTGCAAAGCTATTATTTTTCTCTCACCCTTTGCTCCATCTACAACAGCTGATAACCAAAAAATTCCATCTGATTCTCAAAAGTCATCATTTTTTCTGCATGATTTCTTTCTTTAAGAACTATCTAGGTAGTGGGGAAATGTGTGCATTTGGGTGTAAAGAATGCATCAAGGCACCGTGTCTTCGTATAGTCTTCAGACTTAGAAAAGTTTTTTCTGTAGAACATGTCAACTATCTCTTCTTCAAGTCTCTTGAACAAACAGCCAAGGAAACATCATACTGGCTCATGAAGATTTGGGGCCCAGGAGCAAGAAACCTATCTTGCTAAGGAAGGTTGGTATCAGGCAAAAGTCTGGAATTTCTTTCTGTAGTGGCAGAGCTGAGAGTAGGAAGAATATTTTGAAATAAGATGAATATTGTAAAACGAACAAGCTTGAAAACTTGTCAGCTTCTACCGCCGAATGCTTTGACTTACAACTTCTTTTCTAGCTCAGAGATTCTTTGGTCTCATTATATAAGGAACTTAGAGTTATCTTCCAAAAAACTTCCAATTTTTTTCAAAAGTCTCATATTTACATAGTTTAAGGAAAACACTTACCAGTGATTCACACCCGTGTAATTAATAACTTTATATCTAGAAGGACAAAGATCTTACATTTTATTTACAAACCCAATCATCTATAAATCAGAGCTCTCACACTGTGTGTTCTTTACAGGACTGAAGAAGAGCTGGTTTCCATCCAACTTACGGACGATCCAGTTTGCCTCTTGACTATCTTTTGATTTTTTTTTTAATTTTTTTAACATTTATTTTTGGGAGAGAGAGGAGAGAGAAGACAGAGCACAAGCAGGTGAGGGCAGGGAAAGAGGGACACACAGAATCTAAAGCAGGCTCCAGGCTCTGAGCTGTCCACACAGAGCCCAACGTGGGGCTCAAATTCACAAACCATGAGATCATGACCTGAGCCGAAGTCAGTCACTCAACCAACTGAGCCACCCAGGTGCCCCTTGAGTATCTTTTGCTTTCTAATGGCAGCCTCAGTTTTCTTGGTAGAATCCATCTGTAAAGCTTATTTCAGCTTCTTCTCTGTTTGTAGATTTCAGACTGGCCTATCATAAACTCACATTGGAAGTAAGAATTCCCACGATGTTGCCAAGGAGCTTTCCACATGACTTTCTCTCTTCCAGGATCTAGGTCCTTAGGAATTCTCTGGGAACCAAAAAGGTGGTAAGGAAGTCTACCTTCCACACATAAAACACACTAAACTTGGCTGTTCCCAGATACTAAAGATAACTCAAGGACAAAACAGAGGAAAAGATACTAAAGGTAACTCAGGAACAAAACAAGGGAAAATGTACAGCAGATTTTTCCCTGTCTTAAAAAGTAGGAAATTTCTAGTCCTTCAGCCTAGGCACATTGAAGTAAAAAGGTAGAATCACAGAGCAGAGCAGAGCAGCAAAGGCACTTCAGGAGACCCTGTGATGTGTTGCCTTTTCAGGTAAGCTAAACCCTATTGAAGGTGACATGGGAAGTATACAGTCGGGGTGATTTGAACCTGCATCTACTGGCTCTTAATACTTCTTGGCTTGTAACATTATTTTTACCCTCCACACTATGTCCATGTGACAGATTTCACACAGTTTTAGCATACGGTCTCTGCAAAGTGATGGAAATCAATCCCTTGCAGACCCATCCCTATGTCAGCCATGTCAGTAGACACAGTAAAGTGCCTGCATTCTCTTTACCCCTAATTGGCAATGGGTTCCAACCGTTTATGGACACTTTTAAGAAAAATCTTTCTGTCGCTACTCCCTGAAATAACAAATTTTTTAAATGTTTTGTTGCTAAAACATTTTTGAAATCATCAGTATTTAAAAAATGGCTTCACGGTATTCGGGAGACAAAATACCACAGTCCTCAAAGAATGGTTTCCAAAGTGCATGGAGTCCTTTAAATGGTTCTGAGACCCCCTTCTGTCCCTGTTTTATTTGTGATGTTGAAGGCAGATTTGCCTCCTCACTTCAGCCAGCTTGTTGCTCTTCTGGGTTAGCATACAGGCGATACAAACTTGTATCTACCTCCCCAGTGAAATACATTGGAGATGCATCTGTATAAAATCTTGCAGTATAGACTTTGATTTTCATCTAGGGTTATTACCATTATTACTGTCATCATCATCATCTTTATTATGTTTAGGGGAACTTTGTGACTTATAACAAAGTATGCATAAAAAGTTCAGGAAACCAGAAGGAAAAAATGATGTATTTTTATATTTCTAAAAATAAAGTTTTACTGTTCGACAAAGTGCCTTGGGCCATTTGTGTATGTTTTCCACTTTGTTTCTTTTTGATATGTGTATTATTTATTTTTCAGATGAAACCTAAGTTCCTTCTTGATTTTCAAAGTTCATAAGCTTTAAAATATTTCCATGTATGCTTACTTTTTATTGAACGTCTAAAATCTGTGCCATCCGCTTTAGTTTTTTAACATAGAAGTTATACCTATGAAAAAAGTTTCTACATTATTTGCTGCTTTATTCTTTTTTATTACAGTTTTTGATATATTGTTAATATTTGACTCAAAGTACTTAATATTCTGCTTTGACCTTGCTTTTTATGAGTTCAAACAAATATGTGATTATTCTATTTTTATAAGGATGTTTTGCACTATCTAGAATAAAGTGCAATTATAATGATAAAAATATTGAACTTTCACTTCAATTTGATAGTCAAAATCCCTCTCGTGACGTCCTGACACATTTGAACAAATAAAGGTTAAAAATACAAGTGTATATCCAACAGTAACCTCTGGACACATGGTGGAAAATAAAGCATGGAAGTTCTCAGAGTCGGGAAGCATATGATCCAATCATCGTTGGGGTTTTATATCCTCTTAACATTTCTTTTGAAAATCTCAAAACCACCCAAATCTCAAAACCACCCACAGTCTCCATTTGCTGCTCTCTTCGATGTTACGAGAATGCTTGCCTTAATTCTCACAGAACTTGTAATGTATTAAGCACCCCTTATATCCTGGTATATACCAGATCCTTCTTTATAGTCACCCAAGTGTAATTAATCAGAAGTAGGTTTTGTTTTGTCTGCATCATACAGGAAGCAACAGAGCTTCAAAGAAGTTCAGTAGTTTTACTGGGAAGTGGCAGAATCAGGGCTTATCTTGACTGATAATAACTCCTGTTCCAGCATACAGTAAATTGGAGGGAGAAGAAAACACCAGTGTTTTGGGCTTTATCTTTTCTTAATCTTACCAAAAAAAATTAAGTTTCCTGATTATTAGTAAGAATTTTCTGAAAGTATTTTTCATACATTGAAGTACATTGGCTCGTTTTGGAACATCAGTACGTTATTGCATAATTTTGAAGGATCAAAATTCACCATGCATTCAGAGTGGGCATGCAAAATGTTGGTCTTCTCAAGGAAGAATTTCTGTTCAATATCCATTCATTATTCACTAAACGTGTACTTAATAGCTATTATCTACAATGCATTATGGAGCTGTTTAAACCATGGTCATAAGATGTAAAGTTTGAGAACTAGAATGTACCATAGTGATCATTTAGTGTAATTGTTTTATTCAACAAATGACATCTTTTTTTTTTAAGGCATCATTTACTCAAAGTCTCCTGGATTCTAAGTCTGCCACAACTAGATCAAAAGTGCCGCCACAGGAAAAGTCTACCTGTTTGCCAAATATTTGTTGTTCTCCATTATAACATTAACGTCAGCAGGCCATCATGTCACGTGTTCAACGTAGAGGTAAAGGACCCTGCACACAGTCAGATGGTTTTTCATGTATGAAGGCCACTTCAGACACTCAAGTATAGAATGAACATCTTTCTTAAAACATAACTTTCTTTACACAAATGTATGAGGATATTAGTATATATAAGAATATACAAATGACCACTGTACTTTTTAATTTTATTTATTTATGTTTTTACTGTTTTAGTGTTATTTGTGGTTTTTTTAAGTTTATTTATTTATTCTGAGAGAGAGAGAGAGTATGCAAGTGGGGGAGAGAGAGAGAGAGAGAGAGAGAGAGAGAGGGAATCCCAAGCAGGCTTTACACTGACAGTGGGGTGCAAACTCACGAACTGCGAGAGCATGACCTGAGCTGAGATCAAGAGTCAGACGTTAACTCACCGAGCCACCCAGGCACCCCAACTATCCTTAGTATTTAAAAAAAAAAATCCATCAATCACATGTGCCTCACACTACCCACGCTTCACAGGGACTCACATTCTCCACTGAAACCTACTTTCGCATTGCTGAGTCGGCCGCCTACATTCCTCAGTGTGCCTATTATCATATGTAAAAAAATATAATCACATAGTGCCCATAAATAATGAGATACTTGGCCTCTTACCAAAAACATATAGGGGATAAACTTAATTTTCTGTCCTCTACAAAAGCCTCTTCTTAGACTTATTGGTGAAATATAAAATTTTTGTTAAAAAGCCAAATTATTTTTGCGGGTGCCTGGATGGCTCAGTCAGTTAAGTGTCCAACTTCGGCTCAGGTCACGATCTAGCAGTCCGTGAGTTCGCGCCCCACATCAGGCTCTGTGTTGACAGCTCAGAGCCTGGAGCCTGCTTTGGATTCTGTGTCTCCCTCTCTCTCTGCCCGTCTCCTGCTCATGCTCTGTCTCTCTCTTAAAAATAAACATTTCTAAAAAAGAAAAAAAATGGCCAAATTATTTTTTGGAAAAGGTTTCTTGTTTGAAAGTTAAATACATTTCTTTAAAAATTAGAGGTAATCCTCACAAGTTGTTTTTACTGTGTGTTCTTTTGAGTTTCATTTTTGCATCTTTAGACTCTTAAAGAAGCACCCCACAAACTGGCAGTAGCTTCGAAACATAATGCGGCTCCTTTATGTTTTAGCATTTTAAGTATGGCTCACTCAATCCCACTTCCGTTTTGCTTAATCCTGCCCTGCATATGGCTCTATTATGACCAAGGTGATTTCATTCTCTCCATTTCCTTGAATTGCAGAGCTACATGTATTAGATAACCCCCCTTTTTAAAGAAATGGGACATTTTGGAATCATTAAATGACTGATGGAAACTTAAAAATTTCATTAGTGGTAAAGTTCAGTTCAGATAGAATTCTCTTGCTTCCATAATTAATATCCCACCTGTTCAGGAAGTGAGCCTTTTGTTCCCCCTTGATTTCCACCCAATCTTAAATCACCCTTTCTGTAGACAATCATATTTGGGTCATTATCTTTATCTTATCTTTATCACTGATCCTGATTGTTCTAGAGAGAGTGAAAGCATAGTTTTTAAAAAGGGGAAATTTCTGTGTCTTACACAAATGCAAAATGATCACACGCAGGAGATTTTACTTAAATTCATTAATTAATAGGAAACCAGTGCAATGTTATGAGTGATTCAGACAACATTTGAGAAGCTGGGGTTTTTATGGGATGGTAAGATTCCCAGATTTGATTCAAAACTGGTCCACGTCCCACAGGATCATAAACCGTTGGGCTGATCTGTTCCGTCGCAGACAAGTTACTTGTATCTCCACTTGACAAAATTCTACAAGTCAGTGTTTAGCTGCATTAAGTCTGGGGCTTTTTGTCAAGAACAAACAACAGGCTAAGAGGTGTAAACAGTCCCAGGTAGCCTCTGCGTCTGTGTGACACTTAAAGCACATGGCACCCATCCTTTTCTCTCTATTTTCCACTCGCACATGATTATTCTGCCAGAGGTTATTTCGAAGTCATGCAGTTGCTCTCAAAATTTAGGAAGAAAATTTTGCATGTGGTCATGGAAGTATAGGTTCCTAACCTGAAACTAATGCTCTCCGTTTCCAGCTCAGATTCCACAACTTTTTTAGTAATTCCTTTCAGAATCTGTAAAAACAGTGTGAGCAAAAGGATTGAATAAAGGTAGTTACTGGATTTCGCAGGAATGTCATCGGAATGAGCTTAAAAATATGTTTAATGGGGCGCCTGGGGGGCTCAGTTGGTTAAGCGTCCGACTCTTGATACTGGCCAAGCTCATGATCTCAGGGTTTATGAGTTTGAGCCCTGCATCAGGCTGTGTGCTGATGATGCAGAGGCTGCTTGGGATTCTCTCCCTCCCTCTCTCTCTGCCTCTCTCTCTCTCTCTCTTTCTCAAAAATAAATAATTAAACATTAAAAAAATAAAAATAAATAAAAATATGTGTAGCTGATGAATCACGCCTTCTCTGTAAAATACTAAGATGCAAAATAGACAAAGAGGAATACTTCCCTTCGAAAGCCCACAGATGGAGTAGCAGTCCTAACTAACCGTGAACACCTCCGGCAGGAGGTGGGTTTCTTTCAAGGCCATAAGATGGCTTAAGACTGTTTATAATCATTTGTATTTCTCTGATAAAGTTCAATTCCAAGAAAACTTAGAGGTAATTGCTTCCACGTTTGAAATTTGCGTAATGAGTCGCTGATTGAAATTCAATGACTTTCTCATGTCTGCTTCTTCCCATGCCAGTCTCTTTGAAGATGTATTGATGTTGAGAAAATGATTCAAAGCTTTGCATGCAATTCAACATAGTATCTGCAATTTTCAGTTCATTGAAGCAGAATGGAGCTCAAATGCGCGGATTGGTATTTGTATCTATAGGCAGGGGAATGTCTTCCCTTCTCTTTCAGGTTTTAATGTACAAAGTAATTTGACTACTTAGATGCATTCCTTGCCATCAGCTTTGAAGATAAAGCAAACCAGAAATATTTGTTCAAATTATTGGCAACTTTTTTTTAACCACTCCTGATAAAGAACTTGACTTTCTAATGGACATCGTCATAATAATAGAGAATCATGGGATTCCTTGGGAAAAACATCGGAAATCTATTTGTAAACAACACTCCTGATAGTTTAAAATACATATAAAAATATATATGTGGAAATATGTGAAAGAGTTTTATTCCTAGTAACAAAAACAGGCCAGGAGAAAAACCCTGAATGGCTTTTCTACAATCTTACAGAAAAATGGTAATCAGTGGGTGGTCAGGGGGAACATGAATGTTATACAGTAAAATGTGATTAAAAAACACCAACCCCATTACTTCCTCCTCAAATGGATGGTTGTGATTCTCCAAAACTCTTCTCACTTTTAAATCCCTCCTGTCATACTCCCCAAAGCACCCACCCACTTTGCTCTTCTGTCAAGTCTTTCTGGATCTTTGTTTCTCCTTCCAGCGGTTCTCAACCCACTGGTTGCCCCTGTACATAATAAGGCTGAGAGCCAGAAGAAGGCTAAGAGCCAATGCAGGTGGACAGCATTAGGACATCCCTTAGAGAAAGGAGAAGGGGGAGTTATTATTAAATTATATATTGCATTAGACTAGATTATATTGTTTTCCCCCTGTTACCCATGGAACCATTTCAACTCCTTTTTTTTCTTTTTTTTTCCCCCTCATGATCATTACAAGGACAGAAGAAACCAGAAAATTGAAATTACTTTCCTCCATGTTTCATACTTTACTAATCATTTATCGTATCAGTTATCTTTACTTCCTACTGTGCGACATGCTGTCTCGTGGCCCTCGTCTTTGCTCACACCACTTTTTGTGCCTAGAAAATCTTGCTAGTTTTTCTTTCTTTCACCCAGCTAGCTCAAACTTGTTCTTCAACCTCTCCTAAATTACTTCCTCGAGAAGCCTTCTCTGCTAGGTTGAGTGCCTACTCTGGATGCCACCACAGTTAAATAAAGTAAAACCCATTTTTGGCTAAGAGTATGGCCAATGGTCTCTATAAAAAGTAAACAATAGCATTTTGTTAAAACTAAGTAATGACAATTCAAAAACTACATTCTGCAATTATCAGTTATGGCCAAAGGTTAAAAAGAAAAAGATACCTGCTTTCTAACATTGTACAAAACAAAAACAAGAACTGAAAGAGAAAAGAGCATGGACCATGTGCACGGTCTTGACTTATACTCAGCTCCATCATTTACCTCTTGTGTGATGTTAAAGACATACGGAGAATCACTACATTTTTTTTTCAACTTTTATTCATTGTTTTAAGTTTATTTATTTTAAGAAAGAGAGCATGAGCAGGGTAGGGGCGGTAGCCCGGGGGGGGGGGGGGGGGGGGGAGGGGAGGGAGAGCGGGGATGGGGAAGAATCCCAAGCCGGCTCCACACTGTCTATGGAGAGCCTGGTGCAGGGCTCAAACCCACAAACCGGGAGATCATGACCTGAGCTGAAGTCGAGTTGGATGCTTAACCGACTGAGCTAACCAGGTGCTCCGTTTCCAACTTTTAAATCGGGAAAGTAATATCCATCATATATAATTGTCATAAAGCATCAATATGACACGACCTATAAAGCAAATTGCTCTTTTCCTGACACTTATTGAGTATAAGATAAAGATTGCTTCCTTGACCCACCAAGCTTAGGAGGGGTTCCAGTAGTTGTATATATCGTGCAAAAGTAATATACCCATTTAGAAAAATACTTTACTAATTAAAATTTTAACAAAATATATCAGTGATATGTCATTGTTTGGGGAGGAAAGAGCCCAATGGTCACCCTGACCGTTTCCTTCTCCAGCCATTTGCACATTATTATGTGGAAGCCACTGCCATGACATTCATGTGGTTATCCTTGACCTATGATTACACATACGCATCTTCAGTAGGACGCTAAAATAATAAAAGCAAAAATACTATTTTCTTCTAAGAGATCTAATTTCAGTAAAAACGTGGACTGAGTTTTATATCTGCATCTTGTCATCTGCAATTGCCTTTATTTCCTTAACTACTGCCCAGAGTGCCCTCAGCAGCCTCTGTGGTGTCATAGCATTTCCATGCTGGCTTACGCAAGGGACCTTTATTTCTGAATCACTCATCAAGGAGTTAACTAAATAAAACCCAATGTGTTTGTGACACTTTGAAGTAAATGTTTATTCTGTTATATGCCAGCTGTCCAAGCAGATATTTGCTTCAAATTAATTTCAATGACAGTGTTAGGTTTGGATTTATGTTATTTTTACTGGAATTTACTTATATAATTCAATATTTATTAGAATGAAAAGTAGGGTGACCAAATTACTTATTTTTCTTATAGATGTCTCTCAGTCTCCTTCAAAGATAACAAATGTTCTCACTTATTCCTCTGTAAATATTCTAATTTAAATTTTTATTGGCAAGAAAATTTTCCAGGCAATTTTCTTGTTAATCCATTAATGAATATGCTTCTGACAGATGGAGCTTTTCTTGTAATTAATGTTATTTTTGCCTACAAATAATATCAAGTCTTCTCTCAAAGCAAAATGTTCTTGTTGCCGACTCAGGCTATTACTCCCTTGACTTCATTTCATTACTGAATTTCTTAGAAGTGTAATCTCCAGTTCCTTCCTTGCCCTTGGATCCAGTCTTTAGCCTAAAGATGTTTTACCTTCAACTAGGTTAGCTGTGCATGGAATCCAGAAGAATTTGTAGGATTAAGAAAAAAAAAAAAAAGCCTTCCAGTTGCTTTACCACAAAATAATAATACATTTCAAGGAGAGATAAATATGTGGCTCTACTCCCAACCATGAAATGTTCTTGCTCTGAACTGGGCGTACCTCATGCCACTCTCCAAACGTTCTGCTGACATCTCAGAAAGACTCTCCCAGCCCAGTGGGCACCAGATAAAGAGAAAGGTATTCTTCTCTCCTTTTCTTTTTCACTGTGAGACATTTCAAGCATACGGAAAATATATACACAAATAAGAGAAGTACCCAATGCATACAGTCCAGCTTTATTCAATCTTACCATTGTCCCATATTTTCTTTTGTTCTTCAGGGAAAAAGCCATGTTGGATATAGACGCGGCCCTTTGTGTGCATTTACCAGATCGCGTTCTTTTCCCTTTGCCTCCTATGATCTGGTTCCTGAATTTGGTGAGTGTTTTAGCTTCCATGTTTCCTGTGTGTGCAATACAGATATATATATATATCTGTATATCTGTGTGTATATATATACACACACACACACACACACACATGTATATGTATATATATATGCACACACACACACATGCATATATATATATATATATATACCACACAGATATATATATATATAATTATTTGTATGTTTTATATGTAAATTGTATAATTCTAAAGGTATGATTTTAACTTGAGGGTTTTTAAATTCTTAGCATTATGTACGTTTAGACTTACCCACATAGCTTATTTTAAGGGCTATATGGTATTTTATGGTATGAAAACACCAGAATCCATATGCCCATTCTTGTGTTATTGGGGATTCGGTAACTTCAGATTTCTGTTATACTAACAACACCACAGTGAACTTTTTGTTCACGTCTCCATGGGTGCGGCGTGTGAGGCTCTCTCTGGGTTATATTATTATTCCTAGAAAGGAAATTTCTACCATACATTATGCACAACTACAGTTTCCAAGAACTAGGGAATTCTTGAGAGAAGTTGTGTAAATTTCCCCCAGTCTCGACAGTCTTTGATTTCGCTGCTTCCTCAACCACAAGTCTGATAGTCCAGTTTTTCTGTGTTGTTTTTTCAATTTTATGTTTATGATCTGACAGCTCATTATATTTGCAATTACCAATTCTCTGATTATTAATGATATTCAGCCTTCCTATTAGTTGATTCAAATTTCCTTTCATATCTTTTGTCCATTTTGCTATAGGTTTTTTTAAATATCGATTTTTAGGATGTCTTGATACGCTCTGAATACTAATTCCACTCTGAGGCTCTTCTGCTGTTTGTCTTGCCCTTGGGAAAATTGCCACTATTGGGAGTGGCAACAAAAATAGTACATTTTGTCCTATTTTTCCTGTTCCTCTTCACTGTGTCTGCTATTTATTGTTTTAAGAGAAGTAGACAGGGGCAGAGAGAAGACGATTAGAATAAAATCACCAACCTGTATTTGCTAGCATTGTCTTCGCCTTCCTTCCAACTCATGAAAATTAGAATATTTCCAAGGTCATATAACACCCTTTTGGCTGAATGCAGTGATTAAAAATGAATGAAAAGCTCTCAAAAGTACAAACTCTCTTTCCCCCACTACATCATGGAATCAGAAAGTGATATAGCAAGAAAGGACCTTTGGGTTCGGGAGGCTGAACATTCCATTATATAACTGAACCCTTAAGACCCAGAGTTGAGTTTGTTTCAATAAACCAAACTTCCGGTCTGTCTTCTTCCTTCAGTCTCCACCACTTTTCCCTGTTTGCTTTTCCTTTATAATGCTTATAACTATAATTATTCAAAATGTAGTAATTATTTTAGCACATATTAAATCATCTTAACTATTTTCTGTCTCCTCCACTGTAATGCAAATTATATGAGGATAAGGCCACTATCTTGTTTTGTGCTGTATTTCCCACCGCAAAGAATATTAGTAGGTGCTCACTACGTATTTGTCTCATGTACTGACTGCCTACTGTGTGCCAGCTGCTTTAAGAAAAAGTTCTTGCCCTTAAAAAATTATTGGTAACTTGTCTACATTCACAGTTAGTTATAGTTTGAAGCCAAGAGTTAAGTTATTCTATCTTCATATTTAGGAGATGTGCCTCAGTGAGGGAGCAAAGGCAAGAATCTATAAATGGCAGGGGGTTGGGGAAATAGGACAAAGTATTAAATGCTTTAAATTTATTCAGAAATGGACAATACTGGGACAGTCAAGATCAGAATGTGTGGATCACTTTAGTCAGGGGATAAAGGTAGGAGTAGATTTCCAATTAACTAATGAACTTGGCCCACTAGGGTGAGCCTGAGTGACAGATTCACAGGTAATTTGGGTAAACTTTGCAAAAGTCATCCCCTCCTTTCTGTCACACTTCCCTGCCTCTTGGTAAACTCATAAAAGCCACAGGAATTTTTGGAATCTACTAAGGGAATGTTGAGTTCTGGACTTTTTCCACTTATGCAATATTTTTTATAAGTTTTGTGGTTACTTTAGCACATAGTTACATGATTGCTGGCTGCTCTGGAGTATAGGAAAAACTTCCCCAAATACAGTTACCTGTGCAGGCACTTCTGGCATCATATAAGGTACAGGCAGCCACAACGGAACTCGTAAGAGCCCCACAGTGGGGATGTGTCTGAGGTTCATTGTTTCAACCAGGATTTAAATTCCATCCCTGAATAAGAAAACTTGGAATGCCTGCCTGAATTCATACAGCTTATACATGGAAGAAACATGATACCTGTCTCCCTAAATGTGATAGTGACGAGGGATTGTGGGGCAAGCTGAGGGCAAAGTACAGGCTGACAGCAACCCCCCCACCCCCGCCGCCGCCGCCTCCCTCAAGTGGGACATGTGTGATATTCCCCAGACACTCCTGGCCACCCAGGAACAAAGGAAGGGGGTTTAAGTGCTCGCCATGGCGATGTGGGAAACTAGGGCAAGTGAAAAATTAAATTCCCTTACTGCCTACAGCCCTTTGACCAGTCCTTGAAACAGGCAGAGTAACCTCCCTCTAGGAGCTCAGCTGCCTCAATGATGACACTTTGTTAGGGGCAAAAGGGAATCTTGGCCTCACATTACCTGACCCCCCAGGATCCTGTCAGTCTACTTTAACATATAAAAATTCCTTTGGAAACTTCCTTTATCTCAGCCCCACCCCCCCCCCCCCCCAAGATATGTGCTTGCAATCATACTCCAAGCTTATGGACCCTTGATATACATCTGAAGGGTCTCATGACTGAGGTTGTACTAAACGGTAATAAATGGCATTTTCCTAACAAAACCTAACTTCTCAAGGTCCTGGAAACCTTGCTTCCAAAATACCTTAGAGACTTATTCTAGCCCTAACCCCCACCCAACCTGAGGATATATAATCAGTTACCCATCACAACCCCAGCGCAGCTTTTCCTGCCCACGGGTCCTGTCCCCCCGCTTTAATAAAATCACCTTTTTGCAACAAAAATGTCTTCAAGAATTCTTTCTTGGTCATCGGCCCCGGACCACCCCACCATCACCCCAAAACTTCATCAATACCAATCTTAAAATTTTACGTGATAACACCAATAAGGAGTTGTGAAACGAAAATAGCTTTTCAAACCATTAAAAACTAAAATTAAAAAATAAACTATTCTAGAAAAAGTACCTAACTATATTTCTGTTCTCTCTTTAGAAAATGATACTAGAAGAGCAATGTCTTAGGAAGCCACAAACCGAACTCAGCTGCAAAGATAGATAGAAAACAAAGTTTTGTGAGTTTCAGGTGGATAGATAAGAAAAATACAGTGCTGGCTTAATGATGTTTGTCATACTCAGATTTGTTGTTCTTTTAATTTGTGGTTTCTCGTGCTAATTCAGTACTTCTAATCTAATTCTGTATTTGTCATTTTGCAATCTTTTTTTTTTTTTTTTTTTTTTTTGTCTCAAAGACTCCTCCCTCCCCCATCCTGAGTCTCTGGGCATCCCTGAGGGCCAGGTGTTCCTTGGCTTGGTCAGGGCTGTGCCCATTACATTCTGTCTCTACGCTGAGAGAAGGGAAGGGAGCACGTTTGGTGGCTTAAGGGCAGAACCCTGAAGTGCCATAGGTTAGTTGTAATCTCATGCCATTGTCAAGAAATGTCTCAAAATGTTCCAGGATTTTTTTTTACCTCAAAACCTGGGGGTCGTGATGTCACCATTTCAAAGAATGAAGATGTGGACACAAAATGAGCAGCGTATTGCAGTGTAAGATCAGAAAGTAAGAACAGTAGGAAAGCTCTCTTTACAGAGAGGGGACATTCGAAAGTGAACGCCCGTAACTGTAGGCAGGGGCCTTTGTTTCTTGTATAAGGTTCTGCTTGCCCCCACCCCCACCCCCCACCCTGTTCCTTCTCAGGTTCTACCCTCATTGGCTTGACAGCTCTAGGTGCTGGGTTGTCAGTTCCTGATTGGGTCCTTTCCGTTGTATGAGGGGTGGTCTGTGGCCATACTGATCCCTTAGGGGTCGTACATTTTATGGTCTACTTATGTTTAGTCAGCTCTTTTGTCAAATTCCTGAGGGAAACTTCAGGGGGAATAGGTGGTATCTGTTACGTTCTTAAGAGAAACCTTATGCCACGTTCTTAAGAGGAACCTTATGCCCGAGGGGGTTTGCTGTGGTCAGACACTCCCAGAATTGTTCCAAAATACGTGTTTTTCTCCACCCAGGAAGCTCAGGTCCTAACCTTTCCCTCTCTGCCTATTTGATTCTATCTTTTCCTAACATATGAGTTGTTTCGGGAATGTAGTCTTTTGTGTAAGACCATATGCTCAGCCAAGACTCTTACTTTAAGGAGAAGGGATTTTGATAGATAACTAGCAGCCCCACCATATATGACCCATTAGAAAGGGATCATAGAGACCATCTCCTTATTGTCCTACCCTTCTCCCCTGCCACATGTCACACCCCATAAAGGGGGTGTATCTTAACACGGGCAGACAAGTGGGCATCCGGCCTTTCCTGGTTATGAAAGATTCACTAACCCTCAAGGAAACCTCCTTCATCTACCATATCTAATTACGAGAAAGTTATCTCTCATATTTGTGCTGAAATCTGTGTGTCTATAATTATTAATTAGAGTATATTTCCAGGTACTGAAGGATACAAAATTAACTTTCCCTTTTTCACATGCAAATCCTTTTCCTTTCCTTTTTTTTTTTTTTTTTTACTTGAGTATAGTATTGAGTACACAATATTACATTAGTTTTGGGTGTAAAACATAGTGATTCAACATTTCTATGTGTTCTGCTATGCTCACCACAAAGATAGCTACCATCTGTCACCATACAACACTATTACAGTGTCACTGACTAGATTCCCTATGCTGTGCTCTTTATTACTGTGACTTACACATTGGATAACAGGAAACCTGTATATGTCTTTCCCCACCCCTCATGTTGTTCACCCCCCTCCCTTCCCTCTGGCTGTCATCACTTTGTTCTCTGAATTTACAGGTCTGATCCTGCTTTCTGCTTGTCTTTTCATTTGTTTGTTTATTTGTTTTAGATTCCACATATGAGTGAAATCACATACACATGCAAATCATTTTCATAAGAAAAACGTAACACCGTGAAACTTGCTCTCTGACCAAGTTCTTGTTCTTTGAGTGTAGAGGTCCTTCAAATATTTTTCATGAGATGGTTCCAGAACTGTTACTGCCACGAGATTCAATTCCTTTCCGAATATAATTCATTCTTTCAGCTCCCCTTTTAAAATGTGAATGTGGTCTGGGAGTATGTACACAGATGGGCAGCTACCCCCTGCTGGATGCTTTTATTCTGTTTATGATGCCCAAGTGGGTTCCTTTTTTTTAATCAACCCTCCTCCTAGTAGATTCCTTCTAAGATCGTAGGAACATCTGAAGAGCTATAATCTTTTCTCACGGAAACTTCTGGTGAGCTAGCATCCCCACCACATACCTGTGTAATTGCAGTTAGCCCAAGTACAATATCTGATCTGTATCTTTGTTGAATTTCTTTTTACCAGATTTAGCCCATTGTTTCATGCTATCAGTATGTTTTCAAGTCAGGATTCTGAAACCAAGGACGTTAAACCTCAGATTCGTGGCAACACTAAATTTCACCGCCATGCTTTCTTGTTGATAAACAGGTTGAGTGAGAAAGAATTGATATGAGAGCCTTAAAAAATTGTATTAAAATAATAGTCCCCTCTTTGCTGACGAATGAATGTGTAAAAAGAGAAAGAAAATGTATTTACCTGCCATATGTCAAAGGTTTTGCGTACATTTTGTCATGTAGTCTCCACGGAAAGGAATCTAAAGCACCATCTAAATTATCGTTTATCGGGGCACCTGGGTGGCGCAGTCGGTTAAGCGTCCGACTTCAGCCAGGTCACGATCTCGCGGTCCGTGAGTTCGAGCCCCGCGTCAGGCTCTGGGCTGATGGCTCGGAGCCTGGAGCCTGTTTCCGATTCTGTGTCTCCCTCTCTCTCTGCCCCTCCCCCGTTCATGCTCTGTCTCTCTCTGTCCCAAAAATAAATAAAAAACGTTGAAAAAAAAATTTTTTTAATAAAAAATAAAAAAAATAAATTATCGTTTATCTTACAAATGAGGAAGATTGGGTTCAGAAAGTTCAAGTACAGTTCCCAGGATCATAAGGCTAGAAACTAGCAGAGGTGTCTTCTGATTTACCTTAGTTTGGTAATAGTTTCAAACAAGGGAATCGGCATCAGTTTGAGAATTTCATAAGGGCTCCTCAGGTATCTTAATATCTTAATATGCTGATGTGTCTTCATCCACAGACGTGGAAATAAGGAAAATAATGACTCTGACGGGCTGCTTTGTCAAAAATCATTCAACTACTATCCACAGAAAAGGAAAGAGATTATTGCACCAACCTGTCTCCATATTCTCACTTCACATTGCTGCCTTCTCTGGCATTTACTGTCAGTGGTCCATTCCCGCACCCACACGTCCACAAGTACACAGAAGACCTGAAAAATTCCAGCTGCCTGATGAGGGAGCGTGGAGCAAGCCTAGGGCAAAGAACAGGCTAACAGCACCACCCCCCACCCCAGACGGGATGTGTGTGATATTCCTCAGACACTCCTGGCTGCCCAAGAACAGGGGAAAGGAAAGAAAGCAGATGGCTGACAGATCACAGTCATTCAGGACACGGGCCTTCTTCAGTTTACGGATAACTTAGTAAACTCCAAGAAAAAGGCAAGCTTATCCATAGCCTCATCTCCAGAAACCTATAGACTCCATTTCCTGGAACCCTAATATCGCCCTCATCAAGATGGAAACGGGTTTCAGTGCTTGCCATGGTGATGTGGGAAACTAAAACAAATGAAAAATTAAGTTCCCTTACTGCCTACAGCCCTTTGACAAGTCCTTGAAACAGGCAGAGTAACCTCCCTCTAGGAGCTCAGCTGCCTCAATGATGACACTTTGTTAGGGGCAAAAGAGAATCTTGGCTTCACATTATCCTGACCCCTTCCCACCCCCCATCCCTGCCAGGATCCTGTCAGTCTACTTTAACATATAAAAATTCCTTTGCAAATTTTCTTTATCTCATCCCCCAAGATACATGCTGGCAATCATACACCAAGTTTATGGACCCTTGATATACATCTTAAGGGTCTCATGACTGAGGTTTTACTAAATGGTAATAAGTGGCATTTTCCTAACAGCACCTAACCTCTCAAGGTCCTGAAAACCTTGCTTCCAAAATTCCTTAGACTTACTCTATTCTTAACCTCCTTCTGATCAGTTACCCATCACAACCCCAGTGCAACTCTTCCTGCCCATGTGTCCTGTCCTTGTGCTTTAATAAAGTCACTTTTTTTGCAACAAAGACATCTTCAAGAATTCTTTCTTGGCCGTCAGCTCCGACCCCCGCCACCATCACCCCAAAACTTCATCATGCCAGCTAGACTCACAGACACCTACAAAACACTCCAGCTGACGACACATTCCTCTCAAGTAGACCTGAAACATTCTCCAGGAAAGACCACATATTAGGGCAATAAAACAATTCCCAGCGCAGTTCAAATGATAGAAATTATACAAGGCATATTCTCTGACCACCTTAGAATAAACTTAGTAATCAACAATGAAAGGAAATTCAGGAAAATATCAAGTATGTAGAAATTGAATGACAGATTCTTACATAACTAAAAGAGCAAAGAGAGACATCACAAGGTAAATTGGAAACTACTTTAAGATGCATGAAAATAGTAACACAACATACCAAAACTTACAGAATTTGGTGAAAGCCATGCTTAAAGAGAAATTTGTAGCTATAAATACCAATTTAAAGAAGAAAGCTCTCAAATCAATAACCTAACCTTCTACCCTAAGAAACAAGAATAAGAAGAGCAAGCTAAGTACAAAAAATAAAAATAAGCAGAGGGAAGTAAATAGTGAAGATTATAGTTGAAATTAATGAAATAGAGAATGGAAAAACAATAGAGAAAAAGCAACAAATCCAAAAGCCGAAACTCTGAGAAGATTAGCAAATTTGACAAAACTTGAGCTAGACTGGTAGAAAGATTGAGAGAAAAGGCTCAAATTACTAAAATCCAAAATGATACATGAAACATTACTATTGACCTTACAGAAATTAAAAGGATTACCAGGTAATCCTTTGCACAATTGTACACCAACAAATTAGATATAAACTACAGGAAAGGACAAATTCCTAAGGAGTCAGAAACTGCTAAAGCTGACTCAAGAAGAAATCTCCTAACAATCTATTTGAACTTGTAATGCCTCTGTCAAATAAAAGACATGGCAGGGGGAGGGAGCTATTACCCTAGAGGATTACTCAGGGTATGGGGCCTGTTGCCGTGGGGAGAATGCTCTGACCTGGAGATTTGCAAGTGTCTGTAAGATCAGGCAGAAAAGAGCTTTCCTTTTATAAGAAGTAAACAAGGCCAGAAACAACCAGTGTGGGAAAGTGTGATGTGCAGGACAGTCAGCCAACAGATAGGAAGTGTTTTACCCTGAGGTCGGCCTATTCCTGGATGGACCTTTAAGGAGGGTCTGTAAGCAGCTCAGGGTCAGAGTGGGTAAAGTTCAGGGACCTGGAGAAGGAGAGAAGCTCAATCAATGTTTGCTTAACAAGCATTTTGTTCAATTTGGTCATGGGGACAAAACATTTCTGCCAATCATTTAGGAGGCAAAAAATAGGGATCTGGAGGGTTTGTTTTTGACCTTGTCATAGAGGAACCAAGGTGGCATCCATGGGTCTTATCTAAATCATAGGTTTAAGGGTGGTTTCTTGCATTAAACCAGCTCCTGAACACCAAGGGATTCCTGAACACAAATCTTCATTGTTTTCCAGGATCACAGCTGTCAAATAAAGTCCAATATTGTCCTCACTCTATTTTTCTCAGCTTTAGCTTATCCACCCGCAAAACAGAAAGTGCACCTGATTGGTAGCTTACTAACTTCCTTTGGTGAGGAAACTCTTTTTTTTTTCTTTATGTTTATTTAGTTTTGAGAAACAGAGAGTGTGAGCAGGAGAGAGTCAGGGAGAGGGGGGACAGAGGATCGGAAGCAAGCTCTGTGCTGACAGCAGAGAGCCTGATGAGGGGCTCGAACTCAAGAACCACAGAAACCACACAGACCGTGACATCATGACCAGAGCCAAAGTTGGACACTTAACCAACTGAGCCATGGAAGAGCCCCAGAATACTCTTTTTAAAATAAAGTTCACCTGGAAATCCTATATGCAAAACAGATTAAATTGGAAATTCTCTGCTCTGATGGAAGAGGGAGGGGAGGGCCTCTCCAGCTGGCACACCATATAATGTGTTCCTGCACCCTGGGTCCCTATAAGGAGCCTAGAACTTGGTCAGTTAGCTTGACTTAACTTGAAACAGGCTTCCTCCTGACTCTAAGGCTTGACCTCCCTTTTCTTAGAGCATTTACTTAAGAAAACATAATTGTGTATTTTTGCTCTGCCTTTTTAAAGTATAGAGAGATCGGACCTGTCCCGACCCACCTGGGTGGCTCAGTTGGTTAAACGTGCAACCCTTGGTTTTGGCTCAGGTCATCATCTCAGGGTTCATGGGATCGAGCCCCGCTTCAGGCTCTGCACTGACAGTGTGGAGCCTGCTTGGGATTCTCTCTCTCCCTCTCTTTCCATCCCGCTCCCACTTCTGCGCGCTCTCTCTCTCTCTCTCTCTGTCTCAAAAGAAAGAAATAAACATTAAAAAAAATAAAAAGTAAAGTGTAGACAGGTCTTCTCCCAGCTTTCTTACCCAGCTTTGCAACCCAGGGATGTGTTTCTCAAGGAGCTGGAGTCATCCCTTTGAAATGTAATTATTGAAGGAGACATTACCCCTGTCTCCCAGGGTCTGGTAAGGTAGGAATCTAACTTCAATAAATGCCAATTAGGAAACACAGATAGTGTAATCATTGACTCACTCCACCCCACTGTCCTCCAGTACATTTCCACTAGCTCACCCAGCACCAAGAAGCCCTCCCACCTTTTCTTTTAAACCAGTTGAGCTCACAGTCTCTTGAATAAAGTCTGCCTTGCCTGTGTAACTGTCCAGTGCAATTTTTCTTTGACACAACTCCTGGATTAAATTATTGGCATGTTTCTTTTTGCCGTTCTAACGTTCTGCAAACATGAGAAATCAGTAATAGGTCTGCGTTCTGGATTCAGAAAAACCTGGAAATAAAGATGGTAAATTAGTTTTGCTTATTAAAAAAAAGAAAGAAAATGGTAACCAGTGAAGAGATCTTAAAGTGACCAGAGAATCACAGTGATATTCTCCTCCTCTCTTTCACTTCTGAAATTGCTAGAGGCCTCTAAATCCATGCTAGTCTTTCCTTGCCATCTCTGCGGATAAATCTCATGGTTCCATTTATGTCTTGCTACCCTGCGTTGAAACAGGGAGACCCAGATGCTTACTATAGTGCTCTGTCTCCGCATTCAGGACAAAGGTTAGAAAACTCTTCTTGAAAGTTACTTTAAAAACAGGAACATTTGCTAAGCAGATTCTGTGTCAGACACATCCCTCTTTTAACAGCCATATTTGGGGCTGCAAGTCCGGTCCTCTGACACTGAAAATTAATGCCTATATAAATAAAACAAAGCAAAGCAAATCAAACTGTAGCTGCAGCAGAAGGCCCACTCAATTCCCAGGAGGAAAAAAAAAAATTGTCTTTTCAAGTCTATTTAAAACAATGCTATTTCTTTATTATTCATTCCTTTCTGCCCTTTGCCTCTCAACTCCCCTTCACCACCTTTAAGATTTGCATATAAATGGCACTCTTTTTATTTCTTCAGAGTTCATCAGCCCCTGGTTGCTTATTCCCCACCTGAAGTCTAATCCTTGCTTTGCAACTTCACAATTGGTTGCTGTGGAAATGATTATGTTGTCACAAACAGAGGATTAGAACTTCAGGGTAGAGAATAAGCAGCGGGAGCAGGTGAACTCTTAATAAATAAAGATTCTGGTATCATGTAAATGCACCTAAATAACAAAAAGAACTGTCACAGGTGGGAAGGGGAGGAAAAACGGGGAAAAAATCAAAATACGATTGCTAAGCATTTCCAAACTAGAAAATTGTTAGCATTTACTAGCAAGAAATCATTTTGCCATGAAATCACAAGTCTGGGGTTAAAATAAAAAACTCCGTACATCAGTAGGGAGAGATTGAGTTGCTTTGGATTCAGGGGACTCTAAATGTAAGTGAAAGATGGAGAGAAAAAATAAAGAAATGGAGACTAATCATAAAAATGATAGCAGTTCCAATCCCGATCCCCCAAATAATTTGCACACACACAAAATGTCAGCATTAGCATCAAAATTGTCACTGTCATTTAACAGTATTATATGGAAAAGTCATTGCCAAGGTCAGGCAACATCTGATCATAAAATAATTGCACTGCATTTATATAGGCTTAGAGCTGCATCCTCCACGAGTGAAAGTAGAGAAGGCAAGTGTTTCTTCACTCTGCTAACCAGGCCAACCAACCAGAGAAGCTCGAGAGGAAACCATTTGGGGAGCTTGATTGGCCGGTGAATGGGATAAGGTCAACCAAACAAGTGGGTTTCCGAATTGTAAACCTGCAGGTGCCCTCAATCTCTGTTGGAGGTCACAGAGAAGTTCTTGAAGAGATTGAGGGCAGCATATAGCATGTGGAGCCGCTTTGCTTTTCTCTAGCACTTTCCTTAAGAGCGGTGCCTTCTCTTATTTTTCACTAAGTTTGTAAAGAGGATACATACCCACATTGTATAATTGCCTTTGTACCTTTATGCAGGAGTCCCTCCAAGGGACCAGCGCTGTTTGCACTTGGTTCACAGTGGATAGGAGCACATTTCCCCAGAACCACATCTGTTTGCCTGGAATATTCATCACTTGCCATTAAGCCAGGGTAAAAGAGTTCTTGTTTTCTCCTATTTGAGCAGGACTACGACACTGCCATCCATTCAAAGACAAATTTTCAATACTTACTGGACTGTTCAAAAGCATCAGTGAAGCCATATCTGAAGCCATAAAATGACATTTGAAGCCATCTGAAGATATTGGCAATCACAGATCCAAGGAATAGAAAATTACAGTAATTATTGGCCCTTGTGCTTGAAAACATCAATTCTCTTTTTCTTGCCTGAAATTGTATGATCTCTCTACATGTGAGACTTGTAGGATGCATTAAAGAAAGGAGCCCTTTGTTAGTAATCAGATAATATTCCTCTTAAAAGTGGGGAGAGGGGGACAAACAAAGACTGAGGAAATCAGCCCTTTCTTATAGCAGCCTTAAAAGAAAATGCTTTCACCATATGCTGTGTCAGCCTGAGCCTCAGGGAGAAGAAACTGTCTGTCACGTGGCTACAGGCTGGGACAAGGGAAGGGATGGCAGAAGACAGAAGCACCCCTCCCCCTTTCTGTCAATCCACAACCTTGGAGTTGTAACCCACTTCAGCTGATGGCTTGCCTTCATAGAGGTGTCCTGACTTCCAACAGATACGAGTATGTTATTGTCCCCCCCAATCCAGATGACCTGTCCTGAGAACTCTGAGTATGGTCACACTCTGAACAGTGACAAATGTAGACGGGAAACAGGCTCAGCTTTCCCATTTCTTGAGGAAATTAAAGACATTTTAAACAACACAAGGAGAAGACAAGGACCTTGGCAGTGAGCTAAAGGCAAAGAGGGGAAGAAGGAGCCTGGTTTGATGTCTATCACAGTGGCGTCCTTCTAAGGAAAGGGAAAGGTCCTTCCTGAGGTTGCATGAAATCAGAAAAAAAACACAACAACTGTGTCACCCGACAGAGAACAGGAAGAGCTACTCGGGGCAGCTTCGATGACAGAAAACTGACAGTTTCTATCCATGTGAAAACGCAAGTTAAACTCATTTACAAGGGTCAGTCCACTCCTTTTCAAACCAATTCGGGAACTGGAGCAGGCAGTGGAGTCACCACACAGGCTTATTAGCATTTTTAGCAGGAATGTCACTCAAATGTGGAGCTGGGCTTTTCGTCTTTAGGCTTTTCCTCTTTGTATCCTCTCTGCCACACACGACCTGGAGGCAGAGGTCCGTTTCAATAAGAAACTTCAGAAGAGTCTGGTTATAGCGTAGCTCCAAAATTAGGTTCTTCTTTAAGACATTTAGGATACGAAACCCTTCACTGGGGACGTCAAACCATCAGCAAGGGGGATCCATGCCCTTCATTCACTCAGCAGATATTTACAGAGTCCTCACCCGGCAGGGGAACAGAGAGGAGGAAAATGGAGCCACCCTGTGTGGGTCTTCATCTGAGTACAGGAGGCTGACAGGAACACGTAGATGCGCGGGTAGTTAGTAGATGAGCGTTTATTCAAGTCATGTGAAAATTCCATGTACTAACTCAGGGCCAGCGATTGGCATCATTCAGATCACAGGTGCTCTCGAAGGCGAGGGTTCACCCAACTAGAACAGATCAGGAACCCACTCTCCTGGTTGCCAAAATTTGAGCAGCACGGTGTGTAGAGAAGAGCCCAGCCCTTGGAGCCAGATTCCGGGATCCATATCCTCATTCTGTTACTCAGTAGCTGTGTGATGTTGGAAGAGATATTTAGGCTGTTTGCGCCTCTGTTTCCTCATCTGTAAAATGAGCATAAGAGCAGCTCTAACTCTCTCCCCAAAGGACTGAAAGGCTTATTATAAGAACTTTGTCCAATGCGTTATAGATCCCACAAGTATTAATTATTGTGATGAGACCTTCGAAGTTCATGATTCTTTCATGATTTTCTTTCTTTTCTTTTCTTTCTGATTCTTCCCATGGAACGTGAAAAACCAGTCTCCTAAAAGATCAAAATGAAACATTCTTTATGCCTCCTGCCATCTCACTCGCTCACCCCGTGTGTCCAGAATGACCCCCCTTCTTCGGATCACTGCTTGCATCAGGAACTCTGTGCTTCCCTTTTTCTCAACCACGTGCTGTTTTGTATAACACTCGGGTGCCTTTCTGAGGGAGTGAAGAAAACAAAAAGGCCCAGTAGGTTAATTTGACTTTGAAAGTCCATTTAAGCTATGAGATACAGCAAAGAATGTTCAGATAATTAATGCTCACTGCTTTCAACTGCACTCACATAAAGTCCTATGCACTCTAGAGCATGGAAATGTTTGCAGATTACCATGTTCTGCTGAAGTTCTCTCCAAATTAATTATAATCCAAGGATAGTTGTGATTATGTTCAGCAGGAATGGAAAGCAAGAGGAAACATTGTAGGGGAAAATAAAGTATATCTCAAACAGTTTTGTATTTCTATGGTATTCTATTCTGTTTAACTCTGTCAGTGAGAGGTAGCTGGGCCCTCCCAGAGCTCGTCACCTGTATGATAAGGAATTTGTCCCTCAGATGCAACAAGATGATGCCCCCTTAGTTTTAGAGGAGATGAATATTTCTGCTGGTAAAGGACTCCTCCTCCTGCCTCTACAAATAAGCAGTGAGGAGTTTGGTGACGTTCTCTGGAGGGCCCAAGGGAACCAACTCCTTTGCTGAGACTTCCACCCACCTGCACCACCCACACCTTGCAGCACATTAATCTGCTAATATGAAGACGTACTTTTAGCAGTCTGTTTCCCTCTTCAAGCCAAAAAAGAAATATTTTCATTCAGCACTCCCTTTATTCTTCTTATGCAAAGAATTGAAGCTATTTCATCTGCCTCCCCATCATCTCTATGGTGTGATGGTATGCAACAATATTGTGCTGCAGGATGGTGTTGAGGGTGTGTGTGTGTGTGTGTGTGTGTGTGTGTAATCTCTTTGCACATTCATACACAGCTAAGATTGCACATATAATTATCTCTTTACAAAGAGCTTAAGAAATAAGGGTAAGAGATATCCAGAAAAAAAAAATGTTCCATTTGGGAGAAAAAAAATATTACAATAAACAACACTTTCTATTTCTCTTTTTTTGTTTTTCGTAATTGAAGTCATTAACATGTAAACCAGATCTTTCTCTCTTTCACAGTTACTCTGCTCTGGCTGTAGTTCCCTTGTGGACTGTTGTCTCTCTGTTGCCTCACGTCCCTGACCAGAATCTGTGTGGATGGCCTTTTTTTTTTTTTTTTTCCATTGGCCTCTTCAGTACAGTGAACCCAGAGTTCCAGCCACTTAGGACTCTGCACTCTAGGGTCATACATGCCAGGTAGGAACGAGTGCAGTGAGTAGATTTGCTCATCCATAGTTACCCCAGAACCCTGCAAATGTCAGAGCAAACCCAGGCTTGGAATAAGATTTCTTGGCTACTCACTCCACAGTGACAGGGCAGTCACCAGCCCATTCCTGAAACACAAGAGTTAGCTTCTGTGACATGAGTCACTGACCAACCTTGGGGCACCATTCACATAGACTAAAAGGGGTACACCGCAGTCTATGGGAGTCCTGCCAGCCCAGTGTCCCCTTTTCCACAAATGGGGTCACATATATCCCACATCCCTTTCCTCTCTTTCCTTGACTTATGACACCATCTGTTCTTGAGGAAGGATCTGATATTAGAATTTTACTACCGTGAAAATATAAGCTGATGCCAAATTACTCAGAGGCATTTCTAAAACCCTGTGATTGTAGACTAAAAGATGTCATTCTGTCAATAAACATTACTGCATTTCTTCCAAGCGTCAGTCACCATGCTCCATTCTGGAATTAGGAAAACTACATTCAGAGAGTGTTTTACGAATTTACAAAAACCTTTTCATACCTAGAGAATACCAAGAATCACAAGCTAATAGATGTGATGCCCTTGCTTTGTTGCTTTTGTAATTTGAGTAGAGTGGTCATTGTTTTATATTTCATAAAGAAGTTTAAAATTACAAGATTGCTTCAATCAGATTTCCAATGCAAATAGACTTGAAATGGACAAAAATAAATACTCTAACTTAACAGAAATTCTGTGAACTAGAAACAACCATCAGATCAACTGTTCTCCAACGAGTGAAGTGAGGAAGGAAAAAGATTGGTGTTTTCCATCAGTACAAAAAAGCTGAAATTTATGTGAAAGATTTTCTTTTTGCAAATGGCAATCCTATATTCGATGTTCTCATATTGAAAGTATGTTTTCAAAAAAACATTTTTTTTTTTTTGCTATTTTCCAAGCACTGAGATCAGCATCATGAATGTCAACTTAAAAATGTCATCCTGGATTGTGAGAAATTTAGTATATGTTGTTATTCGATTTTGCGATAACATATAACATAGAATTGAAACGTTTATAGAATATGTGGAACTAACTCCCCAAATATCACCAGACAGCCTTAATTGAGGAGTGAGGAAAACACCATCAGTCCTCTTAGGACTGTCTCAGAAGAGAGGATTCAGAAGTGGGATAGTTACTGAACCTTGGGTTCCGGTCTCGGGTCATTTTAAGGCAGATCTTTCAACACAGGAAATTAATTGGGAGTGGCCACAATTTCTGATATAATTTAGTATTGGTGGACACAAGACCAAGGAAACCATTTGCCCCAGTGAATAGCATTGTCTCCAAAAAATTGATCTGTAAGCATTTCCTGAAGCAAACACTGAAAATATTTACTGGTTCATGGTCTCCTCTGTCCCAGGAAAATATTCCTGAAGCAAACCACAAAATTATATTTATCTAGATGTTCTACAGTCTCATCTACATTACATTAACACAGGTGATCTCAGTTCACAGGTATCTTTTGGTTTGCAAAGATACAACTGTTAAAGTAATAGACATTCTTTTTTGTAACATATTTATCCGTACCCTCAGAATTAGTAGGTTCTGTTACATGAAAGTCATTGTCTGTAACATAGGGAAAGCCAAGATGAATTATAAGTCCTAACACTGAGAAGGTTAGGCAATAAGAAGTATAAGATTAGATAAAATGCAGATAAAAATCTGCTGCCATTAAAAAAAAAAAAGAGAGAGATAAATTCCTGAGGAGAAAGTTCTGAAGAGCAAAATATTTTATCATCTGGGAGATTTGGAGATAGTTTTGCAGGAGAGGTGATAACCTTTGAAGGAAGTGAGATGGGAGCACGCAGAGATGAAGAGAGAGACACCCCAAGGGGAAGGATGAGCCTGAGCATGGAAAAATAGCACTTGTGAGAAATGAACAAAATTTGCAAAAATGGGTGGAAAATAAAATCTTTGACAAACGTGGAAATTATATCCTGGAAGAATGTGAAAGCGAGGCTAAATTATTTTTTAGGCTTTTATTTGATAGCAAATTAGAAACGAGTTGATGGTTGGATGATAAAGACATAACTTCATATGGGCCTGTGTTCCAAGCGGATTCATCTGGAAGCTGTATGAAATATGAAACTGCTTTCTGTTTCTAGAAAATTGCATAGTAGATTATCTGCAAACTTTTCTTTTGCAAAATATCTAAACATGTTGAATGAAATATAACAAGTTTTCTCTCAAATATCCAGCTTGCAAGAAAGTAAGGGAAATCTACAGGGTCTAAAAATAGATAAAATTGAATCAGCATCCATTTACCCCTCAAGGGTGTTCAGAGGCCAGGATGAGGCCTTGCAACCCTTGCAGGCTGGTGACTTACACACTTGTATGGAAAGCCTGAAGAGCTAAAGTCTAATCTTTCAGTGAAGAAGCAGACTAACCAAGAAAATCTATCTACCAATAGAAGGAGACAATAAGAAACAGAACCAAGAATCCTAAACCTTATGTATATGATTGCACACCATGAGATCTTCACTGATATTTGTAAACTCAATTGTTATGTGATATGTAGACAGCTGATCATTCAATTATTATTCCTACCTGCTCAGATGCCTGAGTGCTGTAATTACAGAAAATTCTAAACATTAAAAATAGACAGACTAGATGAATAAACCCCCATAAGGCCATTACCAAGTTTCAGCAATAATCAATGCATAGTAAACCTTGGTTCTCCTGAAGTTCCACTCATTCTCTTCCATCCTAGATTATTCTGAGGCAAATCTCACTCTTTGCTTTTATTCCAGGAATGCTTCGGTGTGTATATCTAGAAGGTTAAGACTTTTGAACTGTCAACATTACTATTATAAAACATAAAAAAGGGGGCCTGGGTGGCTCGGTCGGTTAAGCGTCCGACTTCCGCTCAGGTCATGACCTCACAGTCCGTGAGTTCGAGCCCCGCGTCGGGCTCTGTGCTGACAGCTCGTAGCCTGGAGCCTGTTTCAGATTCTGTGTCTCCCTCTCTCTGACCCTCCCCCGTTCATGCTCTGTCTCTCTCTGTCTCAAAAATAAATAAACGTTAAAAAAAATTTTTAAAAACACAAAAAAAATAACAATTATTTCTTAGTATTATCAAATCAGGGGTCAAAACTCCCCAAATGTCCCATAATTTTGTTTGGTTTTGTGTTTGCTTGGAGTTTGTTTGATCATGCCAGAATGCATTTGATTGATAGGGCTCTCGAGTTTTTAATCTGTGGTTTCTGCTCTTTTTTTTCTGGAAATTTGTTTGTTGAAGAAAGTGGGATATTTGTCCTTCAGAGTTTCTAACATTCTAGATTTTACTGATTGCATTTGACTGATGTTGTTTAAGGTTAGCTTGTTTGTTTCAGAAAGAACATTCCACAGGTGGTGGTATATATTTTCTATTGAACCACATCAAGATGTGCATAGTGTCTGACTGTCATTCGTTAAGATCAATCAATTGATTTAGGAGTTGTCAGCTTGCTTTATGCATTATAAAAATCTCCATTGGATTTTTAGCTTGTTGATCATTTCTAGATTCCACTTTTCTAGTAATATTCCAAGAGCTGGCCTTTCCATTAAAAAAAAAAAAACAACTTTTCCATCAATGGCTTTACACTACTCTGACACACAGTACATACGGTAAGATCAAATTATTTCTTGAGCACTTCCCTTTATTTACCAGTTTTCAAAATAGTAAGTTGGTGTTCTAGGATCCTCCGTAGGTCGCCAAAGAGGTTATTTTGACATGTCATCTATCCTATTTGAGTGTGTGATAGTAACATTGTTGATGTTTTAATTCACTGACAGTGGAATCATTTTGATTTTGTCTTTGATAACTTTCTTACTTCTTGGCACAACAAGATGTTCTAGGCTCATCTGACCCTTTTCCTTCATGATGTCTAAAATCTGTAACTTTCCCAGAGAATATAGAGACTACCGTCTAAGTAATAGGGATGCTCACTGCTTCTGGACTTGTCACTGTTCCTTTTTGCTTTTCTCCTATTTCACCCATCCCCCATCCATCTCCCCTCTGGCAGTCATCAGTTTGTTCTCTCTAGTTAAGAGTCTGTTTCCTGGTTTCTGTCTCTTTTTTCTTTTGCTCTTTTGTTTCTTAAATTCCACACACGAGTGAAATCATATGATATTTGTCTTTCTCTGACTTATTTCACTTAGCATTATACTCTTTAGCTCCATCCATGTTGTGGCAAATGGCAAGATTTCATTCTTTTTTAAAAATGGCTGGATAATGTTCCATTATATATATATAAAATCATTTTATATATATATATAAAAAATCTTCTTTATCTGTTCATCCATCAGTGGACACTTGGGCTGCTTCTAAAATTTTGGTTATTGCAAATATGCTGCTATAAACATAGAGGTGCATGTATCCCTTTGAATTAGTGTCTTTGTATATTTTTTTTTTTTGGTACATACCCAGTAGTGCAATTGCTGGATAGTAGGGTGGTTCTATTTTTAACTTTTTGAGGAATCTTCATACTATTTTCCACAGTGGCTGTACCAATTTACATTCCCACCAATAGTGCACCAGGGTTCCTTTTTCTCCACAAATTCATCAGCATTTGTTTCTTGTGTTGTTGACTTTAGCCATTCTGACAGGTGTGAGATGACATCTCATTATAGGCTTGACTAGCATTTCCCTGATAATCAGTGATGTTGAGCATCTTTTCATGTATCTGTTGGCCATGTGGATGTCTTCTTTGGAGAAATAGTCTGTTCATGGATTTGTCACTGTTTCTGGGCCTTTTCAGTGGGCCAAGTTAGAAAACAAATATTTTTAAAAGAGAAAATCTATCATGAGTTCATACTGATAGTTTCAATTCAAATTTAGAATTCAGAGTTTTTACTTAGCTTCTTTGATTGTGTGTGTGTGTGTGTGTGTGTGTGTGTGTGTGTGTGTGTGTTGCATTTTCTGTAATGCTAAAACTCTTGGTTACTTATATATGTTTGAAATTTCACAAAACACAATCACATGCAAATACACAGAAAAGAAAATAAAGGAGGAAGAGTACGGACAAAAAAAAATCATTGAGAATACTGTTTCCTAAATATTTCTGTTTTTTATCCCAGGCCCTAGTTTGGGAAGGAGAATATTTTCCTATTTCTTTTTTGTTTTAGCTGTATTTGTTTATTTTGAGAGAGAGAGAGACAGAGAGAGCAGGGAAGGAGCAGAGAGAGAGAATCCTAAGCAGGCTCCGCGCATCAGCTCAGAGCCCAATGTGGGGCTTGAACCCATGAATTGTGAGATGGTGCCCTGAGCCCAAACCAAGAGTTGTATGCTTAACTGACTGAGCCACCCAGGTGCCCCCCTATTTTTCTTTTTTTAATTTTTTAAAATGTTTTATTATCTAGTTTTGAGAGAGAGGGGCAGAGCATGAGCAGGGGAGGGACAGAGAGAGAGGGAGACACAGAATCTGAAGCAGGCTCCAGGCTGTGAACTGTCAGTCCCCCTATTTTTCTTTTATTAGAATTTTTAAAATAATTTGTTTGTTTTGACCAAAGAGCAAGCAAAAGATATGGCTTAAGAAAAAAATACTTCATTCGAAATAAAACCTAATACAAACTTTAATCACGTATACTAATCTGAGTGATGAATTTCCTTATAGGGGGCAAGTTTTTCTGTCTTAGTTGCTGAAGGACATTTGTCTCCAGACATTTTCTTCATGCATACTTTCAGTAGAAAGTGTAAAGTCTATTTTTATTAAATTTATTTAATATATACTGTACCATTTTTCAAATATAAAAATTAAGAAAGTTGAACAGTATTTTAAATATGTATTTACAACATTTTTGATGGCATAATGAACCCTTTTGCTTTCACTACGACACACACACACACACACACATTTATATAATTAAACATGTTGTTTAGGCTTGGTTGTTTTGTATCTTACTAATCATGACTGCTACGTGTTATCTTTAGCTAATACCTCAAAGCACAATAAACACTTAGGCAGGCTTCATCCCCAACTGAAGTGGAACTATAGCCAAATATCAAATAATCTCTTTGTTAAGTTAGAAAGTTTGAGGCCTCTTTCTTGTCTGTTTAGATTATCATTATGTTACATTGCAGTGTGAGTGACAAAGAGCTTATACAAAGAATAGGAGAAGCATTGGTTCTACCATTGTTTCTTGGTTTGTTTGTACTTAATTACTCACTTGTGGTTGTAATTCTCCTGGCATTTTTAAGCATTTTCTTTTGTGAGGGCTTCTTTTGCTAAAGCTAGATAAAATAATCTGTAAATCTATTATCAGCATATACCTAACTGAGACACAAGGCATTGGTCGTCCAAAAGGAGTGAGGGCACCGACTGCACCCCTATAGAGGAACTCCCTCCATTTGTCCAAGCCAGGTAGCAGGTGAGCTCCCCCATATAGGAAAGGAGAGGGCCAATGTAGTGACATACATTATGTACTAGTAATGCCTGTCTTCTTTTTCTGTTTTGGTTTTGAAAACAGAGTAAGAGTAAATAGAAAATAGAAGATCTGGGGCACTTGGGTGATCCAGTCGGTTAAGTGTCTGACTTTGGCTCAGGTCATGACCTCAGGGTCGGTGAGTTCGACCCTGTGCCCGGCTCTATGCTGACAGCTCGGAGCCTGGAGCCTGCTTTGGACTCTGTGTCTCCCTCTCTCTCTACCTCTCCCCCGTTCATGCAGTCTCTCTCTCTCTCTCTCTCTCTCTCTCAGAAATAAATAATAAAAGCATTTAAAAAAATAAAGTCTTAAAAAAAGAAAATAGAAGATCTAAAATTTTCCTCATCCATGTGTGCATCATATTTTGTGTCCCCTTTGGGTGTATGAATTCCTAGACACAGAAGAAGGAGAACACCACATGATGCACGTTCACGTCCACATCTCGTAAAGCATCTTGTCCGCACACTGCGAACATCTCCTTTGCCAGCCAATATCTTGACAGGACTTCCTACAGGACGTGCTCTGTCCCCCACCCCACATTTCTGCCAAAATTCACACTTGCAAATCACTAAATGGGAGGGTGTTTGCAGAACTCCAGGTGAGAAAAAACTAACTAGAAGCTTTAAACAGGAGGAGAGTAAAAAAAAAAGTATCTGGCAGCATATCTGACATAACTTGGCAACTTATTCAGTGTGTGGGATCAAAGAGAAAAAAGTTTTTGAAGTATTGAAGTTTTGTGCCCAAAGGCATAGAGGGTTAACGTGGGTGGAGGCAGCAATGGTGGTGGCCTAGATAGAAATAAAAGACTCATAGTAGGAGTGATTTAAGGGGAGCGGGGGGAGTGTCAGTCCACTATTGAACACCAAGCCTTATATCCGGGGATTCTTTGAGTGTTTCCTTGGAGAAGTAAAACTGGAGTTTAGTGGATGGTCAAGTCTGGAAATCAATATTTCAGAGTTCATAGATTTGCAATAACTGACACCTATGGTAACATAAATAATGTTGAAAATGAAGAAAGGAATGAAAACAAAGGAAAAAGCTATTGCTAGGGAATTATGTTTTATAGGTTGGAAGAAGGGTGGAGATCAACAGTGACAAAGGGGAATCTGGAAAACAATGTCCTCAAGGCAAAAATAAAAGGACTTTCCACAAGAGGGTGCCCAATAATGTCCAATGTAGGAGGGAAATTTTTAAAAAGTGAGAACGAATTATCCATTATAATTGGTACCTTCAATATTATTGCTTTATTTATTTTTCTTTGAAAGAGAAAGAAAATTCCAGATAACAGTGTAATTTTCAAGCTAATAAGTGGGGAGGCAGAAAGCACATACAGATTTTTCTTTAAAGCAATTTGGCAGTGATAAGAAGACATGAAACATAGATAGGTTTGATTTTCAGTTCATGTTGGATGGAAACAAGATAAGATATCAAGTTTTTGGACTTAACAAAGACCCAATGGGATATACAAATTAAATATAAAAAATGTATAAATCATTCATTGTTAGTGGAAATGCAAAATGGCACAGCCACTTTGAAAAACAGTCTGGTGGCATCTAACAAAGCTAAACGTATTCTTACCATACGATCCAGATATTATGCTCCTTGGTATTTACCCAAAGGAGTTGATACTTATGTCCACACAGAAACCTGAACACAGACATTTATAGCAGCTTTATTCATAACTGCCAATACTTGGAAACAACCAAGATGTCCTCAGTTGGTAAATGGAAAGACTGTGGTACATCCAGGCAATGGAATATTATTTAGCGCTAAAAAGGAATGAGCTCCCCAGCCATGAAAGACACTTCAATGCATATCGCTAAGTGAAAGAAGCCAATTTGAAAAGGCTACCCTCTGTATGATCCCAATTCTATGCCATTCTGAAAAGGGTAAAACTATGGAAATAATAAAAAGATCAGTGGTTGCCAGGAGTTAAGAGGAAGGGAGGGGATGAATACATGAAGCACAGAAGGATTTTAGGGCAGTGAAACTACTCTGTATGATACTATCATGATGGATATGTGTCATTATACATTTGTCCAACCCATAGGACATAAAACACCGAGAATGAACACTAATGTAAACTGTAGACACTGGGTGATAATGATGCATCAATGCAGGTTCATCAAACGTAAGAGATGTACTTCTCAGGTGGTCAGTGGAGATAATGGATATATGGGAAATTCTATACCTTCTGCTCAATTTTGCTATAACCCTGAAACCACTCTAAAGATTCAAATGTATTTTTTACAAAATAAAAAGGATTGTTGGTTAGAGCACTGACATAATATATTATTTCTCAAATTCGTGTTCACATAAGCCTCCTAAAACGGAAAAGTGTGCTGCTAATCCTGGGGTTTTAATATACTGTAAGTGCTTTACAGTCATGACAGCTATATAGTGACCTTAAACTCTATCTGCAAATCGTAGAAATAGTGCACAAGCTGAGAAGAGGACCGCTTTGCTTTCCAGGGGAGGCAACCAGGTCTTGAGTTCCTCATCACCTGACTCCTCCTCTTTTTGTCTGATAATCAGTGGCTTGAATCAAGAGTAGCCAACATTTAGAGGGCTTGAGACCGAGGTTAGGAAAGGGATTTGCCTCGATGCTGGACTGATGGACCAGGAGGAACACCTTAGTTCACCATTGGCTCACTGTTGGTCATTTGGGGTTCAGAGCATTTGCAACTGAACAGTGGTGATAAGCTTCATGTCCTGGACTAGATCCTTGAACAGGATTGTTATTCCTCACAAAATCCACACTTGACTATCTGCCAGTGCTTTATGTACCCTGCAGATTATGCGTAGAAATCCTACTGTAAGACTTCTAAACTAATTAAGCAATATAGAGGTCACAGGTGTTTGTTTAACACAATTTACTCTATTTTCTTGTTTTCACTTTCCAGTGCTTAAGATCCAAGCACTGTGTCAGCTCAGGAAAAGCATATTTCTTTTATCTTACATGCAAGTCCAAAAAAAGAAAGACCCCCAACGACAGAGGCTTGGAGATTTGAACAGAAAAATAGACATTAATTAGATCATTGGCATTTTGGACCCAAGCTAAGAAACAAACGTTAATCATAGAAGTTATCCCTGTTCAGGAGCGCCTGGCTGGCTTAGTGAGAAGAGCGTGCAACTCTTGATCTCGTGGTCCTGAGTTCGAGCCCCACATGGGTTGCAGAGATTACTTAAATAAATAAAACTGAAAGAAAAAAGAAGTTATCCCTGTTCAGAAAATACTAATGCAAGTGCTGGAATACATGATGCAGGCAATTAAGAATAGAACCTGGTAGTTTATGAGAAACAGAGAAGCAAACAAATGTAGGTGTTTAGAAATTGGAATATGTAACAGGCTGGTGATAAGACAATTTAATTAGGAATAAATTAAATCTAGGAGTAATAAACCCACACACATGCACATTTTAAAGCAAGTGATAATTTTGTGTGCTGTGAACCTGCCTCTTAGACAACCAGAACTATAGTAATTCTAATTATTTTCCCAAAGCCACACATTTAGGCAACCTGTGTCTGCAACTAGCCTTACCCCCTGTATAAGCATTAAACCTTAGAAGGATAAAAATCCTAAAGTGAAGCCACATGGATTTAAACAAAAAGAGACTTTAGTAGAGCTCTCGGCATGATATGCCAGGAGGTAAAGTGCTCTCAGGGACTCACAGGACATTCTCTGCTCTCCCTCTCTCTCCTGCTCTCTTGTCTCAATCACTTGCTTTCTCTCGGCTCTTGACTCTGTTCCTCTCCGTAGAATGAGTTCGTTCAGTTCCCATGTTAAGAAGTTCCTGCTCTTCTCCTTGTTGGAGGCAAAGAGAGAGACCCAGATAGCCCACTCTGTGTAACCAGTCCAATCACGGAGAACACAGACTGATCACCCTGGCTTGAGACTTGTGACCTTCCATGAACCGATCAATGAGATTAGGTGGATAGTATCTATATTGACCAGAGCGAAAATAGATGCCCACTAAATATATAATGATTTTTTCTAATACTTTAAGCTCCTATTAGTAATTTAGAATTAGGATTTCATCATAGCTGGATAATGGCATTTTTTATTGTTTCTTGGTGGCCTGCTAAGATTGAGTACTCCTGATGTATTTTAAGGAATTATTTGCTGTAAGGGTAGTAAACTTGCTTTCTCAGCCTCCCTGGTAGCTAAGGTACAGTAAGGAAGCCAATCATCTCAGTTTGCCGTGAACTAAGGAGCTTCCCAGAATGCAAAGCTTTCAGTCCTAGAATTAGTACAGTCCTGAGCAAACTGGGGCAGTTGGTCACCCTAGGAGCAGAGTGACTGGTTTCTATTATTCAAACATCCATATAGGACACTGATTCAGAGGGGGTCTGATTTGCAGAAGTAAGTGAGGCACTGTCTTAATCTATTCAGGCTGCTCTCACAGAATGCCATCAACTAGGTGGCGTGTAAACAAAAGAAATTTATTTCTCACAGTTCTGGAAGTCCAAGGCCAGGGTGCCAACAATGAGTGCCCTGTGAGAGCCCACTCTCTGGTTCATAGATGCAGTCTATCTTCTCACTGTATCCTCATGTGGCTTAAAAGGTGAGGGACCTCTCTGGAGTCTGTTTATAGGACACCAATTTCATCCATGGGGGCTCCACTGTCTTGATCTAGCCACCTCCCAAAAGCCCCACCTCCTAATACCACCACCTTAGGGATTTGGTTTTCAGCATATGAATTTGAGGGTAACATGAACATTCAGTGCATTGCAAACCCAGAAATCCATTCTGGTGCAGATGATGTTGAAGGTACTCAGCATCCCAACACTGATGAGGCCCGCAGGGGTCCGATCCATGTCACGGGCATGAGAGGTGCTGTTTATGTCCTGAAGTAATGACCGTGCCATCATTGTCACTGGAGAGGTTCTGTGGTGTAATTTGGGTAATGTTTTGGCTACCTAGCCATCAAGACTGGGTCTTTATCCCCTTCAGAGATCCCATGAAGTACTAAGTATCCTTTAACACATTCCTTTCTTTCCTAATTGTGAAAAGGAGTTCTGATTTTTGCAAGCATCAAGCTTGATGCTCTCTGAGAGTCGGAAAATCAGTTCATTTGATCCTCAGTTTCATCATCTCCAAGACGAGAACAGCAATGTCCTCTCTAGCTGCATCAAAATGTTGCTGCGAGGGGCATTCGGGTGGCTCGGTCAGTTGAGCGACCAACTCTTGACTTGAGCTCAGGTCATGATCTCATGGTTCGTGAGTTTCAGCCCCATGTTGGGGCTGTGCACTGGCAGTAAGGAGTCTGCTTGGGATTCTGTCTCCCTTTCTCTCTGCCCCTCCCCTGCTTGCTCTCTCCCTCTCTCTCTCTCTCTCTGAAAATACATAAATAAACTTTTTTTAAAAAGTTGCTGTGAATCTGAGAAAGGATGATATATGTGAAAATACAACACTGTAAAACTCAGTAAACATATTAGATAATTATGAAGGTCTCACTAGATAGGACGGAACCATCTTTAAATACTCTGAAAATTAAATATTTTAACTTCCCCACAAAATGGATCTTGAATGTATTCCTAGGTTGCCTGGGTAACACATTTTATCCTGATAAATAGGTTTTGGTATTTTGATTTTACCATTCCTTATAAACTTCTCCTCAAAGAATAACATATCCAGTAGCCCCCCACCCCCCATCCCCTCCATGGTTTTATTTTCCATAATCTCAGCTACCTGCAGTTAACCATGGTTGTAAAGGAGATGACCCTCCTGACTTATGGTCAGAAGGTCAGTAGCAGCCTATCACTATGTCACCATGCCTATGTCATTCACCTCTCTTCAGCTCATCACACATTTTATTATCTCACATCATCACATGAAGAAGGGTGAGTACAGCACAATAAGATATTTCAAAGAGAGGCCATATTCACATAACTTTTATTATAGTATATCATTATAATTGTTCTATTTTATTATTTTTGTTAATTTCTTACTGTGCTTAATTTATAAGTGTAGGGGAAAAAACAATGTCAGGTTTGTTGCTATCTGCAGTGTCGGGCATCCACTGGGGGTCTTGGAACATATCCCTCATGGATAAAGAGAACTACTCTACTTGGGAACAAAAGAGAAGAGTATATCGCTTTCCGTGAAAGCATCTGGAAGAATTCTTATCTCTAATAGAAAAGATGCAGTGTCGCCATTACTTTCTTATGGATAGTCAGTCATCATCATATTAAAAAAATCTCCTGGTTTTAGATCTGTTGCTTATATAAGATAACATTATGACATATAAAGAAAGTGGGGATACCCATTTTAGTATCAGTAGGGCTTATCTGGACAAGCCCTTTTATAAAGACAGGCCCTTAAGAGATGTTTCCGGTAGGTCAGTGATACAGACTGTTACTGACCACAGCATCAGCCTTCTTCATTTCGATTCACTGGTACTCCTATGATTCAAGCCATCAGAGTTCAGTCCTAAATGATTTCTTAATGGAAAGACAACGCATACGGTGGTTACCAATGAGATGATCTGGTATCCATTCTTTTTTTTTTTTTTTAAATAGAAACAGGTTTTCTTTCCATCCATATATTTATTGAGGCGGATTCCATATTAATTCGGTGTGACCATGCCCTCCAACCATGGAGGTGAGCCTGACCAAACTCTTCTGCTCCTATCAGACCATGCTCTTTTGCCTCGAGTTCCTTGGTTTAGAGATGAATAGTTCACCTAAGTTGGGTAATTAATTTTCCCCCACAAGACTTTTGGAGCGATGTTATCTGGCAAGTATGTATCTAGTGGGTCACAAAGTAAGATGTAGCATTTGGGTGTTGTAGGTATCTGAGAAAGTGGATCTTTATGGGTGGAAATGACTCCAGTGTGTAGAGAGAGGCGCAAACAACCTTGTAGTCTCCAAGCATTGGTTCCACAGGTCCCAAATGCTCCACTGAGGCCCAGTCCTTCCTGGCCACCAAGAGTCTTACTTAACCAAATGGCCTTTAGAATCACAGAGCCAAAGATTCTAACACTGCCTTTGTTCTTGACCACCTGACCACTCCATTCCCGAGATTCAGTGCCTTTATCCATAACACTGAGGCAATATAACCTCATTAGGTTATTATTAGAACTCAAAATGAGATGTGAGTAAAATGTCTAATGCAGTTCCTTTCCCTAACAGGTGCGTAACAAATATTTTGTTTTATTTTCTCTTTTCTCTCATTAGAATTACTGAAACTGCTCCTTAACTTGGCCCCTCATTGCCATTGTCTCCTTCCGTCCTTTGCATCCTAGACAGAGCAGTCCTCTTGAGCAAGTTCTGAGCACATCACTCACCGGATCAAATACCCCCAGTGGCTTTCCTGTATTTCCAGTGAAATTGAAACTCCTCAAACTGGTATTTAAGTCTCAAAAAGTTCCCTCTCCAGCCTCTCAACAGCTACCCCCATATCATACCCTGTGCTCCAACTAAAACCAGTTAGTGGATATTTTGTGAACACACATTATTCATGTCATTGCTTACATCTAATTTGCCCCAAATCCTCTCCTCTTCTCTTTTTCCCCTGACAAAACTCTGCCTATCCCTCCAGGCAAGCCCAAAGATCAGCAAATATATAAAACAATCCACCTGGTACCTGGTAGAACTATCTGTCCTCCGCACTCTCATGGTCCTTAGGTTTTTTCTTCTTATGTAGAGTTATGTGTGTACGTGTCTTTATTCTCATACTAGTATGTGAGCACCTTGAGATTCAACTTTAGGCAATATAATTTAGTGATCAATACTAGTAGCTTTGGAGTCTTCAGGCATCTCAAGGTTTAAATCCTGGTTTTCCTAGCTCTTACCTGAATGGCTTTAGAAAAATTTCTTAATTACCCTAAGTCTCACTTGGCTCAGCTGTATAATGGGATAATCATATTTTATATTATAGGCTTCTTATGAGGAATACATTAGATGGAACATGTTAGTCAAATATCTGAATATAAAATGTTCCTTGTTGAAAGAACAACTTAATTTTTTGCAAGATATTTTATTGAATAATTCAGTTATTGAATATTCATGTTATTAGAGCACGGTGGCTACTGGGAAGGTTGTGTGAATGATCAGCCACAGACAGAGCTGGGTGTCTGAAGGGCATTGTGCACAGTTAGCATTCATTCATTCATTCATTCATTCCCTTACATGGGGATTCGTTCAACAGCCACTTGTTTTTGGAAATTAGGAGTCAGCAGGCATTATACTAGAAGCTGGTCAAAACTATGCTTCAAAAAATCTAAAATTTTCTGCCATAAGTCAGAAACCAGTTCTTCTGCAATGTGGATCATTTCCTTGGGTCTAAAGGAAATGATTAGTCAGACGAAGGGAAATGTAATAAATGTTACCATTTATCAACAGGTAGAAGTTGATTACTTTATGCTCATTATTTATTTCTGTTAATTTTTGTACAGATCCACAGGTCAATATAAATATCTTTCTGTTACAACTGAGGACAGCAGAGGTCAGAGTCTCAATAATGTTTTCAACATCGCTGAGTTCACCAGTGAGTTGAAATTCCGTGACGGTTCTGTTGGCTCCAGTGGCTTCTCCCTCTCTGTGGTGTGGCCTTCAATTCTGTGACAGTTTCACATAATCAAAGAGGTCAGGAATCGAAAAGTACCACTTCTTCATATATGATGAGAAAAAGAGGCCCCAGTGAAGTCAATAGAGTTGCCAAAGGTCCCCAGCTAGCCACCACATTTTAAAACGACGCTGCCACACTGTGTGGAATAATAGCATTGTCACTGAATATCTGCAGAATGGTGTTGATCTCTGCTTCAGCCGATACTTTCTCTAATAAACCCCATCTGCTGACCTCACTGTCTGTATTTACACATAAGCCATTGTCAGCAGTCTTCATGCCCCCAGGGAGGAGCAGACCAGCTTCCCCTTGCATAAAACCCATGACTTCACTCTCCCCGGAAGACATCATCTCCGCTGGGCCCCCGAAGGTGACGTCCAGAACCCATCTGCACCTGACAAAGACTTAAGTGGCTTGACCTTTGTAAAATGGAGCTTAACTTTCTCTTTCCACCTTTCTCTAAGAGGCCTTTCCTCTGCGCAGGGAAAAATTATTCATTTGAAGGCTTAAGACTCCTATGGCCTCAACAGTAGGTAGGTTTTAAAATGTTTGAATATGAGCAATAGAGACTAACTGCTACTGCAATAGCTAGTCACTTGACGTTTTAAAAGGACACCAGAGGGGCGCCTGGGTGGCTCAGTCGGTTAGGCGTCCGACTTCAGCCAGGTCACGATCTCGCGGTCCGTGAGTTCGAGCCCCGCGTCAGGCTCTGGGCTGATGGCTTGGAGCCTGTTTCTGATTCTGTGTCTCCCTCTCTCTGCCCCTCCCCCGTTCATGCTCTGTCTCTCTCTGTCCCAAAAATAAATAAAAACGTTGAAAAAAAAAATAAAAAAAAAAAATAAAAAAAAAAAAAGGACACCAGAAGTCGTCCTGGTCTTGCTCCCAGCTCGTGGAACCCTAGGCCAGCTCATCAGAATATCTCTCCGCCACCCGGGGAAGGACAGGGGGCCACTCTACCTGTAGGAGTTATTTCATTGCTGCCTTCTTCCCTTCCGCCTTAACCTGAGGTCACCACTCGGAAACCGGTTCTCCCACAACGCCGACCATTTCCCTGGGTCTACGGGGAGTGCTAGGACAGAAAAAGCCCTGTAATTTCAAAAATACTGGCAAATTCTGATTTAGAGTCTGAGGCAGGTCTTAAGGATTCCTGGTAAAGTTGTCACGGTTTCCTAAACTGGGATGCTCACGAACAAACACTTTGACCAAAGATAGAGATCTGCTAACACTCACTGACATATTTATTCTTTTCTTTTCTTTTTCTTTTTTTTTTTTTTTTGGTAAGTTTATTTTGAGAGAGACAGCGATAGCAGGGGTAGCAGAGGAGCAGAGAGAGAGAAGGAGAGAGAGCATCCTAAGCAGGCTCTACACTGTCAGCACTGAGCCCAGGGCAGGGCTGGAACTCGCAAACAGCCAGATAGATCATCACCTGAGCAAAAATCAAGAGTCAAACATTTAACCAACTGAGCCACCCAGGTGCCCCTGTTTTCAAAAAGGAAACTTAGCCACTCAATTGCAACAAGTTGGGTATTTTGGGGGGAAAAAAAGAAATCGCTTCTTTTAGAGGTGCACAGCTTCTCAAAGCTCTGGAATTACCATTTTCTTGGTTTCCACATATAAAGGTTTGAAAAAATAATTAGATTCAAGACATCCTATTAGAATTGAAGGAGAACTAATCATCTGATTAGCAATTAATTGGTAGGAAGTGGAGGGCAGGGCACCCTGGTCATAAAACCCATTGAAAAAGGTTTTGTTTTATTTATTTATTTTTAATTTTGTTTCTTTTGTTAAAATGTTTTTATTTATTTTTGAGAGAGAGAGAGAGAGAGAGACAGTGTATGAGTGGGGGAGGGGCAGAGAGAGAGGGAAACAGAATCTGAGGCAGGATCCAGGCTCTGAACTGTCAGCACAGAGCCCTATGTGGGGCTTGGACCTAGGAACCACGAGATCATGACCTGAGCGAAAGTCAGATGCTTAACCAGCTAAACCACCCAGGCACCCCCATTGTTTTATGTGAAATATGATTTAGCACAATATATTGAGAAGAAATGATTTGGCCCATGCACTATAGAACAATACTACACATCCAGGCACTAATTCACTTAGCCAGCAAACATTTTTTAACATTCATGGGTTCTGGAGCCAGACTGCCTATGACCTGCCACTGTGGCTTTACTGCTGTGACCCTGAGCATGCTACCTTTTGCCTTGGGGACTCAGCTTCCTTATCAGTTAGATGATAAAATGAGAGTCCCCTACCCCATGTAGGTTGTAGTGAGGATTAAGTTTGTGTGTTAGTCTCCTAAGGCTGCTGTAAAAAGTACTACAAATTAGGGAGCTTAAAATAACAGAGATTTGTCTCTCTTGGTTTTGAAGGCTGGAAATCTGAAATCAAGAGGTCAGTAAGGCTATGCTGCCTCCAAAGCCTATAGAGGAGAATCCTTTCTTACCTCTCTTAGCTTCAGGGGCCCAAGACATTCCTTGGCTTATAGACGCATCATTAATCTTTGTCTCCATTTCTGCATGGCATTCTCCCCATGTGTCTGTTTTCACGGGGCCATCTTCCTTCTGTGGCTCTCTTCTTATAAGGACACTAGACATATAGAATTGAGGGCCCACTTTATTCCAGTGGGACCTCATCTTAGCTAATTATAGCTGCACCAACTCTATTTTCAAATAAACTCACATTCTGAAGTACTGAGGGTTAGAACTTAAGCATATCTTTTTGGGAGACCCAATCTAACCCATCACAGTAATAGTTTGCTGATATATGTACCAGGTCATCAAGGTAATTAGCATGGCAAGCAGTCAGTGATTACTAGATCAGTGATCAACTAGCCTTGATGTGCCTTGAACCTTATGTCAGGGACTGAAGGTGGAGAAAGAGATGTTATGCAGCCTCTGACATCAAGAAGTTCACACTGCCATAGAGATAGTTTGGCTTAATCTGCTTATTTTGCAGAGGAGAGTGAAGAAAACCATAAAGCAAGTAGATTATCGTCTTTCTGCATTCATTTTTAGGCATTACAAAAACTTAAATCTGTGGTTTTGAACTCCAACTACAAATATTCTGAGCTCCTTTCCTTTGGTTTTGTTTGTTTGGTTGGTTGGTTGGTTGGTTTTGTTTTTTTTGTTTTGTTTTGTTTTGTTTGGCAGAATGGGGGCTGGTTTTGACCCTGGCAAGTTGTTTTCACAAATGCGTCTGGGTCCTTCTCTCTGGGGTCCTTTACAATCCTAACATCCTGTAATTCTGGTATAATGTACAGTGTTCATGTATTTATTTTCCAAATTGGATGTTCCAGAAAAATCATTTTTAATGTTTTTGCCTGATCTTGTTTTTGCTTGCTATTCTCATTCAAACTTCCTTAACCTGCATTTGAGCAGCTATATTCTGACTATATTTCCAATCCCGATAAAATTATACCTGTACTAGTGTTTGTTTCCTGGTGACTTCTTTGAAAAAACAAATGCCCTTTGAAAATAATTGCTTTTCTCCTTTACTACATAACCTAGCAGAGCAATTATCAGGCTGGTTTTTGTTTTAAAAAAAATAGGTGTAAAACTAAAAACCTCAAGTGTGATTTTTTTTTCTGCATTCTTATATTGTAAGATATAGGCTATCTAAAGAACTGTGATTTCTACTTATATGAATAAAACAATACATTCTCTTAGAGATGTATTCTTGTATTTTATCTCTTAGTTCATCAGATACAATATTTCCATCTGAAATTCCCTTAAGATGAAAACATAAATTTAAGCATCCAGCAAAATTGTCCTAAAGGCAAAATTGAAATGATGTGACTGAATTATTGCAGAAAAGGGGAGTTTCCATAATTCTCCAAGTGGCAATTTAAAATTTATGTTACTTGGTTTTGCATCCAGGCACTTACTTCTACCTTGTTCTGCCACCCTCTGCCCGCCCTTTTCATTCCTCTTTAAAACACACTAGAAAGGAGTAATGTGCTCAGAATGTCTTTCTTTCTCTAGGAGTCTATCAAATATTTTGTATTATTCAAACAGCTCTGGAAATTCACCTTTTGCACAAAAGTATCCTTAATGGAGTTAAATTCAATGAAGATTATTGACCACTTGCTATTTTCTAGGCAACATGCTGGGACATTGAAGACACAAAGATGGGATAGTCTGTCTGGGCTGAGAGAAGGAAGGAAGGAAGGAAGGAAGGAAGGAAGGAAGGAAGGAAGGAAGGAAGGAAGGAAGAAAGAAAGAGAAAGAGAGTAGGAGGGAAAGAAGGAAGGAAGGAAGAGAAAGAAAGAGAGAAAGAAAGAAAGAAAGAAAGAAAGAAAGAAAGAAAGAAAGAAAAAGAAAGGGAGAAAGAAAGAAAAGAAAGAAAGAGAGAGAGAGGGAGGGAGGGAAGAAAGAAAGAAAAGAAAGAAAGAAAGAAAGAAAGAAAGAAAGAAAGAAAGAAAGAAAGAAAGAAAAGAAAGAAAGAAAAGAAAGAAAGGGAGAGAGAGAAAGAGGAAGGAAGGAAGGAAGGAAGGAAGGAAGGAAGGAAGGAAGGAAGGAAGGAAGAACAGCTTTGCTGGCCTGCTCCTCCTGCTACGCATGCTCACCACTGTCCAAGATCCTAAATTCTTATTTAACATCCTTTAAGTGTTAGGCCCCTGAGATACCAACAAATTAATGACATTCCCACTATTATTAAGAGTAACATGCTCCTATATTTTAAAAGGAATGAATAGCAAAATGAAAAGCCACTTTTTAAGTCCCAGATAGGCAGATCACACAGAAAATGTGGCGAGATTTCAGAGATGTGAGAGGAGGTATCCGTGGAGGCTCAGGTAAGTTAAAAAGCAGAGCTTTAAAGTCCTAATTTTTGTCAGCGTGACACAAAATTAGGAATTTGCTAAGTCTTGGGGCAGGAGCATTTAGTAAGGGGCAGCGGAGTAGCGAAGGGGCAGTGTGTGAAGTGACCATGGGAGCAGTGGAGACTGCAGTTTGGCTCAGCCTAGAAGTTCACATACAGAAGACCAGAAGACAAGGCAAAATGACAGGTTCCAACCCCTTGTGGCAGAAAGCATCGATGAACTATGGAACAGAGGAATGAGGAGTGATCTGGCGACTTCAGGATATTTATCATCTCTTTATAGCAGAGTGAATACAATTACACCCATCTGTTCAATATTCACTGGACACATTATATGCACATTATTTAGAGTCACTGTAAATACCGCACTTCCTTAAAGCTTACTTGTGAACAAAGAGGGGATAGCAGGTGGAAATAAATGGACTTTGGGGACTGACAGAGCTTGGTCCACATCCTGGCTCCACCATTTCCTAGATGTGTGACATTTGTTAAAATTACATCATGTTTCAAAATTTCCTTCCACATTCTGCTAAATGGGGATAATAGTGCAACATCAGAGTATTGACAGATCACATTAAACACCATCAAGTCACCTAACACACTGGACGGGACAGAGGTAGTTCTCGTCAGTTGTCGTCATTGATGTAACGTGGTCAAAGCAGGTACGTTGACGTGGCTGCTCAGAGGCCAGACGTTAGGCAGGTGCAGCCAGATGGTAGACCTGTAATTACTACGAGAATGTCCTCGGAGAACCAAATGTTTTAAATGGATTGTGAAAGAAAGTGTTGAAATCAACCACGATCTCACTTTTCAAATACAAACACTGTCAACACCGTAATGCTTTTTCGTTTAGATTTTTTCCCCAATATCCACTAAGATACTTTTTAAAATGCTGCAATCCAAGCTGATGGGTCAATTTAACATCCAAGCGTGCACTCTGAATCCCTGAGAGGGTGCAGGGGAGTAAGGGATCTGTGTGTCTGCATCAGCAAAATAAGCTGCAACTAGAGCCTAGGTAATGCTGAGAAGACTGAGGGGGGAAAACACTAAGAAGAAAACCGATAAAGCAGAGGACACAATTTGAAATGACACCTGTGTAAAATAGTGGAAGAAAAGAGAGTCTTAGAGCAGAAATGAGGAAAACAAGCAAGATTCGGGGTGATAAGGGAAGTGACTTCCTTAACAGTAATTTAGCTTGATGTTTGTTTTAATCAGGGATCTAGCTGTGTATCATTGAGATCCAGGCAGAATCTAAACTGGGGGCCTGAAGAGCAGGAAAAATGTGGAGTAGCAGGAAGAAAAATAACCCAGCAGAGAAGGGTCCATGACCAAAACTAAGAGTAACAGCCACTGGAAACAATGTAGAGTGTTTTAAGCCACATTGCTTGGTGTAGATTTATGCATTCAGAGCATCTCAACTACACATAGTTAAGATCTCTGAATTTCCTCAAGCTCTACTGGTTATACACAAGCACTGACATAGGTGGACAGATTGAGAGAAAGTATTCTAGACAGCCCATCGGTCTGCCAGTCAGCAATATTTATTGAGCAATTCTTAGGGTCTAGGCACCTGATATAGTGCTTAACACACAGCAGTGCGTGGGATGAATTACGTCTTTCCCCAAAATATGTCTAGATCTTAACCCTGAGAACCTGTGAATGGGACCTTGTTTGGAAGTAGAGTCTTTGTGGCTGTAATCAAGTTGCGGTGAGGTCAGACTGGATTGGGGTGAGCCATAAATCCAATGACCGGTGTGCTTATAAGGAGAGAGAGGGAAGGTGGTTGTGGAAAGACAAGCAGAAACCAGAGTAGGGAAGCTAGTTGCAAGGCTCACCAGCCACCAGCAGAAGTGGGAGGGACAAGGAAGGATTCTTCCCTGGAGCCCTCAGAGAGAACATGGCCCTGTTGACAGCTTGATTTCAGACTTCTAATCTCCTTAACTAGGAAAGAATGAATTTCTGTTGCTTTAAGCCCCTCGGTTTGTGATGCTTTGTTACTCCGGCACGAGGAAACTGATACATTCTGTGATCTCGTAGAGCTTGTATTTTGTCCGTGGTAATAACGTATAATATAATAACATATTATATATAATAATATATAATAACATATTATATATAATAATATATAATAACATATTATATATAATAATATATAATAACATATTATATATAATAATATATAATAACATTATATATAATAATATATAATAACATATTATATATAATAATATATAATAACATATTATATATAATAATATAATGTTTTGAATAAATAAAGAAGAGCAGTATCCAAGAGGGGACTTGACTGGTTTGGTGGATTTTCCAGGGCTGGCGTTTCTGACCAGTCAGGCACACAACAACCAGAGGGGAGAGTTTCCAAAAGAAGGAACAAATTCAAAGTCCCAGAGACTTTACAGGGGAAGAGGAAAGAGAGTGTGGAATTGTGATACAGTAATAAATCTATACCTGATCTTTGTCCCCAATTCCTGACACAGAGCTCTTAAAAGCCTTAGAATTTCCTCAGCGATGGGGTCAGAGGGGCATCTGTTATTCTTCAGAATAATTCCCTTTTGACCATACTTGAATTTATGTTACAGATGTGACTGCTTGAGGATGGCATCTGGTTGCCAGAGGAACCAATTGTATGATAACAGGGTTGCAACTTTCAGCCCTGAGCTCCAGGGAGGGGATTTAGGGACTCTAAATTGAATTCAATCACTAGTGGCCAGTGAATTCACCAGTTATGCGTACATCGCGAAACCTCCATAAAAACCCAAAGCGAAAGGGCTCAGAGAACTTCCAGGTTGGTGACCCATCATGGTGCTGAGAGGGTGCTGTACCCAGAGAGGCTGTGGGAGCTCTGTGCCCCTTCCCACATGCATTGCCCTACGCATCTTTTCCATTTGGCCGTTCCTGAGTTGTATCCTTTATAATAAACCAGTAATCGTAAAGTGTTTTCCTGAGTTCAGTGAGACATTTTAGCAAATTATCCATCTTGAAGAAGGCATTGTGGGAACTCCTGATTAATAGCCCATCAGTCAGAAGTCCAGGAGAGCTTGACTTGCTATTGGAATCTGAACTGGGGACAGCCTTATGGTACTGAGCCTTAACCTACGAGGTCTGCACACACTCCAGGTAGTTTGTGGCAGATTGCTTGGCATAGAAAACTCCCACATCTGGTGTCACAAGCGTTGTGAGTAGTACAAGAAATGCAGTTGTCTTTTTGATGAGTTTAGTGCATCTGTGAATCAGACGGAGGGTCAGTTTGCTGTAAGTGCAGCAAGCAGATGTGGATGGAGATGGGCTCAAAGAGGACATTGGGGCCAGGCCACTGATATCACGGGAAAGAGTTTGGAATCTGTATTGATTGCAATGGGATGGCCCAGAAATGTTTAAGAAGGGGAGACCAACTCACTCGAGGATGATCTGGCTGCAGTGTGGAAATGGATTTAGGGGAACAAAGAGGAGGGAGATCAATACAGAACCACTGCAGCATGATTGGCCTCGTGCCATCTCTGCTGTCAGGCTCACAAGGACACCCAGTGGAGACGTCCGTGGGTGCTTAGCCGTATGGCTCAAGCTTAAGAGAAAAGGAGGAGAACGAGATAACATTTGAGACTCAGTAGTGTAGAGTTTGAATCCAACAGCCATGAGACTAGATGAGTTTGGAAAGAGCGTGCAGCAGGGCAGAAGAAGGGTAGAGGCTGAGTCCAGGTTCCCCATCGTGGACCATTGGGTGAGATAGAGCCAAAAAATATGATGCAGAAAGAGCATCCAGGGAGATAAAGGGAGTATATCACAGTACTGGGAGGCAAACATTTCAAATGGGAGATGGTGGTAAAAAAAAAAAAATGCTGCTCAAAAGCTGAGTATGATTTCTGACCTTGAAAAGAGTGGTTTCAATGGTGCAGGGTTGTGAACGTCTGACTGGAAAGCTTAGAGCAGAGAAAAGGAGTGAGAAAGAGTGAGAAAGGCCAGGAAGGCAAGTACAGTCAACTGTTCCTCCAGAGAAGAAAGAGTAGAAAGACCTGAAACCAGAGGCTTCATTTTAAAAATAAATTTGGGGAAAGCTTGAGAGAGGGTAATAATCAGTTGCAATTGAGAAATGTATTCTCGAGCTACTGATTTCATAGATGGAACCTGACATGGAAACTTCCCTGTTGACTATTCACCCACCTTGACTGTCCAAGTATGAGCAATATTACATGCATCCCCCCATTTGCCTGTCCCTATTGAGTAAGGAAAACCACTCAGGAATAGCCTAACATTTTAGAATGTTTTACCTTTATTACCCAATTTGATTGTAGGATCTATGTAATCATAGCCTTTGTTTGTTCTATTAATATTGGTTGTAAGGAACCATTCCTTAATGCAACAGGTATTTAGATCAGTAGCCTTGGGTAAATGGCATCCTTCAAAAATGCCAATAGCTGGGGCACCTGGGAGGCTTTGTGGGTTAAGCCTCCAACTCTTGGTTTCAGTTCAGGTCATGACCTCACTGTTCATGAGTTGGAGCCCTGCATTGGACTCCATGGTGACAATGTGGGGTCTGCTTGAGATTGATTCTCTGCCTCCTTCTCTCTCTCTCTGACCCCCCTCCTCTCTCTCTCTCTCTCTCTCTCTCTCTCAAATAAATAAACTTAAAAAAAATTTAATGCCGATAGTTCATAAAGAAGGTTCTCGTGAATACAAAAGTATTTGAATTAGGGACAAATTTGTAGTGGTGCTTCTGACACCTGCCCTAAGTCCTCCTGTTGTCAGGAAGCTGCTTGGCTCTTGGACTGCTTACAGCTTATGCCAGAGGAGGACCATGAAATATCGCAGCGAGAGAGACGATTTTCATGACTTCCATAGGCTTTTATTAAATGTGCCTATTTTTGGTAGTGTACCATTTGTTCCCAAGTTTCTCTTGGTGCAGATCACTGCCATCTGGGTTGTCTACCTAAATCTGAGGAGCCATGAGCATTGAAGAAAGTCCCAACACTGCCCCAAAGGCATCTATTTTCTGATTGCAGGAGGTACTCTTCATTGCAGAATAACAATAGCTACTCAAAACTCCAAACATTTATTGAGCTATCAAGTCCCTATTCCAAGGGTTCTATATTTAATATTTCATTCGGTAGTGCTAACAGCCTTGTGAGATTAGTGCTATTATGATCACAATTTTACAGGTGAGAGAGGGAAGACATGAAGGGTTTAAGTAATTTGCCTGCAATTGTTAATTTTATGTGTCAACCTGGCTGAGTCATGGTGCCCAGATGCGTGGTGAAACATCATCCCATATGTTTCTGTGAGGGTGCTTTTGGATGTGATTAACATTTAAACTGGTGAACTTTGAATAAAGCAGATTGCCCTGAATAATATGTATGGGCCTTATCATCATCCAATTGGTAAAACAATAGACTGACCTCTCCTAAGCAAGGAGGAATTCTGCCAGCAAATGGCCTTGTGATTTGAACAGCCACATTGGCTCCTTCCTGGGTGTTCAGTCTGTTAGCCCACTGCAGATGTTAGATCCCCATAATTTCTGGAGCTGGTCCCTTTAAACACCATACACACACACACACACACACACACACACACAGCTTCTCTGGCTAATACATTACCAAGGTCACATAGCTAGGCCACAACAGAAATGGGATTTTAGCCAGGAAAACTGATAAACATGCATGAACACACTTCCTTCTGTGATCAATACCCCAATTTTCTTTTGAGAATCTACTCTTCTATCCTTCCTCTTGTATGAGGTTTTAGAAGATCCTGCTAAGATCTTCTAGATCTAAGATTCTCTAGCTAAGAGTTGGACTAGGTTGCAAATTAAGGAAAGAAAGACTTCTTCCTGGAACAAATGAGGATTTAAAGGGGTTGAGTGATCTCTTCTGACAGTAACAGCCTAAAAAGAAGTTCACTGGTTTCTCCTCTTGAGATCCCCTCAGCATCCCTGCTTTCTGCTCCCCTTTAGGGATTTCCTTGAATTATGTAAGCTTCTCTGTATGTTACCAATAAATTTCCTTTTTTCCTTAATTTTTTTCAGAATCTTTATTCTATTTTTTTGTATTGTTACTGGTGTTGCTGTAACCAGAGAACCATAAATGACAGAGATTTATATTAAGAATATTCTATAGGGACACCTGGGTGGCTCAGTTGATTAAGCATCTGACTTTGGCTCATTTCATGATCTCACAGTTTGTGAGTTCGAGCCCCGCGTTGAGCTCTGTGCTGACAGCTCAGAGCCTGGAGCCTGCTTCATATTCTGTCTCTCCCTCTCTCTCTGTCTGCCCCTCCCCTGCTCGTGCACTCTCTCTCTCTATCTCTCAAAAATAAATAAACATTAAAATTTTTTTTAAAAAAGAATATTCTACATAATAAATGAATCCCAACAGAACACACTTGAGGCTGCATAAGTTACATCGTGGATATATATATAATGTACTTAACCAATTCTCTAGCATGGGTCATTCATGTTTTCTCTATTTTTGCCATTCTTGTACACACATACTGTCTCCAATATCACCAATTTGAACATGCAAATGAGGAATGGGAAGGATTACATTAATTTACATTTTCTCTGCAATTATCTGTTTATGTGGAGTCACCTGCTCGCAGAAATCAACTTCCTCATCCCGTGTGAATATAAGTGTTGTCCCATGTGCTTTCTCAGCAGCTAGTCCCTCTTGTGACAGTGTTTTCAGCACCCCTCTCCATGCTCTAGTGCTGACTTGTGAAGTTCCTCCCCTCAGAAGTGATCCTCCCCAGTGAGGAAGCCCATCATCCCCACTGCGGATGGTGGCCATGCTCAGAACACCCTTGTGCATTGCAAGGGCGCCAATTGTTTGAGCTCTCAAGGCCATCAGATGGTCCTCAAGTTGCCAGAGTGATCCCAGTGCCATGCTGGAGTGAAAACACTACACAACTGTTGAAATGAAGATGCCCTACTTGTAATTCTTGGGTCCAAAGTTTCCTAAAGTGAACTATGGACAGGATTCTTTTGGTTTTTGCCTGACTCAGTTATTCTCAAGCTGAGGGAGAGGGAGAGGGAGAGTGGACCATTCATACATGGAGGACAGGTCATTTCAGAATTGGGGTGGTTGGGAGGAGAGGTGTGTGTGCACTTTGAAAATCATATTCAGTATTACAGTTTGATTTTATATTGGGGAATTAACATGAATTACCTATATCATTTTCTTAAGATGTGCCAGAGGGAGTAAAGCTAGAAAAAGTTTCGATTATTAGCTACAAAGAAAATGTAGTGATTCCCAGCTGGAGGTATAATTTTTTTAATGTTTTTTAACGTTTATTCATTTCTGAGAGACAGAGTGAGACAGAGCATGAGCGGGGGAGGGGCAGAGAGAGAGGGAGATACAGAATTTGAAGCAGGCTCCAGGCTCCAAGCTGTCATCACAGAGCCCGACAATGGGGCTCGAACTCACGAACCGCGAGATCATGACCTGAGCCAAAGTCAGACGCTTTAACTGACTAAGCCACCCGGGTGCCCCTGGAGGCATATTTTAATAGGGAGGCTGATTGGACTCTCCTGTAAGAGCATGAGCTGTTTGGTTTATTAAAAGGATTGTATTTTTCCAACCCTGTCTCCATCAAACTCAACCCCAGCCAACGGAAGTGACAACCTACAGATGTCATGCCAATTCCCCCAATCCAATCCCTACTTTTTCCTCAAAGTAAAAGGTCTGTATACATATCAATACATTTGAATAGATGCCAAAAGTAGATCAGGTCCAAATAACTATACCCTGAGAATAAACACAAACTTTTGACATTAATGAAAGAAATTTTAGAAGACACCAATAAATGGAAAGATACTCCATGCTCATGAATTGGAAGATTCTCTGATGTTAAAATGTCAATTTAAAATGTCCAAAGCAATTTACAGATTCAGTACAATCCCTATCAAAACTCCAATGCTCTTTTTTCAAAGAAATAGAACAAATAATCCTAAAATTTGTATGGAACCATAAAACAACCTGAATAGCCAATCTTGAGAAAAATGAATAAAGCTACAGGTATGACTCTCACTTAGTCAAGCTGTATTACAAAGCTATATTAAAACACTATGGTATTGGCATAAAAAATCTATATAGATCAATAGATCAGCATAGATACCCCAGAAATAAAATAGTGTAGAGAGCCCACACATATATAATCAATTAATTTATGGCAAAGGAGCCAAGAAGATGCAATGGGGAAAGGGTGGTCCCTTCAATAAATGCTATTGGAAAAACTGAACAGCCACATGCAAATAAATGAAATTCGAACACTATTTTATACCACACACAAAATTTAACTCAAAATGAATTACAGACTTGAATGTTAGACCTGAAACCACAAAGCTCCTAGAAGAAAACACGGAAGGGAAGATCCTTGGCACAGGTCATAGTGATGATTTTTTGAATTTGACACCAAAAGCAAAAACAGAGCAAAAGCAAAAATAAATAAATGGAGCTGTATCATACTACAAAGCCTCTGCACAGCAAGAGAAACCATTAACAAAATGAAATGGCAGAGAATATATTTGCAAATCGTATCTTGGACAAGGGACTAGTATCCAAACTATATAAAGATCTCATACAACTCAGTAGCAAAAACAAAACAATTTTTTTTAAAAAACTAAAAAAATAGGCAAAAGATCTATTAAATAGATGCTTTTCCAAAGAAGACATTCAGATGGACAACAGGTACATGAAAAGATGCTCAATATCCCTAATCATCAGAGAAATGCAAATCAAAACCACAATGACATATTCATCTCACATCTATCAGAATGGCTATTATCAAGAAGACCAGAAATAACAAGCGTTGGCAAGGATGTGGAGAAAAGGGAACCCTTGTGCACTGTTGGTGGGAAGGCAAATTGGTGTAGCCACTCTGGAAAACAGTATGGAGGTTTCTCAAAATATTAAACATAGATCTATTGGCAATGATCCAGTAATTCCAACCTTGAATATTTATCTGAAGAAAATGAAAACCCTAACTCAAAAAGATATATGGACCCCTATGTTCATTGCAACATTACTTATAATAGCCAAGATATGAAAACAACCTGAAAGTCCATTGATGGACGATTGGATAACAAAATATGATACATGTATGTGTGTGTGTGTGTGTGTGTGTGTGTGTGTGTATACATAAATAAAATTTGAAAAAATTTGATAATATATATATACATAAATTTTGATAAAATAATATGATACATGTGTATATATATACACACATAAATAAAATTTGGAATATTATTTGGCCATGAAAAAGAATGAAATCTTGCCATTTGCAACAACATGAGTGGACCCCAAGAGCATTATGCTAAGTGAAATAAGTCAGACAGAGACAGACAAATACTCTTGATCTCTTTTATAGGTGGAATCCCCACTCCCCAAAAAAGCTCACAGATACAGAGAACAGACTGGTGGTTGTCAGAGGCAAGTGATAGGCAGCATAGAGTTATTTATAATTTTAAAAAATGTTGAGGGGCGCCTGGGTGGCTCAGTCGGTTAAGCGTCCGACTTCGGCTCAGGTCATGATCTCGCGGTCCGTGAGTTCCAGCCCCGCGTTGGGCTCTGGGCTGACAGCTCAGAGCCTGGAGCCTGTTTCAGATTCTGTGTCTCCCTCTCTCTCTGACCCTCCCCCGTTCATGCTCTGTCTCTCCCTGTCTCAAAAATAAATAAACATTAAAAAATTAAAAAAAAAAAAATGTTGAACAAATGGGTTGCTTTTGTAATCAGGTAAAAACTAAATGCTGCAAACACAAAATAAAACCCTAACTTTTAAATTTTGTTTTACCGTATTCCAAAAATATTTTCAAATAATTTAAATGATCAAAGGATAGAAAAACACTTACAAACAACAAAACTCCCACTGACTCAGAAAGCTAGTCACTTTTAATAGCTCTTTATATATTTTTGTAGTTTCTTTATGTAAATGCAATAATTTTATCTTTTCTCTCCTTTTTTAATACAAAAGAGAACACACTGTACAGGTATATGTGTCTTGCATTATTCAGTGAATAATCTTACCTTGAAGATCTTTCTGTATCAGTACACGTTCTTTTTGTGGCTGTATAGTATTCCACCTACTGGAAATAATGTATTTATTTAGTCATACCTTACATTATAATTTTTTGGTCATCTTTTATGGTTCCAAATTTGAACCGGTATGCAAGTATAAATTGCCATTGAACCAATGAGTACTGGGTCACCATGTATATTCATATGTAATTTTGATACAGTTGTCCCTCTATGAAGGTTGCACTGACTATATGCCAAAGTTATATAAGAGGACTTTTTCCTTCACAGTTTATCCAAGTTGAGTTGTCCAGTTTTTCTATTTGCTCACCTCCTAGATTAAAAAAATTATCTCATTTTAATATTAATTTGCATCTCATTATGAGTGAAGTTGAGCCTTTTTTCATATTTTAAATAATATTTTCATTTCCCTTTTCTGTCATCTATTTAGCCACTGGTCATTTTTGTATTATATAGTTGAGCTTTTTCTTTTTGACTTCTAAGAGTTCTTTACATATTAAGAATATTAGTTCTTTGTGGTATGAACTGCAAATGGTGTTTCCAGTTTGTCCATTACCTTTTGACCGGGCTTACGGTGCTTTTGTAACGCAAAGGTTTTATTTGCTTCTTTGTGTGTTTGCTTTTACTGTTATTGGTTTTTGAGGATCATTGTTTCTCTCCACAGTCTTAAATTTCATGATGAACATTGGTGCGTTTCTATTTTCATTGATTTTATTGGCATTTAGAGAGAACTTCCTACCAGAAAATGAATATCCATCAGTTCCAAGGAATTTGTTTGTATTGTGTGTTTAAAGTTTTCATTTCCTCTGTTTTCTCTATTGTCTTTCCAAGACTCCTAGAATTCAAAAAGAACATTTACTGAGGTGTACGGAGGAAATGGCCAGCCAGGCAGTGAGAGGGGGATGCCAGGGAACCGAAGGCTCTTAGACCAACATTGAAACAATTCCCTTGATTATGCTCTGTCTTCCCCTGCATGCTGTGGGGTCTGGCACCTCTGATTCCAGAGGCCTTTTGGCATTCTGTAGGGTAAATCGACTTGCTGCCCATCAGTGTCTCCCTCTGTAGACATTTAGGTTTGCCTTCCTACATCTCCCTCGGTCATTTACTGTTTCATCATCATCAATTCTCTGCCCTCACATGCTGTGAGTTGGGGTTACAGATGTCTCCCAGGTTCATAGAACATGGAATCTTTGTTTCAGCTTCTTATTCTGTTTACAATTCCCGGGTGAGTTTTAGGAGAAGAAGGAAGAAGCCGAGAATCACACTCCTCTCTTTAGGGACCTTTTGGCTAATAGCAGCAGTGCTAAACCAATATTCATTCACCAAACAAAAAGAAATGATACGTTTGTTTTCTGTATGACTTGTTGAAGATACTCTCCCACTTTATGAGAAAATTATATCAACTCTGGAACAAATTCCTTTTATAAGAAATCAGTTTTAATCTCAGCTATTAATATCCAGGGCTCGTAAGAAAGCGTATGTTAAAGATGATAGCAGCACGTTTTAGTCAGAAGCTAATTACCTCACAGGAAAGTTGTCTCAATAATGTTATATTCTTTTACAATTTTACATGGAAAAATGGCCAGTGCTGTTCCAACTAGGGATAGTATAATTGTATCAAAATAGCACTGAAATGGGAAATCAACTCGCACGTGCATTATAGAAATTTGCCTCCTGTTGCCACTGATGGAGATGAGAAAAAAGATTTTTTTCCTTAGAGTTTAGAAATCTTGAACATAATTTTCTTCGTGGACCCAAGTAGTTTATTCCTAAGAAAATTATGTCTGCCTTGTAATAAGTCTCATGCAAAGTAACTTATATGAATATCTAATATGCTTCATCGGATAGGATATAAAAATTAAAACTAAGCTCCATAAACCACAAAATTAGCAGCAATAATCACTAATATGTGGCCTCATTGTTGCTTCTTATACAAACTGCCTTCAGTTGTAAAATTAATATTGCACATCTAAACTTGGCTTTTTTCCAAGTTTACTTCTCAGTTCCATTAATAAAGAGGATTCTATCATTCCTGTTTGGGATTGTTTGGAAGATGACCACAGAGAAACTTGTGAGGTTGGACAGAATATTTGATGCCAATTCCCCAACACCACTAATAAGTCATTTGCTTTGCTTAAGGGTGCATACACTGAGATTTAATTATTCATTGGCACAAAGCATAAAATAAGTAGTCCATTAAGAGGTTTGATTCAGGTAAATTCAGAACCTAACACATACATTAGCCAATTCACCCTTCTCTAATAGATTTTACATTACTTAACAAACTGTAAGGTTTATTTGCCCATTAACATTGATGGGCTATACATGCATAATTCCCCTTAGCATTTATGGGAGTTGCCCCAGATAATCCCCCGCACTGGCAGTGAGAGCAATAGACTTTAAAACAGGCCAGACTCTAAAAATGTACATCGGCATTTGGTCTGCAATACTCCTCCCAGTTCATCAGCTTCTCCGTTTTCAGTCAAGAGATCTTGTGACTGAAGTGCATCCGTAGGATAAATAAAGGTACGAGAGGTTGGAAAATGTACAAGAATTGAGTTCCAAAGCACCATTTCCCAGTTTAAAGAAAGTAAGGCTTCAAACAGAACAGCAAGTTATTCTCACTACTTGAGCTCTACCTGCCCTTTTCGGGGGAGGCTCAAAGGTCAGAACTAAGGAAGGACACTTTCTGCGGGAGTTTTAAGAGTGCTCGATAACTTCTAACTGCACCTGTGTTCAGGCCCTGAATCGGTCTGTTTAGGGGATGGAATGGAATCGGAATGGAAAACCAGAGAGGGGAGCTGAGTACAGTCATCCAAACTAACAAGACTTTTAAGAAGAATGAATGATAGCGTTCTGACCTAATGACCTGGATCACATGGGGTCAGATGCTTTTCCCTGTTTGTTTTTTCCCCAAAGGTAGACAACAGGCCAGCACCATGAGCTAACTGGTATCGAATGGCAAGTTTTAATTCTAATTTGTACGGTTTAGTCATTTTCTGGTGGTCCTTATAACAGTGGTAATAATCGTATTTTAGGGATTGAATTTGATTTGATTTTGGAGAGGATAAGGTTTTCTACCTAACCTAAGTTCTTGCTCTAACAATGACAGAGCTTCCTGAGTGCAAGGCAGACAGGAAGGTAATAAGAAAAGTAGAAACTTTACTAGAAACAGTCTGATAAGAATACAGACAGGCGGCAGCATCCAGTAATTGTCCTAGTGGTCAAGACCTTATCAAAACTTGTAACAGTAAGCAAAGGAAGGTTTAAAAATAACATTATGGTCAGAGCAACGGCTGTCAGCTCTGTTAGAAGAAAGGGCAGCTAAATCTGGAAAGACATCTCTATCTGGAAAGGACAGTGCTTGGGGGAAGATGAGAGAGAGATGGAACTTCAGTTCTCTTTAGAACGTTGTCAGCCCATGCCGAAAATAGCACTAATTATGTTAAAGGATTACAGCCCCTTGTACATGGATGTAACATCATCCAGGATTTTTACTCACGTTGTGCAAATAGTGTACCTGCAATAATGCTCTAATGGTCAAGCAAACTTGAGAAGGTTACCTGAACTTCCAAACCAACCAAACATTTGGAAATCTAATTATGTAATTGACACCCTAACAATCTCTTCACACTTCAGCAACAGAATCTTACTTATAAAGACCAGAATGCTTCGATATATATATAGCAATGTATGAAGAAATACGTATCTATCTGTGTATGTCTCCATTTGTCATATATGCATCCATATATCTCCACTTCTTCTAGCCTCAGGAAAATAGAGATAACTAATAACTTCCCGACATAAAATAACACTTTAGGCAATTCTTAATACATCTATAAAATATATATTTTTTCAAGACAAATAAATCTAATTTCTTTTTTTTTTCAAATTTGCAAGGGGTGCCCGGTGCAGTCAGGTAAGCATCCGATTCTCGATCTTGGCTCAGGTCATGATCCCGCATTTTGTGAGTTCGAGCCCCGTGTCGGGTTCCACACCTATGGTGTGGAGCCTGTTTGGGATTCTGTCTCTCCTTCTCTCTGCCCCTCTCCCACTTGCACTGTCTATCACTAAATGAGTAAATAAATAAGTGAATAAATAAAAAAATTGCTGTTATGTTTTATTCTGTTAAGTATCTCCCTAGTTTTTTGTATTCATATATTCTTTCAAATTTTCCTAAAGACTGTCTGTGCCACTAGGTAGTAATTTTAAAATAATAGATATCATTATTACTTTTTAATAAACACAATAATAAACAATAATTCTTTAAAAAATTAAATGATAGAATATCATGAAATTTAAAATAATCAGACCCCCTCATCTGCCAGAGAATAATTTGAAAATACATAAATAAAAATAAATCCCTAGTAAACAGTTTCTTTTGAAGGGACAAGTTGTTAATTAATCATTTGAAGGGACAAGTTGTTGGTTATTCGGTATTTGAATAACATGTTAAGGGTAAGTGGGGACATTCTAGTCTTATATATAAATGCATATTATATTAATGATATATTAACATTATACATTTACATATCACAGTATTTTCCTTTATGTTTTCAAGTATTTTACCATCTTCAATCTTTAGAACAACCCCATTACTCAGGTAGGAAAAGGATTACATTTCTCATCTGACCCATGAGGAAGCAGGGGTCGGAGAGGTTAAATAATTTACTAAAGCTTCCAAAGTGAATCTTTGAAAAGAATGGATATAATTAATGTCTCATGAGTTCCTTCTTTCTAAATGTGAATGTCATTTTCTCATTTAAAAAAAAATCTTATGTTCCCAAATCTGTATGTTTATGTGGAGTACATTGAATTATCCAATGAAGTACATTGGAGTACATGGGAAGATCGTTTATATTCATCTAATATTTTTTGCCTGCATGTATTACTTGATTTATATTTGTGAAAAGGCATTATTTCCATTTTATAGTTCAAGAAGCTGAGGTCCAGGGAAGTTGAATGTTTTGCTAAGATCCTGCAGGTAGAGCATGTTGTGACCATACTGACTGATCTGTTTTTAGATTTTAAAAAAAAGGACTTTATTTAGGTGTAGATAAATGATTGTCAGAATTAAGCTACTGTTACTGAAGTTAATGGTCTAGATTCTTCACATCCTCCTGTTTGTCATCTTTAGTATTTTGTTTTTCCCTTGAACTTGTTACCTCATGACCCAACAATGGCTACTGTAGCTCCAAGCACCATGACCACATCTGAAGACAGGAAATGGAGAAAGGGATGGGGAAAGAGGTTGGCCAGAGAGTCAAAGATCAGAGCATTCTCCTTTTGGTCGGGTAGAAAATAAATATTTTCTAGAAACTTCCCTAAAAGATCCATTTACATTTCTTCAGCAGAAACCATCTCAAGACCCCCTCCTGATCCAGGGAGATGTCCCCAGTTTCATACTGACAGATGAGCAGGACAGAATGGGATTGGGAATGGTGTCTGGGTTTGGCATTCGTTTCTTTTTCTCATTCTTGCCTTATTTCTTATATTTGACCCGAGTGATTTCCTTCCAGGACTCCTTCATGAAGAGTGTCTCAGAATTCATTTGCTAAGTTTCTTCCTTGTTTGACAGATTCCAGAACGCCCTGTCAGTGGGACTTTACCCGACCTACCAAGGGCACTCAGCCCCCAGGTTCTTCTCCTCACAGACATCTCACAGAAGGCTTAGAGGAGCTCAACAAAATTAAATTCCTGGAGTATGCAATACGTGCTACTAATGGAGATTTCTAGTGGGATTGTGAAAAGGAGGCCTTTGAACTCCAAAAGGAATTCAGATATAGCCATCATCCATTCTGGCTGACCATGGGCCTGAGGCACTGTAGCAAACAGGAGCGCCCAAGGAACAAGGCTTGTTTTGCCGAAGTCAGTGGATGGCCTCATGCTCCAAAACAGAAAATAGTCAGTTACATCTTCCCATTTGGGGACACCTTTGTCCCCAAATTGACACTCATTCTGAAAGTTATTTCCTTCTAGTCATAGAGTGGACTATAAATGTCTCCGTTCCACACTGCAGATCAGTGACCCATGTAAGAAAGAAAAAGAGAGAGGCAAGGAGATAGAGAGAAAGAAGGATTAGTGAGAGCCATAGCAGACTGTGTAAAAGAGGAATTTATACATTTCCACAATAATAAACAGTGGATATTTGCCAAAGCACTTAGAAGTCAATAGACTTCTTCAGTGTCATTATTCAATTAACATTTATTTAGTGCCTTCTATCTGCCAGACACTGATTCACAGCTGAATTATATATAATCCTAGCACTCAAAAAGCTTAATCTGGCGGGGAAGATATATACACACATAAAAAACACACCTACTCAATCCTCACAATGACCTTATACTCTGAAAATTGACATATGGACTGAAAGGAAGCTGCGAATATGGAACCTTTGGTTTGTTCATCCCTTGGCAGTGAAAGAATCCTGCCCTCCTGAGTCTAACAAACACCAGTATCCTCTTACTTGAAGACAACATTACAACCCCTCTCAGATCTGTTGTCTTCCAGTGGATGCTTCCTCTTCTCAAGACTCACCACAATCACCCTGTTTTCCCACAGACTCACAGCTAGGATCAGATATCCATATGCTTCGGGGTGAAAAACTCAAAGACTAACATGGGGAGATCTAGTTTACGCACCAAGAGAATTGCAAACTTTCGTTAACTACTACCATTTATTTATTTTATTAGTTATTATTGGCATAAACCCAGGAAATATGTATGGGAATGGATTCTAAGGGAATTAGACCTAGGAGGACAGAATATTTATTCATCAAATTTATTGATATGTGAGCACTTGCTAGAGGCTCTGGATTTAAGCTGTTGGCCTGTATGGCTGGTTATAAAATTTCTTTTGGTTGGTTGACCAAAACTTGGACTTAACAGTGGGTTAAATTTAATGAGGTTGAGATGCCAGATCTCTTTGGTATAATATAGATAGAGGAGGAAGCCCAAAGCTTTAGGGAGATAAAAATAAAGGAGTGGATAGATCATGCCAAATCATCTCTACACACACACACACACACACACACACACAAACACACACACACAATTCTTAAAGGGCCCAAAGAACATTCCCTTTATTAATGCATTAAGAAATATATAATGCAATGAGGAAACATAAGCATCTCCACAAAGCTCCATGTGTCTACCCTCTGAAGACTATGTATGATGGTGGGGGTTAGACTCAGAGTAATTTCACTGGTGAGATCAAGTCCCTGGATGGCAGAGAGCAAATGGCAGTGCTATCCAAAGACAGGATGGTACAGCAGGGACAAAATCATTTTTGTGATATTTTAACAAGTAGGGCTCTTTGGTGGACTATCTAACTGACTAGATAGTCCTAGAAATGAGGTGGATGAGGAACCTACTAAAATGTAGATCTGTAAAACAGGTCTGGCGACCATAAACCAGATTCATAGTCACCAAATAATAATATGAACTAGTACATAGGGAAAACAATGAGAAGGAAGGCCACACCTCATACTGAAAAGATGATTGAATTTCAAGTCAAGAGACCAAAGCCTTCATCTCAGCTCTGCCATCCGCTAGTGCTATTACCTTGGACAAGCCACTTAGCTTCTCATGCCTTAGACACTTGACTTGTAAATTGAAAAATCAGAGTTTAACTTGACGCGACCCAGCTCTAAATATTCTGCACTGTATGTGTCTGTGCTTCTCGTTCTTGTGCTCTGTCCCCACACACTCAGTTGCCCCTTCTTAGAAGGCCCCTAATGACTTAGCGTTTCCTTCGTGTCACTCTCTAGAAATTCTCTGTTCCCCACCGCCCCCAGTCCTGTTCTTTACAGGCCTATCCAGTTCACCACTTCTGGAGTCTTAATCTCAGGTAGGGTATCTACTGTGGTTTGCTCTTTTTGTAAATCTCGTCGTGGCCCTCAAAATCCCATTCTTGGGTGACTTTTCCTGCAGGCAACGTGGCTTTGGGAATAACCCAGGTTCACCACGTCTGACTCCAGGCCCCTGTCCTTCTCAGTTCCCCTTGAAACTGCAGTGACCTGTGTTTTCTCTGACTAGAATTTCCATTTGGCATCTAAATCTGTTCCCCACACTATAACAGTATGTTCCACTAGTGTTACACAGGTTGGTATTAGAATAATTTACAATTTTGCCCTGCTTTCAAATGATGTATGGAGGATTTCCTGAATGAACAGTGACTGTAATTGCTGAGGATATTGAGCTTTATCAGCCAATTACTGAGCACAGATGATTGCTTTCAAGTATTCCTCACAGCGTACTTGAAATAAAAAGCAACTGGCCCAGTTATGTCAGTGAATTTCATTGCTTCCACCCATGGGCTTGAGGGGGAGAGGAGGCAAAAAGCCTTTGCACCAGAGAAGATAAATCCAGCACGAACGGTCTTTGCTTTCCAATTCCTATTCCCCATGACCAGTATTTTCACAGAACCTCCAGGGCTGGCGTTTTCTGCTCTTTTATAATCCATTTCTTTAATGGCAATGTCAGGCAAAGGTCTTAGTAAGGAGGCCTTTAGCTTGTACTCTTTAAAAGGGCAAAAACAACAATATAGTTTTTCAGAGGACAAGGAAAATAATTTCCACATCCTTTTTGGATGTTTATCCTTTTTGGATCCTCAGTTTTGTTTCCTTCCCTTGATTTTCATGGTGAGAATAATTTGGAGGTGTCTCTCCCCCTGCTTATTATCGGTGTTTGACAGTTGACTTATTCCTCCTGTTTGCCATAGAGTTTTTCCATGTACTGGTGGTGTAGCTTAATCATTCATCTATAGCCCGGTTGTAAGTACTGTAAGCAAAGTGGCTGAAATCGGTAGATCTTGCATTTTACGACTGCCTAACCTTGCGTCACGCTCAGTCAGTTTATCATCTCATCTTAGAACTTCCTACAAAATAGGAAACCAGAGGGTGCGATAACAGGGAGAGATGAATAAAGGAGCGTGTGCTTAACAAAGAGTTAATCATAAGGCTGGAGATTATAAGCCAAACTGCATTGGGGGTGTGGTGTCAGGCAGGGCAGGAGCTGTCAGATATCCAGAAGGCTAATTGATCGAGGGAACTACAATTCACAGGTAGTGTAATGAGATGGAGAAAATGTATTTGCCAGGAAGTCTCTAAGGGACATGACCCTGTTGTTGGAAGGAATGTTTTGGTAGGCACTTGGGGTGCAGGTGGCATCCTCGAGACACATGCTCAAGTTATAACCTTTGAGAGCTAGAAAAGAAGGTGTGTGGGGTTAGCTGCAGCTCTGCCTCTCTTGGCCCAAGTGCAAAATGGCAGGCCAGAAACAAACTCTTTATGAAATAAAGTTCTGTTACCAGTAGACCCCTTTTCCAGATCCTCCTCACCCCCTGCGACTGTGTTAGATCTCTTTATAAATGACATGTTGAAAAATACTTAAAGAATGGATATAAGTCTAAAGAGAACCAATTATTGTCCCACCAGCAGCTTTAGTTTCCAAGACACTTGTCACCTTAGGTTAGCTTCTGCCGATTAAAGACAAATCTATATTTTCTACATCAAAAAAGTCTACAAGGGCCAATAGGAGCAATTGTTCAATTAAAAAAATATTTGGAGGACAGGTAAGAAATACATCCCTGGTATGGAAGCCTTTTAACTCTTTCTGTGTATGTATACAGTAACACACACTGGCCCATTCCTGTAATGAACAGATCTCCCTTAATCCCTTTGAAGGTAAGCCTCTTAAAAGAGCACATTAGTTTTTTCTATATCCTCTCCTCTTATTATGCCTCAGCCAGCCCATCTCAGTGGCTTCCATTGAATTAATCCTTCGAAACTCTTCTGGAGACTGACCAATTGTCCTGAAATTGCCAAATGCAAAGGCCTTGTTCTTGATCATTGTGTGCCCCCCCCCCCCACTTAGTAATTGCTCAAGGTCTCTTGGATTATGAAGACAATACTCAGATATTCATAAATTCAAGTAATGTGAATAGATTTATTCAAGAGTCAATTGAGGCCAATTTGAGAATCAAGTAAACTTTGCCCTGAATTGGACAACGGGATCCATCTTCTTTGCATCAAGACATGGCCTTCACTTCCACTTCAGGCTGCCAATATCAGCACACAGCTTCTACTTTGGGTGTGATGGAGAGAGCCACTCCTCCTGCCACCAAGAAAAGAACCCGTTTCAAATCTGCCATATAAATTCAAATGGCATTTACATCACTCTCTGTCATATCCAGATAGCACCATCCTGAAACCAGTCGGTCTTCCATATCCTTTATGTAGCTTTTCCTTGAAGTATACAGCACTTTATAGGATTGCATGTTTTATTTCCTGGGCTAGCAACATGGGTGATGCCTGTATTCGTTCCTTAACGATGCTGAGATTCCATCCCAGACAGCTTCCTTCATAGGCTTATTTCCTTAGGATAACAGCTCAGTACACTTTACCTTCTGCACAATAAATATATTCTCTGTCCACCTCTGCAGCCCCATTTGTATGGCCGCCATTTTCTTTTTATCTCTGTTTCTTCATTCCTATGAACTCCTTCACATTTACCACTGTCCACCTGTCCCAGGAGCCAAGCCACCCCTGGCTGAGCTGTTGCAACAGCCCCAAATCTGCCTCCCGGTTTCCTCCCCAGGCAACTTAGACATTCTTCTGCAAATTAGTTCCTTTATCTTATAATTTTCTTCACAGATGTCTTCCATATTTCCCTCCCTGGTAAATCTCCTCCACTCCTGTGTCCGTTGTCTTTCAGTCCCCATGCCCTCCTTTTCCTTGTCCCTTTCATTAAGGCCTGATGTTACACAGAGAACTGTCACACTCTGACCCCAACATTTGCTTTTAGTTATAGAATCAAAATTAACATTTTCATTATTGCAAAGGCAGTAAATGTTCATTATGAAAAATGGAAAATTCAGAAAAAGACAAATCAGAAATTAAAATATAATTTTATTACCCATATATGATATCTATAAATATACAGATATTACATGGAGAGATATTCATGGATATTATATATATATATATATATATATATATATATATATATATATATGTATATACTTTCTTCTAAACAGAGTATCGCCTATACTCTGATGTGGCGTATATCATATACTCACCGAATAATCATGGGTTCTCCTATAGATATTCCCAAACCTCTTGCAGTTATGTGAGGCCATATGATTATTCCTATGATGCATGTCGTTCTGGAATGAAACATAAGCTGTGGCCCGTGACCCTCTGGCTGCCTCATTTGCAGACGGTGGAACTTCCATCAGCCTGTGTCTTGGCACAACTATGTGAAATGCAATGTCCCATGTCATCCCTTCCACCATCGACCTAAATTGGATCGAGGAGACTGGAGTGCAGTGAGATATTTGGTTGGAGTGTAGACTTTGGAGACATGTCATAACGTAGATGGTATCCTGAGCCACAAAACTGGATCAAGTTAGGGATAATAACTGTAGATAGTGGAGAGAAAGGCCAGTGGGGCATACCAACATTAGGAGAGAGGAAAAAGTTGTAGGAGCCAGAAAAAAAAAAAGGATGCAGAGCCTTCTTGGGATTCTGTCTCTCCCTCTCTCTCTGCCCCTCCCCGACTCATACGCATGCTCTCTCTCTCTGTCTCTCGCTCTCAAAAAATAAATAAACTTTAAAAAATGAAAGCCAAGAAAAGTTCATTGGACTTAGCAACGCAGAAGCCATGTTCCCTTGTGTTGTGGGTTGGTGTGCAAAAACCTGACTAGAATGTGATCAAGCTATGCCCACTCTCCTCATAAGAGGTGTGCTTCATTTCTGTCACACTGTTACTTATCTCCAGCATTTCTCTTTGCTTCTTTAAGATTCTTTTCTCTTTCTTTACCTTGCCCCTCCGTTCGTAGGCACCGTCTACTTTACCCATAAGAGCCCTTGGCCTATCAATCAGCTGTTTTAAATTCCGAGTCTGATAAATCCCATCATCGGTATCACGTCTGGTTCTGATGTTTGCTTTGTTTCTTCTCATTTTGCTATTTGCCTTCATAGCCTTGCAATTTTTTTTTTTCTGGATAACCGGAGACGATGTGCTGGGTCAAGGGAACTGCTTTAAATAGTCCTTTAGTAATGTGGTAGTGAGGTGTGGGGGAGGGTAAGAGTTCCCTGGTAGTATGAAAGGTCTTCTAGGGAGCCTGTGCCTCTGGACTGTGAACTACAGTGTTTTTCCCTTAGGCAGGGACAGGCTGGTGAGAGTGAGCCAGAGCTGGGTACTTCCCTTCCCCAGATCAGTCAGGCTCTAATAACACCCCAGCAGGCTAGGCTCTGCTTAACCAGTCTTCCCCGCAGGCAGGTCTTGTTAAGAAGAACAGAGTGCTCTGCTGTATTTCAAAATCCCTTTTACCCTTCCTCTGCGGGAAGCAGAAGATTTTTCCCGAATATTTACTGTGGGAACCCGGTTGAGTTCCTGAAGGTAATTCTCACAGTACTGGGGGGGGCCCACCTGTGACGGGGTCCCCTTGGAGTTTCTACCTCTCAGAGGTATCTACGCGGAGCCTCTAGCAATTCACCAAGTACTGTTCAGGTTTTCCTACCCAAGCACTGGTTTCCAAGGTGGCTTCTGCTTGTGAGTCTCTGTTCCAGTTAAGCCATGACCCACCCCCATAGTCACCTGTTTGTCTCTCCAATCTTAGGGGCAGTGGATTGCCCTGAGTCTGCCCCTCTCTTTTATGGATCTAAAAGTAGTTGCTGGGGCGCCTGGGTGGCTCAGTCAGTTGAGCATCCGACTTCGGCTCAGGTCATGATCTCGCGGTTTGTGAGTTTGAGCCCCGCGTCGGGCTCTGTGCTGACTGCTCAGAGCCTGGAGACTGTTTCAGATTCTGTGCCTCCCTCTCTCTGACCCTCCCCCATTCATGCTCTGTCTCTCTCTGTCTCAAAAATAAATAAACGTTAAAAAAAAATTAAATAAATAAATAAATAAAAGTAGTTGCTGACTTTTTAGTCTTTTTGGCTTTTAATTTGTTGTTAGAATGGAGTTGTGACTTCCAGTGTGGAACCAGAAAACACCTAGGTTGAGTTTTTAGTCCCTTCATCTGCCCTCACAGATATTTTAGTAAAAAGCTGGGGCAGGCCGCCTCTGGGTCAGCTAACCAGACAGCATTTTGAATCAGAATTTAGTCATCATTAATTCTAAATTATTTGTTCACATTGTGGTTTCATCCCAGATTAATCATCTCAAAACAGGAATTACGTTTTATACATATGTTGGTGTCATTAGCCCCCAATACATTGCCAGGCATATAGTAGGCACTTAATTTTTTTAAGGAACTGAATTCTTTTTTCTCAATGCCAGGCAACAGTGTAATAAGAAATATAGACAGGTTGAAACACTAGAGCCACTTGAAGCTGAAAAGCCCAACTCGAAAACAAAATAAAAAGCATTTAATTCCCTAAAATTTGGCAGAAAGTATAAAACTCATTTATTTCTCATGGCTGAAGATAAAACTGAAAGCCTGCTTATGATATTTGACCAATAGCAAATGTGACCCTCTGGTAGGAGAAACGTAAGAGCCCCCCAGAGCCGCTTTTGACCATATTTCCGTGGCCTTGCTCACCACATTGTTGACAGATTGACCACACAGCTCAGTAACTCGACCATGGGTTGGCCAGTTGAGTGATCATTTAGCCAATAATCAAAATGCATGGGGAAAGGATCTCTGTGACATTCTCTGTTGCATCAGAAGTGAGACCATAGCTAATTAGAAAAGACAATATCCGTGTTGCTGGATTTAGAGCACTAGCCGGGGGCAGACAAGGGAAAAATGAGTTTATTTCCTAATGCAGCTAAGTCTTACCTTTACAGGCATAAACCAAAGAGGAATAGAAAATAAATGGCACATAATTTTGCATTTTTATAATAAGTTTGAAACTAAACACTAGGAAACCTTGTCAGCCCCTGCTAAGCTGATTCCAATTAAGGCTTCTGGCAGTATTCCAGCTGTTTTACTCCCTCAAATAGCACAGAGCATAACAAGGTTTATGAAGCATTCAAAAGTCAAATACCCTATTAACATAAACATGTAGTGAAATCAACTCTTCTACCAATTTTCAGCTTGCTTTCTTTCTTTCATTTAGGGTGGGATGATAGAAGATGATGTCTGCCTCCTTTGTGGGGCTTTTTTGTGTTTGCCAGAATGCAAAGCAAGATTTCCGTTTGGAACAGTACTGGACTAACCCCGTGTACCTACTCACAAGGGCACATTTCTTATACTGAATTCCTTCTAACACTAATTTTGATATGAAGGCTTGGGTTTTTATTTTCCGTAACAGTGCTGAATCTAAAAACAAGAAAAAGAAGAGTCAGTGGTTCAGGCTCAAATGTTTATTGTTGTGATTCATGTGCCCCTCTTGATCTGCTTGGAAATGCATTTGTTAACTTACAGTGCCAATGCCAAGATTTAATGTAAGAAAGGGTCATTTTCTTTGCCATAGAAGTCAAACTGAAGAATATAAGCAGGTAAAATATTTAAAATGAAAGAAAAACAAGGGAGAATTGAGGCAATAATTTTTTGTAGAGATTGAATGTAAGAAATAAGGAAGAAGGCTATTTTGTCCAAAGCCAGCATCCTTTTGGCAACCCCCTAAAAAGGTGATAAGTTAAATGGTGAATAGGTCTGCCTTGGACAGTATCCCAGATACATCTTCCTCTTTGATTCAGTACAACTCAATAATTTAAAACAGGAACTAACTAGGTAAAAGTCATGTTTTCTTTCTCCAGTGATCTATAGTAGGCATTTTCTTAGAGAATGTGAAAATGGCTTTACAAATGGAAAAGAAAGGAGAGAAAGAAAGAAAGAAAGAAAGAAAGAAAGAAAGAAAGAAAGAGAGAGAAGGAAGAAAGAAGTTTGTATGTATGCATTTATAAAATAAACAGAAATAAGTATGTGCATGTGAGTCTTTAATGTGTTTTATAGATGATTGTAATCAAAATATTATTGAATATTTATTCATTAGGTTAAGAAAAATGTAATAAAAACCTAATTCTGGATTTTTAATTGATAGCAGCCACTTCCAAGTTGAACTAATATGTTTCCATGAAAATAGTCTGGTGACTGCCCAAATAAATAGAGTAACGTATACATTTTGACTGAATCATTTGGTGTTCTCATTAAAATACAGATAAGATGAAGGTATTTAAAAGCTTATCCCCTGCCCTTCCCTGGCATTTCTATACTAAAATTTCCTATACATGCTGGTTTCTTTAGAGACTTAATTATCTATCCCAATGAAATAGTAAAATCTATAATCTTATAACTCATGGGTTAAATAAATGTCTTTAATGCCTACTGTATACGAGGCACTTCACTGGGGTGTAAGGATTCCATAAGACTTCAAGGAACATATCTCTGGGTAAGGGAGACAGCCACAAACCATTCCATAATGTGACAAATGCAACAATAAAGTTGTACACAAGGCTCAGTAGAAGCATAAACATGCTGGGGAAGAGGGAGGCCATGGACCACAGCAGAGCTTCCTGGCTACACAGGCTGAGTTTGCATCAAACAGCCTGGTCCCAGTCCCCACGCTCCAGTTAGGAATTGTGCGACCTTGGCTAAGTTTCCTTCACTGATGAAATGGAAATGACACCATGTGCCTCACTGGGTGTTGTGGGGATTGAAGTGTTCAGTGCTCGTGAAGCACTCAGTGGACACTCGCAGTTCCTGGTGGAGTAGTGGTAATGGAACTGCTCAGAGAGACGGCCATGGCCACGCGGAGTCTTTTTTTTTTTTTACGTTTATTTATTTTTGAGACAGAGAGAGATAGAGCATGAACGGGGGAGGGTCAGAGAGAGAGGGAGACACAGAATCCGAAACAGGCTCCAGGCTCTGAGCTGTTAGCACAGAGCCCGACGCGGGGCTCGAACCCACGAACTGTGAGATCGTGACCTGAGCTGAAGTCGGATGCTTAGCCGACTGAGCCACCCAGGCGCCCCGGCCACGCGGAGTCTTAACAGCGAAGCAGGAGTCGTAGTGTGGAGTAAAGGAGGACCATCGAAGGAAGAAAATCAAAGCAGTAGTACACAAAAGACAAGGGCAAAAATAATTATGATATATTTGGAAAATATGTCATAATTTGGATTTGTATAAAAGCGGGAGAACCTGACAAAGATTGCCACCTAGATATTGAAAATAGTGCTGTGATTTTTTTCCCTATCTTGAAAACAAAACGAAAAAGCATGCACATCGAGAGAAAAGTTCTGACATTATTTTCATTAATACGATGTAGTCTTTGATAGGGTGGACGACTCCCAGACCAAAACCAAACATATTTTATGACTTTATCTTTTGTAAAAACTCTATTATAATTTATGATTCTGAAAGCATTTATCTTAACTACTTTTAGACAAACTTAGATAAAGTGATATTCTCCTAGTACGTTGACTTTCTTTTTGTAATTTTATGCAGTTAAGCATAAAAATGTCTAGGAGCGCCTGGGTGGCTCAGTCAGTTAAGCATCCGACTTCGGCTCAGGTCATGATCTCACGAGTTCATGAGTTTGGGCCCCACGTCAGGCTCTGTGCTGACAGCTCCGAGCCTGGAGTCTGCTTTGGATTCTGTCTCTGCCCCTCCCCTACTCACATTCTGTGTGTCTCTCTCTCACAAATAAATAAACATTAAAAAAAAAATTTTAAGTATAAAAATATCTAGAGAATGATATAATTGACACCCATAAACACACCTACCCTCAGCTTAAGAAATGAATTACATTTCACCTGGAGGCTCCTTGTGTACTTTTTGCGGATCTTGGCCGCAGCCTACCTCCCCAGGAGTGTGCGAGAAGGGGTCAACCCACGGAAATGGGGTTGCTCCAAATCTACACATTCTCAAGGAAAGCCCGTCTTCGGGATTGGCCCTCGGCTAACTCCCGGGAGATGAGCTCGGAGCCCTTGGAAGAGTCTACCTGATAAGAGCGCCTTTATGTTGCTGAGATCTCTCATCGAATGGCACCAGTTTGATCAGTAGGGCCTGTTTTTGCTCTGGGGGCTTGAGTCTGAGCTGCCGAGGGCCAGAGTCTCAGGCACCTGACAAGACTCAGGTCAACTCTTCTGATGGGCACTGCTCCATATGTGTGGTCCCCCTAGGAGAAGACACGGTGAAGCTTGCACCTGGATTCTCCTAGACTTCTCCCCACGCAGCCTGCCCCTTTGCTGATTTTAATCTGTCCCCTTTCTCTGTGTAATAAACCATAACCGTGAGTATAAAAACATTTCTGTGATCTGAGTCATTCTGTGAAGTCATCAAGTCCAAGGGCGGTTTGGGGGTCCTCCAACACAAGCAGCAACTTCTGGCCTGAATTTGGGCTTATCATTTTCATGCATTTATTTAAAAAAAAATGTTCCTACTCATGTAAATACAGTACAACAGGTCATATTTGAAATATGCACATCTTACTCTTTACTATTCTTATGTAATCTGCTTTGATCACCCAGGATTATTTTGTGAGATTTACCCACAATGAGGCAAGTGTCTTTAGTTCGTTGATTGTAACTTCTGCTTAGTGTTCCTTGGCTCAGTATGCCATAATTTAATTATTCATTCTTCTGTTGATAGACATTTAGATTTTTTTCTCACAGTTTGCTTTTGCGATGGTACAAAAAAGCATTTTTTATAGGTCTACTTAAACGTATATGCAAGACCACCTCTAGCATTATATTTTGCGAAATTGTTCCCCAAATGGATTGTATGATTTCCATGTCCAGCGACAGTATATGAGAACTCACAGATGCCACATTCTAACCAATATCTGGACTATGAAATTCACTTTATCAGCCTGATGGTTGTGAAATGGAATTTCACTGCATTTGGCCGGTAGTGAAGGGGAGCATCTTTTTATTTTTACTTTTTTTTTAATTTTTTAATGTTTTTATTCATTTTTGAGAGAAAGAGAGTGTGAGCAGGGATGGGGCAGAGAGAGACAGGGCGACAGAATCCAAAGCAGGCTCCAGGCTCTGAGCTGTCAGCACAGAGCTCAACGTGGGGCTTGAACTCATGAACTGAGATCGTGACCTGAGCCGAAGTCAGGCGCTTAACCGACTGAGCCACCCAGGCGCCCCGGGGAGCATCTTTTTAAGGTATTTATCGGATGTTGAGAATTTTCTTTATGTTAATCTCCTGCTCATATTCCTTCGTCATTTCCTCATTGAATGTGTTGCTGTTGTTGTTGTTTAATTTGAAGATCTCTTAACACAGTAGGCTTTTTAGCTCTTGCCACTTACACGAAATGAAAACGTTTGGCTTTCTTTTTCCCTTTGACCATTTGATAGATGGAGGTTTGCTCACTTTCACTTTAACTATTTATTCTCTGCCTTAGGGTATGTGTCTTCCTATGTTGTGTAAGATATCTTTCACAGCTCAAGGTTAGCTCATATATTTTCCTCTAAATTAGAACGTCAAATTTTTTCATTTTTCAATTAGCTCTCTAATATTATTACGGTTGATTTCTATGTATAGTGTGAAGGAAGGACAGATTTATTCTTTTCTATATGTACCACACAGTTGTCCCAATACCATCTATTACATAGTTCATCTTTTCTACACACTTGATAATTTCACTTCTTTATTTATTTTACTTTCCTTGGGAAACTTTTGTTTCCTGTTTGTCTGTGTATACCAAGACTTGATATAAAACATATTTCTTACTGTGGGTCCATTAAGAAAAAGTTGAAACCAGTCACCCCACTGTATCTGACTAATGGAAAGATTCCTGTGAAGAATCTATATAAATTTTAAAAATCTACATTAATATTTATTGTTTCTATCATGGACTCACTTGAGAGACATTACAATGTAGATTGTAGTTCTAATTGTTTCTTTTAAGTTTGTGTATTTTGAGAGAGTGCGAACAGGGTAGGGATAGAGAGAGAGTGAGAGAGAAAGAATCCCAAGCAGGCCCCACATTGTCAGCGCAGAGCCCTCTACGGTGCTCGAACTCCTGAACCGTGAGATGGTGACCTGAGTGGAAATCAAGAGTTGGACGCTTAAAAGACTGAGCCACCCAGGTGCCCCTATTTTTCATTATTTTTTAACCTTATTTTAATGGATGTGGGTACTGATAAGCTGCCTTTGTATGTATACAGAGTGAAAGATCAATTCGTCATAAGAGTTATATCATAACTGTATTCTTAATGATTTTACAGGAGGGGAAAACTGTGTCTGTTCTGTTTCCCACGTAGTGCCAGTGCACTGAGTACTTCCCGGGACATGGCAGTCATTGATAATATGTTTAATGAATAAATAAAACATGACAAGAGTAAATACTCCATCTTAAAGTCAACTGTTTACATTCCCTTTTATCCCTGCATGCCAGTTTTCTACCTTTCAACTCCAAAGTCCGAGAGAAGAGTAAGCTTTGCCGACATTAAATTTGGAGCTTTCCACACATGCATTCCCACAAAACTAAACTAAGAAATACTTTAAACAGGAAATGTCACACTTTCCACATGACCACGTTCGTTCTTTTTGGACTGGCCTTTCTCCCCTCTGTTCTACATCCTAAAACCCAGTAACATCAGAAAAACCTCTTCCATGTGCTTCCCTAGCTATTAGCTAAGTCACTGCACGAGTGGTCTAGATGTGTAAGAACATACACCTCTTCATTGTTACTTAACAGTTCCACGCATAAGTCTTAGTTCCAGTTTCCAAACTTCATGATGACAATGACCATGACCATGATGTTAATCCTCCTCCAGGGTCTAAAACTGTACTGTTGCCACTCAGAGGCATTTCATACATGCCTGGTGAATGACACAGTGAGGGGACTGAAGCCTGATTGCCATTAGTTCGCTAGACCCAGGGCCACAGAGGCACTGCTTCCTTCTGTGACATGGGTGGGGCATGATTTGATTTATTTATTTTTCATTTTTTTAATGTTTATTTATTTTTGAGAGAGAGAGAGAGACAGAGTGTGAGCGGAGGAGGGGCAGAGAGAGAGGGAGACACACAATCTGAAACAGGTTCCAGGCTCTGAGCTGTCAGCACAGAGCCTGATGCAGGGCTTGAACACACAGACTGTGAGATCATGACCTGAGCTGAAGTTAGACGCCTAACTGACTGAGCCACCCAGGAGCCCCATGATTTGATTTATGTATGAAATTACACCTGTGTGCTGTCATTACAATTATTCTCGGGCCCCACTGAGAGTCGGAGGAAAAGTTGAAATTTTAAAATAATTCCTTCTATTCATCTCTTTTATGAAATTTCATTTTTTGTTATGAGGCAGTATAAGGCATATTACCATTTTATTTGAACATTTATTTTGACCAGATTGCAAATTTTCTGTTAATTGAGTCTTGAATTGGCCAATATGCCATTGTAGATTTGGTCCATAGCTTCTGCACATGGAATTTTTCATGGACTTTTCATCCACATCTGCTCATCTAGTTTACTTCATCTAGTAGAGTGTTTCCCTTACACACAGGGGCAGAGGGAGGGGGAGTGAATGTTGAGTGAAGGATGAAGAAAAACGAGCTTAAAAACATTCACACTTAAAATTGCATCTATATCCAGGTTATGGAATAAAACATTAAATGAGCTCCGCTTTTCTTTTTGTTGTCATGCTATATATGTCCATATTTTGTATTATAGCAATAACACGCGTTAATTGAGAAAGCTGAGAAAAAGCAGATAAGCAAATAGAAACAAGTTACTTAAAATCCTACTATCCAGAGGTAACAACTGTCGGGTTTCTGTTGCATATGCTTCCCAAACCTTTCTCTGTAAAATATATATAAATATAATTTTTAACAGCTCATACTCATAATTTTGGTCACAAATATTCTTCAATTGACAATTTTCCCACCGAATGTTGTAAGCTTCTTTCTATGACAATACTACATGTATATGAAAATGTGATATACAAATATGCCAATATATCATATTTAAGGATTGCAGCTTCTACACAGACCCATGTAACATACGTAGATCAATCCTGTTTTAGGAAATTTAGTTAGTTTTCAATTTTTCAATAGGTTTCACATTTTCACAGTGACCATTTCTGTACAACTGTATTTACAAATATATAATACTTCCTGGAGATAAATTTTAGAAAGAGGAGTTGCTAAACCGGTAGCATGATTTCTTTTTCTTTACGTTTTGGCATAATATACTAAATTGCCCTCCAGGAAACTTATACCAACTTGTACTCTTTGTTTTACCCTCCCTAACAAAGTGCTAGGTATTATTGCCCTTCATTTTTCAGGCTTGGAATTTAGGTAAAGAAAAGGGCATTTCCTTTTTTTGTTTTTTTGTGGGTTTTTTTAAACTATTTTCAATTACTGGCGACGATGAATATCTTCTCGTGTGGTGATGGGCCAACTTCATTTTTCTACTAGATTAATACTCTATCTTATTGATTTTTCAGAATAAGCTTTCTTCCAGAGACTGGCAGTCTAAGTTTTTAATCCAATAAATAAAATATTATTTTAATAAAATCCTTCATTCCTTGAGTGAGATCCACTCCCCGAAATATTTGCCTGAAGGATTCCAACAAGAGACCGTTGACTGAATTCCCTTCTCACTCCACTTTTCTATTGTATTCCTTCACGGCGCATAATGAGAACCGTTGTAACTTGTGTTATTTTCAAGATTAATAGGCTCACGGTGCAAGAGATGCGACATTCCGAGCATGAAGAATTATTAACAAGCAACAACGTTTTGAGAAATGTTCTCGCATTTCAAATGCTTCATTGCTTCATTGACTAGTGAACACAGGAGCTCACTTGGAGGCAGACGTTGGGTTTGCACATATTACAATTGCAAACAGTTATCCCCAAAGTGAACAGAGAGGAATTAAAGAAACAAAAAACAAAACAAAAAAAAAGACATAAAATTCCCTCATGGGAAGAAATATTACACTGAATTTGAAAAATGATTTCTGTCTAGGAGGTGCTCTCTCCATCTAAAGCCGCCGTGCGGTCAACGTAAATGCATTGGCGTGGGCTTCAGGAGCAAACTAACCGTGCCCACCTCAGATGGTAGTCAGTGCTAGCATCTGAAGGGCTAATTCATCCTGCAAAGTGTCATCTTGACAGAAATGGTAAATCTAATTTAAGAAAAGACTATAATGCCCCTCAAATGATGCGGTATACTTTGGGTGGGCATATGTATGCGCATTGGGGGCGGCGAGGGTTTCTATTTTTTCAAGAAGATTCTCAGAAGGGATAAACACTCTGTTTCTTGTCATCACTCTCATGTTTTCCCATGTCCCACTTTCTCTCTGGAATGATCTTTATTTTCTTGTCTCTGTTTCTCTTGTGTCAAAATAACGTTCTTCCTCAAAATCCAGGTCAAAGGTGATTTTGTTAATCCAACCGTTTGAACTCAGCAATCAGAGTACATTGTTGCTGTTCTGGACGTGAGCATCACTGTTTCCCCCTCCGTTAATAATAGCAATAAAGTCACGCTACAGTCGCCCCTTTGCATGTTAGCCTCCTCTAGCACAGTGAGGCTAGAGGCAATATTTTATTCTCCCACTCTGTCCAGCACCTCCATAACCTTGCGCTTTGGGTTCTCTGCATTCAAAGTGGGGGTGCCGAGAGCAATTACTGTCTATATGTATGGATGAATGAAATTTCACATAGACAGATGATTCTTTGTCATGCGACCAAAGCTTCCTTCCCCTTCCTTTTACTTTTCCAGAATCTGCACGCTTGCCCAAATCTGTACCGTTACCCCATCCTGTGGTTGCTGCCTGGGATTTCAGTTTGCTCTCATAGTTTCTTCCCAGGGCCCGTGCTGTCTTAGTGTTGGACCCCTGAAAAGCCTCCAGGTGACATTCTCTGCATTGGTCATCATTCTTTGCCTCCTTGAGTTTCCAAAGCGAAGGCTAGTTGGGTGACCAGTTGAGTCTGTTCTCTCCTCCAGTGCATGCCAGGGAGCCCAAGTTGCTGAGAGAGAATCCCTTAGATGAAACATACAAACACTGTCTCATCTGCAAATATGTATTCTGTTCTTTACTCCGCCAAAGTAGCATTTATTCCAATGTGGTGTTTCCTTGAAAAGTTAAATGCTGTGTGTTAAGCATTTATAGATGGCCAAGTGAATCATCACTCCTACGGTGTGGTTAGAACCTGTGACTGTCCCATTCACTTATTATTAAGTCAGCAACACAATGCAAACCAGGCTGAGTCCGCACCTTCAGGGATTTAAACTGACACCTTAGAAATCAACTTGGATATAAAAGAAATACTATGCTAATGCCTGGATGATACCATCATATCTTGACATATTTTTCAGTTCCACCTGACCTGTGGTATGTCAGTAAGGAAAATGCATTGACTATAAAAGGATAAAGTTGATATTTTATTGCACTATCGAGTGATCTTGCAGAGGTCCATAAAAAGTTTTTTTTTTTCCAAGCATTTAATGGTGATGATACTATTTTGCAGCAAGTATGGCAAAAGATTCAGAGTTCAAATACTTTTAAGACCCTCCCATTGATTGCCTTGGAAATTTCAGCCAAGTTCCTTAACACTTCTAGCCCTCAGTCTCCTCATCTTTACAACAAGGGTTTCTCCATCACCTCAAGATGTCATTTCTGGGGATGACACGTGAACACGTGTGATACAATTAAACAGAATAGACTAGTGTGGGCCACAGTCCATGACAACTATCGCGATCACCTTTTTTGTCTCCAGACATTCACTAGTCTTTTCTGTCTGGGATGAAGTGGTCCACCTGGACCCTGAATATTTGAAATGAGTCTAAAAAATAGAGTCCAGAGGTGAGGCCTTAGAGAGAAGCTGTTTTCCTGTTGCTCCTGTCACCTCAGCCAATCATTACTCACCTTGGTGTTCACGTGAAGGGAGTGTTACTCAGGGGAAGATTAACCTCTGACTTCACAACTCTGCGCTGCTTCTGAAATCAGATTTGCCACACTACATGGACTCATCACAACGGTGATAGCCTTTTTGTATATCCCAGGCTGTTTAATTTTCTCTGCATAACTAGCCACGCTGTCCCTCAGGGGAAACTCATAAAAGATCTCAAGCCTCTGATCTTTCCTGTTAACAGTGGACAGAGCAGGTAAGTCACAGTCAAGGATCCCAGTGGGGCGACAGGAGGCGGCCCCTGCAGAAATCCTGACGTCAGGGTTAACAGGACGTTGGGTCTGGGCTTCACGTTCTCAAACTGTAATGAAAAATATGCATCAGGCATCCCTTTAAAAATGTATTTGGGTGCGAAATCTTGGTCTCTCTTATTTTATTTCTCTTTCTTTTTTTTCATCCACGAGCTTCTCTGGGTCACATCATGCTTTAAGAAAATAAAAAGGCTTCGTTAGTCAGGCAGTATCTGTAACAGATGTCAGTTCAAACTCAGCACCCTAAAGGGAAGCAAAGTACACCCTTGGCAGCCAGAAATGAATACATCCTGAATCCAACAAGACAAACATGTCCAAAGGGCTATTCTAACAGATTTGACTCCACATTGTGAAGGGCTTGAGTGGATGTGGCAATAAAGAGTAGATGTATATTTCAACACCCTAGGAGTTCATTTCTGTCAATCAGGGGCTGGAATTTACTTTGAGGATATTACCTAAAGGTGTTTTTGAATCACTGGACATTTGGAAGCCTGGTTTGAAACATGCATTTAAATGGAAGCAGAATGTTTTAAAAGCTTTCCGACCATTTGAAGCTGTTATTCTGAAAATAACATTTCAGAGTAATATAGCTAATGCCATTGGACTTTCAGAGGGGGAGGCTGACGCTGAGTAAGGTTGAATGAATTGTTCCACAAATGTAGCAAGGAAGCAACAGAACAGAAGCCAGACTGGCTATTTTGTATCCTGCCACTCTGCCATACTTAGTCATGAAGGAATAGCATTAAAGAAGGAAGGTTACTTTTTAAGTGTTAGAAAGGTTTCCAAGGGGGAAAAAGAAACCTGGAAGAAAAAATTAAAAAAAAAAAAAAAAACCCCACTAAGAGAACTTTTGTTAGGACTTAGGGTTGGGATAGGGAGAAGAAAGGGAGACAGAGGCTGTGGTCTTTGTCTTTGAATTTTACCTTCCCCAAAAAAGAAGAGGTGCAAACGAAAAGGAAGCTACAGACCAGGCTTTCATCACAAACAGGAACAGCGGAAGGATAGAAGTGAGTAGAAGATCCTGAATTCAGAATCCAGACGTGCAATTTCAGATTTCATTCTTATTCCTCTTGCAACTGTGGAAGGAGGTCAAAATCTCCAGAAACCGTGGTTCCTTCATGTGTAAAATTGGGGATTTTTTAGTTATGTCTACAATTTTAAATTCTATACTTACTTATATTTCTGGCTTACGATGATTCCCTTCTGAGGTTGAAATTCAATAGTGTTCATTGAGTAGCTTTGGAAACGATAAAATGCTATGTATATATCCATGCCTTTATTACTTTTGTAAATACGGCCAAAGCTTTCAGGCCATGGCGCTCTACCCCCGGGCTCAGAAGCACAATCATCCACCAATGCGTAACACGCACCATCTCTAACCTTTTCTGCACACTTCCAGCATTTGTATTTCTTTCCTATTGCTGCTGCAACAAATCATCACAAGCTCAGTGGCTTCATCACAACTTTAGTGGCTTAAAACAATACAAATATATTATCCCAGATCCATGGAGGTCAGGACTCCTGAAATCCCAATGTTAACAGGACTACCCTCTGTTCTGCAGGCTCTGGGAGAAGCCTTTTCTGGTTCCTAGAGGTCACCTGCATTCCTTGACTCATGGCCTGTTCCCTTGCATCCTTATGGACCTATGCCTCCCTCAACACATTTCCTTCCCTTTCCCTTTAAAAAAAAAAAAAATTAATGTTTATTTTTGAGAGACAGAGAGAAACAGAGCACGAGAGGGACAGAGCAGAGAGACAGAGGGAGACACAGAACCCGAAGCGGGCTCCAGGCTCTGAGCTGTCAGCACAGAGCCCGACACGGGGCTTGAACCCACGAACCATGAGATGGTGACCTGAGCTGAAGGCGGACGTTAACTGACTGAGCCACCCAGGCGCCCCTCCCTTTCCTTTTAAAGGGCCTCGTGTTACAATGGGGCCCACTCAGATAACCCAGGATAATCTCCCCATGTCAAGATTTTTAATTCAACCCTATCACAGTAACATATTCACAGGTTCAGGGGATTTGGTTGTGGACATCTTTAGGAGATGCATTATTCTGCCTACTACATTATTAACCCCATTTTGAGATAAGGAAACCAAAGGTCATAGTAGTGAAATAATTTGACCAAGAAGTGAGGCAGGCATAAAGGAATACCACCACATACACTGATGATCAGCCTCTCCTAGATTCATTTTAGAGCTTCAACAACAAGCCCTGAAAGAATTGAGCTGATCTGCAGGAAATTAATTGCCTGACAGAACAAAACTCAACATTATTTAGAAGAAGAGAACAAAATCCAGCCTAGGCTCCAGAGTCGAACACACAATCAAAAATCACAAACAAGCAAGGAAGCAAAACAATATGATCCATAAATTGGGGAGGGAGGAACAGTCAATAGAAACAAACCAGACAGGATAGAGATGTTGGAATTAGGATACACAGAGCTTAAAACAGATGAACGAGTAGGTTTTGTTTTTGTTTTTTTTTTAATATCCAAGGTCCAATATTCTAAGAAAAAAAGTGCTTGCTTCATTGAGATTCAGCAAATTATTTTTTTCAGATTATTTTTATTTGATTTGAGGGATAGCGAGCAAGCAGGGGAGGGGCAGAGGGAGACAGAATCTCAGGCAGGTTCTGTGCCATTAGTGCGGAGCCCGATATACGGCTTGAACTCATGAACTGTGAGATCATGACCTGAGTCTACGTCAAGAGTCAGACGCTTAACCAACTGAGCCACCCAGGTGCCCTAATTCAGCAAGTGATTTATTGAGCACTTTAAAATGTGCTGGATATATTATCTGAGAATAACAAAATGAACAAAATCATCCTCTGCCTTCACGGAACTTGGAATCTAGTAGAGGTCAAGATTAAACGTGCACTTTTCCCTTAATGCTATGGATGCAGTGCGGATGGGACTAGCACAGAAGGAATCTGACTTGTTTGGAGGAAAAATAAAATTGGAAGTAGAAAAGTAACAGATTTCTCAAGAAAGTTACTCCAAAATTCCTATATTCTCTACCCGTAACTTGCCTTGAGTTTGTACCCCAACGTTCCTTCACAGAGGTAAACCAGTTCCTTCTCCCATGAATGGCTATCTCAGGGTACCATTTCTTCTTCTTTTTTTTTCATGTTTATTTTTGAGAGAGAGAGAGAGAGAGTAAGTGGGGGAAGGGCAGAGAGAGAGGGAAACACAGAATCCAAAGCAGGCTCCAGGCTCTGAGCCGTCAGCACAGAGCCCAACATGGGGCTCAAACTCATGAACCATGAGATCATGACCTGAGCCAAAGTCGGACGCTTAACAGACTGAACCACCCAGGCACCTCTCAGTGCCCATTTCTTAATGTGAAGTGATAGTGAAAGACAAGGGTCTAGGGCTGCATTCCAGACTGTCACCCAAAGAAGCAGCCCCTGAGCTCTGGAGGGGACACAACATAAGCCATCATTGGTTTATTCGGGAATATAAATAGTGCAAGCCACCTCTCTGAGACAGAAAATATGAAATCGGAAGCATAAGTCTCCTTTGAAAAGAAAATTATCTTTAATTAAAGGAAAGCCGTCTTAGTTCAGGCTGCTATAAAAAAATTACCATAGACCGGGCAGCTTATAAACAAAAGAAATTTATTTCTCACAGTTCTGGAAGCTGGGAAATCCCTGAGTGCCTGCAGACTCAGTGTTTGATGAGAGCCCACTTCCTGGTTCATAGACAGGGGTCCTCACTGTGCCCTCGCACGATGGAAGGAATGAGAGAACTCTCTGGGGTCCCTTTGATGAGAGCACTAATCTCATTCATGGGGCTCTACCTCCATGACCTGCTCACCTCCCAACGGCCCCACCTCCATGTGCCATCACATTGGCGATGAGGTTTCAACATAAGAAATTAGGGGACGCAAATATTCAGTCTAGCACAGAAATGATGAAGGAATCACTTGGGTCCAAAATACTTGATTTATTCAAGTAATGCTTTGTAAATTGCCTTCCCTGCGCTGATGAGAAAGCCGAGGCAGGTAGAGTATCTATGACCCACGGCACTAAACAAATTGCCTATTCTCTGACTAATCAATTTGAGGCAAAGATAACAAGCGAGATGAAGTCTGAGGGTGTTCTGTCATTTATCAGAAGTTATAGAACCTCTCAGTTGAGCTTTCCGAATTCATTGGAAGGAGGTAAGTCCCTTTGTTTCAGATTTGTTGACTATGGCACTTCTCTTTCCTATCCGAAAAATAACTCTTTAAGAAACATGGGGTTTTTTTTTTAATTTTTTTAAAGTTTATTTATATATTTTGAGAGAGACAGAGAGAGCATGAGTGGGGCAGGGGCAGAGAGAGAGGGAGAGAGAATCCCAAGCAAGCTCCTCGCTGCCAGTGCAGAGCCTGATGCGGGGCCTGAACTCACGAAACCACAGGATCGTGACCTGAGCCAAATCCCAGAGTCAGATGCTTAACCAACTGAGCCCCCAGGCGCCCCTAAGACACATCTTTGGATACATTTGAAATGTTATGAAACTTTAAGAAATTATTAAAGTAGAACACACATAGGGAAACTGTGAAACTTCGGATGATTTACAGCTGTAAAACATGTCTACCCTGGGAGATGGTGATGTTTTTCAACCGCACCTGTTGTTAAGCAGTTACTGACTGAACCAACAGACAAAGTCATGTGTTTCCCCTCCTCCCCCTCTTTTTTTCCTATCACACCTAGAACTAGCTCCTTTGTTTCACCTACCACATAAACCCCATGTTGCTTCTGGTATATTAGATGACAGCATGCTTTTCTGGTTTCCCTCCGAAATGGGTCAGGTAGAGTTTCGCTTCAAAACCAATGCCTTTATTCCCTGCAAAGAGTCCTGCGAACCTGTGGGTTTGTACCTTGCCGAGTCCTGTGATGATTTTACAAGGCACGATGACATAATGTGAAGCTTCAGATAGGTGGGCCTCGTCTAGACCCTTTTTGGCACAGATGGTTTTCTCTAGTCTCTCCTGCCCAACATTCCCTGAGACACCTCTGCTCCCCAAAATTTTCCATTCTTTCTTTGCCTTGTTGATTATTGTGTAGGCTATTTGGGTGGTGAATCACTACAGTAATCTTTTTTTTTTTCTTTTACAAAAAAAAAAGAGAGAGACACCACTTCAGAGGCTTGTCTGTCCCCTGCTCACGTGTCTGATGAGAGAAGTATAGGTACACCCATGGCAGACAGAAAGCAGTTCCTGGGAGTCCCGGGACCCGGGTCTGCACTTTCTCCTGTGAAAACAGGGCTAGTAATTATAGACGGCCCCGTTTGTAAACAGACAAAACCCATGGAACTCTGTTGTTTCCGTTACCCAGGGTCTCCTCCAGCTTTGCTTGCAAGCAATGGCTAAAATCCAAACCTCCAAAGGGCTCAAATACTGCGGAAAAAAGAAGAGCTAAAGGCTGTGTATAAAGAGTATATTTTCCTCAGTGTCAGCCTCATGCACACCTCTTACAAAGGATAAAAGTATCACCTGGTGTAAGATGTTCAGCCACATTGGCCCCCAGACTTCTGTACTTAGAACAAGGCTTGAGGAAGAGTTAGCATGACTATCACCCCCTTCTGCAGCCTTCTTAACAGACTGGCAGAATGGCATCTTAAGGCCTCAGGAGATGCATGATTTGAAAGCATAGTAAAGGCACAAATGTCATGCAAATAGATGTTGCAGGAAAACAGAGTTCTGTGAGAACGAAGGACCTCAGAGCTTGCAGGTCTCAAGTAGCCTCTGTAAAAGGTCAATTAATACAGGAGGGAGGGTCATGGCCAAGAGCGGCCCCCCATCTGCACAGGTGAGCCGGAGGAACAGCCGCTAACGCACTCGCCTCCTCTCCTGCGCCAATGCCGGCTCATTCGCCATGCAGACCAGGCAGCTGGTGTCAGAGGCATGTCTTTGTAAACATCTCTACTTTCTAAAAGAGAACATAATTCTGCTCCCCTGGTGTATTTCTTCATGTATAGCTGTCTGAATTGAAAAGGCAGATGTTTTATTTGGGGAATTGACTGCAAGGGTGATTGCTTTCAGGTGAAACAGTTAATAAATTAAAATTTAGGGAGCAAGAGAAGTCTCCTTAGGGAATAGAACGCCACCAGCTAAATGTGGGGAGAGCGGAGCTCAACCCAGTTGTTCTTGGAATAGCCCTGTGGATAGTTACATAATCAGAAGGTGGGGGGGGGGGGGTGGGGTCGTATTGATTAGCTGTCTAAAAATGGCCCTGCTGCTAAACCTGAAGCCAGACATTGTGTTGCTGAAATAAAACGTGTCGTACAAGGCTTGAGCCCCATACAAAGGCAAGGGCTGTATGCCGCGCATCATTGGGCCTGGGATCTCGGTTTCTTTGGAATATGGATCTCTCCCATTTGGAAACCTGTCTGCCTTAATCCCACATCCACCCCACCATCGCTGCACTATCTTCGCATAACCCTTCTCAGAAAACAATCCTCGAAGTAACCTTTACCTACCATTTGCAAAGCCTCCTTCCCTGCTCAGTTTTCAGCAGCCTCTGACTTCACTTCTCCTTCTGCAATTTGTTTCACTGGAACCCTCTCGGGAAAGACCCATTGGCCCTCATCCCGCACAGCCCCTGAGAGCATCCTTCAGTCTTCACATCATGAGACTCTGTGACAATGTCCCTGCCGGCTATTTCCTCCTTCGGAAAATCCATCTTTGCCTGGTCTCCAGGAGCCCACATCTTCCCGGCGTTGCTCCTGTATTTCTGGGCATTCTCCCTCCATTCCAGACTGCAGAAGCTCATAGTGCCGCTGAATAAATTTGCTCCATAAATAAGAAATGAAGGAAGACAGTGAGTGAATGAAAGGTTAAATTCAACTTCTGGAGGAAGTATGGGGGAGGGGGCTGTGCCCCACGGACAGGTGTTGTGGTTAAGCTTTGGGTACCATGTCTTTTTTTAAGTTATTTAGTTATTTGTTTATTATTATTTAGAGAGAAAGAGAGAGAGGGAGAGAGAGACAGCATGAATGGGGGAGGGGCAGACACAGAAGGAGAGCGAGAATCCCAAGCTGGCTCCATCCTGTCAGTGCACAGCCCAAGACGGAGCTCGAACTCCTGAATTGCGGGATCATGACCTGAGCTGAAATCAAGAGTTGAACCCTTAACCAGTTGAGCCACTGGGTGCCCCAAGCTTTGGGTGCTTGGTAATACCCACCTCTAACAGTTGTCAAGGCTGGGACGAGGGTGCAGACAAAAGCCTCAGACCAGCGGATCTTCTGTTTTCTCTTCTCATGGCCAGCTTGGGCTTGCACCAGGTAGGGACCACACGGTGCATGTTCCTCACACACACACACACACACACACACACACACACACACACAGACAAACACGACCACTGCCCGAATGCTACCTCTCTGGCCAGGGGTTGGGCAAACAGCAGCTGAATCCACCTTCTGAAGGACAAGCAGAGAAGAAGCTATGAAAGGCAGCTTGGGAACTTTGGGGCCAGAATTCAGAGGTCTGGAACACAATCTAAACGGGGAGAAGGGAGTAGGTTCTGGAGAGCATGTCCCTTGTCCTACAAGGGGGTGCAGCAGTAAGTAAGCCAGTGAGGGCCCCCATATGCCCAGCCCAGGGCAGGGGCCCCGCAGAGCCCCTGGCTGTGGGACTGGTCAGTCGTCACCATCTTCTGCTGTTGTTGGTGGAGGAAACTGAGACGTCCCTTTGGTTGAACTTAAGAAACCCCAGAATCAGGTTCAGAAGCCCAGGAAAGCTTCTCATCCATTGTCAGGGCATGTGTTGAAGAACAGGGTACCCTGGAAAGGTCCATGCTTTCTGCTAGGTCCTGGCCCATCACAGTTTCTATATGTTCTATATATTTCATACATTCTATTCTTATCCTACTGAATTGCTTTTCTGATAATTTTTTACATTCATATCTTACGTTTACATTCTAAGCGAAAATAATAAATGATGTGCATGAGGAAGGCTCCAGACAGTAATTAGACAATATTGCTTTTCACCCTGCCTGGAGTCTGCTAAAGGACCAAACGAAGGAAATCTTACAAGCAAAGGTTGTGGAAAAGAGACGGAGAACTTAATCAGACAGAGGTTTAATTAAAAACTAATGAAGTGAAGAAGCTGGGCTTACCCAGGATGAAAATTATCTCATTGTACATTAGCCTGTTTGCTCATTATCTAAGCTAGTATTTTCAACTTACTCATATGCATCTAGAGAAAAATAATACTTTATTTAGCAAAACTGATCATGTACACCACCTAACTGTATCTATTTACACACGTGCACTCATTCATTTCACATCACGGAATGGCAACATTCGGGAAAGTTGTGTATGTTGCATATGATTTGATGCTACTAAACAGGAATATTTATGATGAAAATGCAAAAAAAAAAAGTCAATGCCTTAGACTTGAAAGGATCCAAAGGCTTTGAAAATCATGCCATTGTAGGCCTGGGGGGAAGAAAAAAACTTTTGAAATGGCCCAAGTTTCCCCCTTTCTTCTATCTCCAACCACGAAAATTTTGAGATCTACACTATCCCTCGAATACATCGAGCATTTCTACACATCGTGTTTTTGCTGATGCTAGTCTACCTAACCTGAGAATGCTCTTCTCCCTTTATCACTGGATAAGATTGTACTCATTCTTCAAAGCATAGATCTACTACTCCTTACTTGCGAATTCTCCCCCCACTTCCCATGCTACTGGTCAGAATCAATCATTTCCCATTGTTTCTACAGAGCATGATGTAACTTACAACTCTTTGGGTTCAAGTGCCATTTCTGCCACTTGCTAGCTATGTGATTGTGGATAATTTTGGCCCCTCAGTTTCTTTATCTATAAAATGGGGATAATAATAGGGTATACCTCATGAGATCCTCCTGGGGCTTAAATTAGCTACATAAAATAGGTGAAGAATTTAGAAACAATGCCTAAGACATCATAAGTGCCCACGAAATGCCAGCTGTCATTATAACATGGCTTTGTTATAACACATCATATAAATGATTACAAAGTCTGTCTATTCATTAGTTTATCAGAACTTTGCTTTATTATTCCCAGTTCCCCAGTGCTTATCACAAAATAAGCTTTCAACAAATTTTTGTTGGACTGTAATACAGTGGCCCTAAACTTCCTTATACGAAATATCTTAACGTTTACAGTGCAATGAGTCTTTTTCTACGAGTTGTTTGTTTTACAAGCAAATACAAATAGATAATTTTACCAAAATTAAAAACTATTTACAATTCAAGGGCCAGGAAAAATAGTCTGAATTCACAAAATTTCTATTGTACAGTAGTTTTGTTAAAGATTAGTAATGTGGCTACTCAACAAGGGGTTAACCGTGGTTCTGAATGATGAACTTACTAGGTTGTATAATACTGCCTTAGCCTATTTCACTAGCATTTTCTACAGTGATATTTTATATTGGTCATACTTTGCAAATATTTTGAAAGAAATTATTTCAACCAAATTTTTCTTGGAGATGCACATATATATACTATATATATATATATATATATATGTATACACACTGTATATAATATATAGTATATATAGTATATATATATAGTATAGTATAATATAATTTAGTATATATGTATATAGTATATATATAGTATATATATAATATAGTGTATATGTGTGTATATATATATTTTTTTTATAAATTATTTTCATAAGGTGAATGAAAGGTTTGATCTGAGATTCTCCCAGCTAGCAATCTGAGGAGTCAGAAGATACAGTATCATTTGTTGGTGGACAGTTTGTTTTTTTGCAAGAATAGAGTGAAGATGTGAATGCCTCATTTGGAGATTTTCTAGGTAATTTAGCAATGGATAATTTAGGTACTAGAAATCCTGATTATATGGAAAGCTGTGCTCCAGGTTAGTACAGAGTACAAAAACACTTAGCCATTTACACGTATAATACGTAGACATAACAACAGTCTTTATCCAAAGATAGCAAAGTGAATGGCAAGGGGGCCCTGTATTTTGGCGGAGTGAAAAAGAAGGACTCCATCCGGAGTTAGATCTCTAGTGACCAGGAGCAGAGTCCAGAATATAAATTAAATGACAACATCATGAAAAACTACTTAACATCAGAACCACAACTGCACTGCCCCCTGAGATGCCTCCGTGTTGATCCTGGCCCACAATGTGTTGCTAGTGAAGGAGTGGCTGAGAGCACCATGTTTCCTCCCCTCCCCACCCAGTAGCTGCTGGGGTGCTTCAGAGAAAAGGAGCTTAATACTTGCACTCAGTGTGAAGTCCTCAGATCTGTATCTGCCGAGATGATGGCGTTTTCTCTTCAGTCAGTGAAAGACCTGGTTTAACGGGAACAGTGTGTGTCCAGATCTGTCTATGATAAAAAATGAGAGGTTTCTTCACCGAGGTCATTAACATGTTGTTTAAACATTCCCAGATGTAACTGGGGGAAAAAATGGACAGTGATTTAATCTCCTTGGTTCTCCTCTTTCCTTATGGGCAGGAAGTCATGAGTCTCCCCTCTCTGGGCCAGTATTTCTCCTCTCAAATATCAAGACTCCCACTGCTTCTGACCATTGAAGGTGGTACTATGAGGACTAAAGAAATCTTTATTTGTAGATTCTTTTGAGATATAAAGACATGGAGAAAGCTGTGCCTTCTCCACAAACAGGTAGAGACGTCTGCTGTGAGAAATACCTCAGTGGGGGGAAGCCCTGGACAGAGCCACTGAGATGAACCCGGGTCTTTGGAGAAGGACTCAGCTGATGTTGTGTAAAATGGGAATTTCTTTTTTTCTTTTTATCCTTTGGAAAGACACACAAAGACAGAGAAGGGGGTGAAGATGGGAATGGAAGAGAGGAAAGAGGGGAAAGTACGTGGCGTAATCCCTTGTGACATCACTAATCCCGGGGGAAGTGTGAACCCTTGCACGTGTATGCAAACAGTGGTGAGGCTGAGCGTCACTCCTGGGCACAGATCGTGGATACAGTCTCAGGACGCAGTGACAGAAATGATCCTCACAAAGTAGCTCCTCCAGAATTTGTGGAAGTTCTGGGGGTGACTTGGGCTGATATAAACAGGGGCCTTGGTCCTCAGTCAACTTGACTTAGATCTCTGACCTCAGAGTCCTCGAGTGCTGTTGGAGGGGTGGCCGGGTCTGGATTTCAGGGAGCAATGCTTTCTCAGTAAAATTAACTAACATGGTCACAACACGGGGACAGGCTTAACACTCCTTGGAGTGCTGTCTAAAATTCCAGCCTTCAAGTTACACAATTGTGGTACGCATTGAAGAACAGAGCGAGTGATTCTTGAAAGATTTGGCTTGTATCTATTTTGTCCTCCAGGTTTTTCTACACTTAGATGTTATGATTGAAGCTAGAGTTACAAACATCCTTTGTTATGAAATCCACTTTAAAAACTGCCTATCTCTAAAACTACTACCAAGAAAATTGGCTTTCCCCCATATTCATTCCTTAATGGCCTTAAAACAATTATCTACTGCTATTAAAATGCATGTCAACATCAAAGATATTATACTTTGGTACATGGTTCCTATTATAAGCTATCACTATAAGCAAAGAATTCACTACCGTGTGATGTTGAACTTGGCATTTCTTTTGGCAGCATTAAAAAAATAATGCAGTGCACTGAAGGAAACGCCTGGTGTTTAGATCAACATAAGGAAATAAGACTTTACAGTAAACCCCTTCTTAAGATAAAGCATCATAACTATCATTGCCTTCTTCTGCTTACTGCAGCTTACAATTCAGCTTCAGAATGGTCTGTAACATTTTAGGACATAAATGACCAATTACATAAAAATAAGCACTGAAAAGTAGCTGCAGTGATGAAGATCCAGTCTGAGAATGGCTTCTCTGGACACCTGTTTCGCGTCTGCTAAGTGAAGGTGTTACTGTCCGGGAGGGCGCCTCACCTGTCCTGGAGGAGGTATTGTAGCAAGGATGGGTCACTGCACAGAGGCCCCCAGGAGCAGAGGGTTCCCAGTCTATGATGGAGAAGCCACAGAGTGTGGCTGCCATCTACAATAAAAGCCACTCGCCAGGGCCTTGTTCAGCAAGAGGCTTTCCTGGGGGCTCTGGCTTCACTCCGAATCACCCCCTCCAGCCTCCTCCAGGCCACTCTTTCCACATCAGTAGAAACCATCCTGCTTCTCCCCATGACCTCGGTCCCCAGGATGGCACACAGGCTTAAGTGTTTGTGTTTTTTTTACAAATTACACTCTGTCTTGATCCTGGGGGTGAATAAAAGATGTTTTAATTAAGATAATTAAAAAATACATCAAAAATTAACAGTAAGTCAAACAAAGCACAGGAAACAAAACATTGTATAGGCAGTAATGCTTCATCAGAGTCCCAGAATGATGCAATTAATAGTTAACTGGAGGCATTTGCTTTTCCACTGTATTTACACGCTATCTGGCATTTTTTTCTTCAGTGATAAGCAGCCTGTTGAACGTAGAATGTTCCCCATTAGAATGTCTCTGATTTCTTCTTCACATAGCATTCTTACTTCTGATGCAGAATATATTTGTTTTTAAAAAAAGTTATTTTCTTTCTTCTCTGAGAAACTATCAACTAAGAATGCATCCAGAATGTCTTATAACCTTGATAATAGCAAATTGTCCTCTCTAACTGGAAGCAAACATTTAATTTTAAAGATTATGGTTCTACTCATTTGATTCATCTATTTATGGCTCTCGTCAGCCCTTGAAATTGCTGAACATTCTTATTGAAACTTTCTTCTTGGTGCACATAATTGTTTTCTTTGCCCAATCTCCTTCTACCTCAGGCTGGTCTGGTTTGACTGCAGGGAGTATGTGTGTCCTTTTTTTTTTTTTTTGTCTGACAGTGCAGTGCAGACTTGGGGCTTGAACTCGCAAGCCATGAGATCATGACCTGAGCTGAAATCAAGAGTCAGACACTTAACTGACTGAGCCACCCAGTTGCCCCCCAAGATTCTTAAGGACAATGCAGCAGCCACAGAATGCGGCATATAGCAGATGTGTAATACCTGGTTTAGAATGAATGAGTGAATGAATGACAGAGAATGAATGAATGAATGACAGAGAATGAATGAATGAATGACAGAATGAATGAATGAATGACAGAGAATGAATGAATGAATGAATGAACGAACGAACCAGTTAAACAAATGGGGCACTCACCTATTCTGAAGCTGGGAAGCATTTATACAAATCCCGTTGATAAAGCACCAAGGGGTTTGAATCTCAGGTTCATGAGAATTGGAAAGACTTGGATTTATTTGGCCTTATCTTTTGTTTACGATTTTATCAGATGTGTAGGTTGTTAAGCTACTGCCTGTCATTCTCAACTCTCCCTTCTGAACTTCGCTCTTGATGCTGGTGTTGGGACTCTGTAAAACCCATTTCTCATTTGCCTGTGGTGCCCTGTATGAGACAGGAAGGGAGCCAGAAGGCCGGAGAAGAAAGAGACACACTCCTTCCATACTGCTCACTGTTTTAACAGCATCACCGTAGCAAAGATCTGTCCTGGAGGCACAGTTGACTTCTTTACAGATTATCCCCCAGATTATCCTCTAGAAACCAACCTCAGAGATACCAGCACTAGCCCAGCAGCATCTTCCTGAGAGATCTGAGTCCCAGCAAGACCGTGCCTTCTCTGGCAGACAAGACTTCACCATTCACAAAGCTTCTCTTTAGCACATTGCCAGGCTCTAATAGACTGAGGTGGGAATGTGGCACATCAAGTGACCATCCAAGGAGAGAGGCTTATCAGGAGTAGGAAATGTCACATCCATCGAGTCACAAGGTGGAGCAGGTGCACCAGTATGTCATAGATAATAGACAATTCTGCTTTCAGGCCAAGCTGGTCCACAGAGCACCAAAATATTAAACAAACTAGTGTCCCAGATCCTATGTTACCTACCTCTTTTTTAATGTTTGTTTATTTTTGAGAGAGAGAGAGTGGAGGAGGGGTAGAGAGAGAGGGAGACACAGAATTCGAAGCAGGCCAGGCTCTGAGCTGTCAGCATAGAGCCCAACACAGGGCTTGAAGTCACGGACCATGAGATCATGACCTGGGCTGAAGTAGGACGCTTAACCGATTGAGCCACCCAGGCACCCCTCACCTACCTCTTGAACTGACATCACTTCTTCAGCTTTCCTTTATGGCCTAATAGGTGAGGTGGGGAGAGTGGGGTGGATTCCCTACCCTGGAGTTTGTCAATAGAATAGAAGAAAAAAAATAATCTGATCCTTTTTCATGGATGGATCAGCTTCAAATATTTGTGTGGACTGAAAATGGACAGTTGAGAAAGTACAAGTCCTCTCTAGGAAGCCCCAAAAATCATGAGGGTGGGGAAAGTGTCCAGAAAGTTACAGCTTTGAGGAATTCTCCTAGTCATCAGCCTTGGGTAAGGAAGATATGCTCTGAGGCCGGGATATATGCAAATTCCTGGCCAAAAGCAAATGTCTTGGAAGGCGACAGGCATTGAAGGTGTAATATCCTAAGAGCAAAGTCAAGGACGTCTGAGCAAGAGGCCCTTGGATGGACCTATGGAATTATTGGGCACCAAGTACATGGGTCTTCATGTGTCCTACCAATGTCTGCCAGAGCATTTGCCACAGATGAACATAGTACACTAAACACACAAAATTACCCATCCGGTGAGATCAGACAGTTTCTGTCCTCACCACTCCAGGGCCTATGCAAAGGCCCAGGCACGAAGCAGTCATTGAGACAGGGATGGAGTAAAAACAAAATTCAATCAAGATGAACTGTCACTCTCCAAAATTTCCGGTGATGAAGAATATTGGACCTGTCAGCCGAGATAACCTCTTGAGTCCTCAATATGGTCTCATCTCTGGAGGAGACCAATCAGTACCTTGGTAGCAAGTTGATTGCAACAGCCCCTTTCAGCTTGGAGGGAATGCTGATGTACTCTTACTAGGATTGATACATATTCTGGCTAGGATTTTTCATCCCTGTCTGCAATGCCTCTGCACTGGGCTCCCAAACTACCTGATTTATTTTTACCAGATCCTGCATAATACATCCAAACACTAAGACACCCTCTTTATGTCGAAGGGGTGACACTGGACACGTGACCCGTGAACTCACCGCGAGATCATGACCTGAGCTGAAGTCGGACGCTTAACCCAGTGAGCCACCCAGGCGCCCCTAGAATTCCCTCTTCTGTTTCTGTTCAGGGGCTGACAGCCTTAGGGGTTGGCTTGCTGCCCTACATGACACAGACCACATGGAACAAAAAGCTATCATACTGGCTCTGTATCCCTCAAAAGGTAGAATCGAGAGAACAGAAACAAGGGAAGAGTTAGGAGTGGGCTCCCTGCTAAAAACAGTGAACAAGAATCAGGATGAGCCTAGGATCTCTTTCCAAGCTGAAACGAATGTGCTCTTTTCCTTTTTAAAATCTGATTTACACCGTCATGGGCTGCATGTTTGTTCTCCCCAAATTTATGTGTTGAAATCCTTACCCCCCATTGCATTGGTGTTCAGAGGTAGGGCCCTTGAGAGGTTATTAGATCATGAAGATGGACTCTTCATAAATGGAATTGGGACCCTGATACTAGAGACCCCAGAGAGCTGTCTCCTCTCTGCTCCTCTCTTCTTTCATTCTTACAATGAAAAAGTGGCTGCCCACAACCTGGAAGAGGGCTGTCACCAGAACCCGACCATGCTGTCATCCTCCACTCACACCCTCAGCCTTCAGAACAGAGAGAAATAAGTTTCTGATCCATATAAGCCATCCAGCCTGTGGTTTTCGGATAGAACAGCCCAAACTAAGACAAATGCTTTAGTATATTTATATGGTTGTGGGTATATCTCATGAGCACATGTTTGCACATGCACATGTAAAATAGAATGAACAGCCTAGATATTAAGCTCTATAGATAATATCTACAGATATTAGTAAACGTTCGGTTTAGTAACTGAAAGTAAACTTTCAGTTTGCCTCGTAGTGATCATGGCCACGCTTTTACATGGTGGCTCTATAGCAAATGTGTGTTGAACTGAATATCCATTTTATTAAACTGAACATCTTTCTAATTGAACAGTGGGCTTCCACATGAGGGGGAAGAAAGAAGGCAAAGAGAAGCTAGGCTTTTCACAGCTCAGTAGTGCCTGCACGTGACACATGGTCACTGAGTTGTTTTGACATTCTAGGGTTCTTGATTTTCCACTCAGTCCTTCAGTGATTCTTTCCAATGAACAGTGTGCTTTCTTTAATGGTACTTCCTCAGTGGTGTGGCTCATCTGTCACCTGTAAAGAAGGGTATCATTTGGTTTACAATGAAGTAGAATAGAAACCTTTGAAACGAGGTTCAACAATGCATGTGCAATTTAAGCAAAATAACTCCACCCTGAAAAGGAAACAATACCCTAGACAGTTGAGCATGAATTTTTCTCACCACAAACTTTTTTTTTGTTTTGAAAAAACATCATTTCACCAAAGGAAGAAAGTCCATGCATAAAAGGATGCTCCGAATGATTGTCGACTTGCTGTGCATCCGGGCACACTTAACCCATCTTGTTCTGCGACCTGAAATCCAAAGGGATTAGTGCATTTACCGAAAAGGGGCAGAGCTAAGTAGATTTTTTTAAAGCAACACGACTTTGAGATATTTTTCCTTATAGCATTCTTTCTTGTCTTCCAGAAACTCCTTGTTGATTTTGACAACCTGACTTTGGAACGAAAACACAATGCTAGTGATTTGAACATCCCAGTGACTTCTCAGAATTTGCAAATACAGAATCAAATCAGGCACAATATGACACAAAACGTTGCAAATTTTGAATTCTTGCTGTCCTTTTTGGCCACCAAAGAAAGGGTGATGACAATCACTTAAAATATGTAAAGACAATAGGGGCATTTGAAAGCGAAGCAGAGACACGATCTGTTACTGGTATGAAATAGATCCTCCTTAGCAGACATGATGCTAAATGGATGGCTTGACAAGCAGAAAGTAGGGCACACTGAGCAACAAAATCACTTGGTCAGGTAATGTCAGGTGGTATGTGGGGAAGTTTATATGCTACAGTGAGCAGGTGATGGTGTATCTGACACATTTAAAGTATATATTTAAGATTGAGGAACACTTTGATCATACACTGAAATGTCAGCTGTGTATAGTTCCTCCTAACCTTTTAAAAATGTAGGTATAGAGGGTCTTAAATTCTCCCCAGTGCAGTAGAAGTAAGAGTTGTAATTTTGCCTCGTCTGGAAATAATAAAAATTTAACACACTAAGGGTTCCTTACTCCAGCTTCCTTTACCTTTAAAACAAAAAAAGGAACTACTTTGGGGACAAAGTTACAACTTTGGGGAGAGTAATCCAGATTAGTTCTTTCGTTAGACATACATGATTCTGAACTATTAAATGCTGAAGAAATTCCCATTCATTCTTAACACACAGATTCCTTTCTATCAAGGTAATAATGTTGGCTGGATGAAAGCCACATGTGCATGGGGGATGGAGAAAAGAAAGAAAGAAAGAAAGAAAGAAAGAAAGAAAGAAAGAAAGAAAGAAAGAAAGAGAAAGAAAGAGAAAGAGAGGGTGGAAGGAAAGGAAGGAAAGCAAAGGAAGGAGGGAAGGAAGAAGGAAGGAAGGGAGGGAGGGAGGAAGGAAAGGAGAGAGAGAGGAAACGTGAATATCTGAAAAACAAATACAATCACTTTCCGTGTTAGGCTGACATAAATGTTTTCTAGCTTGCCAAGGAGAGTGTAGGTTATTGTATTAAGGTATTAAAAATATGCTAAAACTTCCTATTAACTCAACATAAGAGCATCATTGACCCTTTTAAAAATTACCTAAACTAGGTAAAGCTACCAAAAAATTAGATACACAAGTTTATAAGTTCATCTCATTCATGATCCCATATCAAAGATGTTCCTCTTTGAGCCCCTATTTTACAAATTCTGCTCATACACCCTCCTTACACCTCCAGCCTGCCTCTTCACTGCAAGGTCCAGTTGGCCCCAGGACTGTTGTGCTCTGGGCTTTTCATTTGCCCCCTTCAGTTGCACATTAGGCATGCACAGCCCATACTTACTCAGAGTGAAAAAGGCTTGTGAATCAGCTGCCCACAACTGCATATCTCCTTTCTCACCTTTGGGAAAAGATGCTCAGGGAATATCACTCTGTCGGATCTGAAGGGGGCCGGGCAGTAAGGTGCTGGTGAAGTTCCAGGCTGTACACCCAACACCATTTTCTGCACAACGTAGGGGGGGAAATGATGGCCTTGGCTGCCAGCGGGCAGCTTCATAGGTTCCTGACACCCTCAGTTTCTTTCTTTTTCTTCTGTGGGTCTGGAGGGAGCAGGGAGCTGTCAGCCCCTATCAGCCCTCTGTCATTCTCCCTTACTTTCCATAGGGTTGAGGAGCTGACTGGAAAAGATCCATTTTGCCTGAGGCTTCTGGGCATGATATTAGGTCTGAGGGGAATTCAGATGATTACCTTTATCCACCACTGAACCTAAATGTAGGAGAAGAGTCAGAAAGTCACAGCAACACAAGCTGTAGGATAAGACTACAAAACATGAGCGCACATCACAGAAGGGGGGATTTGCATTAGGTATTAGAAGAAGTGTTTGAGTGAACTGGCACCAAAGCAGGTTGTGGGGTCTCCATTATACAGGGACAAAAAGAAGAAGAACGAGTTTAATTTAGGCTGTAACTGGTCTAAATTTAAGTACTTGGAAGCAGGGGACTAGTCTAGATGACTTCTGACATTTTCTCTCCCTGGCATTCTATTTTTAGGAGCAGTCAATCAATCGCATGCAGAAAAACATGAAATGTTCCCATCTATAGTCCTCCAAGTTCACTTTGAAATTCATCCAGGTTGTCAAAAATACATCACGGTGTGTGCAGGAAATAATGCTTTAAGCTGGCAAAAACTAAAAGTAAGTTATGTGTTTACAGCGTTGATGCTTCTATCAATACAAAATTATTATGCTCTAGCCCTGAAACCTATCAGAGTTATAATCATGAAAACATAGACTGTCATCAAAGTAGAAAAAGCTAAATTTTGTGAATATAGCAAGTTAATATAGGTAGGAGCAATATATTATATTTCTATATATCATATATGCATTATTGGAAATGCATTACATATATAAATTATGTATATCATATATATCATATATATAATTTATATATATATCATTTATATATATGATATATATATAATTTATATATGCATATACATATATATGATAATTTATATAATTTATATAATTTATATAAATATATATGATTTATATATATGATATATATATAATTTATATATGCATATAAATATATATGATATATATCATAATGATATGATATATATATGATATACATAATTTATATATGTAATGCATTTCCAATAATTGTCAACAGAACACCACAGTTAAAAATAAAAGGTGTGGTTGCTAAATATTCTATATTCCAAATTCGTCACAACAGATTCTGAAAAGTGCGCTTTTAGCAAAAGAGGCACTACGGTCTTGCTGATGTATCTGCCTGCACTCCCACCTCTGGGCAATACAAGAAAAATAGAAAAACATCTTAGGATAATGAGAAGAGATTGTCTTCTGTGTGAATGGAATTTGTGGAGCACAAGATAAGGACGTTACCCCCCTTTCTGCAAGAGGGGAGGTGCCCAACCCATTCCACAGGAGTGATTTTTCTCTTGCCTGAAAATTGTGAGCCAGGGAACTAGCGGAATCCGTGCCCCAAACTGGAAGCTTCAGAGAGTGAAGAAAGGTATTTGAGGAATTAGACAGTTGAATAAACCACTGCTAAGGAAGTGTTCATCTTAGGCTAAGGCAACCTAAAACAGGCGGTAGGGCTTTACTACCTTGACAGTGGCTCCCGATAGAGCTGAAGGGCATAGGGGCCTCCAGGAACAAAAGCCTGTGACATACATGGCTTTCCGTGTTAGAAAGGTAACCTCTGTGAGAGAGAGGGCAAGACAACCTCATCAGTCATGATGTGGGTGGTGATCACAAAAAGGTCGAGCAATTGTACCAACCTAGAACGCACAACTCACTCTATGAAGGCACAAATAAATGCTTTCTCTCTTTTGCCTCCTCCTTGCAACCAGAGGACTGTGGGAAAGCAGAGAATTCCACATCACCACCTTCCAACAGCTTGTAGCTGGAATTGCGAGGGTGGCCTCCTCAGAGATAGGATGAGATCTTGGAGTCTGAAGTCTTAAACGGATAGAGCTAAATAAATGGTCATAGTCAAAATAGACTATCTTTATCAAGTGACTAACCAGTCAAGAAACTAGCAGGGATCTCTGAGAAGAACACTACTGCAGGTCAAAAGAGTTTTCAACATAGTAAAGCCCATATTCAGAAAAAAATAAAAATGTTCCATAGAGAGGGTACGGTGAGGAATTTACTAAATCTTTGACTACTACAAATAAAGTCATTAGAGGTAAATATAGAGGGATCTGGTGACAGATCCCAAACTTCACTGGGGACTTAACAAAAACAAAGCATTGGGAGTCAGCATCAAAAGTTCTGAGCCACTGCAGTTACTTACTAACTGACCTAGGAGAGTCTCTTACCCTTTCTGGCCCCTGTTCCGTCTTTGATGAAATGAGACAGTTGCATGAGGATCTAATCACATGACGCCCTTGAAGGTTTGGGTCATCTAGTATCCGTGGTGATTCATGCCTGAGCAGACGTGATGAGCTGAACTGAGAAACCCCAGTGGTGGACAAGAATGAAGCCTCCATTAAAGAGCAACTCTTTCTATTATTACTTATTACTGATAGTAAGATAATTTCTCTTCTTGGCCCTGCACACAAAATGTGTACCTAATGTGTACTTTGAGAGAATAGCTCATTGTCTTTACTTTAAGAGATGCTATGGACTGAAAGTTTGGGTGCCCCCCAAGTTTATATGCAGAAGCCCTAATCCCCAGCATGATGATATTTGAAGGTGGGACCTTTGGGAACTAATCAGGTCCTGAAGGTGGAGCCATTGTGAATGGGATCAGTGTTCTTGTGAGAAGAGACACGAAAGAGATGATTTCTTTCTCTTCACTATGTGAGCAAGATGGTGGCCATGTGCAAGTAAGGAAGGGAACCGCTACCAAGAAACCATGAAACCATGCTGGCTGCCTGCTATCAGACTTCTCTGGTTCTAGAATATTACATTATTGCAATCTAAATAAACATCTATTGTTTGAGCCATGGTATATACCCTATGGTGTTTTGTTAAAGCAGCCCAAATGATGAATACAAGAGGTCAACAGCTGTTCTCTCTTTTTTTGCAAAGCACCAAATTTTGCAAAGCATAAATCAACATGTTTTTCCTCCTGTTAACCCAGCCATTGAACTCCTACCTGGGGACTCAGGGCTCCTGCTAAATAAGGTCAACAGGGTTTACTGCTGTGAGCAATTGTTTTCTGCTCTCCTCTCCTGAGTACTCCGTAAATCTTTGACTAGGAGGTGTTCTTCATGAGCTTCTGTCAATTATGTTTCCTTCTTTCATCCTCACAATTAGGCAAGTGACTGTCCCTCAGCCCTGCAAAGTGATGCAGACTTCTCGCTTCCTCTGTAACGAGAGTCACAGGACACACGGGGTCCTGCAAAGTTGACTGAGCTTTGTATCTACACAGGCTTTATTCCCTCGCCATTTGAGATCCTTTTCTATCAGGTTCTTTACACACTCTTCTCGGTTTGCTTTATGTTGATTTGAACTTCCCTTGTCTTTGTTTACACGTTTGACACTTTTGCTTTCCTTGTGCTTCAAATGATCCAGTGTTTCCTCACTGTTGCAGGCTGCCTCCCTCACTGCTTCCTGCAGATACCCATGCTTGCTTTCCGACTTTCTTTGGAGCTGCAATTTTGAGTGAATTATGCTTGACATTTAACATATGCACACAGAGAATATTCCGACTTCAAAGAATGCCAGGAAGCAGACTCCTCTGCCTTCTATTGTTTAGACAGGCACGAACCCCACTTTTTCTTTGATTTTCAGTGTCAACTGCCTTAGTCCCTGAGTCACCGAATGAGCTCTTCTTTGCTAGGGGCAAAGCAATGCTTACTGGCCCATTGATGTGTATAAATCAGAATTCGATCATGACACAGTCTTTGTCCTCCAGGAACCCAGAAGCTAAATTCAGACTATAAAGGCTAGACGTAATGAGATTGAGCCTCTTTCCACTCTTTTAGGAGGAGAGTGAGGTATGAGTTCATAAATACAGGCACCATTTGAGAGGGGCCCGGAAGACTGTGAAGAGAGTCCCCAGGGAGATGGAAAGTACACTGAGCAAGAAAGCAGAGGGTGGTGAGCAGAAAGACTCTGACCACTCCTAGGGACGGGAGAGATGACAGTTGTATTCCTTCCTCACAAAAACAACAAGTATTTGGTGAAGGACACCAAAAGCTCAAAGTGGGTGAATAGGCTTTACCAAGATGGCCTTAATGTTCCTTTCAGCTTGTGGAAACTCGAGACAGGCTTCATCCTGACTCTAGGCCCCTGACCTTCCTTCTCTTAGATCATTTACTTTAGAGGGGCACCTGGGTGGCTCAGTTGGTTAAGCATCTGTCTCTTGATTTCAGCTCAGGTCCTGATCTTCGTGGGTTCGAGCCCCGTGTCAGGCTTTGTGCTGACCGTGCAGAGCCTGCTTGGGATTCCTTCTCTCCCTGTCTCTCTGACTTTCCCTTGCCCACTGTCTCTGTCTCTCTCTCTCAAAATAATTAAACTTTAAATAAATTAAAATTGGGGTGCCTGGGTGGCTTAGTTGGTTAAGTGACCGACTTGGGCTCGGGTCTTGACCTCATGGCTCATGAGTTCAACTCCCACGTCGGGCTCTGTGCTGACAGCTCAGAGCCTGGAGCCTGCTTCAGATTCTGTGTCTCCCTTTCTCTCTGCATCTACCCTGCTCACACTCTGTCTCTCTCTCTCTCTCAAAAATAAAATAAACATGAACAAATTTTTAATAAAAAAATCAAAAGTAATTTAAAAAAAGAACATTTACTTTAGAAAACTTGTAACTGCAAACATTTTTTCTGTTCCTTTAAAATGCTGATAAATCTTATGGCGTGTTGCCAATTTTGCAACCCAGGAATTTCTTTCTCAAGGACCTGGGAGGCATTGCTTTGAAAGGTAATCATCAAGAAAGATAGCGCCCCTGTCTCCCAGCCTCTGTGGGAGGGGAAAAGCCTAATGCTAGCCAATAAAAGCCAATAAATGCCAATTAGCTGACGTGGATGGACTACTCACCCCTCAGTATCCTTCAGTACTTTCCCAGTAGCTCCCTCCAGCCCTTAACAATCCTCCCATCTGCCTGGTGACAAAGGAGTTGAGTTCAACAGCCAGGTATTCACTGTGCAGGAAGGCCCGGTACTGAAAGGTCTACAGTTCAGAGTAACTAAAATGCAGTGAGATTGAATTAGGGTTTCGTGATCTCTAGGAAGCAGATGAGGATATAAAATAATTAGAAGCCATAAAAGATATCTGAAAGCGAGCCAGGCATCTTTGGTGTCTCAGAACTGCTAACGTGATTACTCTTCTAAGCCGACATGCTTGGAAACAGTGATTGCTACCACCGGCCTGAGGCATCACTGTTGCATGAGCGGCACAATCACTGACATCCAAGAAGTCTAATCAACGGCTAGCAAGGGTCTTGATGACAGATGGGGGACCTGGCGGAGGGGCAGAACAGCTTGCATCATGCCTTGTCACTAATAAATGCAGTCGGAAGCAAGGGACCTGCATACCCCTTTCGTTCCGCGCTTTCAGCAGAGAGGCCCGTGGAAGCAACACCATTTCTTTGACAAGGGTTTCCTGGGGTAGCCAGCTGAAATTGAGTGCCACCACTTTAGTGCGAGGGTTCACCCAATGGTGTGGCACGAACACGATCAGAAGGAGAGAAGGCGGAGGAGGCGAAGGAGGAGGAGGGAAAAAACCAGGTTCCATGAGGGCTGGGTCTTGATCTGATTTGCTACGATTGTTGCCAAGGGCTAGAAGGATACTTGGTATACACCAGGTCCACCCAAATACTTACAGAGAAGGAGGAGAGAGGATGTGAGAGCCAGAGAGAAAGGGAAGAGGAGAGAGGGAGGGAAGAAGAGAGGGAAGGAAGGAAAGACAAAAAAAAAAAAATCAGAGACTGTATTTAGAGAGAAGAATTTGCCACAGTTGGGGAATCACACTCTGTATTTCTTAAAAGGCTTTTAAACATGTTACGATGTATACAATACATGTGTACTGTCAGTTTATTCCAAGAGGTGGGAACGGAAGGCTGTGTTTACACGAGTTTGTGCCGCCAACGTCATCACCTGTGCTTTCTCTTAGCACGTTAAATTCTTTATCTTTCAAGCTTAAAAAATTGTTCCTTCTTGATGCTAAAGATATAATACCAGTCTTTCTGCTGAATTGGTTTTGACAGTTCAGCCCAGGGTAACTTCCAATAGCATAAACAAGAGCGTATATGGAAATACTCATAAAGTCAAGAAAATACCAGATAACATTGCCAGGGCAGGCACTGAGCATCTGAATAAACATGAGCCTTGACTATCATCCTGAGCCCTCTGCAGGCATTACTTTAGATTTTGCTACTTGAGTGGGCACCAGAGCAGTGATATACAATGAGATATGAGCTCATGGGCCTTAGGGCACCCTTCTTTAGTGCATGGTGCTGGAATTCAGGATGATTCCAAAGGCCTGAGAACAGGTTTACATGATACTCATAAGGCAGATCAGGGCGTTCCCCAGGGAACGCCAGTCAGTGTGACTTTTGAGAGTCAGTGCACAATTGTATTTCTGCACAGAGGTATGTGGGTGTGAACCCAGAATCTGATCAACCTTGACACGAATGACAAAATGCCGGATCACGCACCAAAGACACGTAGTTACGGCACTGCTACTCCAGCAAAGCTGTAGCTTATCCAAAAGATTACAGAGCCATCCGAGCATGTGTTACCCCCTAGAATGGGCCTGACAGCAACATCAAAGGTCAAAACTGATGGGAAGGATGTTGGATTTTAGTGCGTTGAGTGAGGATAAGTTTAAAGAATGACATCTGCGCAGGAGTAGAGATGCTTTTTAGGTAGCACTCAACCTGGAAGCCATTTCCCCCAGGTGAACGCAGTGGTGACCCCTATAATACTACCTGCTCTTGTTCTGTACAACGGAGAGACCTCAGGGCAAGGGGGCACAAAAAAAGAGGACATTAAAAGCTGGTAGGGGGAACAGAGGGGAAGCTTTAGCATTTCAAGTTCACGCAACAAGGGTGAAAGCTCCGCCCTTGATATGAAGCACTTGCAGACCGTGAAATGGAAGCCTCTTCTGCAATTAGCAGTAAAGAAATAAAGAGTAGAACGCAAAAGGATGTGGGGGCATAGAATAGCGTAGAGAGTGAAAAGAATCAGCGTATCGTACCAGAAACAGAGTAAGAAACAAAAGTGGAACTCACGGACACCCGGACAAAGAAATCCCCATATTCTGATTTTTTGTTGTTATTAAAAGATCTAACTTATGACAACCCCATGGATAAATCCAAAAGCATGTCAAGTGAAAGGAAGTAGAGACAAGTAAATGCTAAACAATTCTATTTCTATGAAGTTCATGAATCCACAAAACTAATTCATAAAGATGGCAGTCAGAAAGTGGTGAGGTTTGAGGTGGGAGAGATTGACTGGAGAAGGGCACGAGAGAGCTTTATGAGGGCATGAATATTCACCATGTGTTGCCCCAGGTGTGGTTACACAGTCTAAATATGAATTTAAAAGGAAAGAGGGATACCTGACTTTGGTGGATCCCATCACCATCCTATCAGCCTTTGGTCCGAGTAAGCGGGATGGTTAATCTTAAAGTGTCACCTTGGCTCTGCCATGGGGTCAGCTGTTATGGATGTGTCGGTGAGTGTTTTTGGGTGAGATTAATGTTTCAACTGGTGGACCTTGAGCAAAGCAGACTGCCCTCCATAATGGCAGTTGAAACAGTCGAAGGCCTGACTAGCACAAAAGACTGACTTTCCCACAAGCAAGAGGGAATTCTGCAGAAGACTCAAACTTGAATTACGACCTGGCCTCCTTTCTGGGTCTTCAGCCTACCAGCCTACCCTACAGATTTGGACTTGCCAATGTCCTGTCCATAATTGCATGAGACAATTCCCTAAAACACACAAACAGATAAACACACACACACACACACACACACACACACACACACACACACCCTATTGGTTCTGTTTCTCTGGAAAACTAGGTCGACTGTTTTTATGGAATAATACCTGCATGAGGTCTGTTCCGAACCAGAGAGGCACAGATTCTACTGATGCTTCCTAGGAATTAAACAGAATGAAACCATCCTTGAATATTTATTCCTATCAGCCCCGTTTGGTCCTTATCACATTGTGAGTGCCCATAAATATTAAGAAGGCACTCCAGTTCAGACCCTGAGTTAGCATGAAGAATACACAAGAGGGTGAAAAATGTTCACTAAGCCCTGGTATTAGAAGCCACTGGTATGTTAAGCTAAGCTTAGGTTTAAGATATTTTCTTTGACTTTTTTTAAAGAATTTTCTTTTATTATTTTTTAATGTTTACTCATTTTTGAGAGACAGAGAGAAGACAGAGCACAAACAGAGGAGAGGCAGAGAGAGAGGCAGACACAGAATCCGAAGCGGGCTCCAGGCTCCGAGCTGTCAGCACAGAGCCCAATGTGGGGCTCGAACCCATGAACCCTGAGATCATGACCTGAGCCGAAGTCAGACGCTTAACTGGCACCCCACTTGAGATGTTTTCAAAAGTACTTTGGAAAGTATAGATTCAATACTCTGCTCAGTTTTCTGAACACACAAACCCAAACACACACACACACACACACACACACACACACACACACACAGAGGAAGAGCCACCATTTGTAAAGCTTATTAGTATGCGATCATCTCTCAATAAGCTTAGCCTCTAGGTGATGCACATGAATCTCGGGGGGTAGAAAGAAAGGATTCCAGTTTTTCAGTTCCATGGGCCTTTATTCTCCATCTGCTCCTTGGTGAATGGAGGAGGTTTAGCACCACTGCAGTAGGTTGGCCCTGCGGTCACAGGTAAGGCACGCTGATGATGACCAATAGGTAGAGAGAGCCAGCAGGGAAGGGGAGAGTTGGTGACATGCAGGTGAAGAACTGAAAATCATCCATTCATCCAGCTCTTTTAACTCAGACTTGAAAACTAGAGAGAAAACTATTTTGATTTCTCCTGGCTCACGGCTGAGAACTCATGGAGACTTTCTGTCTTTGTATCCTCATTTTGTATAATCAAGGAAAGAAAATGAGAATTTTGAGCAAGTGTGCTGTGTGTGTGTGTGTGCGCGTGTGTGTGCAGGGATCTAGGGAAATACCTCCCAGCATGCGGGGCTGGGCCTTCCAGGGACTCTCCTGCCACACTCATTCTCTGCTTCATTCATTCTTAGCTGTTTGCTTTTCAGCTAACCTCCTCAGCGACTACGGTGAAAATAACCCAAAGTGACAGCTCGAGACCGGCAAGAAAACTGGTGTGTGCCCATAAAAACAATTTATATTTCAGGCAAACTTGTCCCAGGGTACTCTTTGTCAGTTTTCTTTGCTCAAATCCCTGTTATTTCTGCTTGAAACCACTGCTGTCATAACCATATTTTAAAAATGGAAAGTAAGAAGATAAAATGGGTTTGGTGGGAATAAGGAAGAAGGGAAAGGATGGCAGGAGTGAAAAGAGCTTGACACAATGTGCCTTGCACTTTTCTTCAGTCTGTCAAAACTTGCCCCTACTGCTCACGTGGACTGCGGTGTGTTGGCTCGTGGCTCTGTCAGTCTTGGCCTATGGAAGCTTTGGGGGTTGGATCTCTGGGTGAGCAAGGCACTGTGAGCTGGCAGGGTCTATACTGGGTGGTCGGTGGCGTTAGTTGGGGAAATTTGATTTCCATGCTAATATCTTCTCAGAGAACCTGCTGCCCTTTCTGTAAGGGCTGTTTATGCCTCAAGAAATATGGAGTTGCATGCCACAGCGCCCCTCTGATGCATTTGGAGTCACTGCATCTTGAAGAAACTCACCCTCGTGAAGTTTGGGGCGGGACCATTCCCGACCATTCCCACCACCTCCAATTCACGTGCCACTTGACGCGGAAGGCCATGAGGAAGAAGGAGGGGTATGTTAGATCCCCACTGGTGATACGAAGCCATCCCAGATGGACACGGGCACACTTTCCTTCAGGGAAATCAAGGGAAACGATGGGCGGAAAGGCTGTGATACCCGGAAAGACATCCCGTGTCCAGACACGACAAATGTTTCTTTTCTCCTATTTTCCCCTGGACCAAAACGTATGGCAGCCCGGTGTGAATGGGGCTCTTTGACACCCAACTATTTCTCCATGACCAGTGTGACAGACAGCATAGGCAAGGGTGACAGGGGGGAGGGGGAGGGGTGTCAGCACCCAAATACATTGAAGCTTCCCATAAAACGGGCTGTCTCAGAAGCAGCAGAGGATTATTCAAACTACTCACAATCGGTGCAACTATCCGGGAGAGCATTATTCCGTTGGCTCCAGTGTGTGCTGTGGATTAAAACATGCCCCCAAAGACCCATCCACATACAAGGAAAGGCTAATATGAAATTATTAACTCGTATTAACTTTATTAGCATTTCCCTGTTGCTCGAAAAATGAAATTACAAATGAACTTCACTTCTTAAAACCATTTCACCATCGAAAGAAATCTGCAACTCTTTGTGTAAGCTCTGTGCTAAGAGCTGTGTGAAGAAAACTTTACAGGTCCACCCCTTGCCTCGAGGAGCATGTAATTTTACACAGACACACTGACTGAAGCAAATCTGCACATGACAGTAAGAGAAGCCCCAACCTTAACGGTACAGGTGCCTCAGGCCACTTAGGGAACAGACAACAGGCCCTACACACCTTCAATAGAAGGTATCAGCATATTACACAGCAATAAAATAGCTGATGTCCAAAACGTCCAATCTTTTTTTAAATTTTTTTATTTAAAAAAAATTGTAATGTTTATTCATTTTTGAGAGAGAGAAAGAGAGAGAGCAGTGGAGTGGCACAGAGAGAGAGAGACAGACAGACAGACAGAACCTGAAGTAGGCTCCAGGCTCTGAGCTGTCAGCACAGAGCCCAACACTGGGCTCAAACTCACAGACCACGAGGTCTTGACCTGAGTGGAAGTAAGACACTTAACTGGCTGTGCCACTCAGGTGTCCCAAAATGTCAGTTCTGACTCCTCAAGAAAATATTACATTGTCATGTTCAGAATAGTTTAAGAAAGCAGAAAAGGGTAACTTACTATCAAAATGTTAATTACTGTAGAAAATGTTTAGCCAAAGATTTTAATTTTTCATGTTACGACACACATAACAAACTCTGCCTGGAAAAAATAATTTATGTGTACACTTAATTACTTGGCGGTGGTGAACCAGGGAGAAGATTATAACCATTAAATATATCCCTGGAGGCCTCTTGGATAAACGATCACCCGATTCGAAGGCTTTGATGGCTCCCTACAGAGGAGGAAAAGTAAACAAGTAGAACAGTGAAGCTTTCGATTTACAAGTTGGAGAACTAAAGAGAAGTCATTTAATTCTGCGCAATGGTAATTGATAAGATTGGTAGAGGGAAACAGAACACCTGTAACTGTATGTAGTTCATGGTTGAAAATCGGGGATGACGGGGTTGGGGGGAGGCATCTCCTAGGTCTCTGTTGGGAACTCTGGAGCGCATTTACTGATAAGTAGGACCTTAGGGGAGAGCGGGGTCGAGTCAGGGCAGTCTGGGGCAAGTGGTGAGGAGGCTTACGTTTCAGACTTGTTCAGTTCGCAATGCCCTTAAAACACCCGGGACAAGGCATAGAACTGGCAGTGTCGGGGACTCAGATGTAGATCTTGACTGAAGATACACACACGGCTTAACTTATTAACTGTGATACACAATAGAGAGATGAAAAAGAGAAGAATAAATAGATGGATAGATGGATGGACCGAAATATGAAGAGGGACGGATGGAGAAAAGAACAGAGGGCGCAAAAGAGAGAGACCGAGACAGAGGTTGATAGCAAAGTGCACTGGTTGCTCTAGCATGTGAGGGAGTTCCCCTGTCTGTTACACAAAACCCTTTCTACATGGTTCTCAAAATACAGCACCAAAGGTGCTGCATTATACGTAATTTGATTTGTTTCTGATTGATGCTAGTACCCCCACACCCTGTCTCTGATTCAAAACTCAGTTTTTAATTTGCAGAATACTAAATTCCTTCGAAAAAGAAAATATCGTCGAAGGGAAGAGGGAAATATTTATAAGGTTTATGAAACGTCAATCCAGGCTTTTAAGGCTCACATGTCTGTAGATTTAGTAAAATCTTGACTGAAAATAGTTAAATCTAGCCTTGTCACAAGGCTACTAAAATGACTTTATATCTCACTTTATTACTTTTTCTTCCTAATGGAGTATATGACTCAAAACATTTAGCTTCATAAAACAAGATCTGAAACTTCTAATCACATCTCTTTATGTTAAGTGTAACCAAAATAGTTCAGAATGGAAATGTGTTTGCCTAAGAGATTGGATTCAAATGACATTTCAAATACACACACACACACACACACACACACACACGCCAGTTTCCAAAGCAACTTGATGTTATATTGCTGTTTCTCTCAGTGTGAATTTGATAAATCATTTACATCTACTCTTGATGAAAAGGGACAGTGAGGTGGCAACATAATGTATTGGGTTAATAATAATCAGATTCCCTTGTACTTACATAACCCCCTGATTCCAAGGAGCTTTAAGTACCTTATAGATATTATCTCATTAATCCCTACAACATCAGTGTGAGACGGATGGCAGATAGTGTGCTCCGCCAGGTTCAGGAGAGATAGAGACGATGATTATAATAATACATCGTGTTTGTAGAACATCCTGTGCTGAGGTGCTCAGCACATTTCACAGATGCTATCCAATGAATTGCCTGATCTTCCTAAGAGATTGGGTTCTGGCAAACATCAGCTTCCTTCAGATCAGTGTGGAAAACGAAAGCATACACAGTGGCTTATTCAAGTTTACTGGTGGGGACACAGTCCAAAAGACTGTTTTCTTCTAAATGTGTACTTGCTGTTCTGAAAACTTGACAATTATTGTTATTTATTTGATACTAAAAGTAGATAGTAGATGATGATGATAGATGATAGATAATAGAGATGATTGATAGATGATAGATAGATAGATAGATAGATAGATAGATAGATAGATGATAGATAGATGATAGATAGATAGATAGATGATAGATAGATAGATAGATAGATGATAGATAGATGATAGATAGATAGATAGATAGATAGATAGATAGATGATAGATAGATAGATAGATAGATAGATAGATAGATGATAGATACATGATAGATAGATAGATAGATAGATAGATAGATAGATAGATAGATGATAGATACATGATAGATAGATAGATAGATAGATAGATAGATAGATAGATAGATAGATATAAAGAGAGAAACAGACCAAGAGGTAGGAGACCACAGTTCCATGCTAACAAACGTAGAGCTGCTGATTAAAGACAAGACCAAGGTTCTTAATTTAGTACGTTTCAGAAATTCCAATGGACTTCATTTCCAAAAGCTAATCCCAAGCCTTTTGGAGGTAGCCATAGAGGAGACGATACAAACGGCAAAGAATTTAAGAATTCAAATAATGTCCCTATTATAGAGTTTTGAATGCCCAAAGACATAAAACTCCCAATGGTTTTATGACAAAATGACACTTTTGGAACAGCCTGATATGTCCCTTAAAGTTAAAAGAAGCAACCTCTCCCTATAACCTGGTGGATTTTGCGGTGAGGGTGACTCTGCGTTCACGTGAAAGAAGCTACTAGAAAGAAAGCAGTGTTGTCACGTCACACAAATGAGGAATGATGAAGAGACCAGCACGTTGAAGCAATGTTCAGAGACCCTGTGGCTGCAGGAATGAGTGGAGGGCAGAGTCTGAAACACAGTAGTGGGAAAACTTAGGAGCTGGGCTTGAAAGCGCTATGGAGTCTTTGGAAAGAAATGTATGGGTTTTTTTTTTTTAACAATTTTTTAAATGTTTATTTATTTTTGAGAGAGAGACAGAGAGACAGAGAGCACAAGCAGGGGAAGGGCAGAGAGAGAGGGAGACACAGAATCTGAAACAAGCTCCAGGCTCTGAGCTGTCAGCACAGAGCCCGACACGGGGCCCGAACCCATGAACCATGAGATCATGACCTGAGCTGAAGTTGGTCGCCCAACCAACTGAGCCACCCAGGCATCCCAAGAAATGTATGGACTTTTGTGTACAATGAAAATAACTGGAGGGTTCTGAGCAGAGGCCTGATGTGACCTGACTTGCATTTAAAAGTCACTGTTCTGAGGATGCTAGATGGGGAAGGACTCGGGACTGGGAGCAGGAGACCCGTGAGGAGTCTTTAATAGTCAAAGACATGATAGCACGGCTAGAAGAACACTCAACAATGAGATATTAAAGAGAATTACCGATTTTAGGTCACCCCTGCTATTTGATTAACCAAGATATTGCATTGCCTGTGATAGACCAGAGAGGCCTTACATTAAATGACATAATAGTAGCAATTGCAACATTTTTTAAAAAGCCACAGAGGGGCTCCTGAGTGGCTCAGTCGGTTAAGCGTCTGACTTCGGCTCAGGTCACGATCTCAGGGTTCGTGAGTTCGAGCCCCGCTTCGGGCTCTGTGCTGACAGCTAGGAGCCTGGAGCCTGCTTCGGTCTCTGTGTTTCCGTCTCTCTCTCTGCCCCTCCCCCACTCACACTCTCTGTCTCTCAAAAAATGAATAAACGTTAAAAAAAAAGTCACAGAAATAACTTACAAACATGGACATGGTTATCATGGTGAGAGACACAGAACAGGTTGGGTCTGTTCATTTCTTCGTGTTTCTATTTTTCACGGAAGCAGCTGAAACGTGTGTTAAGTGCAATTGCTTCCCACACAACGCCAAAGCAAGAATAACTAATAACTTCCTGGATCGTAACAGAGCAAAACACATTCGAAAGAGATAGATGATGGGAAAGGAATGAGCAATAGCCCAATTATAGGCACTCCCCTGCTTCATCGGATAAAGATGGACACCAGTGGGCCATTGTGTTCCCATCGTTTACTGCGCTCCTCTCGTTATCCACTCGTGAATTTTTAAGCATTTGAACGTGAATGAAAAGCAAGCTCGCTGCCTTCAGTATTCTTTACAAACCGAGATATGGACACGGACTCAGAGAGCTAAGGTTATTTTCTAACACGGAGGCTACCTTTATAGCCCACACCAACTCATCAGTCAGCTTCTACTTGGTTCACGCCAACTTCACTGACCGTTAAATCAGCTTCGTTATCTCTGCTAGAACATGGTGTACCCCGTGTTGAAATGTATATGATTAATGTAATTATTTACTTGCAGTATCACTTTCTCATTTCATGCCAGACAGGAGTTGGTACATTTTAAGCAGAATTAATAAGAATGTCTACCCAATCTAGAAAAGTCCCATCCTAACCCAAGTATACGAGTAAAACTGGCTGAAAGAAATACACAGTTTCGTTCAAAATCCATAGTATCGCTTGCAACATCCCACAAAACATCAGATTTGCAAAGCCCAGGTTTAAAATTTAAAGTGTCATGAATCAAAAATGAAGCCAAAGCTACTGCAATATCAAAGTGGTACCAGAATTATTTTACCTCGAAGAAGGAGGTGCTCTTATTCTCAAATATTTCTCCATCCTTCGTTAATTTTCTAACTCAATAACCCTGGTAAAGCGCAGACGTAATTCCTCAAGGCGGGCCGGGCCCTTCCCCAGGGCAGAAGAGGAAGACTTTACAGTGTTCTGTATCAAAGGCTACAGACCAAAGCAGGGGAAGAGGGAGTGTTTTTCTAAGGCCACTAAGGCCATCCTTCTTTCCTTAACTCTGATGCATTTTCCTGTGTCGCTGAACAATCTATTACTCTTATTTGGCGCGGGTAAAGCGTTGCCTCAGCAGGAGTTGTCGGGTGCTAAGTGGTTTATAGATTTGAATGTTGAGGCAATTTGTAAGCAGCTGGGGGAGGGGGAACCCAGATGAGTTAATGCTTTCACTTTGGCTTGCCAAATACGCATTTCATTTATAACTTAATGAATTATTCACTTTGGTTGAAATAATCCATTCTTATTAAGGCACATCTGCTGATAATTATGAAGTGTGTAAGCAATGAAAAAAATGTATTTCACACCAGTAAATAGAAATTTATCAATATCGGTAACAGTCCAGTGAAACTACATCCCCTCTCTATTGTTGTCTATATTTGAAATACCTAAAATGTGCCTTATTATCTTGACATATATTAATATACAATATAAAGGGTCTCTTAATATCACATTTAATTCACCATTCTTATTAAAATCTAATTAGAGTTCCCCCAAAGGAATAGTCTGAATTGAGTGATTAGGCTTACACAGCCATTGAACTCTCATTATTACTAAGGGGATAAACTGAAAACATTTTGGGAATATAAAATGATTTGAATTTACATCTAGCCACCAATCACATGTTAAGTATAAAATTTCCTTAGAAGAACAAATCACAGCTAAATAACTTCACAGAGAAAATTCTGATTATCTCTTACACAACGCTCATATTATTTCAGTATTCAGTAAAACCTTGGTTTGTGAGCATATTTCTTTCTGGGAACATGCCTGTAATCCACAGCGCTTGTATATCAAAGTAAATTTCAAGAGCCATTGGCTCAGTTGTGATCATGTGACGTTCGGCATCACGTACTACTTGTGTTGCAAGACATCGCTCGTTTCTCAAGTTAAAATTTATTAGAAATGTTTGCTCGTCTTGTGGAATACTCACAGAACAAGTTAGTCACAATCCAAGGTTTTACTGTATTTATTTTTTTCCATTGGTCATGAACATAATGTTTTAAGCTGCAAGAGTACACCGGAGGGAAATCAGGAATATTCTTCCCTAGAGAGTAAAACAAAAATCTTAAGTGAATCCTGTATTTTTTATTGTAGGTTGATACTGACTTTGACCAGAAATAAAGCCACTTCAGCATAATCCAGTAGTTCTTTTTTTTTTTTTTTAATTTTTTTTAACGTTTATTTATTTTTGAGACAGAGAGAGACACAGCATGAACGGGGGAGGGGCAGAGAGAGAGGGAGACACAGAATCTGAAACAAGCTCCAGGCTCTGAGCCATCAGCCCAGAGCCCGACGCGGGGCTCGAACTCGTGGACCGCGAGATCGTGACCTGAGCTGAAGTCGGACGCTTAACCAACTGAGCCACTCAGGCGCCCCTAATCCAGTAGTTCTTTATGCATTTCCATGGGACCTTCATCTATTCATGCATTCAGCAAATATTAAGTGTTTACAGAGTACCTGGCACTGTGCTAGAGGCCGGGCTGCAAAACTGAGCAAAAGCAGACGAGGGTGCTGCCCTCCTGAAACTGACCATTCAGTGGGGGTACGGTTGGGATTATGGTCATGAAGCTTACAGCGTAGGGGTTACCTCATTTTAGCTTGTATCATAGTACTTTGCTCGGTAGTGGGTACGGCCATGCCCACTCCTTGGTACATTTTGATTTAGTCAACCTTGTTTTTCCAGCTCAAACAGAACAGGGCTTAGTGTTGAGGAACGAACCCAGCAGTGTTCAAATGTGATCTCTGTCACAGTAGCCAGTGTCGCTTCTGGGCATCCCCACAGCCCTCTGCTCATGCGTCAGTTAGAGTGTGTGCCAACTGTATTGCAATCACCAGTTAACATCAATGCGTGGTTCTCCAGCAGGAGCGAGATCACATGCCCCTCACGTTCTGTACCAGAAACCCAGGGGTGCCATATTGTGAGAGGTTTGTGTTACGAAAGCTGAGTTGAATTGAGGAGAGTGGAGTTTTCAAAAGGAGCATGAGTTTCCAAAGCTGGAAAATCACTGCTTTATATAAAAATCAACTAATATGTAGGTTTTTCCCTTCTCACCGGTCTGTGGTTGCCTCTCAGCCATAGTTGGCCTTACTCTACTCTGTTGTGCCCCAAGCCTGGCACATTGCCTGACATGATGGCAGGCTCTGTAGCCATTTCTCACCCTCTCTCTGCCTGCCCTCACTCCTTCGAATCACAGTGTCACGGGGGTTTTCAGGAACCACACCACCAACTAGAGGCACATTGCTCTCATTTCAGTGGGAACCACAGAGCCACTGTCAGTGCATCCCCAGCAATGACTTTCCCAGCAGCAATTTCACCAAATGTCAGAGATGGAAAGGCATCCTTTTTGCGACACCGATGTGGTATTTCAGGACAGCATGGAGTTTTTATAGACATGAAGTACCCTCTCTCTACCATATATTTGATTATTTCTCCCTTTCTTTTGGGGAAACAAATGAAAATAACTGGTGTTCCCAAGTAAGTCACATGGCAATGTGTGTGAAACTGCAGAATAACAAATTTCACATCATTACATCAAACTGAACATCTAATGTTTGGGAAGTTCCTCTCAAAAAATCTGATCAAAATAGTTGCCTGAACTTTTAGTTTAATGTTACAGTTAACAAGGAAGGGCCTATACACTTAGCAGAAGTCAAGTGAGAAGGTTATGATTTGATGTCCTCAAGCCAATCTTTTCAACCAAAAGACTCCAGAGTAAGTGGGTTGAAATTTGAAATACATGTCTAATTTTTTTTAATGTCCCATATCCATCCTCCAAAAGGATAAATGAGGTGAGGTAAGGATTCCCAACAACTTTCATTTCCTAAGGTAAAGGCTTGACACTATATAAACAGAAGACTGAGGCTTCCATAGGGCACCGTGAACATTTTGCAATATTGCCCTAAGTAGAGCTGAAGGTGGCAGTAAAATAACCTTTGACTTTCCTTCAAATCTTGTGTTCTGCTGCAATTTCTTCATGATTGCCTATTTAAAAATAACTTGCAATTAGCCCTGGCTCAGGGAAGGAAGTGACCCCTAATTTGAGCACAGAGTTTTCCCTACTTCACATTTGGTTGGTCAAATTCCAAGAATCCTAAACATTAAGGAGAGAATTGTACATCCATACTCTTAGAGAATTTTCCCTACATGTCCATTTCTTGGGTTTACTTGTTATTCCAATTACGTTAACAAATATGTAAGTGTAAACTAATCCTATGTGCAATCTGGGGATACAGGAATGAAAAGGACAAAACCATTCCTTGCCTAGTGGAACTTTTACATTCCAGGAGAGGAAAGAGGAAGAGGGGCAAGAAATTACACACAGATGTTGAGACTTGCTGTAACATTGCCAAGTTCGGCTCTTAATTCAGAAGAGCATAGCAGACCTCTTTAACAACTTTTCAATTTTACCATTTTAATTGACTAGGTTATTTTCTCCCAGGAATACAGTATCCCATTAATTCTTCAAAAATACTTTCATCGATGCTTTACCAATGAGGACTGAGAGATTTAAGGACCATCGAAAAAATCATTTATGGATTGTGCTGTGGGGAATACAGATGAAGGGGAGCAGTGGTCAGGAGGAAATCTCTGGAGAGCTTGCAAAAAAAAAAAAAAAAAAAAGGTTGCAGTTACACAAAACCGTAAAGGCTTCTCTAATAGGATTCCAAACCCCAAGGACAGGGTAGATCACCTGAAGAGTCAGTACTGTCTTTTCTTCTATTTTAATGCAAGAGAATATAGGGTGAGCACATTTCTGAAGACTCGAGATTAGTTATTCTTCATCCTCCACAGCAATTTTCCTTCTAGCCAAGTAAGTTTCTAGCTTAAGGGAGAACCCTGCATTTAGTTGCCCAAAAGCCTTTTGTGACAAATGATAGCTATATTAACCTGGTGGATAGGTATGCTGAAATAGAGAATTATTACATCTACATTGCATCAAATTCTGATCTCTTTCACTCTAGGCAACTCCCGGCTGCCTCCTTTGAAAGCTTTGTGGGCAAATTGTATCAGGAGAGGCCTTTTCTTTTTCTTTTCTTTTCTTTTTTTAAGGCTATGGCTAGATCATGATTAACCGCTATTGTAGCCGCTTCTTTTCCAAAGTATGGGGAAAGAATGAGCTAAAGTGTGTCTCAAGCTATGGAAGACACATTGAAAGTAACACTTCACTACAGAAAATACAGCGTTGATCATACAAATCCTTCCATCAGACAGAGAATCATCATTTGCCTGAAAGACTCTTTCAGCTCATGTATATTTTCCCGCAGTAGGATATATAGTGACATTCAATCCACATCTGTAGATTTCTGGAAATCCTTGCTGTCAGTGTCCATGTGATTGTGTGTAAATTAATTGATGGAATTGCTTTGTTATAAGCTGTCAGTGTCTAGAAAATATAGCATGTCTGATCGATATTAGATTTACATAGACAGAATGATGTTAACTCTATGATGGTGTTTCTTCCAAGCCATTAGAAGTCTAATCTAAGGTTCACCATGCTTCTGCCAAAGACAATTCTTGATTTTTTTTTTCCATACTCACATGCAAAAAAATGCATCAGAAATGTCAATGTGGAAAAAAAAAGAAATATCAGTGTGGGACATAAATGTAAACATCATTACATATAGTACCTTGGTCCAATTTAAAAGGCAATATAGGTATTTTTAAATATTTATAACAAAGATTTCTAAAAAGTAATGCAGCTAATTTGGACGATTTTCAGTTAATCTAGATAATCTTCAGATGTCAAACAGAATTTTTGTACTATCTCAAGCATTTTATTCTCTCTGTAATAATATAGCTAGAACATTGCCTTTCTAATAAGTGAAGAGGGAAGGAGGGAAAGAATATGGCCATAGTTTGTCATTCTTGGCAGACTAGGATATTAATTCTTATAGACCAGTGTCCTACGGAAAAACACTTCCTTTTGAGACAATTTTGGGATAGAATAGGGAGATTGCATTCTTCTGGCAATGAGATCTTACGTGACTTAGCTGTTGGCAGACTCTGGGGTTATAGATGTGAACTACCTGGCCGAACTATCTTAAGTCAACTCTAGAGGAGGTGTTTCATCCAGACAAACTACACATGAGCCGGTCAGCATCAGCCCAAGGTTTCAGTGGGCATTTCCCATCACCTTTCATGAAATCCCAGCACTGCACTTCTATGCTCATCTGATTACTAGGTGTGCATATACAGCCCATATGTATTTTCATAGTTGTAATTGGAAACAATTGGATTTTGGTTCTCATCCATAAAAAATTCTGTAAGGGAAATTTCCAGTCTGGTCCTTAAGTGTATCCTTCAGAGGAGGCCATAAGGAGGCAATACTGCCCACTTTAAGAGTAACTCAAAAAGTATTATTCATTATAAAGAAACAAAGGGGTGCCTGGGTGGCTCAGTCGGTTAAGCATCTGACTTTTGATGTCAAGCTTAGGTCTTGATCTCAGAGTCATGAGTTCAAGCCCTGCGTTGGGCTCCATGCTGGGCACAGAGCCTACTTAATGGGGGAAAAAAAAAACAGAAAGAAAAGAAAAGAAATAAATACATAGTTTTTGAGTTGCTTATATTCTGAACAAAAGACATTTTAAAATTCAGCATGCTAATATAAAACACCTTCATTTCTTCACCTTATCTTTTGAAGTCAGAACATATGAGCTATAGAGGAAAAAAATTGCTTGTAAAGCTCTAAACTGATACAAAAGTGTTTCTTTTATGTGCCTCATTTATATATGATCCAGGCAATTTACCAAAATAATTAAAAATGATCCACTTTTACTCTAAGGATTATACCAGAATCCCAAATCAAAATATAGAAATTTTATGATTAAATTACCTGTTTCATATCTAGATTGAATTGAATTTAAAATTAGTGATTCAACATTATTCAGATTAACTCTGCAATGAGTTTTCATATCACATGTGATCTATATAGAATACATTTTATTTCCCCTAGCTTTATTTCTTTTTAAAATCCCATATACTCCATCTATTCACAAATACCTAAAATTAACCACCAAGGGAAACTCTTTTTCTGTAATATCTTAAATTCCCCCTTTACTCCTGATAAACAAACAAGATGGAAGAAAAGAACTGAACCAAATCATATAGCAAAACTATAAATGCTTGTCTCTTGAAGGCACTACCTCAGAGCCTGATTCTCAAAAAGTGAAAAATAAATAAACACTTATGCAGCCGTGATGGGAATTTTCAGTGCATCTTTTATGCATGAGTAGAAATGTTCAGTGCACTAAACTCAAAAAAGAAATATCAAGGATTTATACGAATATATAGCAGTTTAAAATATAGGATAGGGAGTTGGGGGAGAGAAGAGAATCCAATGAAAGAGAAGGTAAGATCACCACAGGCAGTCAAAAACACATTATCATGAAAAAGAGTGAGTGAACTCTCTGTACTGTAATGTTCCGCTTCCCCCTCTGTTCTGCTGGCATCTATATCCCTGGCATGTGGACACAGTGAGCTACATTTATTATCTTTGGGAGAGCAAAAGGCACGTGACCTTGATTCTTCATCCATCAGACCCCGAAGCGACTGAATATTGGGAGATGGGAAGGTCCCTCACAGATGAGTCAATGAAATCAAGAATTCTGGTGCTACCATGAAAGGAAGATTGGCAGTGAGGTAGGAGAACTTTATTTCTTCCAAAGTCTGAGGAAGTAGGGCCACAGCAAATCTCTTTCGAGGAATGAATTCCCAGACAGCCAAAGAATGGCTTATCAAGGTGAGAGATGAGCTGTGGTCACTGCGACCAAGAGCTTCTAGTTCCTGGGATCAGATTTTCTCCAACTTGATTCTGTACACAGAGATTGCTCATCACATTGTGCAGTCCAGAAATGCAGGAAGTTTGTGGGTTGATTACAAGCCAGTTAGCATGGGAGAAACACCGAAACGCTGATTGTTAGAACTGAAAGGAACCTTAAAGACCATCGAGTGCCGCCATTTTAGCCTACAAATGAGACAATTGAGATGACTTGTTCTGGGTCACCAAGCACCATAAGTGGCCACCAAGCAGCCAGGGAAGGCTATTAGAAAGTAGTGAGGCCACTGGAACAGGAGCACTGTGTGAACTGCATGGGGTCATTTTGATTAGGTGTCCAAATACACAGCACAACTAATAAGAACATAAATTCCTGTGAATAGGAACAAAATTAATATTATACTAGGAGAGACTAGTGTTCACATATATATGGTCACACATATATCTTCTTGATAATATCCATGCAAAAGGGCAAAGACTGTTTATTGAAGACAACTCTCTTGAATTGCCTGCTGTATACTTCAATTTGAAGGATACTAACATACCCATGTCTCAAATATATCGCCCCACTGTTAACCCACCTATTGACCAGGTGTTGACTCTAATGTCAACATCAGATCCATTCTTTCATATTAATAAGTTATCTGAAGAATATCTCTATTAAAGTGCAGTTATATCATCAGAAGAATAGCAGGTGACCTGATTAGCACTCACTAGTATACTAGCATGGATTCAGTAATAAGGTCAGTGGCTACCAATCAGCAGAACCAGGGCTCTGAGGACAGAAGTTTTCACAGAATGCAAAGGAGTTGAAAGAGGTCATAAACACAGGGCATGCACTGCCTATGGGGAGCACTAAGTGTTCTAGGTAGGAGGCTGAGCCCCCATTTAGCCACTGAGCTCTGATTTCACATGTTCGTTCTGATGCTCACTTTCCCTCTTTACTGGAAACCAATAAAATATAACTGAAAGTGTTTAGGGAGGATTTAATAAAACAACGAGTAACAAATCCAAAGTCACAAGGTAATTCGTGGAAATTTCAAGACACCTTTCACGAATGTCTCTTTGCCTATAAGGTCATAATCTGATAGTAACAAAAACTCAGAGCAGACACAAAAACAGAATTTCCTTGTAAATTTCTCCAACTTGGCTCAACATGGTTTATATAGAATTAGCCACTAAAAAGAGACCTATGATTTATTAAGGTTACAAGTAAGAATCGCTAATACCCCATACCATCCTGCTTCCCCACAACTTTCTCAAAGCTCCCATCCCCAATGTTCCTTCAGTAAGTACAGAATGAGTATTTAAAATATGACCTTTAGCTATAGCATCCCTGTTTCCCAAAGACTCTCCAAAAGAAGGAATTTTGAAAATATCCCGGGGTACAAGGGCACTACCTCAGCATTCTCTTAAATTTAACATTATTTTTAAATGTTTACTTATCCACTTTGAGAGAGAGAGAGTGCAAGTGTGCAAGGAGGGGAGAGGGGCAGAGAGAGAGGGAGAGAATCCCAAGCAGGCTCTACGCTCGGCGCAGAGCACTGGGGCTCGATCCCATGACAGAGAAATCATGACCGCGACATCATGACCTGAGCCAATATCAAGAGTCAGATACTCAACCTACTAAGCCACCCAGGCGCCCCCAGAATTCCCTTAAATTTAGAAAATACTTCTCTGCGCGCCAATCTTGGATCTTTGAGAGTGGTTCAGGAGGCAGTCCAGGTGTGGGGAAGTTCACAGGGGATCATGTTCAGTTCATCCATGCTGGAGTATCTTTGCTGTCAATCCCAGAAAGATAAGGTTTTCTTACAGAAACAATAGGCACATATTTTGACAGATGTAATTACTCATATGCAAACTTCCGGCAAAATGAAGTACAGAACACTTTCTTCAAATTTCCAGATAGGAAAATGTCTCTGGAGGAAGATAGATTATGGACAATTTGTTCTTTAAGGCAACATGCAGGCACCAACACTTTGCTGATTATTTTACTTCATACTATTTAAATAGGATTCAGTTCTTTCAAAACGTATTTTTGAACATTTATGGAGGGTAAACATGCTAAGAACTATACATTCTGGAAGACAGCTAGCCCCATCCACACTGGATGTTAAGAGTTGGTGATTTTAAGTCTCAGCTGGTTTATAAATGTTTTCTCACATTTGAGAATCTTACAGTTAATAAAGCCAACATTTGGTAAGTGACAATATCTACTTTGCTGGCTCAATCTTCCAAAAAATATTTTTACCACATGGTTTTTAAAATGTGTATGCATTTAGAGAAACTTTTTTGAAGTTCAATCCAGAATCAGCTGGTGTGATTTGAGAACCCAAAGAGGGGGAAAAAAAAATCTATGCACAGAAGAAATTCCATTTAAAATGGCACCTTCTACTTAGTAAATTACCCTTACAGAGGTTTGAAATTAAATTCAATCTGTAATACTAAAGAAATATTTCACTCTTTATAAGAAATGTAGTTATAATTGCAATATTTGGGCATCATTTAAATTCATAATTGGTCCTATTCTCCTTCCTTGCAATCTAACTTATTTTAAGAAGAAAAATCCATTTTTTATCTGTCTCTCATGGGAAATGGGATTATTCATTTTATTTATTTATGAATTCATATTCTGGGCCTTTTCTCCATAGACAATCTTTTACAAGTAATGTTCTCAAATTCTAATCAACGATAACTTCTAACAATACTCGGAAGAACTTCGTACCTTATTTTTTATTCAGTCTTACACTTTTCCTATCCTATGCAACGTGGGGAGATGTTGGGAAATGGAAATCGGAAAGCTGGAGGAATTCTTTCTGCTCCCCTCAGCCTATGAGATAGAGCAGAGCAAGAAATCTTAGATGCCCTCCAACCATGAGGAGGAAAGGATGGGAAGGCAGATGGGAGGAAAGGTAGGAAGGGCTGATCAGAAGAGAAAAATCTGATAGATTTTCTGATAGCGGTAGTATTCTTTACTAGTACTGCAGAGTGATCTGACCAACACATACTTACCCCATTCCTTCCCCCCTGCCCAACGGTACAGCAAAGTCAATAGATTAATTGCATCCCTTTAGCAACAGGAAAACCAATACCTTCTCAAACATGAAAGGAAAATAAGACACAATTCACTCCCTATTATTTAAATGTCCTCTTGGGGCACCTGGGTGGCTCAGTCGGCTAAGCGTCCGACTTCGGCTCAGGTCACGATCTCACTGTCCGTGGGTTCGAGCCCCGCATCAGGCTCTGTGCTGATGGCTCAGAGCCTGGAGCCTGTTTCAGATTCTGTGTCTCCCTCTCTCTGACCCTCCCCCATTCATGCTCTGTCTCTCTCTGTCTCAAAAATAAATAAACGTTAAAAAAAATTAAAAAAAAAATAAAAAAAAATAAATGTCCTCTTTTCTTCTCACTCATGCAAAACACCGACAAAGTATCTTGTACTTAATAGAGTCTACTTCTGGTCTCTCTCCCTCTCTTTGTTCAAGTGACGTTTCGTGAACATTTAACATGTGCTTGGTTGGCATCAACACTATAAAGATGAATAAGACATAGTCCTTACTCTTGAAAGGTTTAGCCTACAAAGAAAGATGGGTGTGTAAACAGATGATTTGCATGCACCATGGAGTTCACACCAGGACCGTCTCTCCCCCAGACATGTAAAAAGGCTTCATAGAAGAGAAAATACGCTGCACAAGGAAGAAATATGGAGAAAGCATTACAAGCAGATAGAAGAGAATAACCCTAGACATGTTCTCAAAGCACAGTTTGATATGTACAGAAAACCACAAGCTGGCTGGCATTACCTAAATGTGGGATACAAAGGGCACAGAATAAGAGAAATGAAGGCAGGGAGGAAGGGAGGTGGTAAGAAACCAATGCAATGTTTCTGGTCAAGGTCCATGAGGCCAGAGCTGAACTGGGTCAATGTGCTGCTAATTGAGACCATAGATATTGCTGGAAATGCAAGTGGCAAGTAACAATCCCAGGATCGCAGCAAGGGGACACTGGCTGTGGTTTTGGACATTTCATCCTGACATGTGCTTATTCAAATATATAAATCTAGCCTGAATACAGGCAAGGAAATCTAAAGCATAATAGACAAACCAGAGTCAGAGACGTAACCTTAAGAACCGTCCGCATACACTGAATAATTAAACCATGAGGTTAGTTATTACTGAATTGCATCTGAAGTGCATCATTTTATAGCAGAGAAGATTTCCAAAATCATTTTATAAAATGTAACGAATGTGTTAAAACTTTTCCCTCGGAAGACAGAGATAGACTTCAGGTTTTCGGTCAAGCATGCAAGGAGCTTGGAAGTTGCCGCTCCGTTGTAACGATGGGTAAGAAAGCCCAACTGAAAAATCAGCAAGTCTCAGATGTGTAAAAGAAGAGAAGTCACAGGGAAAGCTACGGACTCCAAAACTGGGGAGTCAGGCTGATAAGAGAATCACAACTCACTGGAGCAGAAACCTCTGTAAGAACCAAGTCTAAACGGCAGCTGACAAATTGCTGGAGGTTCTGGGTGGACTTGTCTGAGAGAGGAAAACTCCAGAGCGTCACAGGGCATACTTGCTCCAGAAGCTCAGCCAGATTTCCACAATAAAGGTCAAAGAAAACTCCCCTCTTGCTTCTGGAAAGAGAAGGGGAAAAGTAACAATTTTGAAATGTGCCAGAGTATTTCGTTCTTCTTAACAAGGCCTGTCCTCAGGAGACACTCTTTTACCAGATTCTCAACTATTGGGGTATTAGCAAAGCCTAAATGACATGGGGGAAGGAAAATAACCAATTCTAGCCCCCTTCCCCAAGTCTGTCTGTCCCATGTAAGGAGAAGGGAGAAGAGAGAGAGAACTCATGACCTTCACAACCCAGAGGCACAGGCTCACCGAAAGATTGAGCCCTAATCATAGGGCCAGAGAACAAACACATCCACTCCTCGATGCCTCATCACATTGCTAAAGTCTTACACACTAGTGTTCCTTTCACACAGTGCATCCTGTCTGGCATTCAGCAAAAAAAATTACAAGTCACGCTAACAGACAAAAACACAGGTTGAAGGGACTGAACGAGCATCAGAACCTGTCTCAGATAAGAAATTATCGGATGAGAAATTTAAAGCAACTACGTTGAATATGCTGGAAGCTCTGGTGGAAAAACTAGACAACGTGGGGTGCCTGGGTGGCTCAGTTGGTTAAGCGACCAACTTTGGCTCAGGTCATGATCTCGCAGTTTGTGAGTTTGAGCCCCGCGTCGGGCTCTGTGCTGACAGCTCAGAGCCTGGAGCCGGCTTCGGATTCTGTGTCTCCCTCTCTCTCTGCCCCTCCCCTGCTCATGCTCTGTGTCTCTCTGTCTCTCAATAATAAATAAACATTTTAAAAATTTTTTTTAAAAAGAAAAACTAGACAACGTTCAGAAGGAGGTGGGCTGTAAGAAGAGAGGTGGAAATTCTAAGAAGCAAAACAGAAATGTTAGAGATCAATAACACTGTTACAGAAAGAGAGATGTAAGAAAAGATCGTGTATGCTCTCCCCACCACCCCTCAAGCCCCCTTTTTATCAAAACCTTCAGGGTTAATCGAGGAGAAGCATCAATTAGGGAGGTGGAAGGAGGAATTCAGAACACTCATACTAAGCAAAGTCCGGTCCTTTTGACCAGGACAGAAAGCTCTGCATCTGAGTTCCTACGGTCCCCGTACCACCTGCCTTGTGCCTTCATTAGGCTCTGCTACCTGGAAAATTGATGGGAGGGAGGGACCACGTACAAGCACTCTGCTTTGTGAGGCATTTCATAACTGCTGCTTGCACACTGTCGAGACGAATTACACCATCAATTGTGTGAGCTCCTACTTATTACCACTAATTGCTTCCGAGAGGACGGTGCTGACCACAGCAGAGCAGCTACTGCAACAAGGAGGTAAGGCCAGGAGGGCCTGATGGTTTATTGGGACCATCGGGAAAGTCCGTGTGGAGAATCAATTTCCCTGTAATTCTCAGCCTGATAACAGCAAAAGGCACTCGGGTTTTTATAGTAAATAAAGGCCTCCTGAGGACGAATCGTTAATTCCTCCCAGAAACTTGCCCTTTACAGTAAGGTATTTATCATATGCTACTGCTCATCCTAACACATGCTTCTCAGCTCACAGATGAATTTTCCAAAGCTGGATCCTTATAAGAAATCCCAATGACTTAAAGGTATTCTTAATTCTTGAATTATTTATCTCAAGGATCCTCGGAGAGTGTTCACAGGAGGCCAAAGGCAGGCTTGTGTTCCCTTTTGGTGTTGTTTTCATTGTTCTCTTTTAACTGGACATTTTTTGCGTGAGCATTATCACAAAAGTAATTCATGAAAATGGAAAACGAACCCCATGATCGGTGGCATCGCTTACTTTCACTGGGCTTTCTGGAGAAGGGAAAAGATTTTAATGTAAAAAGTTATACATTACTTGTTTGTGTAACATTTCCTTTAACCTGTGACCCTGATGTTTTGGAGTAAGGGACTCTGTTGAGAATCTGCCGGAAGTGCTAGAATCTCTCGAGACAAAAATGCACAACGGCGCATGTACCCAAGTCTGCACGCAAGATCTGGGCTGAACTTATCCCTGGTTGCCACGGATAGGTTCCCTGTAGGTTCCAAGCCCGCCGGTTAAACGCTCCCTTCTGTGAAGGGCGAGTGTGGTGCTCCTTTATTTACAGGTGGTGTCTTTAGTACTCCTCCCCTCCACTCGTGAGAAATTCATTTCCTCCACTTCCCAAGAGATGGTGGAAACATTTTACAAGGTCCTTGACCCATGGATCCCTCCCTCCAGTGGCCATGACAGTGAATATGACTAATTTATTTTATAAGCTGAAGTAGCTTCCTGTTCTCAAACATTCCCACCCCTCAGCAAACAACCATCCAAAGCCTGCCCACTCTACTTGTGAGTTTGCTCTGGGAATGACACAGCTCTGACCCCTATGCCCTCCGCCTCCATCAACCTGCCAGCAGCTTCTCCCTCGATGTCCTTTCTGTAGGACTGAGCTTCTCCCAGTGATGCCTACATTATGGCACACTACAAGCATCATCAACCTGCCCTGTGTTCAAGCCAGTCCCCGGGAATCCTGAAACTAGCTGAGATCTTGGTGTGGAGAATTACAGCCATAGAGAAACCCATCTGCCCTTCACAAGGTAGCTGCAAAATCACTCTCCCTCTTCTTTGCTACATTATTGAAAGTAAAGAAAATAAAACACACGAACCAACAGCCACAGTGTGGTCTCTATATGTGAAAAACCTCAAGTCCGACTCTAAGAAGTAGAATATGCCCAGATGGATGAGGAATTTTTCCCTCCAACTCTTTAGAAGGAGCATAAATTTGGACCTCCCCACCTTGGCTCCCCACCTCTTTGGAGACAGCCTAGAACAAAGAGAACCTGGCTTGGCTTTGGGGTCCTCCCTAAACATCCTTATGTTCCTTTATAAGACAGTTGAGTTGAAAGCCTGGCTTGGTTGATGGTATGTGGGAAGATTATATAAAGAGCCAAAAGAAAAAAACCCAAAAAAACCAACAACAACAAAAAAAAACCTTTTTCATATTAAGAGCAAAGCTTACAAATCTGAGCATGAGTCTACGGTTCGTCCTAGTGAAAAGACAAGAGAACATCAGATAAGGAAATGATAAGGCAAGTTTTCACCTCAATGGAAGAAATGCCTTCTGGCCACTGTAGGTTTTGGCGCTAGAGCATAAAAGGGAGGCACAAGCTGAGCTCTGCTCTCCTCTCTAAATTGAATCTTAGTAGAGGTCCCCAGGGATCATTTGGGGGTGGATGCAGATCCTAGGTAGGAAGCTTGTCTCCTGGAAGATCCCTTGCCTCCCAGGAGGCACACAGTGCAGCATTCAACATGGCGGTACTTTGTCAGCAAAGTGGAGGCAGCTAACAGTGGAGCCCAAGTGCATGAACCTGAGATGGATGCAGGGGAACTAGTACATGAGAGCTGGGCCTTGACAGAGGTGATAAAACCAACTAGGAATGATAACAGCTCTGGATGCTTATGCAGCCTCCCCCACATCGTGGTCATCCTTCCTCCATATCATCTCATTACATATATTTCCTTTTGCATTCAGATGCAGTGTGGGAAGAGTGGAAACAGGGGATAACACCTAAAGTTCTGAGTAATGAATTCCAAGTGACTAAATTTCAAAATGAAGGGAAACCATGACTCCTTCAATGGACAAGGTCAAACATGTTCAGCAAGAACAGAGGTTGAAAACAAGATGAGATTTGTTACAAAAGATGAGGTTACATATTTGTACATCATTTGCACAAATCAGTAAATTCCAAGTCCAATTTACTTGCAGCGTTAAAAACAGCAAACAGAACAGGGCTCTGTGGAGTTACTTGGAGGAAAATGATACATACATGCAAATACATGTAAATTTCCTCAATGCTTCAACTCACATAAACTCATTCAATAGACTTTATTCACCTTTAACACCGCTGTAGAAACATAACGGTTCAATGGCTAAAATTCTTCTGTTGCCATATAATACCACCTTACCCATCAAGTATAATCCTTTATAGGGTATCCAGTTAGCTAGAAGGTATCCATGAGTTTTCACCTTCTGAAGGGACTGAATGATGCTGAATCCCTAGGTCTCATGTAAACCATTGTAATATTTCAAAGAATTTGCATGTGGTGTTGAGCAGTATTCAAAATTATTGAGCCCCAAGTAAGTTCCTTTACTCACCACACAGCCTTCCATTATGCAAGTTGTATGTGTACTTTCCGAAGAAGAAAAAACTGGGGGAAACAATGTAATAAAATAATTATCTTTAAAAACATCTGAAAAACATACAAATGGGCCTGCTAATATGTGAAGCTGGACTAAAAGTATCTCCTTTAGGTTTCAACAGGAGGTTCACTAATTATTAATTTAGTAGTGGTTCGATACAATAAACACACACATCCTGAAGCCTCTCCTCAAAATAGGCCCAAGACCACCAAAGAAATTCTTTGCACTTCTATTGCTCTCTCCCCCCATCCCAGAGCATGTGTTAAAGCACGACTCTGCTCAAATAGGACATTCTATTTTTGAGTCTCTCGAAAGATTTAGCCATCTTAATGTTTTCTAGCTGTGTGTCCATGCATGGCTATTTAAAGAGCAACTTAAGAAAGGTAAAACCAAATCTTTGCCACTGAAGCCTCGCCTGTTGGGTCTGTTCAGGCGTGTTCTTTGGTGCGCACCATTAACGTCATGGCACTTCTCTTCAGGATGATTACCAGGCACAAGGTGGGCAGTCCAGACCCCTCACGTCTGCGTCATTTTGTTGAACGGTCTCTCAGTATTCAACCTTGAAGGGATACCGGTCACTTAAGATGCTTCCTACAGCCACAGTCACTGGACATAAGGTTTCATTATATGTTCACACACATACGCAGTCCAATTAAATTTAAAAAATGTTAAATTAGAGAAAAAATCATAATGGGAGCCATTTCTTGGGAAATTTACATTATCATCTTTGGACATTCTGTGTTAAAAAAATAGCTTTCTTTATAACCAATCTCTGCTATTATTGACAAATTTGTCTAATAATACCAATTCCCAAACTTTCTTAACCAAGATCAAAAACATCATTGATTTTGGTTGGTGTATAATTTCAGACAAAATTAATTCAGTGCTGACTAAAACTTTGTAATATTAACTTAAAATAAAAAGTTAATTCTCTTTTAAAACTTTTCTCCCTAATTATCAAGAATAGCCTGAGGTTTGTTCTTTCCATGAAATATTAATATTTTCCATTGACTTTTTTTCCTCATTTTGGAATGACTAATAAGTACTCTATATTTTTCAAATAGTTTAGTCTGAAACCTACCTTTTGAGTTCAAAAATTAATGGCTTTTAGAAGCAAGTGGACCCTACAAAAAGAGAAATGGTATTCTCAGCAGGTACAAGCAGAATTGAGGGCATATCATTGTACAAGCATATGATTATGCCTGTATAGCAACAAACACACAGAAAGTACATTAATTTTCTGTTGTTGCTGCAATAAATTGCCTCAGATTTAGTGGCTTAGAGTAACGCACTTTTATTGTCTTACAGTTCAATAAATTAGATATTTGATATGTTCTGCCTGGGCAGAAATCCAGATTTCAGCAGGACCACATTCTTTCCTGGAGGCTGTAGAGGAGAGTTCATTTCTGTACCTTTTCTAGTTTCTAGAGGCTGCCTGAATTCCTTGGCTCATGAGCCCTCCTCTCCCCTCCCATTTTCCATCTTCAAAAGCCGCCATCATTGTTCCTCCATGACCATTCTTCTATAGATACATCTGCCTCTGATTCTGAACTCTGCCTCCATCTTCCTTTGTGATTATATTGGATTCTCCCAGTGAGTCCAGGATAATCTTCCTATCTTAAATTCAGCTGATCAGGGACCTTACCTCCATCTTCTTAATACCTTAATTAATATCTTAAATATATATGTGCCATCGATATTTCTCAGGTACTGAGTCATCTTCTAATTATTGTATCATGGATTCCAAGCTGCCAAATTAAACATCAATAGGTACTTATTAATATTCTTATCGTACTGATCTTCCTTTTGCTACCTTTTAAAATGTATCCAGATTTGGTAAGCAAATAGAGGGAACCATACAGATAAAGAAACAAGTAGATCATTTTTAAAAAAAGGACATAGCTATATTATAGCCACCTGATCCAAGGCCAGATACATTCTTTTCCCTCCAGTTTTTCCAGAAGTTTTTATAGCGAGGCCAGTTCTCACCGTTTCAATTCCTACTGCCTTCCCCTTCTCCTCATGATGCTCATTTTGCTTGGTATATTTCTGTGGGTGTGTTTGATCCTTTAAAATATGTAATGTTTTTATTTCTGGAAATGATAACTATGGATTTTATTCCGTTTCTGATTTGGTCCTACTTGACAGTATAGTTTTAAAATCCATCCATATTGCAGTATGTACATGTCGTCACTTACCTCCACCTACTTTGCGATATTCCGTAGCGCGTATCCATCGCATTGCACTCATTCCTTCTCCTGCTTTCGAACACTATGGTGCTTTCCGTGTCTCTGACACTAGCATAGGTTTTTCTCATTGTATACAAGGGGTGAGGGGTGGGGATTAAGTATACCACGCGATCTTTCTTTCACTAGGCGCTGTTACTTATGCTTCTCCCATCAGAGCCAGTCCGGGATCGGCTTTTAGTAGTGGTACGCAGGGCTCCCTGTGATCAATGTTCTAGCTTACACTTGCTGGTGTCCAGAGATTCCTCAAACAGTAGGGCTCCATTCGGAAGTGATGAGAATAACAGTCTCCTCAACTTTGTATCACTGTGTCACTTGATTGTGCAGGAGGCTCACAATCCTCTGGCAAATACAATTCCAACAGCCTTGGAGCCTAACTCCCATGATCAGCCTGAACCCAAGGGCCAGACTGGAAGGAGACGCCATGGTCCCAACTAGACTGAATCCATCTATCCTTCCCCCCACATAGCCTCCATACCAAAGCAAACTACCTTCTCTCCTGCCAATTATAGAACTAAAGCCCTAAATTGTTGGGGAAAATGTTGAACCACCCGTCCCCCTACACACACATACACACCCCAACTCCGCACCCTCCTGTGCTCACAGACAGCAAAGTCTGAGCTGCAGCTCAGCCAGAAAACTGCCATTTCTTATGCTTGTTCATATACAAATATGAAGCTATGAGAAAATTTCATTCCAAGACCTTTATAGCTCAATAACATACATCCTATTTTAGCCTAGAAACTGTGAAACAAATCAGGTTTGTGAGATCATAAGATTAATCAGCCTTAAACATGCCATAAATATTTTGAGCTAGCTTCTCACCCTAACATTAATCATGGAGTGAGAATATTCCCATTTTAAGTATACAGATAATGCTCAGCACATTGTTTCATGTGCGTGAGTATCATACTCAAGTGTTTAAAAAAAATGCACTTCTGAAAAATAAACGAATCTTAGAATAGAATAGAACTCTTCCGAAGATGCCAGTGCCAGTACACCCAAAAGAGTGATCATATTTTAACAACTCATATTTTAGGAGTTTGTTTTTTTAACCATCTACAAACCATCTTGATTTAAATAAGGTCTCGGGCTCTTCACAACTCCCCTGAGGTAGATATTATCATTATCTCCACTTAAGTGACTGACCCAAGGTCACCAGGCATGGAATGAAGAAATTAAGACTCATACACTGACTGAAGTCTTCTAAATAAAATACAGTCCACACTCTTTCAACAGAAACACTTTTTCAAAATACAATCTGTCAAGTTAGCTAACATACAGTGTGCTCTTGGTTTTGGGGGTAGATTCCCGTGATTCATCACTTACATACAACACTCAGTGCCCATTCCAACCAGTGCCCTCCTCAATGCCCGACACCCATTTTCCCCTCTCCTCCACCCCCATCAACCCTCATTTTGTTCTCTTTATTTAAGAGTTTCTTCAGGCTTGCCTCCCTCTCTTTTTGAAACTATTTTTTTCTCCTTCCCTTCCCCCATGGTCTTCTGTTAAGTTTCTCAAGATCCACATATGAGTGAAAACATGTGATATCTATCTTTCTGTGACTCAATTTTTTCACTTATTTGACACCCTCCGGTTCCATCCACATTGTTGCAAATGGCAAGATTTCATTCTTTCTCATTGCCAAGTAGTACTCCATTGTATATATAAACCACATCTTCTTTATCCATTCGTCAGTTGATGGACACTTAGGCTCTTTCCATAATTTGGCTATTGTTGAAAGTGCTGCTATAAACATTGGGGTACAAGTGCTCCTATGCATCAGCCCTCCTGTATCCCTTGGGTCAATTCCTAGCAGTGCTATTGCTGGGTCATAAGGTAGATCTATTTTTAATTTGTTGAGGAACCTCCACACTGTTTTCCAGAGCGGCTGCACCAGTTTGCATTTCCACCAACAGTGCAAGAGGGTTTCCTTTTCTCCACATCCTTGCCAACATCTGTTGTTCCCTGAGTTGTTAATTTTAGCCACTCTGACTAGTGTGAGGTGGTATATCGGTGTGGCTTTGATTTGTATTTCCCTGATGATGAGTGACGTTGAGCATCTTTTCATGTGTCAGTTGGCCATCTGGATGTCTTCTTTGGAAAACAGTCTATTCATGCCTTCTGCCCATTTCTTCACTGGATTATTTGTTTTTCAGGTGTGGAGTTTGGTAAGTTCTTTATAGATTTTGGATACTAACATTTTATCCGATATGTCATTTTGAAATATCTTCTCCCATCCTGATGGTTGCCTTTTAGTTTTGCTGATTGTTTCCTTCACTGTGCAGAAGCTTTTTATGTTGATGAGGTCCCAATAGTTCATTTTTGCTTTTATTTCCCTTGCCTTCAGAGCTGTGTTGAGCAAGAAGTTGCTGCGGCTAAGGTCAAAGAGGTTGTTGCCTGGTTTCTCCTCCAGGATTTTGATGGTTTCCTGCCTCACATTTAGGACTTTAATCCATTTTGAGTTTATTTTTGTGTATGGTGTAAGAAAGTGGTACAGTTTTATTCGTCTGCATGTCGCTGTCCAGTTCTCCCAGCACCATCTGCTAAGGAGACTGTCTTTTTCCATTGGATACTCTTTCCTGCTTTGTCAAAGATTAGTTGGCCATACATCTGTGGGTCTAATTCTGGATTCTCTATTCTATTCCATTGGTCTATGTGTCTGTTTTTGTGCCAATACCTTGCTGTCTTGATGATTACAGCTTTGTGGTAGAGGCTAAAGTCTGGGATTGTGATGCCTCCCGCTTTCGTTTCTTTTTCAACATTACTTTGGCTAGTCAGGGTCTTTAGTGGTTCCATACAAATTTTAGGATTGTTTGTTCTAGGTTTGAGAAGAATGCCGGTGCAATTTTGATTGGGATTGCATTGAATATGTCAATTGCTTTGGGTAATATTGACATTTTACCAATATGAGTTCTTCCAATCTGTGAGCACAGAATGTTTTTCAATTTCTTTGTGTCTTCTTCAATTTCCTTCATAAGCTTTCTATAGTTTTCAGCATACAGATCTTTTACATCTTTGGTTAGGTTTATTTCTAGGTATTTTATGGTTTTTGGTGCAATTGTAAATGGGATCGATTTCTTGATTTCTCTTTCTGTTGCTTCATTATCGGTGTATAGAAATGCAACCAATTTCTGTACATTGATTTTGTATCCTGCGAATTTGCTGAATTAATGAATTGGTTCTAGCAGTTTTTTGGTGGAGGCCTTTGGGTTTTCCATGTAGACCATCATGTCATCTGTGAAAAGTGAAAGTTTGACTTCTTCTATGCCAATTTTGATGCCTTTTATTTCATTTTGTTGCCTGATTGCTGATGCTAGAACTTCCAGCACTATGTTAAACAACAGTGGTGAGAGTGGACATCCCTGTCATGCTCCTTATCTCAGGGGGAAAGCTCTCAGTTTTTCCCCATTGAGGATGATATTAGCTGTGGGTTTTTCATATATGGCTTTTATGATGCTAAGGTATGTTCCTTCTATTCTGACTTTCTTGAGTGTTTTTATTAAGAAAGGATGCTGTCTTTTGTCAAATGCTTTTTCTCCATCTATTGACAAGATCATATGGTTCTTATCCTTTCTTCTATTAATGTGATGCATCACATTGATTGATTTGTGAATATTGAACCAGACCTGCAGCCCAGGAATGAATCCCACTTGATCATGGTGAATAATTATTTCAATATACTGTTGAATTAGATTTGCTAGTATCTTCTTGAGAATTTTTGCATCCGTGTTCATCAGGGGTGTTGGCTTGTAATTCTCCTTTTTAGTGGGGTCTCTGGTTTGGGAATCAGGGTAATGCTGGCTTCATAACATAAGTATGGATGCTCTCCTTCCATTTCTATTTTTTTTGGAACAGCTTGAGAAGGATGGGTATTAATTCTGCTTTAAATGCCTGATAGAATTCCACTGGGAAGCCATCTGACCCAGGACTCTTATTTGTTGGGAGATTTTTGGATAACTGATCCAATTTCTTCACTGGCTATGGGTCTGTTCAAATATTTCTATATCTTCCCGTTTCAGTTTTGGTAGCATGTGGGTGTCTAGGAATTTGTACATTTCTTCCAGGTTATGCGGGTTGTTGGCATATAATTTTTCATAGTATTCTCTAAAAATTGTTTGTATTTCTCTGGTGTTTGTTGTAATCTCTCCTCTTTCATTCTTGATTTTTATCTACTTGTGTTCTTTCTCTTTTCTTTTTGAGAAGTCTGGCTGGGGGGAGCGGGTATCAGTTTTGTTTATTCTTTTAAAAAAACAGATTTTAGATTCATTGACCTGTTTTCCTGTTTGTTTTTTGTTGGTGTTGGTGTTGTTTTGATTCTATATTGTTTATTTCTGCTCTAATCTTTATCATTTCTCTTCTGCTGGCTTTGGGACTTCTATGATGTTCTTCTTCTAGTTCTTTGGGTGTGCAGTTAGGTTTTGTATTTAGAATTTTTCTTATTTCTTGAGATAGGCCTGGATTGTAATGTATTTTCCCCTTAGGACTGCCTTTTCTGCATCCCAAAGGGTTTGGAATGTCGTGTTTTCATTTTCATTTGCTTCCATATATTTTTAAATTTCTTCTTTAATTGTTTGGTTGATCCATTCACTCTTTAGTAGGATATTCTTTAACCTCCATGCATTTGGAGGCTTTCCCAAATCTTTCTTGTGGTTGACTTCAAGTTTCATAGGATTGTGGTCTAAAAATATGCATGGTATGATCTTAATTCTTTTATATTTATTGAGGGCTGTTTTGTAACCCAGTATGTGATCTATCTTGGAGAATGTGCACTCAAGAAGGATGTGTATTCTGCTGCTTTTGGATGAAAAGTTCTGAATATACCTGTCAAGTACACCTGGTCCAGTGTATCATTCAAGGCCATTGCTTCTTTATTGATTTTTCTGCCTAGATGATCTGTCCATTGTTGTAAGTGGAGTATTGAAGTCTCCTGCTATTGCCATATTCTTACCAATAATATTGCTTATGTTTGTGATTAATTGATTTATATATTTGGGTGTTTCATGTTGGGGGCATAAACATTTATGATTGTTAGCTCTTCTTGATGGATAGACCCCATAATTATGATATAATGCCCTTCTTCTTCTCTTGTTACAACTTTTAGTTTAAAATATGGTTTGTCTGATATAAGTATGGCTACTCCAGCTTTCTTTGGACTTCCAGTAGCATGACAGATGGTTCTCCATTCCCTCACTTTCATTCTGAAGGAGTCTTCAGGTCTAAAATGAGTCTCTTGTAGATTAGATATAGATGGACCTTGTTTTTTTTATCCATTCAGATACCCTATGTCTTTTGATTGGAGCATTTAGTCCATTTACATTCAGAGTTATTATTGAAGGATATGGATTTGGTGTCATTGTGTTATCTGTGGGTCTCATGATTGTTGTGATGTCTCTGGTCCTTTGTAGTCTTTTCAGTGTTCCACTCACAGAGTCTCCCTTAAGATCTTTTTCAGGGATGGTTTAGTGGGCATGAGCTCCTTCAGGCTTTGCTTGTCTGGGAAAGCCTTTATCTTTCCTTCTATTCTGAATGACAGCTTTGCTGGATAAAGGATTCTTGGCTGCATATTTTTCCTAATCAGCACATTGAATATTTCCTGTCACTCCCTCCTGGCCTGCCAAGTTTCAGTGGACAGGTCTGCTACTACCCTTATGTGTCTACCCTTGTAGATTAAGGCCCATTTGTTCCTAGCTGCTTTCAGAATTCTCTCTTTATATTTGTATTTTGCCAGTTTCACTATGATATGCTGTGGAGAAGACCTATTCTTGTTAAATCTGAAGGGAGTTCTCTGTGCCACCTGGATTTGGATGTCTGCTTCCTTCCCCAAATTAGGGAAGTTCTCAGCTATAATTTGTTCAAGTAAACCTTCTGTCTCTTTCTCTCTCTTCTTCTTCTGGAACTTCTATGATACAGATATTATTACGTTTTATTGAATCACTTAGTTCTCTAATTCTCCCCTCATGGTCTAGTATTTTCTTATCTCTCTTTTTCTCGGCCTCATCATTTTCCATAATTTTATCTTCCATTTCACTTATTCTCCCCTCTGCTTCCTCCATCCTTGCTGCCACTGTATCTAGTTTATTTTGCACCTCATTTACAACATTAATTTGTCGTGACTATTTCTTACTTCCTTGATCTCTGCAGCAACAGATTCTCTGCTGTCTTCTATGGTTTTGTCAAGCCCAGCTATTCATCTTATGACTATTATTTTAATAATCTTATGACTATTATCTGGACTTATATTGATATTGCCTTGGAACCGGTGGCTGTGCTGGTCTGGAGGAGAGGCTGTCTGATTTGGTCAGTGTCAACCTTGCTCTGTTAGATAGGCAGTTACCAGGTGCAGAGGGGCATGGTTTGGTGTAGACAGGTCCTGTCTCCGTTGTGGGCCCATTGTCCATTCCCTGAAGCCCCACCTTGTTGATGATGGGAAGAAAAACGGTGACACCCCAGTCTTTCCTCCCCAGACCAGGTGTCCCAAACCACTCTGTTCAGGCCATCCTCACAGTGCCATGCGGGTACTAACAGGGTAGTCTATTCCACTCCACAGTCTCTCATGCTTCCCAGGTGCTCAGCTGGGATTCAAAAACTGATGTCTTAAAGGATCCCACTCCATGTGCCCCAGTTCCAGGGTAGTGCCACTCCTCCAATCAGCCAGCAAGGGCCTCTGGCTGGCTGATACCTGTAGGGTCTTTTGTCCTTGGAGCAGCTATATAACTTCTTCCCTCAGCACTCAAGAGAGGGGATTGCCCTCTCCAACTGCACCTCTGAGCTCACTACTGAGCCCCGGGCTGGTCCCCTCCTCCCCAGACGTGCGAACAGGACACCCGGTCCCAGTTCAGAGAAAGCCCTGCAGTTAGAAATTGGTTCTTTCTCCATTTTTTTCCGTTCCTTTGTCCGTGTTTTTTCTCTTGTCCAGATTCAATCCTACACTCCACAGCCTTTCTCTTCCTTTTGTCTCACCACAGAAGGGGATCCCTCCCCTCCATGCCTATGCTGCTCACTTTATCTCTCCCAATTCGCAATCACACACCTATGGCTAGACAAGTTGTCCCTGTGAGCCTCTGGAGATGTTTCTGTCTGGAGCCTGGATTCCTGGAATTCTAAGTCTTCTGGCCTCAATACTGCTGTATTTGAGGACGAGGGAACTTCAGGTCCTCTTACTTCTCAGCCAGGTTGACTCCTTCCTCCTTGATAGGAAACTTTTTAAAAACCTATTCAATTTTATAATATTTAAATCTAAACCATGTGGACAGCCTTTGCTCTGTACTTCCTCGACCTAATAACAGATAACTTTAGTAACTACTTAATACTTTCTCTTCTGGATATTACATTTCAAAACCCAAAATATGCTTTAGGCAATATTTTTATGTTTCTCTAATTTTTTATGTATTCTCCATTTTTATTCACTTCGCTCTTTTTTTTTTACTCCTCGAAACTTATACAGGACAAAACAGGTATAGGTATCTGATTTAAAATCTGAAGCCATAATTTTATTTTAAAATCTGTTAACAGTTTTATTGAGGTATAATTGACATACAAATAAATGCAATTATTTAATACATACAGTTTGATGAGGATGGAGATATGCAAATACCTATGATAATGTCACCACAATCAAGGTAATAAACAAAGCCAACCCCTCTCAAAGCTTCTTTGTGCCTCTTTGGTTTTTAGTTGTTATTTTTTGTGGTAAGAACACACCATGAGATTCAGCCCCTTAACAGACTTTGAAGTACACCATGCTGTGTCATTAACTGTAGGCACTGTGTTGTGCAGCACATTTCTAGAACTAATCATCTTGCGTAACTGAAACTTTATACCAGTTGAACAACTTCCCATTTCCCCCTGCCCCCCGGCAACCACTATTGTGTTACCTGCATCTACGAGTTTGACTATTTTAGATACCTCATATAAGTGGAATCAGGCAGTATTTGTCCTTCCATGACTGGCTTATTTCACTCAGCATAATGTCCTCCAGGTTCATCCATGTTATTGAGAATGGCAGGATTTACTTCATTTTTTATTTTTAACTATAATGTTCCAGTGGTGCCTGGGTGGCTCAGTCAGTTAAGCATCCAACTCAGGTCACGATATCATGGTTAATGGGTTCAGGCCCTGGGTCAGGCTCTGCTCTTCCAGTGCAGAGGCTGCTTGGGATCCTCTCTCTCCTTCTCGCTCTGCCCCTGCCCTGCTTGTTCTCTCTGTATCTCTGTCTCTAAATAAATAAATAAATAAATAAATAAATAAATAAACTTTAAAAAACGAATAAATACAGGGGTGCCTGGGCGGCTCAGTTGGTTAAGTATCTGACTTCAGCTCAGGTCATGGTCTCGTGGTTCGTGAGTTCGAGCCCCACGTCGGGCTCTGTGCTGACAGCTCAGAGCCTGGAGCCTGCTTCAGACCTTGTGTCTCCCTCTCTCTCTGTTCCTTCCCACTCTCACTATGTCTTTCTCTCTCTCAAAAATAAACACTAAAAAGATTTTTTAAATAAATATAATGTTTCATTTTATTTAGTTTTTGTTAACTCTAGCCTATATATGACAACTGGGGAAACAGAATGTAATGTTAATATGCAAATGACTATAACCAGCACATCTGTCTTTCCTTTAAAATATATGCTTTCTATCATGCACTTTTATTTTCTCTAAACAAATCAGGGATTTATCCTTCATGCCCCATCCCCCAGGTGATGGTATCCTTCTTGACAGTGTCTCACCTTCCAGAAAATTCTGTTCTCCCTCCAGGCCTGCTTCTCTGTAAAGAGCCTCATGCTCTAGACCAGGAGTCACAAACTATAGCCAAGGGGCCAAATCTAACCCACCATCTGTTTTTGTAAATAAAACTTTATTGGAGCATGGTGATATATCCCTTTGTATATGAATTGTCTATGGCTGTTTTCCCTCTTTAATGGCAGACATGAGTGCTTGCTACAGAGACCACGTGGCCCGCAAAGCTGAAATGATTTACTATTCAGCCTGTCACGGAAACAGTTTGCTGGCCAACCCCTGCTCTTGGCCAACACTTGCACCAGAGTCACCTGTGGAAAGATTTTAACATATAGGTGCTCAGGCCTCACACCCCAACATTCTACCTTATTAGGCCTGGAGCAGACTCTAGATATACTGACTATTAACTAGTCTGAATGTTGACCAAGTCTCTGAGGTGATTGTGATGCACACCCCTAAGTGAGGCGGTCTGTCGTAAGAATTCTGCCTCCGCTTCCCTCATCCACAGGAGGCTCTTCTCTACAAGTCATACATGGTGCCTCCTGAGTTGTGGGCCCTGAGCACAGGACAGAGGGCGATTCGGACACATAGCATTCAAGAGGCACCCATCTGGGGCACCGGGGTGGCTCAGTCGGTTGAGCGCCCAACTTCGGCTCAGGTCACGATCTCACGGTTCATGAGTTCGGGCCCCACGTCAGGCTCTGTGCTGACAGCTCGGAGCCTGGAGGCTGCTTCAGATTCTTTGTCTCCCTCTCTGCCCCTCCCCTGTTCACGCTCTGTCTCTCTCTCAAAAATAATAAACATTAAAAAAAAAAAGAAGAGGCACCCTTCTGCCACCAGGATGAGGTCTCGTGCTCCTGTGGAAACCATACGTTATTTTTCTGCCTAACACTCACCCTCCTCCCCCTAGTAAAGGTGCACTGAGCATGCTTTAAAAAATCATTCCTCCCAACCTTCCATCTGGGTGGTTCCAGGAAGAGACATCTGAGTGAGGCCTGGCCCATTAGACCATCCTGTTCCCTACAACTGAGTCATGGACTCATGTGTCACCTGGCCATGCCAGCCCATTTCAGGTCACCAACTCAGCCACTAAATATGTACTGACTGCCTATTGTATCGGTTCCCTATAGCTGCTCTAACAAATGCTCATAAATTTAGCGGCTTAAAACAGCACAGATGTGGGGCGCCTGGGTGGCGCAGTCGGTTAAGCGTCCGACTTCAGCCAGGTCACGATCTCACAGTCCGTGGGTTCGAGCCCCGCGTCGGGCTCTGGGCTGATGGCTCGGAGCCTGGAGCCTGTTTCCGATTCTGTGTCTCCCTCTCTCTCTGCCCCTCCCCCGTTCATGCTCTGTCTCTCTCTGTCCCAAAAATAAATAAAAAAAAAAAATTAAAAAAAAAAAAACAGCACAGATGTATTGCTTCATTGTTTTTATAGGTCAGGAGTCTGGCGAGCTCAACTGTGTCTCTGCACAGGGATTCATGGGCCAAATTCAAGGTGTTCACAAGGCTGTACTCCTTCCGAGAGACTCCAGGGGAGGATCTGTTTCCTTGTTAGTGTAGGCTGTTGGCAGAATTCAGGTCTTTGTGCCTCTAAGACTGAGATCCAATTTCCTTGCTGGCTGTCAGCTGAAGGCGGTTCTCAGCTTCCAGAAGCCATCCATCCTCCAGACCAGGAGCTGCTTGTGGCCATTCTGCACTTACCCCATAACAAGGGGGCCTTTTACAGATGGCAGACCTACTTTATGTCTGTGCCTTACCTATTGCTTGCTTCGTTTATTTTTTTTATCTTTTTTTTGTCTTCATTTATTTTTGTGTGACTATACCATTTATTATTTATTTGATATTGAGTTTAACTTTATTCACACAATTATTTAAATCTTTCAAGATTAAACACACACACACACACACACACACATGCATATAACTTTTTTTACTGTTTGAGGGAGATTCTTGAACTTGTTCAACCCAAAGACATCATGCATGCTCAGAAAATGCTGGACTCCTTTGGAAAACTAAGCAAATGTATCACTCAGACCCTGTAACTAAAAGCAACAGACTCCTAAGGGCACCCGGGGGGCTCAATCACTTGAGCGTCTGACTTCTTTTGGGTCATGATCTCATAGTCCTTGGGTTCGAGCCCCGTGTCAGGCTCTGTGCTGACAGCTCAGAGCCTGGAGCCTGCTTCAGATTCTGTGTCTCCCTCTCTCTGCCCCTTCCCTGCTCACAGTCTCTCTCTCGAAAAAGAAAGAAAGAAAGAAACATTAAATTTTTTTTTTTTTTTTTTCAAAGCAACAGACTCCTAGAATTACTCTGCATATCCAGCGGTAAACCAGCAGCACCAAAGTTGCTGTCCTGGGAGTTTGATCAGGCTTCCCCTGGGATCCTATCCACACAATGAGATCACACACATGACTTCCTCTCCATGTACTCCTCCCCTAGCATCATTTTGTTCTTAATGACATGAGCAGGCACAGTGCGCGGCTCTGAGGAAGAAAACACAAAGACGACCTTGATTAGAGGCTGCTGCTATGAATCTCTCCTAGCTGGAGATTCGGTTCCTTAATTTTCGGGAGATTAAGACTTGAGTGGTTTTGCTGACAAGGATTTCAGTCGGCTGATTGGAATTTCAGTGTTTGATTGGAGGGGAGCACCCACAGAGGGAGAATGTTTGGAGGCTGGTAAGGACAATGTCACCGAAAGAAACTGTTTCCTGCAGAAGTTCTATTATGAGGAGTTGCCTGTGGCAGTTCTCGGTGTTTTTGCTGGGGAGCTGACAGCTTTTACTGATACTGTCTCCATGCACTGGTTATCGCCTGTGCCCTGTGCATACTGTTCTCTGCATTCGGATAGGGTCATTTATTGCAAGTTTATTCAAGTCGTTCCAGGCTCACAACCAACATTATCTTCAAAAAGCAATGAGTGATGGTTGAGCTTTATATACTAAGAAAACCCAGAGAGAGAAATGGAACTTGACAAGCATTAGGAAAGAGTCTGCCAGAAATTCAGCACTAAGTATGCCACGGCCAAGGGTGAGCAAATAACCACAGAAGCACCCAACTGGCTGCTGAATAAAAAATAGGCAAATGAAAATGAAGAAAACGGTGCAAGAAGAAAACAAACGAACTCTGCTCTAGAAGGAAAGCAGCGTTGCGTTTTCACATGCCAAAGACTCTAATTAGAAAAGAAATTGCAAACCAACAGTCAGATTGTTACGCACTGTGAAGAAATACACAGCAAGTGAGAAAGGGCCGTCCCCAATTTTATACACTGTAACACAGCACAAGCCAGGTGTGATGCAAATAACATTCCCATTGGAAGGTGCTTGAGGTTTCACTTCTCACTTGTGTCCAGGGACTTGACTAGGGATTTAATCATCAACCTTGAAACACTTTAAATAAAGACAACATTATTCTTTGGTGGATTGGATTCAAATGACAGGAGGCAGATGGAAAAACGAGAGTGCAATTCTGGGCTGGTTTTTGTTTTTTGGGTTTTTGTTTTTTGTTGTTTTTGTTGTTTTTTGGTTTTTGTTTTTTGGTTTTTGTTTTTTTCATTTTTGGTGGAAAGCAGGAGAAAAGAGCTCAACTCTCCCATTGTCCGTTTGCCCCCTCATTCCCGGAATGCTGCCATTTCCCTCACTTATGTAACCAGCAAACTCACTGCCTCCTCCAGGGCTAATAATAGCATCCTGATTTCTGTTCTCTACTTGATCTGCAAACTGCTTCCCTGACAGCATTTTTTTTTCAGGGAAAGCCCAATACCACTGGCGTTTAGAGAAGCACGCTGAAGAATTTCAGTAGAGGAAATTAATATTTCCCATCCAAATCAGACAATACTCTGCAATTAAGAAAACACCAAGGGCTATGGAAAAAAAAAAATGAGAGGGTGAAAATAGAAAAAAAAATTGGTGTTTTTGAAATTATTTGTGTTTGTCCTCTTTACTGTGAGGTTTTGGGTTTTTTTTTTGTTTTTTTTGTTTTTTTGGTTTTTTTTTTTTGGGACAGAGAGAGACAGAGCATGAACAGGGGAGGGGCAGAGAGAGAGGGAGACACAGAATCGGAAACAGGCTCCAGGCTCCGAGCCATCAGCCCAGAGCCTGACACGGGGCTCGAACTCACGGACCGCGAGATCGTGACCTGGCTGAAGTCGGACGCTTAACCGACTGCACCACCCAGGCGCCCTTTACTGTGAGTTTTAATGACTTATGTTGAACTCTCGGAGAAATTTTTCTTTCCTTTTCTTCTTTCTTCTTTCCTTTTCTTTCTTTTTTTTTTTCTTTTTGGCATGCGTGAGAGAGAGAGAGAGAGAGAGAGAGAGAGAGAGAGAGAGACAGTGTGTGCCTGAGAGGAGGAGAGGGGCAGAGAGAGAATCCCAAGCAAGCTCCAAGCCCAGAACAGAGCTCGACACAGGGCTCCATCTGATGACCGTGAGATCATGACCTGAGCTGAAATCAAGAGTCGGCTGCTTAACTGACTGAGCCACCCTGGGCGCCCCAAGAAATTTTTCTTAATCAATCCAAACTTTAATACAGGTTTTCCTCTTGAAACAAAGTCCCGCAAAACTTGGATTGTGAGTAACTTGCTCTGCAAATGTTCCACAAGATAAGCAAACATATCTAGAAAATCTTAACTTGATGAACGAGGAATGTCTTGCAACGTAAGTAGTGAAAGAGCAGGCCTAGGCCGGCCGACTGGTGACTATGTCCCTGACATGGCCGCAGAAAGAGGTTCCCGCTCAAACCTCAGACCACGCCTCCTCCCCTTGAGTAACTTATGTTTTCTGAGAAAGCAGGCTACTGATTGATGCATTCTTCCGAAGTCTAAGGTGGGAGGAAGGGGAGTATGAGAGGCGTGGAAAGTGTGAGTCGAAGAGGGAAGGCTTCTCTCAGGTAGGGGCCAGAGGCAGGAGCCCTCAACCCTGTCCAGGCTTAGAATGACCTGGGAGCATTTTACCCCTCCCCAAACCAATTCATCAGAGTCTCTGGGGATGGTGTTTGGTGCTAGGTATTTATATAGCACAGCAAGGCTGACAGCCAATGGTTCATAGGTGACCAGTGAGAAATGTTCTGTATACACTGAGGCCAAACATGTTAGAGATCCTCAGACACAGTGGTTCTTAAACTTCAGGTGCATCAGAATCTCCTGGAAGACTTGTTCAAACACAGATTGCTGAGCCCCATCCCCAGAGTTTCTGATTCAGTGGGTCTGTGACCACCAGGCCCAACATTTGCATCTTTAACAAGTTCCAGGTGACTCTGATAATTGCTGATCTGGGACCACACCTTGGCAGCCATTGTTCTATCCTTCCCCAGCCAATCGGCTGAGGCCACAACCCTTCCCCAGCCAATCGGCTGAGGCCATGATCCCTATAAAACCTTTGTGCTCTTGAAACCCGCTCTCTCTCCGGTATCTCACCGATGTGTCGGTGCAGGTAGGGGATTGAGCTCGAGCTAGCTCGAATAAAGGCTCTTTGCTTTTGCATCAGACTCGGCTCCCTGGTGGTCTTTGGGGATCACAAATTCTGGGCATAACAGTAACACCGGACATCACATGATCACGAATGAGCCAATGGTTCTTCTCTCTCTCACTGTGAGACTGTGGGTGATCGCCAATGCAATGTCACATTTCTGCAAAATCCTCAAAAGGAGGCAAAAGCAAGTGTTACTGGATGGGTTCCTTGTTAAAATTGTAGGTGATGAAAAAGATTCCACTGAGCCAATAGACAGCAGTGATTCCTTAGTGACAGTGAAAATCGTCCTACACAGTAACCCTCCCCTCTCCTGTCTCCCTCACACCAGCCATGAGGGTTTTCAAAGGGAAGTGCTGGTTGATTTGTTTATTTTTCTTTATATGTTGTATTTTCTTTATGACTTTGTATTATAGTGTAGTATCGTAATCATATTTACATGAACATTTTGGGGTTGTGGAACTAATCATCTGAGCTTCCATGATTTCTTATGGGGAAATTCGCTTTGATTTACAAGTGCTTTGGATGATAAGCATGTTTCCGGAATGAATTGTGCTCGCAAACCAAGGTTTTACCGTATATTGGATTTCAAACTTGAAAGCTTAGGCTGTCTGGCAACACACAGGTATAAATTAGGAACCCCTGAGTCTGATTGGCAGGCCCCAAAGAGAGCTTCATACGGAGCAGCATTCCTCACAAAACTCCACTTTGGAATTTTAATTCTGGATTTTAATTAAGTGGTTTAACTCTACTTCTGAAGCCAGTTGTAAACCTCTGCGGAGTTATATCTGTGTCCAAAATTGCTCAAAATTGAAGTGGAATGTCTGTGGTGGTTTCTGAGGGCTGTCCTAACAAATTACCAGAGTATCACTGTAGTAAATTCTTTTTTTCCTTTAAAAAATTTTTAAAGTGTATTTATTTTGAGAGAGAGAGGGAGGGAGAGAGAATCCCACGTAGGCTCCCCACTGTCAGCACAGAGCTAGGACTCAAACTCACAGACCATTAAGACCATGACTTGAGCAGAAGTCACTGAGCCACTCGGGCACTCCCTGGAATCAATTCTGTGGAACCGCCTCCCTTGAAGCACCACTCCTGGGAAATTTCTCACTCCCAGCCAACCCTGTGGATGGAGCAGAGCTGCCCCCTTCTGGGGGCACAGACAAGAGTAAACGGCTGGGCCCTCAGGTGCCTGCCCTGTGATTGTTCAAACTCCAAGGAAGAGCATTGGGCACGCCTCTCCCTCCCCAGTCCCAACCTTGGGAGACTTGTCAGATACCAGCAGTTATGTGAGAAGTTAATCTATAAAGAAAGAAAACAGAGCAGATGAAAGGCAGCGCCGAACGATGGAGAAAGAATCCTGACAACATTTAAGGGCTGGGGCTGCTATAGCATGTCACGTTCTCTGGATTCTGTGAACTAACCGATTCCTTTCATTGGGTCGAAACCGGGTGCATTTGGGTTTCTTTCACTAAAACAACAGAAGCACAGACCACCACATAGAGGGTCTTGACAAAATGTTAAAGCTGCAAATAAAAGGATTGGGGACATTTTTTCTGGGTTAAATGTGTCCTTCCTTAGAGGTGGAGTTTTCAGAAAAGCAATTAAAGTGAGGTCATTCGGGGGGACCCTAATCCAATGTGACTGGTGTCCTTCTAAAAAGGGGAAATTTTTGAGCACAGAGGCAGACAAATGGAGGGAAGATGGCATAAAGAGACACAGGAAGATGGGCATCTTCAAACCCGACAGGCCTGGAGAGGATCCTTCTGTCACAGACCACAGAAGGAACCAACCCTGTTGACATGCTGATTTCAGACTCCTAGCTTCCAGAACCACGAGGCAATGAATTTTGGTTGTTTCTGTCACACGGTTTGTGGTACTTAGCCCTAGAAAATGAACACTACAGACATTATCTATTAACTCTCCAATAACAAGTAAGGAAACAGGCCCAGAGAGGTAATAAGCCTGCCTACTGTTTCAATTAATGTTGAAAGAGCTATAGTTCCAGTCCAAGATGGCGATGGAGGAAAACCCTGAACTCACTTCCTCGGGGGACACACTGAACCACACCTGTTTATAGAGTAATTTCTCTTCAAGAAGAACCGAGGGCTGACTAAACAGCTTCTGCACAACAAACGATAGAACAGCAAAAGAGAAAGGCCAGAGAGAAAGAGACAGGGTAATGTTGAAAGAGCTAGAATCTGAATGCAACCTCATAATTCAGTGTTCATTTCCATCATTTTACCCGAATTTTTTAGCCCCAAGTTTTCATGAAAACTTCTAACACACACTTTCCTCTCAGGAAGGTATGGCAGATACAAGTAATAAAATCTGAAAAGTAAATAAATTACAAGAAAGAAGATGCAACCTGGCCACCCATATTTATAACAGCTGTCATGATATTAAGATGACATCTTTTAGTTAAACATTCTCATTTAAAACCAATTTACATAAATAATGACGAGTCATTTCACAAAGAAACAGCCCAGTGAGAGAAATAAGATTGACCGAAGGGTATGCTGAACATGTCAGAGTCCAAGCTGGGCTGGTAGTTTTTATTATTACTCTAGGCAAAAAAAAAAAAAAAAAAAAAAGTCACTCAAACTAGGCATGCAGAGAAGTTACGTGTTCTGAATAGAAAAAAACATTTCTTGATCAGCTCAAGAAAATTTCTTTATATTACATAAAACGTGGATATAATTATGAAACTCTAACTCACCTGCTGCTTTGTTACCAATAAGGGCCTTTATTTTTTTCTTCTCCTGCTAACACTCACCAGCTATAGAAAAGTTCCATGATCTCCCACTATTCCTGTTTGCCAGATTTTCCATATATGATTGCCCTCAAAATGTTAGCTTCACTTTGGTGTTTTAAGCGATATAATGTGTTTCTCTTCATTTTGTTTTGCACAAGATGTTTGATATATTTACATTGAAATACCTTCCATATTCTTTAAGAATCTAATATAGTTCAAAATAAATAAAAACGTTTTTTATCTTAAAGCGCAACTTGTTTAATGCCCTAACCACTATATTTCAGAGTCTCTCTACTCAATTAAGCAAATATTTATTACACAAATATTAATTTTTAGGGGTGCCTGGGTGGCTCAGTTGGTTGAGCAACCGACGTCAGCTCTAGTCATGATATCGCAGTTTGTGGGTTCAAGCCCCACATTGGGCTCGCTGCTGTCACCTTGTCAGTGCAGAGCCTGATTCAAATCTTCTGTCCCCCTATCTCTCTCTCTCTCTCAAGAAATAAATAAAACATTTATAAAAACAAATATTAGTGTTTTAAAAATATTCCAATAAATGCAACATTATCTAAGTATTTACTATTTTGTGCGAGGTTGGTTTTCTTATGGGGTGAAGCTCTGCTTTACATTCTAGGAAAAGGGGAACCAATGAGTGTTTTAACACAGGAAAGAATAAGATTAGATTTGGATTTTGAAATATTATGTTAGAAACCATGAGAACGGCATGGTACATGTCCTTTTGTTTCTTGCGTAACATAAGAAGATTGGGCACAGCTTCCCAAAGGAGGTGTGAGTTAAGCTCCTCCTGGAATTTAATTGTGGGATACAGGAAGAAAAGGTGCTTGCTGCTGGCTATAGGAGCCAGTTCAGGCAAGGCATTGAAGCGAAAAACCAAAAGATGCCAAACCCATGGCCTGTGGTTGGAGATCAGGGTGGAAAGGTAGAAAGGAATTAGCACTTGAGAGCCTACCCACGATGTCCTGAACAACTTGGCTTTTATTCTGTAGATGACTTCAATCGGGAGTCACCTGGGACTTACATTTCAGAAACACCATCTAGCCTCAGAATAGAAGGTGAATTCGAGAAGGGTAAGTCTGGAAGTTGAGTCCTGCCTATTGTTTTTTCCTCTCGGCTCTAAAAACGCAACATTCATTTAGAACCTCACACAGCCCTCAAATCTGGCTGCTCTTCTCCACCCACCTCTGGTCTGGGTCCTTGTTGTAATACACATGAAGTAAAGTCAGCGCAGTGGATTCTTTCCTTCCCAATTCATGCGTCCTCTCCAATCTGTCTCCTATGGTGGCCAGAGGAGTACAGAGCTAGAAATGGGGCCGCTAACACTGCCGACGGCACCCATCTCCCATTGAAGCGATTCTGTTTCTTAGCCTGCCCTCCCAGACTTTCCAGGTGGTGAGCAAAGGGCATATAAATAACCCAAAGTGGCAACATCAGCAACAGTAGACTCTGGCCACGCCCTTACGATGTAGTGGCTGGAGTCCCAGCCATCCAATCTCCCCACATGCCCTGGGAGCATACTGAGAACTCACTAATTCTCTCCACTTAACTTGTCAGCACTGTTGGCCACACAGCCAGAGCCTTCACCCCCTCTGACTTTATCCTAGGAGTGGTATCTCGCTGGGTCAAAGCCATCCACAGAAGAGCAAAGTGGACATCACCCAGAGAGCCCCTTAGTGCCTTCTGGGCATCATCCCTCAGCTACTCCCCCACCCCCCAGTGGTGCCCAGAGCAGGCACCTCCCACTCTCTGGCAGGAATGTGAGACCTTCCTTTTTCTGCTTTTCCCAGCCCCAAAGAGGTTAGGCAGAACTCAGAAGAAGCTGGAGCTGTGGCCGTAATCACACCCTTCAGAACCAGGCTCTGCTGGATTCTAATCCTGAATCCAGGGCTACTCAGTGGGTATGTAGTGTCTATAGCTAACTTTCCTGAGCCCCATGGTTTGCGTGTTGTTTTGTTTTTCTTGTGTAAGAATGGGAACAATAATATCAATTGTAAAGAAAAGTTATCTGAGATTTACAAGAGATGATGCATATCAAGAATTCAGCACAGAGCCAGAAACAGATCATTACTGAATATGTGTAAATAATTGATATAATGAAGCACCCTTTTCTATCATCACACACATAGAGATACAAGGAACCAGGGAGAAGGAAAAAATTCTCAAGCTGTTGATGATTATCTGTTAATCTATTTAACAATAGATCTACTGCTAATTGCTTGCTCCATGCAAATGCTGTAGAATAATTCTGCTTATTTTTCTTTTGGGGAGATCATTTAAAAAGATGCTTTTTATGTCTGAATGCCATAAAATTCCTACAGAATAGCAATTAAATCATAAGACACTCTCCCAATTTCCTAAATTTTCTTACTGAAATAAATATAGCACTATCCTAATATTGAGCAAGTAAATTTGCGTTTGATATAAAATTGGCATTACCCCTTATTATAAAACAAAATAAAATATTTGCTATTGCAAATGCAAAAAATATCACAATGGGTAATACATAATACGATGGACCCCCACCGGACAAAGTGCTTGGCCAGGAAAATTCGTGATTTGTAATTTGGGATAGATAATTTACTTCTTATGCTTCTTTATTTCAAATAGGACAGGAATGCCGCCATTCTGGCATTGTTGATCCCCATTTCTGATGACACTTCCGGAACTGTCTTCACACAGCACATTGCCTTGTGCAACCCAACCACACACTACAACCTTCCCCTCTAGTCTCATCTGCCTGTTGCACCAAATCGCTGGCACGCTGATGCCACATACTTTCTAGTACTTTTCTAGCAATCGCCTGATTTATAAATTACAACCACAGGTTATCTCTTATTCCACTGAAATAATTGTGAGAAACCATTACGTAAATGCTGTTTAAGCCCTTCGTGGACAGATGCCATATGTAAAGAAAAATTACCAGCTTTGTATTTCAAACCTCAACCACATGACATCCCAACAATACAGAAGCAGGCACTTCCCTCTGACATAAATGCATGATTTATCATCCCTCCCCTAGAGCTGCCCTATTCAATCCCTTTAGCTTTTTTCTACCTGAATTTCCCTTTTCTACATAGAGTTAGCCTTTCCTACCTGAATGATCTTTGTCAATGGGTAATTTAGATTTCTCAGCAGATGTCACATAAGCCTAACATGAATATTTTTTAGGTGCAAGTTAAATTTGTGGCATGGCATATAAAGGCCAACGTTTCCATTATAATCGAAAATGATAAAGAAATTACCATCACGTTTTGAGTAAATAGTAGCACATAGTTCCCAATGTTTAGAAATGAATATTATTATTTAGAGTTCTTGAAAGAGGAATCATACTATTAGTCAGACATACTATTTTTATTTTCTTAATAGTAAATTGCCATATTTTTGCAGCCTGCTTTCTCCATGATGTCACAGCACAGTAGGGCTAAATGAGCTACAAACAAAAATCTAAGGGAGATGCCACCCGTTTTGTCCCTGGTCCATGCACATCAACAGTTGTGACTTAGTTGTGATTTGCCAACCACCTCTGTTAGCTGTCCTTTACCTACCAACTAAAACCCAAGTTTCTTAAGATATTTTATGGACTATAGTCTTCTGTCCTCCCCAAATTCATATGTTGAAACCCTAACCCACAATGGGATGGTATTTGGAGATGGGGGCAATGGGACAGGGAGGTAATTAGGTCATGAGGGTGGAACCTCATGATTGGAGAGCAGTATCTTGCTTGTACTCTCTCTTTCTTTCTCCCTTCCTCTCTCTCTCCTCACCATATGAGTTCACAGCAAGAAGATAAGCATCGAGTCAGGAAAAGGGCGCCCACCAAGTACTGGACCATGCTGGCACCCTTGTCCCTGACTTGCAGCCTCCAGAACTGTGAGAAATACACTTCTGTTGTTTAAGGTACCCAGTCTGGTATTTTGTTATTGCAGCCCAAACTGACTGAGACGACATGGAAGGTCCTTCGTGATAGTCCTTCACTGCCTCACCAAGTTTACTCCCTGTCTCTCCCCATCATGCCACTTGAACATTTCATTGCTTCCTAAATAAGCCAGATTATTGAACAAAGTGTGCATTCCATCTGGAATGCCACTGTTTGCTCTCTTTCCTTTTACCCAGGAAATTCATATTCATCTTGGGAATTATAACACAAACGTCAACAGCTCTATGAAGATTTTCCTAAATTTCTTTTTTTTAATTTTTTTAATGTTTATATTTGAGAGAGAGAGAGAGAGAGTGAGAGCGAGGGGGGAGGGGCAGAGAGAGAGGAAGACACAGAATCCAAAGCAGGCTCCAGGCTCTGAGCTGTCAGCACAGAGCCTGATGCGGGGCTCGAACTCACCAACTGTGAGATCATGACCTGTGCTGAAGTTGGATGCTTAACTGACTGAGCCACCCAGGTGCCCTAAATTTTCCTAACTTTCTGAAGACAGAGTCACTCCATCCTCTGTATTCCCATCGTACTTTTTAAAAATTCTATCTCAATTTACTACATTATGTAGAAATGTAGTACATAATGTAGTATACCTTTCTCACGTGGAAGGTAAGCATACTCATTGAAAAAGTGTCCTATTTTTAGATTTCTTCTTTTAGAAACGTATTTGGCACATAATATAAGTAATATATTATACTGGATAACTGGAAAGGTAGGACAGATGGATGATAATAATTATTCATTTTATTGGCAGAAGGGCAGAACTTTAAATAAGAGATTTAGTATGCACAGAAACTGTGATAAAAAGAAGAAGGACTTGTTCTTTATTGAGCTAAGCACACAATACATACTTTGTAATAAAATAAAACTGGATAAACATTCACTGAGCACATACCGTGTTTAAAGTCTTGAGCAAAGAACGGGAATCACAAAGGCTAAAAGTGTATCGTCTCTAAATTCATGAAACGCACAGACTACTGAAAATAAATAGGAAGTATTAAAATAGGGTGGGTTTTCATTTTGGCCCCTCATCTGTAGCATGTAGGATAAAAAAGAATGTTCTTGAAAATGGTGCACACGAACCATTTAAAACCTGTATTCAGTCTAATTGGTCTCCTCAACATGTAATATTTCACACCACTCTTTCTTAGTCTAGCTACAACTCACCTTTAGCAAAAATGACTACTTGAGTTTAACTTCTTTCTGCCTTCGCTGATTCCACAGAATAGATATGCTCATGTGAAACAGCTAGAAGGGAAGTAGGGAAAGGGAACAAGCGGAAAGATTATCATCGTTCAGGAACTAAGTGACTATCAAGAGCTGGAACCACATGGGTAGAGTCCTTCGATACATACGGCAAAATGTAAAATGATAATAACAACAGAGTAGATAATTTGAAGATTTCCCCTGCCATTTTTGGCCAAGTTGACTGCAGGGGAACACAAATCCCACAGGAGGACTCGAGTGGAGAACATGATCGATTACATGTGTTTTCAGTCTTTCTTCCAACCTATTTCATGTTCAATAATAAAAGAGAGTTCAGTTCTGAGTTCAGATGGATAAGAGTGTAGGTGTAGATATTGTCTGGGAGAACACGGTAAATCATCCTTCAGCTCGTGGTAGAGCACAAAGCATCCATTAGGGTTCTTTTTAAAAATATTTTTAATGTTTTTGTTTGTTTGTTTGTTTAATTTGAGAGAGAGGGAAAGAGACAGAGCATGAGTGGGGGAGGGGCAGAGAGAGGAGACATAGAATCCGAAGCATCTCTGAGCTGTCCGCACATAGCCAGAGGCGGGCTCAAACTCACAAAGAGTATGATCATAACCTCTGCCGGAAAGACCATGACCTCAGCTGACATCAGACCCTTAACTGACAGAGCCACCTGGGCGTCCCTAGGGTTCTTTTTAAAAAAACACCTCTCACCCTCCCCCCAGATTTTTTTGATGCAGATTCTAACATTAAATTACATTCACATAAATAAAATTTAAAATTAGTAAATTAATCTTTTAGGAGGAAAGAGAGACATACCGAGTACTGATATAATTTTATTGTTTCACTGAGTATTAATTTTAATGCTGGGATTTCTAAAAGGCCAAGCAAAAAGAGAACTATATTGTAATGTATTCTTTCTGCCTGAGTAAAAGAAACAAGAGGTTTTCCAGAGAAGCACATTGTATTCCTAGAAGAAAAAAAAAAAAAAAGCACCTCCAAAGAAATTAAGAAATTCATCACATGAATCCTGGAATGAGAGACAATAGTCAACAAATACTATCTTCCACTGCAGTTTTGTAAAAGATCCAAATTATCCTATAAAAAGGATATTTCTTAAACTGATGCTATATAAAAGCCAGCCCACTTAACGTTCTCCACTTCTCATTTTAGGGACAATATTTAAAATATTTCACAACGAAGTGGCACACGTCTTGGCATTGGTGCAGAGCCCAAGAGGAGCCCTGCCTGCAGTGTCATGGGTATTTCCTTTATTTGCTGGCCTGGGGGGAAAGTCCAAGAGTCCTGAGGGAAGGGCTTTGATTGGAGAGAGTTCACTCAGGGAGCTCAGGACAGTGATTATTTATTGCCTGGTATAGAAGAATTTTAATGTATTAGCACCTGGTATGTCCATATCTGTACACACAGCTCTGTGGGTAATTCTAGAGTGAGATAAGATACACGACCTATCACCAGAGAGACAATCAATTATAGATCAAAAGATACCCCTTAAGTCCTGCACCCCAATAGTTTTAAGGCGATAGCTGGCTATGATGTTCATCTCTGTCCTCCCAGGTAAATCATCAAGTACCACTGACAATCATGTCGAACCCCTCCATCCAAGCCTGTGCTTGTGCAGCTTTAAATAAAATAACATTTTCCAGTAGGTAAAGGTTCACTGACTTCTTCAGTTTATGTTAGACAGCAGTTGAAGATCCTGACCTGGAGGTGACAGGTGACAGGTGCTGGTGTCACAGTCTAAGAATATATGTCTTCTATTCTCCTCATTTGGGTCAAATGAGCCAGGCTGATGAATAGCTAGGACTTTCTGCACAAGAAGCTCAGGAAACCTGAAAAGATCACTCTTTCAGAGAATTAACTTTTCTATTTAAATCTCTCTAAAGCCAAACTACATTGAATGTAAGTGATTTGGGTTGTTCATTTGCAAAACAATTAGACAGACACTATTATTTGATTTAATCTGACACTTCACATTAGTATCAGGCAGTGACATTGGCTGTCATTGATAGCAACTTTAAAACAGAACGATCCCAAAAGAAGACCTAAAGCATATTTCTTACTGGAGTAGCTTAGTTCTACCTTAGAAAGCTCAGTGTGTGAAGCTGAACTCAGCCTCCACTCTCCCCACATTCACTCACTTAGTAAAACCCCAAATTCCTCATTTTCAGAATGTTCTGGTCACTCTATACGAGAATCAAATTCAGAAAAGAGAGTAACACACAAGAAAGGTGCACCGGTTACTTAAGGAGGTTGAGGTTGCATGCAGAATAGAATGCAGAAACAAACATGCACAGATACGTGTTACTAACAAGAACCATCCCACAGAACAGGTAGAAGTTTGCAAAAAGACTGGATCATGGCATTGGCTTCCAAGAGACTTTATAAAGTGTTGCTTCCTCGGTTAATTTAACATGAGCTGGAGGCTGATCCTTAGGCTGAAAACAGGTACAGTCTTGCTAACTTGTCTCTTAACACAACAGACATAAACCAGGCTGTCAAGGATGTTTAGAACCAGACTAGCAATCCCTTAAGCAACAGTGAAACCGCCATGTGAATGGGGACGCTGGAACAGGAAGGGATTTGCCTGTCGGTCTCTCTGACTCCAGGGTCCAGTTTCACTACCAGCTGTGTGGCTTTGGCGAGGCACCTCATGACTCTGAGAGCCTCAGTTTCATCTGCAAGATGGGGATGATAAGAAGTAACTACTTATTGTAATTACTGTGAGAAATTAATGAGACAATAGAATGCAAAATGCCAACCACGGGGCTAGGCACACAACTTGTGTTCAATACCTATGATAAAACAGGTATTATAGAAAGCAGAAATATAGAAATTATATTGCAATACCTGTAACACGGCAGTGCAGTGAAGAGGGGCCCTAAATATTGAGTGAGTAAAAAGGGATAAATTATTATATATATATATATATATATATATATATATATATATATATATATATTATTTTGGACTCCCAGCATCTTACCTGCTTTCAAAGTGGTTGCCACTGCACTGATGTATAACAGGGATATATGTAGCGTGATATTCAGATAAAAATGCTTTTCCTTTTGTTGAACAAATTTTAAATCTATGAAATATGTCTCTTGCCTGACTAGAGGCACGGAGGTTTAAGTAACTGTATTATAATTTATTGACCATTTAATACAATCGTTTGTTAAAAATCCTAAATCACAATTAGTTATTTGGAGAGATCTCTGGAATGCCTATCCTGTGCTAGGGGCAGAGGGGATATAAAGCTGGAAAGTCTGTAATCAACTAGAAAGTAAACATGGATTTGCTGACCGCCATTTGTTGACTCAGTCCAAGCCCTTGGTAGTTAAGATGCATCTAGTAAACATTCGTGGAATGGAGGGTGTATTCTCAGAGTTCTTGGCAAAGGAAGGAAATATTAAGGGCAACCTCACTTCTCAGTGAACAGCTCTCCACTCACAGAGGTGGGGCCAGAGTCTGAGTCAACGGCCATATGCAGATGAGCAGCTGAGACGGGGACATCTGAGACCTACTGGATTTAATAGGAAAAAAATAATCATTCTTTAGCATTTTTCTAAAATGGCTACTATTATGTTTTCTTGTGAAGAGTGTAATGACTGCAATTGTTTCGTGAAAGTACGTTCATTGCACAAAATTTGGAAAATACAGAAAAGGAAGGAATTGAAATCATCTCTAATGCGACCACTGAGATGACCCTTATTAAGATTTTGGTGTAATTACTTTGGAAAAAAATATATATATATATACACAAATGATGATGGAACAGAGGAAGGGAGAGGCTGTATGGGAAACTGGCACCTTCCAATTGCAAGGTAATAAGGATCCAACTCAGAGTAAAAGAATTGAGGAAAAGCAGCACAAGAGGATAAATGTAAGAGATACAGATACAGATACAGGTACAGATATAGAAATAGGTACAGGTGAACGCGTGTAGAAGAAATATAGATAATAGAGGCACAGGTGTAGGTGTAGATATAGATGAGAACTGGATGATACAGATTTAAGATAGATACACACACATATATACACACATACACACATGTATGTATTTTTTAAGTGCAAAATAAATTATTATTGGGATATTTTTAAGATTTCTCTATTACAGAGGCTGAACAGTCATGGTACTAATTAAGGGATGAATATTTGAGAATGTGACTTAAGATGGGAGGGACGCTCTCTAGGTGCTTCCTTTTTTCTTAATGTTTATTTGTTTATCGTGTGTATGAGAGATAAAGAGAGAGAGTGTGAGCACAGGTGTGGGGAAGGAGCAGAGAAAGAGAGGGAAAGAGAGAATCTCAAGCAAGCTCTGCACTGTTAGTGCAGAGCCCAACGCAGGGCTTGATCTCAGGAACCGCGAGATCATGACCTGAGTCATTATCAAGAGTTGGATGCTTAATCGACTGAGCCACTCAGGCACCCCTAGGTGCTTCCTGCATAATTGTGAAAGAAAAAAGCCAACCTCTGTTTTGGAGACTTGAGACAGAAATGTGTGTAAGAAACTAGGACGAGAGGAAAAGATATTGGGGGTACTAGGGGTAGCAGATACCTGGGGTATAAGGCGGCCACTGAGAATCTGCGTGGCCAGGCAGGGAGAAGGAAGAGCGGACTTCTAGGAGTTGTCCTCAGCTGGGAAACCACGAAGGAACAAACCCACAAATTGAGGCAGGAAAACATTATTTTAAGGAAGGTGGGGAAAAGATGCTCAAGTGTATAGGCAACAGTGGTGGGTCTTAGGGAGAGGATTCTCTTAAGACAGTTATTTACAAGCTTCTGATTGAACATGTTCTGCAGAGAAATGAGGGGCAGAGCTAGAGTATCCGTGGTCAGTGGACAGGAGGATGGTTAGGAAGAAAAACAACGTGTCCCTATCATAGGTTCATTAGGTCAAAATCTGCTTTCATCAAAAATGAATTCAGAGCAAGAGAGCATAGGATTTGGAGTCAGACTGCCCAGAATAGAAGCCTGGCCATGCCAGTGACAAGGTGCCTGAACTTCCAGTAAAAATAATAGAGCCACTTCAAAGGGTTGATGTATATTTAGTAAGTATATAAAGCTCTCAATACAGGGCCAGCACAGAGTAAATACTACAGGATTGTTTGCTACCATCATCATCATTGCAATTGTCAATTGATTAATAGCAAGATTTCACTACAGACCAAGGGCTCCAGTTTAATTCAACAAATGTTTCTTGAGCACCTTACAGATGCGATGACTATAAACCATTATGGGAAGATGATTAAAATTGGCCTTTGGCCTCAATGCATTTTTTTAAATTCACTCAGTTTGCCAATAGCTTTTACTGAATCTCTACATATGCCAGACATTCTACCTGGCAGAACATGGAAATTATAGCAGAGTGTGATTCTAGCATAGTGTAACTCATGCTGTGATAGAGACACACAGAGTAGGGGCATATTAGTCAGAAAGAGGTCTGTGGACTCTTCCTAAAGCACTTGAGGGAAGCCAGCTGAGAGCTTCTCAACACTGCAGGCTGGGCATTCAACCAGAACATTCTGGATGTTTACAGCCAGTTAGGTTCTGATCAGTGGGTAGCCATGCTGTGAAGAGGGTAAATATTGTGAATGCCATTCCTGGAGAAGTACAACCTCAGGGATAATCTGGTGTGCACACAGGGGGAGGAGAGGAGCAAGGGGAATGTCTGAGGAGGTTTTTTTGGAACAGGTAGTGTTTACATGGACATTGAATGATAAGACATTAACATACAGAAACGTGAAAGAAAAGAACATTCTAGAAAAAAGAACGGGATGAGCCAAAAAACAGAGTTGGGGGTGAGGGGAGCATCTGGAATACATATTTAGGCGTAGTTAGGGTGTGACTGTGTTAGCAGAGAATGGGGTACAGCGTGATAATAAGAATGAGAATGGTCAGGGGGCCTGGCGGTAGGGACATCCATGCAGGAGCTGAGTGAGCTGACTCGTTTCTGCCATTTGTAATTCTTGAAGATCTCTAAAAGGGGTGTGCTTTAATTAAAACCATTTTGGAGAAGAAATTTTGAGTTCATCCTAGAGGAGCTGACGGAAGGGGAGGGAGGGGTCCGTGGGGCCATTGCGGCAATTCAGGTGAAAAGTGTTGAAGGGATAAACTAGGGCAGGTGCTTAGGGAGATCAGGCAGTGGTGGTCAGCAGTGTCATGGTGAATGCTCAGTGACCTGGAGTATTTAAAATGATCACACATAAGGGCACCTGGGTGGCTCAGTCGTTTAAGCGTCTGACTTCAGCTCAGGTCATGATCTCACGGCTCGTGAGTTCCAGCCCCGCGTCGGGCTCTGTGCTGACAGCTCAGAGCCTGGAGCCTGCTTCGGATTCTGTGTCTTCGTCTGTCTCTCTCCCTGCCCCTCACCCACTTACACTCTGCCTCTCTCTCTCTCTCTCTCTCTCTCTCTCTCTCAAAAATAAATACACATTAAAGAAATGAAAACATAAAATGATCACACAGCCATTCGGAGTTATCTTGTGTAAAACATGCATGTTACCTGTACCATATTTAAACTATAGGTGAATGTATGCATCACTGCCTTAGAGAACGTTACGCTCGGTTTTATTTTATATTTTAGTAAACCTTATTTTTTAGAGCCGTTTTAGGTTCACAGCAAAACTGAGAGGAAAGTACAGAGATCTCCTGGATGCCCTCTATCCCCACACATGCATAGCTCTCCCCTTTAACAACGTCCCCCACCAGAGCGGTACAGTTCTTACAATTGATGGACCTACACTGACACATCATTATCGCCCAGAGTCCAGAGTTTATATGAGGGTTCCCTCTTAGTGTACATTGTCTGGGTCTTGACAAATGTACTCTAATGACATGTATCCACCAGTATAGTATCATACAGAGTAATTTCGATGCCCGAAGTATAATAGACTTTTAAAGTAAAATATTTTTTTTTAATTTACTGAAATTTTGAGCACACATCTACAAGTAATTTTAAAGTCGAACACACTCCTAGCAATTTACAAGAAAGTTTCTGTGGAAACACATTTTCCAGTAGTCTATAATCATCCACAGTCTGCTTTGTATAGTGCACAGAAATATTTAAGTGTGTTGATGATATTCATTTTCACTTGCAATCTGGTTTAACTGGCAACTGGCAAAACCAGTTAAAATTAAGAAGATAGATATTTTGAGCTAAACTACAAACAATTCTGCCGGAAATAGAACGTGGTAACTAAATTGCTATCATTCATGCCTTGGTCTCTAGAATCTGAAAAATGGAGGATTAAAGAGGCTACACTTCCCTACACGGAACAAAACAAAACAAACCAGTGCATCGGCTCTCCGTGAGCATCTGAAATGTCCTCCCAGACACCTCACAGATGCACAAAGGAAGTTAGTGCTAATACAAACATCATTCTCCATCATCTCGACCCCTAATATGTCGAGCAGGAATTTCTCTCCAAACTCTACAGAGCCTAAACGCATACCCTAGTCAAAGCGTCCATTTAATTCATCACTGTGTTCACTTTACACAGGGGTACTAGATCATTAATCTGAACCAGCTTTAGCAGTTAATAGAAAGATCTGGTGTGTCAGTCAAGCAGACTGTTTCTCTAAATTTAACTATCATTCAGACTTTAGAATCTTTTTAACAACAACAAAAAAATCAAAGCCATCTTAGAGAGAGATTGGAAGAGGAGCATCTATTCTGTGAACATCCATCATGATTGGCTTGGTTTCTTTGCTAATTGTGCTCCACATCACGTTGGGACCTTTGACAGCCAAGCTCTTATTACTCACGCCCCTGTTCTCCTTATAGGGAAGTGCCCCCCACAGTGCCCATAAATCTTTTTTGTAAAGAAGAATAATTAGGTATAACTGCTTCTCAAAAACGAAGGGGAAGCACACACACACACACACACACACGCAAAATACTGATGATCCAAAGCTTATTGTTCATGCAGTTTTTTTTGTCGTTTTGTTTTTGTTTTTGTTTTTGTTTTTGTCATGGTGGGGGTTCTTTCTATACTTTTAGTTATTTTCATGAGCATGGAAAAGGAGCACCACTGTCCATTTTGTATCTATCTGACAGATTGCATAAGCGTACCCAAAAGCAAAAGCAAAATTGTGTCCCCAAACCGTAATAAGATATTAAAAAAAAAAGCAGTGGAGAAAGAAAATTTTAGTAGTAGATCAGTCTTTGAGGTAGAACAACCCAGAAAGTTTTCAATTTCTTGCCTACTGTCAAAGAAGTTCAAGAAAACCCATTTCACCCCTGCAAGACGAGACGCAGAGAGAGTGCCTTGGGAAGAGCTCCCAGAAGAGGTGCCTTTTCCATTCATTCACTTTGAGGAGCCATGTTAAGGTGAATTTCCATCAAACTAAATATAAAAAAGTATCATAAATTTTGTATCAATAAGGCAGAAAGTCTATAACAACCGAATTCCTAGAAGTTCTAGCCATATCTTGTTCAGTAAAAGTACACATATCCTTTCATCTCACCTTTTTAATCCCTATAAGGCTTGGCCCAGGAAAATTCGCTATGTAATTAATTGTATATAATTGTTACTAATTGCAATGAATCGATACATTGGTTAACAAGTATGCTAAGTGAAAAATCAAGCCCTTTTCCAATCTGAACTTCATGAAATTCTCAGAATTTCAATTTAGTCATTTTCTGAACGATTTCCCACTGACCAGGCCAGCTCTAGCTGTATCCCTCCTGTTTGGTCTGTCTCTGATTCCTTCTGTTCTCGTTTTTGGTTTCACTCAAGGCTTACTGAAAATCCCTTCTCTCCTAGGAGTTTTTTACCCATAGTTATTATATTATACAGGTGTTTTGTTTTGTTTTGTTTTGTTTTTTGTCACTTAACTAACTGTTAATTGCCTGACAAAGATTCTTAAGCTCCTCGGCTACACCACACATTCTTAAAGATCAGAACCTATGGTTCCTTTTTTCTACACTTGCACAAAAGAGGTATTCATTAAACATGTGCTTCACATATCACTTAATAAATTAATTATATAAATAAAAACATAGAAACTAATTGTCTAACAACACACAGTCACTGAGCCCCTATCTTGTACGAAGTGTGGTCCTGTGTATGAAGGAAGATATTAATATATATACATAAGGCAGGGTCAACTAGTTTTATTTTGTGTTTAGGGAGAGGAGACCTAGGTTGATGACAGACAGGCAACAACACATAGATAGTAAGTGTAAACTTAGCAGTGCCAAATTATGGGTTAACAGAGTCTAGATTACAGTAGACAAGAAGTGTTGAATGGAAATGTCAAATGAAAACAAATCTGGACTTAGGTAAAGAGTGACTTTATTTGAAAGGATGATTACAATAGGGAAGGGAGGCCATTGCAGCAGGGGAGGAGGGTGTCATCTTAATAAGGTAAGGGGACCGGTTCATGTAGGGGACAATGACCATTATAATAGGAAGAACATTCTTATTGAAAGGAATGTGTCTGAAGGTCAGGCAGGAGTGCACTTGTCTTATATGGGGACAAGTCAATAAGCTAGAAAGAACTGAGTGGGGTGGGAGCTGAGTTGGTACTGAGACCTGATTAGAGACTGTAACTCCTTGAAGTCTCCTAACTATCCCAAGGGGCTGTTCTGTGTTCCAGGGCTCAAGGATGGGCAAAGTTTCAGAGTTTGTGGAAGGAGAGACGCTGGATGAGACGAAGTGTGGGAATTTGGACAGGTAGCCTGACTGCAGTTTCTTAACATCACAGAATTGTGCATTTTCTTCATCTGTAAAATAAAAGCATTAAAGGAGGTGATGGCTGAGGTTCCTTTAAGCTCTTTTTATGGACTTAAATACCAGAGGCACGCCCCCTCCTCCCCTGCTGGACCCAATCAGAATAAAATGCCTCTGTTCACACTCAGGAATTACTTTTATATAATACATTCAGGCTGGAGAATCCAAGACTCTCTGAGTTTTTCCTCTACTTAATTATTAGAAAATCTCCATAAGATGGATATTATTCTCACCATTCTTTAAGAAGCAAAACAAAGTCTTAGAGAGATGACGTTCCTTATTTATCGAAGGGCAAAGAAAAGAGAAGTAGGCAAAGCCAGGAATAAACATGACACCCGTGGACAGTTTCATTTGCTACACCCTATAAGCCTCTCAAGAAGGGTTTAACTATAAATATCACTTTTCTGAGTTTAGAGGGGGAAAAAATGCATGGAAACATGGAGTCTGTATCTGCTCACTCGAGAAACCCAGGGCTGCCCTCTAACTAAACCTGTGGTGATTCATACCACTTAGAAGCCCCTTTAAAAGCTATCCTAAATGGTAACCCAGTGGGGGTAAAATTTGCTAAATCTGGAGAGAGAACTCTTTTGACTGCCCTCCTTGAAAGGCCTGAATTGTACATACTTCTCTGGGCCCAAGACACTCACCAAAAGCAGTACACTCTGAAGTCAAGGTCACAGAATTCCAAGCTTGGAATGTAAACTTCTCCATTGGTTATAAATGTCCCCATTTTACAGGTGAGGAAGTGGCATAAGGCATAGGAAATTCACTGATTTTGACGCCAACCAGAATGAATTTCGAAATACAGTTCTGACACCTTTGTTGTGAAATCTGGAGTATCATAGGTAACTTCTCTGCCTTTTCTTATCTGCAGAACAGAGCTACCAATGTGTTACTCCTCTGACTATTATAAGCATTAGATAAGATTATTATACAGGGTCTATTATAGGGGCACCTGGGTGGCTCAGTTGGTTAAGCATTCAACTCTTGGTTTTGGCTCAGGTCATGATCTTGAGGTTCGTGGGATCAAGCCCCATGTCAGGCTCTGTTTTGTCAGTGCAGAGCCTGCTGGGGATTCTCTCTCTCCTTCTCTCTCTCTCTCTGCCCCTCTGCCACTCACATTTTTGTTCTCTCTCTCTCTTTCTCTCAAAATAAATAAGTAAATAAACTTAAAAAAAAAGAAAGGATTTCTTTCATAATAAATAAGTAAGTAAATAAATAAATAAATAAATAAATAATAAATAAGTAAATACAGGGTCTATCATAGTAGGAATGCTTTGTAGGCATCTAAGTATCACTGACCTAGAGGGCATTGGGGACACGGAGGGTATTCTACCTAAGTCACATGGATTCTTGGGAGCAGTGTCAAGATTTTGAGTCTAGTTACGTCATTTCCCCATAAAATGGAGCTCTATAGAAGGACCACAGTTAGCATTTTGTTAGTAATCCCAGGAGAGTTCTAAGGTTTGTCTATAAATACTCAATTTGTTGAGGTGAGCAAGGCCTGAGAGCCTGAGAAAATTACTACAGGGAATAAATGAGAAGAATAAAAGTATCATGCAAACATAGATTAAAAACACAGTCATGTGAACTTTTTGTTTTGCTCTGTTTCAATAAAGGAATCAGGTGTGTGGGTCTTGGTGTGCCATCACTGCAGAGGCCCCTTCCCCACCTCTGGACTCAACCCTGTCAAAGGCCTGTGGCAGCTGTGAGTTTAGCACTTTTTGTTGTGTAAAAAAGTGTGTAAGAAAGAAGGGCAAGCGATTTCATGCAACTATCAAAGCAAAAATTGCATTGGACCCATTTAACCAGGCAGGGAACACTTTATTCAAGGCTATTGCAATACAGGAGAGAAAACTGAACTCACTCCTCAACCTCCCTGAAACTAAGGGCTGAAGGTTTCTGAACTGAGGTGGGGGATCTCAGAGCATCTCTGTTGGTGAGTTGGCCTTCCTCAAAGGAAAAGTTGAGATTTTCTCCTCTTTTCATGACAAGAGGTAATTTTAGAACTTGGAACAAGTTAGGTTCCTACCCTTCCACTGAAACTCGTAAGTAGGGGTGCCATCTTCCTTGATGATGGCATTTCAGAGGGATGACTCCAGGTCCTTGAGAATGACAGATAGTCCTGTCTGGTGAGAAGGACAAGAGGCTTTTAACAAGTTTTACATCTCAAAAGGGTGGAGAAAGAACTTATACTTGCAAGTTTTCAAAAGCAAATGCTCTGAGGAAGATTAGGAGCCTGAAGTAGGAAAAGCCCATCTAAACATTTAGTCCAACTGAGGAGAATGTTAGGGCTTTCCTGGTCGGACTCATGAGAGGATTTAAAAAACAAAAAAACAAAAAACCTGGAATCTTCTGCACTTCAAAATGTCCTACAATATTTCAGCACATAGAATGGGTCTTGGGCCTTCCTTCCACCATCCCATCTGACACTTCCCCTCCTCCTCACTTATCCCCACAGACAGCACCCCACACACATACGTGCAAGACACTCCTACCTGTACTTCTTCCTTCCTTGCAAAGTCCCTGAGCTGGAAAACCTTCTAATTTGTTCCTCAATGAGGCCATGTTGCCTCAGGCAGCTGTCTGCTTTCTCAGTAGGATGTCCCATAGTGTAATCTCTATCCATACCCTAAGTGATGGTTCATGGTAGATTAATGCGTCACCCCTCTAAAGATGCCTGCATACATAAAGTGGACATCTGGGAACGCAATATCCTCTCACTAGACAGATGCTCAAGAAATGATCAAACTTGGTACTTGGAAAATGTGGGTAAGACAGATGATTTGGGTTGGAGGTAAGGTGGGGGTGAATGTAGTTTTCACAGCCTCTCCTACATTATAGCACACTGCTTTCCTGGAGGCTTTCCTGGTTTCCTTTAAAACCACCTAAAGTGACTGACTGCAAACTGGCACATCACCCCAGCTCTACGTGGGGGCAGTGGGGGTAGGGAAGGGCATTTTGAAATACTTGGAAGGTTTTCAGACTTTTTTCCTTACGCATATTTTCTCTTACTATCATCACCCAGTAGCTTCTCACACAAACTCATTAAAAGGGACGCCTGGGTGACTCAGTGGGTTAAGTGTCCAACTTCAGTTTGTGAGTTGGAGCCCCACATTGGGCTTGCTTCTGTCAGCACAGAGCCCGCCTCAGATTCTCTGTCCCCACCCCTCTGCCCCTCCACCACCTGCGTTCTCTCTCTCTCTCAAAAATAAAATAAAACATTAAAAAAAATACTCAAGACAAATAGACATTCTTAGAACAAGCACCAAAGGAGATATCAGAAATTTCCAGTACAGACTTAGGGTATAAAATGTGAGGAATCAAATCAGAATCACCCCTGTTCATAACATACAGTGAACTTGCATTTTGTTCCATTTGGCTCCTGAAGCGATTGAAGTAACAAAATGAGCCACCTCCTTCCTCTCCCAAAGTGGATTTATAAGACATCACTGAAGAGAATGGCAGGGAGGATCCCTTTGGAAGTTTTCTCTTTCAGACTCTGAAATTTATACTTTGTCCCATTTTTATGTGCTTCTTATCAATATCGCAAATCTTTACTTCAGATTTGATAGCTATTTGTGAATATATCAATGGAAAAGTCACATCGGTGAGAGTTAGAAATGTCAGTATGTTCGAATATGCCTAAGGAATCTCCAAAGAGATATCATGGAAATCTGTAGCGTTTTACCATGACCGGGTGGTTCTCCAGCAACAAAGGGCAAGGTCAAGATCATCTGTCTCTTTCCCACACATCTGCTCTATACATATTGGGTCCACACACACTCCACGCACGGCTGAAGCTGGCACTGCCATCCTGTCCCTGAGGGCAGAACAGGGGCTTCAGACGCATGTGGTCCAAATGCTGCTGGGCACTCCCACTGCTCCCTGGGCCTGGGGAGGAAGCAGGTGTGCATCTCACACAACAGGGCCAGTCTAGAGGTCCAACACTCCTCTAAGTAACCTGTAAGTGTTTTGCTTTCCATGGGGGCAGTGACGGGGGAGGGTAGAAATTTTGAACATTAAATAGTCAAATGAAGGAAAATAGCTATGGCTTTTTTCCAGGATTTTCCAGGATATGCACACCGTGTTTGGGGTAATGATTACAACAATCTTGTTTTTTGGCTCTTACTCACAGTTGGGCTTTGTGCTACATTATCTCCTCGATCTTTATTTTAAATTGGAAAGCTGACTCTCATTATAAGTGGAAACTAAGTCAACTGCCAAGGCAGTACCTGGCAGAGACAGGTGTGGTTCCGGGTCCATCTGGCCACACAACCCACGCTCACGCTGCCCCTCGCTCTGCTGTGTCAGGATCTGCAAGAGTGGACACCGGGAGCTTGAGTGTTGGAACGAATGGTTTCCGAATGCCGAATCTGCAGTGTACTTGGTGTATAAACTTTAGACAAAGTTTTTAATACCTCCTAGTGTCAGTTTTCCATTCTATAAATTATAGGAAATTGTCATGAGAGCTCTCAGCACAGGGCTGAGTATGTATTAATAGGCTCACAGTAACTACTATGTATCAGATGCCTTCTTTTCCTTCCCGGAGTATGAAGCAACGAAAACCAAGCCAAAACAAACAAACAGAAAACTACTGTTGTTTTCTTAACCAGAAGTTGGGAAAAAGAAGTAAAATTTTTGGCGTCTCAGGAGAGAACAGTATATTCAAATATGAAGCTAACACCATTGACTGGGAAATAAAATATAGAAGGATCTTTCTGGAAAGAGAGATCAATGGTCTGAGAAAGACACCTATGATAGAAGAGGATGAAGAGAGGGAAGATTTGTGAATAAATATTTATTCAACAATGGAGAAAGGGAAAAAATGAAATAATTAATCGCCAGTCTGATGAACTGCTGGCCAACCCTTAAGTACTGCATTTTTGCTCATCAAAGATAAATGACATTATACCATTAAATTCTACTTACATTACCATCCCCTCGATAAAATTATTCTCAATAAAAATAATACCAGAAAGTAACGTGTGCAGGGGGCACCTGGGTGGCTCAGTCGGTTAAGAGTCCGGCTTCGACTCAGGTCATGATCTCACGGTTTGTGAGCTGGAGCCCTGCGTCAGGCTCTGTGCTGATGGCTCAGAGCTTGGGGCCCGCTTTGGTTTCTGTGTCTCCCTCCCTCTCTCTCTGCCCCTTCCCTGCTCGCACTCTGTCTCTCTCTCTCTCTCAAAAATAAACATTAAAAAAAATTTATGAAAGTAATGTGTGCAAAGGGAAACGTTTGAAAAATAATTTCTTAAAGAGCAGTGTGTAGTTGCTAATGGGCTATGACACGCTATTTTTCCAGTCTTCCATTTTCAATCCATATTTCTGAATAGCTTTGTGAGATTTTGCATTAGCTTCACAGATTCCCCCAAATGATTATGCCGCAGTAATAGAAGAAGGAGCATCTGTGGCAGACTGATCGTATCGCAGTGTTTACTGGGAATGAAGAACTGTCACAGGCAGGCTGATCGGAGAAATAAGCTTGAAGATTACTATTATTAAACAACCAACTGTTAAAAGACCCACACAACATATTAAGGGGAAATACAGACTAAGCTGGTTTTGTCGCTGAAGCCAAATATTTTGGAATTCATCCACATTAAGCTCTCACTTTCTCTCACCATGGTGCTTGATTCTGCGATGTTTGCATACATTATTCTTCCCTGAGGTACATTTAGTTTAATTAAATTTTACTATTAAAAAGTATTAAAGCCTGCTTTTCATAATCCTTCGGAAGCGTGGCGTGGAAACACGTTCCATCCGCAGCCCTTGCCTACAGGAGCTGCGACAACTTTCTGCGAGCGGGTTTGGCGACGGGACAGCCATCCGGGAGGAATCACATTGGGAAAGGGCAGGACACTTATCTTTTGCTTCTGAGTCTACCGGTGACCTCAGTCTTTTCATAGTCCGTTTTATGATGCCACAGCTACTTCCTTTCCTTCCTCTTCTCTGGACAAGAATTCCCATTTCAAATGGCAGAAAGGAAGTGGTGTTGGGAGCTGAGTCTGCACGTGAGCCTGGCTGAGACAGGACATTGCTGCTGTTTCTCTCACCCAGGGTTGACCGAGAACCTCCGGAGAGCCAGGTCCCAGGCTAGGGCCGAATCCTTTCGGCCAAGGCATTTGCAATCTTGTGGTGAAAACACCCTGCCTTAATTCCTATCTCACGCTGACAGCTGGTGTTGAAGGACGGATAGCTACGAGCTCTGTTGGTCATTCTTCAAAGAGATGAAATGGGAAAACATGATATGTCATAATAAGGAAACCATCCTGACTCACTAAACGCTAAAGAACTGCAGCTATGTAATTGAAGGTAGTTTGTAATATTTTCTCCACACAGTCTCTCCTCTGACAGGTTAACTGTGTACTCAGTGGGTCTGCGATGGCCAATCATCTGTATCCACGGTATTTAACAAAACGGAACCCCACTCTGTTCTCAGAAGGCACCACACGGAGATCCTAAAGCACTAATCAGGATGTAGAAAAACACACCAGTCACCCGGCGTTGGAAACCGGGACTTGCTTTTGGAGCCATATTTCAAGCTGGGAGGTCATTAGCGGTGCGTCCATCCACAGCGAAGTGTTTTGCCACAGGTAATAACGGCTGTAGTTATTCCTAATGTCTTCAAGTGTAGCATGAATGAATGAGCCGGTGTTTGTGTCAGGCCAAAGCACAGGGTCTTTTGTAGCTGTTTATTTACTTATTTTGGGGGGGGGGTGGTGGGGAGCAAGCAGTGGGGGGAGGGGGAAGAGAGGGAGAGAGAGAATCCCCAGCAGGCTCCACGCTGTCAGCACAGAGCCTGATGCAGGGCTCCAACTCACGAACCTGGAGATCATGACCTGAGCTGAAATCGAGAGTCAAAGGCTTAACTGGCTGATTTTCCCAGGCGCCCCTGTGTCGGTAACTTTAGGTTTCACCATAAATATCTCAAGTATTTCTTCTTCAAAGAGTGTTCGTTTATGCCTCCAAAGACTTTCCACGTCGCTTCTCTAAGCTACCATTCCTCTACAGTGCTCTCGGTCTAGCAGACACTAGTTAGCTGGTCAACGTATCCAAACTAATTTACAGCCATCAGGTTTTGAAGACAAAAACAGACAGGTTCATACTCCAGCTCAACAATCTAATAGGCAATACCAAATAAGTCCTCGTATTTCTCCAGGCCTTAGTTTTCTCACCTGTAAAATGTAACTCAATAAGTAAATAGACTTTGTAGAATAAGGACAGGCTAGGTAACCCTACAGTAACAAGCAATTCTACCCAATGGCTTCAAACAATAGGCGTCATTCCCTATTCACGCAAAGTCCTCTGTGGGACCAGCAGGCATCTCAGGATCCAAACTACCTAATTATTTTGACCCTACCATCTCAAAGCAAAGCTTTCCAGAAAGGAATGGAGCAGAGGCTTTCCCACCGGCAGTTGAGTGCTTTGACCCGACAGTGGCACAAATCACTTCCCTTCCCTGCCCAAAGGCTAGAATCAATGTATGGCCACACCCAGCTTGGAAGAGCTTGGAAAAGGCCGCCTTCTGTGTGCCCAGGGGCAAGAAAGATAAAGATATGTGTTGAAGAGCATTACTAATAGTTTTCTTTACCCAAATTGTTAAGATTAATGAGGCAACCCATTAACTATGACAATGGAGCAATGTGGGAATGAATGTCAGAAACAGAATGGCACAGGAAGTGGTTCTCAAGAGCACTCGTCATTGGGGCCCCAGGCTTCTAGGGGGTAAGCGGTTCTGAGTTTGTACAGGCAGCACTCAGACGCCATAACCAAGGGAGCCTGAGAGGAGGTGCTGTCCCAGCCAGCCTGTCTCCGTGTTTCCAGGCAATGCACATGCCCGGCTTTACAGAAACTCCCTGCGAGAAGCTAACCTCAAAGGCAAGGAGATTAGGGAGCTAAACAGAGGTAAGTAACAGGTCACTGGATAAAACATACAGAAAATTCTGAATTGACGGGTAACCTGAAAACATTGAAGTTCTGTAGCATTAAATAAACCTTCTAAAGTTCAGGTGCCAATCAGAGCTTCAGTTTGTAAAAGTAGAAATCTCAAAGGCTAACTGCTGACAAATTGCTAGCATTTCCTTCCTTGCTTGAGGCCAGAATGTCATGGGAAACGATGTTACATGCATTCCTACAAACTAAGACCTAGGTATGGCCAATGGAAGAGTATGAGAAAGCATGGGGGAAGAATGCCCTTTTTAACTGTATTTCTTCAATGTCACTCAGAATTGCTATTTTCCCCTAATTTGGTTCATGTAGGAATAACTTCCAGCTCTTGAAACTCGGATGGCATCTCTCACCTAGGATTCCAGGTTGTCCTTGGGTACTAAGGGAAACACTTCCCACAGTGCTGATACCATCAGAAAGGGCTGCAGCCCCTTTGAGAAATGTGAACCAAACAGTGGCAGGGATTGAAACTCCATTCTTACTGCAGACGTTGGGGAATGAGATCACTATCAGTGTCCCAGTAAGCAAGAAGTATTTTCTAGAAAACTTATATATATGTTTTATGTTTACACAATGTCAGTGGGCTTTATCCTCAATTTCTTAGTAACAGATTTCACTAGATCATGTTTTTTATATTGAACTGTCACTCTTGTCCCTTTTTTCCTTCCCTACCAGCAGGTGGAAGGAACTGGGCAGAGTTGCTTCTAGGAAGCTGTGTAGAAAGATAGAAGCACAAAGAACTTTTGTGGCTTCAAGGTTTTGGGGCATTCAGAGGATTTGCGAAGGAAGTTAAGAGGTTGGGTTGTTGTTGCTAAAGTGGTAAAGTGGGAGACCACGAACAGAGAATCTTAGAGGCACTGTAGGGATTGGGAGAAATGGCTGCATGATGAGGGTCCAGGCAGATAGGACCATGGCTGCCTCACAGAGGAGTCACACACTGGAAGCAGGGGAGAGAAGCCACTCCTGAAGAAGACATCTGAACGGAACTCGCCCTTATCTCCCAAAGAGGTTTGGTTCCCTACAGGTTTATAGAGCTCTGGCTACTTCTCTCTCAGAAAAAGAAAATAAAAGCCTGCCCCAACAGTAAATTCCCACTCCAGGCACTTACTCATCCCAGTCGTTATCAGACTCTGACTCTAGGCTCTAGAATAAAGTGGAGCACTGCAGGTCGACAGGCAAGGAGAGTCTTTGATCAAGCCGGAAGCTGGATTCCTAAAGAGGATCTGAAAGTCTACTGTGAATGTTTACAGTCTGGACACCCAGGTGAGCTCTCTTTTTTCTCTTCCCCAAGATGAATCTGGAGTATGCGTTCCTAAACAATATGCTGGCCATCAGCATTTCCTGATAGCACTTTTAGAACAGACTAGAAGGGAGAATGCAGGGAGGGTGCAGAGCTCAGGAACCTGGATACTATTCAAGGAATATGGAGAAGACTTCAAATGGTTACTCACCATCCCCCAATACTGCCTCTTCACAATATGCATCCAGAAAGTTCTTTCTCAGAAGAGCCCATCACCCACCACTCACGATATAAACTGTGTTCCCAACCTTCGTTATTGGCTCTAGATGGTATTAGGCAGTGAGTCCCAACACTGGTACCATCTAATCCCGAAGGTTCTCACCCTTGATGAGGACCCAACACTATAAGAACGGAATGTCTTAAATGTCTTAAAACATGCAGTGACCCTTAAGAAAAGTTGAAACATACATTTGGTACTAGTCTTGGAAGTGAGAAGAGAGAAAGGAAGGACGACATAATATTCTAGGAGAAACAAACTAAGAATGAAAAGACTGACATAAATTTTCTAATTATGAAATAAACCACATCTTGGGCAGGATAGATAAAACCAAATACATGTCTAGACCTAGTTAAGAGAAACTGGAGAATGCTGAAGACAGAGGAAGCAACCTGGAAGGGAGGAAAAACTACCCATGAAAGGATGACAACTACAGGCTTTCTATTAGTAACAAGAAAAACTACAAATAAGGGCTTGATATCCTCAAGCTGCTTAGGAAAAAAATCATCACCCCATACTGGGTTGAACTTTCAGTTCAAGAGTGATGTTGACTGAAATAAAGAAATTTACACAGAAAGACTGAGTGAGTTCTAGTTCAGGAAGACAAAAGTCGATAAGGAAAAAGTGGAATAGAAGTAAGACAGAGCAGCAAGGACGATGGCACACGTGTTGTCAAACCTGGGTACAGTTTTATGTTAAGATTTTTGTTTTCATTCTTGTGATCCTGAAACTGGAAATGGAATGTGACAGAGAGGGTATACCGCCAAGAAGAAAAATAAGGAAATTAGGACGAAATCAAGAGCTGTTTCAGGTATTGGGAATTACGAGAAAAAATCAGCTACAGAGCCTGCTTGCCTTGCCTGTGACTGTCAGTCAGGGTCCAGACATAAATTGATCACCGGCATACCCACCCAGACTAACTTTAAGTGTTTCTGTCTTTTCTGCTACTTAGTTGAATGTATACCTTTATTTCTTCATAATTGCTTTTTTTAATATTAAATATTGTAAATGCCATTATATTTTATTTTACCCCTTATATTTACATTCTCAATAAGGAGCAGAGGACTTGTAAACTCAGAGTGCAGGTTCGTGAACACGGACATCCTGAATGTCTACTTAAAATGAATCAAAAAATTGCTATGGAACTCTAAGATGAGGTGACCGATAAAAATGCTAATTTTTGTTCATTTTTTTCATCCCCTGAGCACTAGTATATCTAATCACTAGATCAGGTGAAATAATAGTGAATGAACATAGCAAGGGAAGGGTAGTCAACAGAGCCTCAGCAATCTCTCATGAAAGCATTCTGGTTGGTTGTCACTGAGGTTTTTGTGCTTGTGTATGTTTCTGTGGCTAGAGAGGGTAAGTTTCAAATGTTTCCGAAATGAACGGCAGTCCCTGGGGGCATCTAAGCTTGGGATGGTGCTGCGAGTTTATCAAAGTGACGTAGGTAGCGAGATTTGAAAAGGCACAAATTCTAGTGTGGGGTTACGTGGGGGAACTTTAAAACATATCAGGGGAATCATTTTGTGCTCTAGAAAGATGGTTTGCAAAAGCGTACCCAGTGGCCTGAAAGATTCAGCTACATTCAAAAATCCAGGTTCACTTGTAGCATATAACCCACGCCATGGAAGAGTGTGGCATTACACTTACACCATACTCAAGATAGGTGCCCTTTTGGATAATGATCCTGGAAAATTGTTTTTACTTTCTGTAAAGGAGCTCCAGGGGACCACAGACGCTGTAAAAGGATGTACTAGGTTTGTAGAGTATCCTTCAAAAGCTCATGATCACTCAGAACTTCAGGAGGTAACCTGATTTGGAAATAGGGCCTTTGTCGATGTGATTAGTTATGATGAGGTCATACTGGACCCTGATTCAATGACTGGTGCCCTTAGAAGAGGAAAATGTAGATACAGACGTGTGTATAGAAGGAAGACAGTGTGGAGACAGACGCAAAGAAAGTACCATGTAACAAGGGAAGCAGAGATTGGAAGATGCGTCCACAAACCAAGGAATGCCAAAGGAAGGAAGGATTTTCCCATAAATCCTTCAGAGAAAGTACCGTCCTGCCAACACCTCCATTTCAGACTTCTAGCCCCCAGAACAGAGACTGTCAATTCCGTTGTTGAGAAAACTGCTACCCAGGACGTCGCTCTCATAAGGGCTCAGGTTCCTTTCCATTATCACGTTCTCTTCCCTCAACCCTGAGTTAGCCCTCAGAGCTCAGCTTCATTTCTTTCTGATCTGACAGATACAGCTTCTCAAACCCTTCTCCTCTGTTGAGGCAACTATAGAAAGGGGTTACTGCATATAAGCCCACAGTGAGATTCAAATAAGAATGGATATAAATATCACTTTCAACAGCAGAGATCAGGTTACCCAGAGCGTCTGCAAAGATGTCCAGCTTTACGTCCCTGCTGTTCAAAGGAGCATTCTACCCATTTCGGTGTTGATGGGACATGTTTGCAGAGCACTCCCAGAAAGAACTGGAAAGCAAGCCCCCTGTTCCCCTGCTTAAAATGAATGGAGACACAAATGCACTCTATCTCAAACAAGACAGTCAGGAAACTCTGACCTTCGCCTTCCCTGGGACATCATCGCTCTCCCACCCAAACAGCCCTGGAGCTGAAGGGAGCCAGTTGGCTGCCGGAATGAAGCAAGCAGCCACGTACGGGCACATATGTACACAGATCTCTAAGTGCCGATTCCAAACTGCAGTATGTCCCTGGAGAAATGCACATGCTATAAATACATAGGAGATCATTTTTCAGGGGAAAAGAGAACATTTATTTCTGATTTCAGATAAAAAGAGAAAATCAATGTCTTCTAAGACCTGATGAGTCATTTCAGGTATTTGTACTCGCTTGCTTAAGGATGTGGGAAAAGGCAGGTTAAACGGAGCTTCCACTAATAACTAGTGATGAGGAGGGACTGATTTTACAATCCTTGATCTGACTCCTTCAAGTCGTTCTGGAAAGTTCCCTGAGGAAGAGCAACGCCTGGCCCCGGGAGTCAGTCCTGTAGTCTTGCAGGATGAACATCTGCCCTCCTGTGACATTTGTCGACACTTCCGTGAAGTTTCCTAGATAGCAGAGCTCTGCTTTATTCTGTGTATTTAATTAAATGGAAGAAATACCACACTTGAGTAGCTTTGTGTCTGTTGAAGAATCACATAGAATAAGCTCATTGCTTTACCTTCATAAAGCCAGAGAATCCTCATAACCGTCCCCCCATTAAAAAAAAGTAAAGAAAAACCTTAAAAACTAAAACTTAGAGTTAGCAAGCCAGTTATCTCATAAGAATAATTAGATATTAAGTCTTCCTTCCTTTATTTATTTATTTATTTATTTATTTATTGTAAATGTTTATTTGTGAGAGAGAAAGAGACAGAGTGAGAGTAGGGGAGGGGCAGAGAGAGAGAGAGAAAGAGAGAGACAGAATCTGAAGCAGGCTCCAAGCTCCGAGCTGTCAGCACAGAGCCCGATGTGGGGCTCGAACCCACAAACTGTGAGATCATGACCTGAGCCGAAGTCAGATGCTTAAGCGACTGAGCCACCCGGCACCCCAGCTTTATTTACTTATTTTTTTTAGGTAAGCTTCACACCCAGCACGGAGCCCAATGTGGGGCTTGAACTCACAACCCAAGACCTGAGCTGAGATCAAAGCCAGGCTCTCAATCAACTGAGCCACCCTGGCACCCCAAGTCTTCCTTTAAAACTATATGTTCTATGTCAAAGCAGGGTTGCATGATAAATAGACACCGTGACTAATTCCGAGTGTCAAACTGCAGCTAATTGGCAGCACCCAGAGCAACATAGAACGTCCTGCAACTTTGCATAACTTTGAACTTACTTGTGTTGGGAAATGTGGCATGTAAGTTAACAAGGAGCCACAGAGCACATGTTTTACGCTATTTGACAGGCTTTGTCAAGAACGTATCAAGAAAGCATTCAAGAGTCCCGCTAACAACCTGGAAGGACGGAGACTACAAAATCAATCAATTGCGATTGCAAAGGAGGATCCCGGGGTCTAATGAAACCAAAGATTGCTGCTTTTGACTTTGGGTACAGAGTTCTTCCGCTTACAAGTTAAATCCTCTCTGAAATCCTATGACAAGAAAAAGGAAAGGTAAATCAAATGACTTCAGGTGATGAGCTAGCCAAAGACGTGTTTTCTGGAGAGAAAACACAGAAAGACGTGTTTTCTGGAGAGGTCAACTCTGTAACCACAGGCCACTCTTCTCTCTCTTCTCTACCGGTGCTTAATCCCACCTCCCGGGCTCTCCGCATCTTACCATCAAAGTATGTAAACATGTTGACGTGTTTGGCTCGCCTGCCAGGCTGTGCACCTCTCAGGCTGTGTCTCATATATCTTTGCATCCATCACACTTCACCCAAAGTTTGGCATGAGGTCAGGGCTTCATAAATGGTGCTTTTAAATAAACTTTTAATGTCACACAATTAGAGACCACACATATGTGAAATGTGGCCATGCTCAGGGAACACATAGCCGTGAAAATGTACAACCAAAAGGTAAAAAAAAACAATGTCCCCAGGCATATTGGATATAAAATAGAATTCTTCACTCCTCTTCTTAGGAAGTTTTCATCTTTTGGAAAAAGTACATGACTGCTTAGTGGTAAGAAGAAGAAGGTAAAGAGTGCACTAAAGAAATAATATCTTGGGGCACCTGGGTGGTTCAGTCGGTTAAGCTCAGACTTCTGCTCAGGTCATGATCTCACGGTTCGTGGGTTCGAGCCCCGCGTTGGGCTCTATGGTGACAGCTCGGAGCCTGGAGCCTGCTCCAGATTCTGTGTCTCCCTCCCTCTGCCCCTCCTCCGCTCATGCTCTGTCTCTCTCTTAAAAATAAACAGACATTAATAAAAAAAAAAAAAAGAGAGAGACAGAATATATTTTCTTCTCACCGATTTGAATCACAGCCCTCCTCTGCCCACACACCCAACTTTCCCTCTACACATTGGATGCCAAGATACCTTCTTTCTCCGTAGTCTTTTCCTCCTTCTTTATGGTGCAGGAAGCTTCAACTGTCCTTGTCACTGGACTTAGTGCCTAGACCCTACCAAACAATTGTGTCAAATTAAATCAGTGGCATGCATAAATTCAGAAAAAACTCTCAGGCTAATCTAAACCAGTTGTATGCAAATAAGAAGACATGGTTAAGGTTGTTCAGGTCCAGGCTTCATGCCAGCTGAGCACCGATCCACACCGCAGAGCAGGAGATACTTAAACTCCCGTTACTCGCTTTCATTGTTTTTGCAGAATTCACTGAAATTCACGTTTTACTGTCTTTTTTCACTCGTAGGATGGAAAGCATCTGGTCTTCCCCTCTGGGTATGATCAACCTTCACATACATGAACAGTGTTGAATAACCATTTCAAATTCCCCCTGTAAGATAACTAACCTAAGAAGCAATAATCCTGTTTGTTGTATTTTGTCATATTTTCCCCCCAAATTTGAACACTACTGACGATATGTGTGAACTCACTTCAAATTTTCTCCTTCTCTCTCCAGATGTAGAACCAACAACTGAATGCAGAACTTGAGCTCAACTGACACTCATAAAAAAAAAAAGAATTATCCTCATTGTTGCCGCATCCAGCACTCTAGTTAATACCTCACATTATCATGGTTTTTATGATAAAACGGAACTCACTCCTGGTTCTCACTGTGTGGTAGTTTACCATAGAAACTCCAAGCATGGTTGAATTTATAAAGAACGCACACAGGTGCTGGGAACAGGAACACTAGTTTTGAACTCTGATTGTTGACATAGAAAAAGCCTTCAATTAGACTGATTTACCTTCAACTTTTATATTTAATGAACTATTTTGAAAGAGAACGTTGCTCGTGCGTCTTCATTAAGTTGCAGATAAAAGATGGTGAATTATTCAGTAGTTAGGTGTTCATGACTTCTTGCTTTCCACCACCTTGTTCCCTGGCTCACTTACCAAGCCCACTACATGCAAAAGAGAAAAAGATAAAGCAGACAAGTACACGCTTCAATCAGCCAGGTTTTTGTTTCTCAGCAACACTTACAAAGGTCAAATGTGCCAAGTCGGAGGACAGACAGACATTAGAGTGAAATGAAATTCTCTGGATTAAGAATAAAGTTAAGTTTAATGTTTCGCTAAATCATCAAATAAGACAGATTTTTTTAAAGTTATCATAAAGAGGGGTGCCTGGGTGGCTCAATCGGTTAAGCGCCCGACTTCACCTCAGATCACGATCTCGTGGTCCGTGAGTTCGAGCCCCGCGTCGGGCTCTGGGCTGACGGCTGACGGCTGAGAGCCTGGAGCCTGCTTCCGATTCTGTGTCTCCTTCTCTCTCTGCCCCTCCCCCGTCATGCTCTGTCTCTCTCTGTCTCAAAAATGAATAAACGTTAAAAAAAAAATAAAGTTATCATAAAGAAATATTTCTATGGTGACATACTTTTTCATTAGTATCCAACATGCAAACTTGAAATAATATTACACTTCTGATAATAGACTGCTTGGATTTGGTGCACTTTTTTTTGCAATCTAAAAGCTCCCTCTTCTGACCATGCGACATAATTCTTCGTATATTCTCTTTACATTTTAAAGCTCTTGCAGCTCATCCTAAGAACGAACAAATCTGATGTCATATAAAATACAGCTTGTGCTTAACTTTGACCTGGAACTGTAAGTTTTAAGATTTTTTTTCTCCAAAAATTACAAGTGGTATTTCTGAAAAAAAAAAAAAAAAAAAATCAGCATTCGTTGTCTTAACTAGTCAGTCTAAGCTGCAAATATTGTGTTCCTCAATCACCATTCGTGGGGCAAACTCTTTGGTTTTTATAAAAATAATATAATTTTATATTACACAAATAAAATAACTCATAGAAAAATTTTAAAGTGTACAAGATGAGTTTAACTCACAACACGTTAATTTAGGTGTTAGAGCCTTTGAAAATATATCTTTCATGACTGCATAGTATTCTATGGTAAGTATAGGCCATAATTTCTTTATAAAGTAGCATAAAGGTACATAGATTATTCCCTGCTTCCACCATTATAAGTGATGTTGAAGTTACTTATTTTAAATAAATATTCCCAATTACTAATTAAAAAAACAACTAAAAAGGATTTCTAGGAGCACCTGGGTGGCTCAGTAGGTTAAGTGCCTATCTCTTGATTTCGACTCAGGTCATGATCTCACAGTTCGTGAGTTGGAGCCCCACGTCAGGCTCTGCGCTGACAGCCTGCTTGGGATTCTCTGTCTCCCTCTCTCTCTCTCTGCCCCTCAGCTACTCACGTTCCGGCTCTCTCTCAAACTAAATAAACAAACATTAAAAAAAAGAAGAAGAAGAACTCTGTCAGTATTTTAGTGTTCTTCTCATTTTGGAATGAGAAACTGGAATTGTTGAAATTCCAAATGTTTATGGAGAAAAAATTTAGATGTTGATCTCTTCAATAACATTTTTCCATGTTTCATAACTTCCCCCAGGTTCTCACTGAGCTGGTTTTATAGGAAGGTTTGGGCCTTTCTTCAGCTCAGAAAATGATTTTGTGTGTTTGAAGTAATTGTATTTGTGTTAGTCTCAGGTTCAGAAACATCAAATACGTGGGTTCTGGAACTCCAGACTCCCCTCCGCCATGTCTGTCTCGTCATTTTTCTTTCTCTATTTCAGTTTATTTAATTCGGCTCCTCATGTGTGTTTCCCATCTACTAATTAGAAGTTGTGCAGTGTTGGCTCTGTTCTTTTATGGATTCTAAAACAGTTTTAAATTCCACCTTCGCATCTTTGATTTTCTCGAATTATTTTCCTTTCCTTTTCTTTGACTTTCAGATAGCTTGTTTTACTTCAGCCTGTGTGATTTCTGTCATCTTTCACTCCTTATATAAAAGCCCCTCTTGTCTTATAGTTTACGGACATCATAAAACAGGTATTGCCCAAATATAATTTATTTCCTGTAGTAAATCTTTTCAAAACCAGCTCTTTCCCTGGATAGTGAGTACCTTGTCCCTTTCCTTATTTTGAGCTGTAAAATCTTTTCACAGGCCTCCTCCTGTTGGCTGTCTTCTATCTGTGCATCCTTGAGAGAGGAGAGATCTCTCCTAGCCTCCTGTTTGCTCCTAAATAGACGGGAGGATCCTCCTGTGTCTCCTCACTGTCCATCTGCTTACAGGTCTAGTCTTCTCTCAAATTTTAAGCTCAAAAGATTTTGTTTGTTTGTTTTTACTTACGTTTGCTTTACCAGCAGCCTAAAAGAAACGAGGAGAAAACCAGAACCATGGGCAAACAAGGCCAGCTCGGCGAGGTCCGGACTCAGCCATCTGTATCTGATGCTATTCTCCTCCTCGTCTCCACCACGGGCCCGGGGATCCAGGCTTCTCATTAGGAGGCTGCTCTCGTCCAGATAGTTCTGCTTTCTGAGGCGGAGGCCCGCCGTCTGGAGGAGAGCCTTACCCCATGCTATTGGTGGAGCCATACTGGAAGGAAGCCCTGGACGCTAATGGGGACTGCCTTGGATGGCTCCTTAATTCCCAGCAGCAGAAGTGACTCTGAGGGCAGTGCGTTCTCTGTCTGCCCCCAGCCTACCGTCACACCTCCAAATTAAGGAATATCCCTCGAGTTCTATAGGATTTGCTCTCCTTAATTCCCAGGTTGGCACCATCTTCCCAGAAGGGGACCCTGAGCCAGCCTTCAGTGTTCCCTCAATCTGGCTCTGGTTGCTCTGTATCCAGCAGAGATGCTTTGCAAGTTCTCCCAAGTGATGGGCTGTCTTCCCTAGTTTTCAGGAACAACAAGCCACATTGCCTCCCTTTGTTTTGTATTATTTTGGCCATCTTTACCAAAATGCCATTCATTTCATTTTTTTCTCCCCCAGCTCCAGGTACATCGAGGGATTTGCACTCACCTGGCCCCAACTCCTTTCGGCTGGAAATCACTTCTCCCTCCTCCCGAGAGCACTTTACCTTTATTTCTCACTTTTTATGGGCGCTTCTCTCGACAACTGGATTGCAAGTTCTTTGAGGGTGAGTAGGGTGATCAGCTCCTCCTGGTTTCCCCAGGACCTCTCCAGATTTGAAACCAGAAGGCCCAGGAATCGCCTCAGACCTAGACCAGGTGGTTGCCCTGAGCAAGGTCAATGTAGGCTTTATCTTTAAGCCCCTCCCCCACACCCATTATCTAAAACTGTCATGCCCAAAGCAGAAGTTCATGAAACATATACTGATGAGTCATTTCTCCCCGCCCCTACACTCCAAGCACGTTCATAGAGTCAAGGACAAAGCTGATGCCTGCCAACCAGACAAGCTAAGTAAATGAACGAGCACATCAAGTCTATTCGTGTGGTGAAGTTGAGAACTTTTCATAATAAATAACACAGCCTGGTTCATGATCTCTAGATACTTACAAATTAAAAGAAACCTCGTCACTGGAGAAGTTTCAGGCGTAATTACAAAGAGTAAAGTATGGATAGAATGATTCCTCTAAGACTAATATTTTCAGAAACTAGCTATTATGCCATTCAGTAGATATGCAAAATCTGTTTCTAGAAGCACCTACGCCTCTCAGGCTGCCCTCCACAGGCATTTAAAATACTACCATTAATTACCTACTGTATGGGTAATAATATACCAACTGTGCTTGGAGACATCTTCTCTCTCCTAAAGAAGATTTTGTTTAGAAGGAATGGTTGAGAGCTGTAGCTGTTTACTTTTTCCCTATGGCCGACTCAAAAATCACCCCAAGTACGGCCCTAATAAAAATAAGATTCTGAACAGTTTCTCATTTCTTACAATATTTCTAAGTGACTTTCTCTTTTTAAGTAGAGAGAACAAGTCTTGCTTGCAGCATAACAACTGAGAGAACCCACTTGGGTCCTTGGTGAGATCCACCCAAGCACTGACCACGTCTCACATCTTATAGGATTCTAGAGGCCTCCAAGGCCAGGAAAAGGGGAAAAAACCTACCGTGCTTAATTTGAAGAATCGAATAACCCCTCAACGTTTTCCAAACCACAACCATGCGGCAGAGGAAAAAATCACAGAGCCACCATGCAATTGATGCGGGCCAAAAAAACCCTAGAAACTAGAAAAACCTCTTGAGAAAAACAAAACCTGTGAAGACAGGACAAAGGAGCTGAAATTGATGGCAATTTCCTAAGGCAATTTTTGCTTTTCAAACATATTCAAGTTTCCTGAGGGCAGAGATCGCTCCTCGTGAACGAAATCGTTTTCTCTTTCAGACGTCAGTGCATAGGAAGTGGTTTTGTGTGGAAAGGAAAGCGATTGAATTTAGATAAATGCCAGTCCCAGAGCAGATGTTCGCTGCTTGGACAAAGAAATAAAGCACAGGGAGAAAAAGTCATTCGGAAATTAAAATTAAAAATCACGTATTGATTGTGGAGTGACTAATCATCGGACCACGCTACTGATGACTGTGCCATCTGTCGTCAGAGATCTCCAAATATAGCCACCGGAGGGCTGAGTGTGCGGAATCCGGAGCCCAGCACGAGAGCCCGGGTCAGCACGTGGACTCCGGTGTCTCACGGCCTCAGTCAACTCCTGGCTCCGTCACCTTCCACGCGGGCCACCTTGAAAGTGACCTGACCTCTCTAAACCTCGGTTTCCTGATGGAGGACAGTAACACCTCCCTCCAAGGTTGTCACGTGGGGCGGTCAATGCCTCAGCAGAGGAATGAGTTCGGGAGAGGTGACATCACAACCTCCTATTGTTTGATCCGTAGCGTCTGAGTCTGTGGCTTGGAAACTGTTCCAACCGACCTCCCAACGGACCTCTAATGCGTCTGGAGTCATGCTGTTGGTCTGTGCTACCAAAGAGCGCACTCAGTGCTTTCTGCTTGCAGACATTTAGTGAGGTTCTGTAAAGACGCTTCCATCTAAGCGTTAAGAGATCCCCTCAACTTGGCCTCCCCTTATTGATTGAAACATTCGTCTCTGTTCTCCCAAATACACACGTTTCTGTGTCCCTTCCAACATGGACAGCTTCATTTTGCCCCCTACGTGCCCTGCTTATTTCTACCGTGCTTTATCCCCTACTAATTGCTCTCTGAAGGACCCTTCCCTGTGTGGGGTTTGTTCCTGTTTGCTCTGGAAGACCGTTCCCTGCCCTTCCCTTCCTCCTGACTGGATCAAGTGACCTTCCTCAGTCTGCTTGGACAACCGGCTTCCCCCGTGGCCCTCACTCACCACCGACAGCCTGTCCCCTTAGCCCTGGCAATGCTGTCTTCTCCTTTGTCCCTCTAGCCCTATGGCCGGTCCACTCTCTGTCCATGCCAACTTCTGGGTTGAGTTCTTGTCCCCCTTTTTCCTCCAGTTTTTTTTTTTTTCTTATTGTGGTAAGATACACAAGCCTAAAATTTACTATCTTAACTCTTTTGAAGTGAGCAGTTCAGTGATATTAAGTACAGTCATATTGTACAACCATCCCTATCTTGTAGAAAGACACCTCCCTAGTGTAGGCTGCTGGCAGTGCAGATGAGGAGACGGGGGCAGGAAAGTTATTTGTCCAGAAAGGAGAGGGAAGGGTTGAAAAATAAGCGACAAACTTTCTGGTCATTTACGAAAACTTCGACGACGGTTCCAGGCCAGGTGGATCTTTTCTCTCCAAATCTCCCACCCGAGCAGTAACCCATTTCATTATCTCCCATTCTCGGAAACGTTCATTCTTGCCCTCCTCTCCTCCAGACTGAATGATGGGTTCTTAAAGATAAAAGCAACAGCTTTATTTTTTCTATCCCCCTGTGTTCCTTATAATATTTCATATATAAGGATGTTTAACAGATTTCTTTGAGGACTCTAGTTCTTCAAAAAAGGATACATTACCACAACCCAGATTAAGTAATAATTCAAGAATTTAATAAAAAATCTAACTTTTTTGCTTTCCAAAACTAACAACTTCCTAAACATTAATTATCAAATGGAATAGAAAGGGCAATCTTACTTTTAAGAGTTTGAGCTTCTACAGTTTCAGCTTAATCTTACCAACCAACTTCGGTAATAAAGAGTTAGTAATGGCTTGATGATCTGAAATCAGAGACCCAATTTGATTAGATTTTCTGATTAAGTGGACTAATGTTAACTATGCAATATGATGCATAATAATATATCAAACCCCATTTTGGGGCTCTCCTTTAACGGAGGGCTTACTGCATGATTAGAAAATGAAAAATGCAGTTTTTCAGGATTCATTTACTGTAAATTGACCGAAATTGAGTGGAAGGAAATCTAAGCCTATTTGCCGTATTGATGCTATTTCCATGTATATAATAATTATTTCTTAATATCGATTTGAGAAGCTGTAATTTGTTTTCATAATGAATCAATGGAGAGCAATATTTGAATCAGAATCCTTCTTGAGTAATCCCATAATTACTACATTATAGAGCCCTCTCTTTCCTTTCCCTCACCAGCAATTTTAGATTTCTGCTTCCTACCAAACCGTTTAGCCTATTTGGAATTCATGCAACATTTTACATGGAAAGAAGTGTGAAATGCCACTTTCCATACTGCTTCCTTATAAATTATTCATCCCTGCTGTTTATCAGGCAGCTTCTGCACTTAGATAAGAAGTCACCTCTTGTGTGCTGCACACATCACAGGGACCTAAATAATCAAAAATAGTGTGTAGCCTGCTAAGAGAGCAAGGAGAAATTCCAAGCAAGCACAGTTTGGGATAAGACTCGCCCATGCTGAAACCAGCCCCACCAATCTTACTTGACATGAATGATACCATTTAGCTTGCAAAGTGTATGGTTGGGAGAAAGATCTACACTCTCAATAGCGGACAGGCAGTAGAACGTAAACTTTCTCTACCTTGATGGGTAGCTTTATTGAATCAAACGCCAAATGAGAAATCGTTGTCACCTCTACAAGTGACCTTACAAATTGCCAAAGCTATAACTACTAAAAGAATCTCTTTTTTTTTTTCTTTCTGAAAATTGTGACAGTTTCCCCATCAATATTATCCCATCATCTGCTCTCTTTTCTCCATGATTTTGTAATGCCCTCCTCCACAGTTGGGTGGGATCTGACCTATATATTGATCTAGAATATCCATTTTTCACCAACTTAAGATACCGAATCCATTGATTATATTTAAAGACAATAATTTAGTGGATGAAAATTTGGCCTTAAGAAGGATGACTAAGTTTATCATGACTTTAAGTGATTATTACTGATAAAAGATCATTGAACTAACTCCAACATTTCTGGGCCAGCTCATTTTTCCACTGTAACTTTTTTTACTACACTTGGTTGATCCAATTCTACATTTTCACACAGTATAAGTTCAGGGTTTGTTTGGGGAGACCCTCACATACCTCATTATGCTTATAAAATAATCAATTTATCAGGGGCGCCTGGGTGGCTCAGTAGGTTAAGCGTTCAACTTTGGCTCAGGTCACAATCTTGCAGTTTGTGAGTGTGAGTCCTGCCTCAGGCTCTGTGCTAACAGCTCAGAGCCTGGAGCCTGCTTCAGATTCTGTGTCCCCCTCTCTGCCCTTCCCCTGCTCACATTCTCTCTCTCTCTTTCTCTCTGTCTCTCTCAATAATAAATAAACATTAAATTTTTTTAAATAAAATAAAATAATCTATCAATCAATAAAAATCATATGTTAAAAACTTACCCTGTACTTGACAGAGTACTAAATGAGATGCTATGGTAAACTGAAAAGAAACCTAAGTTATAGAGTGGAGTGCCTTCTAGTAGGTACCCTCTGCTCTAGCCCCCACAGCTTAAAAATGGTAATGCACAGACAAAGACTAAAACAGCTTCCCTAACTAGTTAATGACAGAGTCAACACCAGGACTCAAGTTTCCAGTCATCGAAGCTATAATTCTTCCCACTTCTTCAAGGAGCCTGCATTCTGTCTGGACAGTTACTAATTACACATGTGTAAAGATCAGAACAAATAGCATCTAGATTATAATTAAGTGTTAGGCGGGAGAAAGGGGCAGTGAGAGCTTAGAAAACTGGTAGGAATGTTTTAGTATGAAGGAGAAGGAAGACTTCATGGGGAAAATGGGTCTTAAACTGTGCCCTGCAAAATGCATAAGGATAAATGAGAATCAAATAGGTAGATGTGAATAGGAGGGCAATAGCTAGTTGTCTGGATTAATGAGTCAGTAGTGTGAACAAAGACAAGACAGAGGCTTTATTAATCAGGGAAGCATCGGAAGTCAATCTGAGCAGGGGTCAGTGAAGTCATTGTCGGTGGCAGAATATTAGAAGGCACAATATGACCAGTGTCATCCCTCCCTGAAATACACATCCACAGTTTTCTCCAGGCAACTAGTCGATAGCAGCCAACACCATGTGTGGTAGATGGCATCATTGGATCTTAATTCTTCATACCTCTTACATCAGCACTTTTTTTTCTACAACTGTGTAGTTCACCCCCACCAGGGTCAGAGTGACCTGCCATGATTCTTGATTTTGGGTTCAGCCATGGACTTGCCTTGACCAACATATGATGTTACCAGAAGTGAAGTAGGTAGAGGTTTGAAAAGAGCTTTGTGCGGGGGCAGGGTGGCGGGGGGCGGGGGGGGCTTACTCTCTTGTGTACCCACCAACAGCATGAGAAGGCTGGCTTCTGGCACATGAGGAAGCTAGATCTCATCAGCCAGGTCCTGCCTAGATCACCCAGACACAGCCAACCTCACATGGCCACGTGAGCCTAGCCAAAAGCAGCACAGCCCCTGAGGCAAACCCAGCCTGGATGGGACGAACCCAGCAGATACATGAGAGGAAGGTTTATTAGAGTGTATCCCTGAGGGTTTCTGGTTGTGTATTATTGAACAAATGTTAAGTGATACATCATGCAAGACCCTGTTCAAATAATGCCAATTTCCTACTTGAATAATATATAAAATATCCAAAAATACGGAGCCCTAAAGAAAAGAGGTCAACAACACTACATGTCCACTGTGTCTCAGTTAATGAAATGGATACTATGGGAGTACGAAAGAGAGAAAGCATTATTGCCTTTATTCTAAGAAGGTTACAGTGAAGTTGATATATTATGCCATACATAGAAGAAAAAAAGACAAGTAAGATTACTCAGCTATTCAAATGTAGATATTGCCTTTCTTGAAACATTATCTGTATGTGAGATGTTGTTCAATAGATTAGGAAAAATAGGGAATTCGCTTAATGGTGAGAAAACTTTCTTAGGGAACACAAGACATCTAGGGAGCAGGTGTGTATCATTTGGGTATTTCCAGTAACAACCTGAATGTCGATCCTGGAGCTTCAGGGGCTCTGACCAGCCCTAGACGTGCTTGTCCTTAGAGATGAGAGAAAACCCAGCCCAGGCCTCCTCCCTATTGGAACTTGCCCAGAAATAAGGTCCACATCTAAGAAAATGGGCCTGTCTTCCTCTTAAGTGGACACTCCCAGCAGTTCCAGAGGCCTAACAAGTTAAGATTGCCATCAAGCAAGCTTATAACTATCCCGAAAGAAAGAAAGAAAGAAAGAAAGAAAGAAACCAAAAACCAAAAACCAAAAAGAAAACAAAACAGCTACTCTGACCAGACTCTCTCCAAACCCCATAAAGAAAGTGAGGAAAAAAAATTAAGTTATGGTGACCAGGGGCGTGTAAATGGCTAAAAGATTAAAGGCAAAATGTAAGGACAAGGTAAAATGAAATGGAGTGAAAAGAACATGCAAACAATGAAAACTCCAATGATATTAGCAAGTTCAACTTTAAGAATTGAATCAGAAGTTGTAAATTTTTATATGGAACTAAAATAGATGCATTTTTGCGCAAATGTGTTAAAACCAAGAACTTAAAAAGAAGAAGAATTTTAAAAGAAGAAGCAAAAAGCCTAAAAAAAAAATGAACAGATGGGGTTAACTAAAGTAGAAGTGGAAAATAAATGTAAATAACCAGCATAAAGAAAGGGAATGGGAAGCTCTAAAACTGCTGAAAAACTAATGAAACAGAATAAAGCTGTAAAGAAACAAGAATAGACAGTCCATGTGGGGAAGAGGGGACATCACTGGAAATGTAAGCAGGGATGGAGGAGGGAATCCAGGATTCCCACTGTAGCAATCATGAGCTACCAGTGGTGAGGATCCCTACTTACACTTCATGGAATCCGTGTTCTGTGTTTGCTGAGACATATCCTCCTCAAGACCTCAGCACAGAGAAATAAAGTAGCCTTCCCCCCCTTTTCTTTTATCCCTCACTGTGTCCATACTGCCTTTTCCCTTAATTTCCCCAAAGAATAGGCTCCCCAAACCATCTGTCCGATGGGGTCATGTCCACCCACAGAGGGCACATTTCTCCAGCTGTGGCCTCAGATGTTTCTTAAAACTGACCCCACAAACTCACATAATATTTTCACAGCTTAGACTTGTCAAAATTTAACTTCCCAGATATTTGCAAATGACATATTTGATAAAGGGTTAGTATCCAAATTCTATAAAGAACTTACCAAACTCAACACCCCAAAAACAAGTAATCCAGTTAAGAAATGGGCAGAAGACACGAATAGATATTTTTCCAAAGAAGACCTCCAGGTGGCTGGAGACCTAACAGACATATGAAAAGATCCTCAACGTCATTCGTCATCAGGGAATACAAATCAAAACCACGATGAGATACCACCTCACACCTATCAGAATGGCTAAAATTAACAACACAGGAAATAACAGATGTTGTTGAGGATGTGGAGAAAGGGAAACCCTCTTCAACTGTTGGTGTGAATGCAAATTGGTGCAGCCACTCTGGGAAACAGTATGGAGGTTCTTCAAAAAGTTGAAAATGGAACTACCCTATGATCCGGCAATTGCACTACTAGGTATTTACTCAAAGGATACAAAAATACTAACTTGAAGGGGTACATGCATTCTGATGTTTATAGCAACATTATCAACAATAGTCAAATTATGGCAAAAGCCCAAGTGTCATCAACAGATGAATGGGTAAAGAAGATGTGGTATATATGTGTGTGTGTGTGCAAAGGAATATCATTCAGCCATAAAGAATGAAATCTTGCCATTTGCAAGATTGGATGGATGAACTAGAATGTTTTATGCTAAATGAAACAAAGAAAGACACATACCATATGATTTCACTCTCACGTGTGGAATTTAAGAAACAAAACAGATGAACATAGGAGAAGGGGCGGGGGAGAAAGAGAGGGATGCAAACCGTAAAAGACTCTTAACTATAGAGAACAAACTGAGGGTTGCTGGAGGGGTGTGGGTGGGGGATGGGCTAGATGGGTGATGGGCATTAAGGAGGGTGCTTGTTGGGATGAGCACTGGGTGTTGTACGTAAATGATAAATCACTAAACTTTAGTCTGGAAACCAATATTACACTATAGGTTAACTAACTAGAATTTAAATAAATATTTGGAAGAATAAATTTTTTTTTCTTGAATACTTAAGGTATTCAAGTATTCAAATAATACTTAGGTCAAATTCTTTTAACCTAACATGTATATGATTCACTTTAAAAATATTCAGCAATGAAATTCAAACAAGTTTGTTGAGCAAGGACCACTTAAATTAAACAATAAATGAATATATTCTTGGCAGCAAATAAACCTAGGTAACTTGTTCTCTTTGAGAAATATTTTTTTCCTTATGACTGTTGGTTTATGCAAGTAGCTGTCTCTTAAGAGCTCACACCCTGACCTTGCAACCTGATGCCTGAGGACTCAATAGTCGTCTGGTTCTCTTTCCTTTAATGTCCTTCCAGTCTGACCTGGTACTTGTATAGTTTAATCCTTACATTAATATTTTAATATAGGTTTGATTGGGGTTGAAATGAGCAAGAAGATTCTCTGCGATCTATCTAAAGAGTTCATTTCTCTGCATTAGTATTCTGAGATAGATACATTCTATTAGCAGAGTATACCTACATCTGAATCAAGTGTCTTGCCACAAGGCAATGTGACATCTAAGCTTGAGGTTCATGAAACAGCTATTTGGTTCAGGAAAAATAAAACATCTCTCAGCTTTTCAGTTAAACCAAACCTGCTCCTCTTTTCCAGATGGATTATACTGGATGAACTTCTTTATCCCCGTCTTCAATACTGACACACACACACACACACACACACATACAAACCCACAATGTGCATCTTGAGACTAATTTTGTCATCTGCACAGTAAAGGAATTGGACTTGATAGTTTTTCTTTTTCAAAATAAAATATGTTTTATTTTAAAAATAATTAGGTGTTATTGGAGGAAAGGAAAAGGGTTAAAATAAGTCAAGATTGTCCTTCCAGCAATAATAAATAATTACTGTTAATATCCTCATATGTATCCTTATAGATATGTTATGTGTATATATGTATATAAGTACACATAGCATACGCTTTAAATAATCTATTACATATTCTGTTTGATACCATCTTCCACTTATTGCAATGTCTCTGTTGAGATAATCCTTTAATTTGATGAACCACAAATTGTACAAACTGGCTTTAATCAATGGACCTAAAACTATTGTCTGCTTTCTGCTCTATGAATAATTTTGTGATGATAATCCTCATATAGATATCTCTGAATATTCATTCAATTATTTTTTAGAATAATTGCTTGCAAGTAGAATTTCTATTACAAAAAGTATGGATATTCTAAATTTTAATATGTATGAATTTTTAATCATTTGATCAAGATTTTAAAATCCCTTGGGTTTTTTATTGGGATCTCATTGAATTTGTAGAATAGGTTAATGAGAATCCATTCATTCATTCATGTAACACATACAAATTGAACTGCTAGGATGGGCCAGATACTAGCACAGCAGTGGAAAAATCAAAGAGCCTTCCCTATGGTGCATTTGCATAAAAGAGTCAAAACCAATAAACAAACAGAAACATAACATGAAGTCAGAGTATGGACAGTGGTAGAGGTTAAATGCTCTGAAGAAAAAATAAAGCAAAGTAAAGATGATAGGGGGTGATACTGTACTTAAGATGATTGGAAGGTTTCTGAAATCGGTATTGATCCAGACCTGAAAGATGCAAGGAAGGAAGCCACATGGTTATCAGAGGGAAGAAGCATGGAGACAGAGGAGGAGGAGGAGAGTGTCCTCAAGGAAGGGAGATGAGAAGGGCAAGATCAGAGAGGGGTCAGAGCCCCACCATGAAGCACCTTTGGGTGAGTGGCAGGGACTTTGGGGTTTACCCTGTCATCAGAATCCATCAAAGAATTTCGTGCATTCCACTTTCTTCCTGAACGAAGGTCTGATCTCCAGTTACTTGTCTCGCAGGACAACATGATAGTTTCAGTACATTCTTGCTAAATGTTTTATTAAATATTTGTTTTACTCAAGTACACTTCTAAGTAAGAATTTATTTTCATTATTTTTATAATTAGTATTTTAGCTACAAAAACAAAATCTTACAGGCCCCTTCAATACTTAATTCTAGGGTTCCATGAACTTGGTGCTATACAGGTGATTCAAAATTCTCTGTGGATCCATACAAGAACAAATGCTTCTAGGGAGTTATGGAGAATGGTCTCGGGCCACTTTCTACTCCTGCTCCCCACAGTGACCTCAGAGGAGATACAAGGATAGAGTCAAAGACATTAATGTCAGAGCAGTGACTTCTGGGACAACTGTGCCTCTCCACCCATCAACCTCTTACACTTCTCTGGCTTCTGTGCAATTTGCTTCCCAAGCCCTTAGATCTTTCCTGAATTAAATTTCCTAGATTAGTGTTTTCCAAAAAGTGGGCAGCAAAATCACCTTGGAAACCTAAAAATCACTTCCCCAACCCCATCCCTGGTGATTCTGATCCCGAAGGTCTGGATTCTAATATGCGACAAAGTGGGGAAGGACTATCCAAGACCAATCTTAGACCCGCCACATTCCTGCACATCCAGGATTTCCCATCATTGCACCAGCAGTGACCAGGACAGACCTTGGAAAGCAAGTCACCTGAGGGAGTTGCTCAACGTGAAAGTGTCATCATATGGCTGCGTTCTTGAGTCTGAGAAAAGTGAAATGGAGGGGAACTCAATATCTGAGGTTAACCTGGGTCCCATTCACGTTGAAAAAGAAAAACAAACAGAGGTACCTGGTGGCTCAGTCATTTGAGCATCTGACTCTTGATTTCGGCCCAGGTCAAGATCTCAGGATTCGTGGGATCAAGCCCCACGCTGGGCTCCACTCTGATAGCATGGAGCCTGATTGGGATTCTTTCTCTCTCTCTCTCTCTCTCTCTCTCTCTGTGTGTGTGTGTGTCTCTGTCTCTTTTGTCTCTCTCTTTCTCTCTTAAAATAAACACACATTAAAAAAAAAAGAAAAACAAACATGTTTCAGCTAACAGTTATCTTTGTATCTTTACAATTTTCCAGGAAACACTCTGGGTAAAATTAAAATTTAGATATAATGTAGATGAATCTATAGCATCGTGGAAAGGCTATGTCATGAAATGAAGCTCTTAAGGCTAGACCCTCCCAAGATAAGGAAAGTAGCTTGGTTTAGTGGAATGAGAATGAGTTAGGGTGCCAGTGGCCTAGTTTCAAATGTCTGGTCACTGAATTTGATAAAGCCTCAGTTTAGTCAGCTATAAAATAGAGAAACGGTGTACTTGTCTTTAATTCAGTTGCTTTAAAGACCAAATATGCAAATGCATATTAAAATATTCTATTAAATGCTAAATATACACAAACCATCATTCCATTTAGGTTTCTAGAAGGCATATACCACTGCTTCACTTCTCAAGAGAGTGTTCATTCTCCACATTCATCCTTGGGATGGAGACTTCCAGACATTCAAACCTTGGGTGCCGGATGCTTCAGAGCTAAGATTCCTCCAGATAATTTAAGATTATAAGGCAGTCATCAGAAAAGACTGAAGTCTATTCATAACCTGGGATAGATTTCGGTTATTTTTTTTTCACTGAGTTCTGCTGTCATATAAAAATAACATGAAAAAATAATGACAAACTAAAATTAAAAGCCATTGGGAAATAACCCAGTTGCTGTTTTCATACTTGGAGCATGGGACTCCTAAGGTATTTGCAATTTGTGATATGGAGCTACAAGTCTTGTAACGTTGCCAAGGACCACAGAGAAAGAACAGAGAACAGACGAAACAGGAAACTCGACATTATTATTTATTCAACTAGTAGTTACCAAGCTGATCACATACTCTTTGCAACATATTATGTTAAGCACTGCAGGGGATATAGAGAAGCATTAACCATCAAAGAGCTGACATTTGGAGTGAGAAAACAAAACATACACCTGTGAACATTTAGGTAGTAAAATGACAGATTAAACAGCAACCATACCAAAGGATATTACAACAGAAACAACAATGAATATGACTCAGTATTCAGTGAGGACAAGAAGAGACCAGTCTGACTTCTTCAAGAGATGAATTTGAGGGGCGCCTGGGTGGCTCAGTTGGTTAAGCATCTGACTTCGGCTCAGGTCGTGATCTCACAGTCTGTGAGTTCAAGCCCCACGTTGGGCTCTGTGCTGACAGCTCGGAGCCTGGAGCCTGCTTCAGATGCTGTGTCTCCCTCTCTCTGACCCTCCCCCGTTCATGCTCTGTCTTTCTCTGTCTCAAAAATAAATAAATATTTAAAAAAAAATTTTTTTAAAGAGATGAATTTGAGCATCACATTTGGGTGAAATTAAAAAGGATAATTTTTCAAAAATAGGGTGAAATCACAATTCTCATATAGATTTAAAATGAACACATGTTGGGCGCCTGGGTGGCGCAGTCGGTTAAGCGTCCGACTTCAGCCAGGTCACGATCTCGCGGTCCGTGAGTTCGAGCCCCGCGTCAGGCTCTGGGCTGATGGCTCGGAGCCTGGAGCCTGTTTCCGATTCTGTGTCTCCCTCTCTCTCTGACCCTCCCCCGTTCATGCTCTGTCTCTCTCTGTCCCAAAAATAAATAAAAAACGTTGAAAAAAAAAATTTTAAATGAACACATGTTAACGACTGTATTTAGCTCATCGTTAATGAGGACACCAGTAAGATGTTACAACCAGTTCAGAAGAGCAACAAAGGAAGCACAAATTTATATGTAGTAAAGGACAGTTAAAACGAATTTACGAACTGGGAGTAAACGTGGACTTTTTCCATGTAGTGGGGGAGGGAAGTCACTTGAACCACCAGATGGAATATTTTTTCATGTCTATAGGCAAAATTTATTTTGCATTGCGATCAGTTACAACCTCCACAGTTGTAAAACACACTCGAGGAGAAATAAAGACCCAGAGCCCCCACCCACCCCGAATCAGAGTCAGATGACCCAGAATGTGCTCCAAACATGCATGGTGTTCCATTGAAGCACAAAATTTTTCCTACAAGGGAAATCTAAATCTAAACTCTCTTTCCCACACTTGGTTTCCAAGAGGGTATTTATTATGAAGATATCACTAATATGAGAAGCTTTATTAAGGGTTATTACATATTTGTAGTATACAAAATGTTTTAAATGACTTTAGTTAGTAAAGACCAGAGTTAATAAAAACCACATATTTGTATCTTAGTGTATGAGAAAGTATGATATGACCTATATTAATCCAAAGTACATCTCACCTAATGGAATTCAGTATAAAATAGTAACATAAGTTATAGCATATAAAAGTTTGAGGCATCTGTAAAATAAAGTTTCCACCCCCATGAGGAGCTCTCAAAGATCAAAATGGTGGCTTCACTAAAATGTCTCAAGGTCAATGAACTCATTCAGTAGATACTATTTTCAAATTCATGCAAGAAAGAAAGCCATCTTTTCAGAAAATTCTTTTTTGCCTCCTTCAAGGAGCTTCTCTCTAAGTTTGTTTTCTGACAAAATACGTTACATCATTGATCTTATGCCCATTACTGAAAATAAATATATCTTGATCCCTAAGGAAACCAATGTTGGGGACCTTATATTAATTCAAATCAATTTTTTCCTCCCCAAATAACAATGTGTGACAGTCCCAAAGTAGAAAGCATGTGCCCTGCTGAGTCATATTCTCCCTAGTCACCTTGTCTCCTGATTCTCTTGTCATTTAATTACAAGTCTAGATCTACTAAATATAGCGTTTGGCTGCTTTTACCTCTTCTAGGGGTTATAGGTGATTTACAGGATGACACTGACTTGAGCTGGCTGACTCACAGGTAGCCAGCCTTCAGACTGATGCAATAGACCCTCTCTGGGCTCCGAGCCCTAAAACCTGGGAGGATTGACGGCTTTATGTACAACTCTTAGGAGGCTCAAAGTAATGTTTTCCCTTCATTTTCCCTGAACTTAAAACCGTGTTCTAAGAAGGCATTAAATCCCAAAGTTAATTGCAAATTCATGAAGTTCGCAGAGGTGCTGGCCCCATGGAAGGCTAAGTGAAAGAACGGTTCGAACCCAAGAATACATCGGCCCTGCCTCGGTCCTCCCACCACATGTTTAACCAATTCCAAGGCTGCAGAAAAGGGTATCTCCTGGTAGAGACTGAAACACAGTGGGTGGGGCATTCACCTCATGCAGGGTCGGTTTCTAGAAAATATTGGGAATACACAACACTAGAACAGTATCTGTGCCTCTCCATAGAGGTGTGAGAGTTTACTTCTGGTGACTATATAACCCTTATTCCACGAAGTAGCTGGGACATGACAAAGCAGGGGGAGCCGGATTCCAGAACCTTCCCCTCCCACCCCCACCTCAGCTCTCTGCTCCTGTGAGCCTCAACTTGCTTATCTATAAAATCGGAAATAGCTCCTTGTAAAGGACTACTGCACTGTTGCAAAGGATAAAAATATGCAGGCAGTTGGTACATTTTAATAATTCTTTTTTTTTTTTATTTTTCTCCAGGAAATGAAAATTATGAGCACAAAATCACAGACAGAAGGTTTTCCCCGTGGGGTCCCACAAGGCCGGTTCTTCATTGAGTATAGGCTGGGAAGTCAGAGAGGAAAATGCAGTTTTTCACATTCACCTTCAGGCTGACCCAGCCCCTTATCCCCGCACGTCACCCTCAGAAAGAGAAATTTGTGCCCCCAGTGAAGGACAGAAACAACGGTCCCAGTCCAGGTCAGGCAGAGTGAGAAAAAACATGCCTTTGGGAGTCAGCAAACCCCAGCTTCAAATTCTGGCTCCTTTACTGTCTTTAGGATCACTTTGAAGCTTTGTTCTTTTATCCTATAAATAAAGCAAATAACATCTTCCTTTAAAACTGTTGCAAAGACTAAAGAACATACACATGCCAGAAGCATACTGAGCTCGACTTATGTGTCCATACCCTTTCTCTTCCTGCCGGACAGGGACCATTGCTTCCTAACCTCTGCCAAATGTTACTTTGAAAATAGGTCTCTTTCCAAGGAATCAAGTTCTATCAAGAAATGATGGAGCCCTTGGAGGAGCGAAAGGCAAGATAGAGAGGATCAGCCTGATGCCTCGTGTGGAGTGAAGAATTAACCTGACCGGAAGAGAGGTCTGGGCTCTACTCTTGACTGCTGGGAGCAATCTCCCAGCCCTAGGGATGTCCTTCCCGATGGGAGTGTCTAAGATTGTGATTTAGGATGGGGCTCTGGCCACGCCGTATCAGTTCCAACCTCCAAAGGAGCTGATGGCTAAAATCATTAGCTGGACCTCCAGGACAGCTGGAGACTAAAATGTGACCATCCAGGCAGTATGCGATTGACCCCAAATAAAACCCTGCTAACGAAAGGCACAGATGATCTTCCCTGGTTGGCAATACTCAGCCTGTGTTGTCACACATCACTGCCAGGAGGAGGTTATGCCATGCAGGACCCCTCGGGTAGAACGACCAGAACTCCACATTCGTACCCCTCCTGGACTCTGCCCTCCATGCCTCTTCCCTTGGCTGACTTTAATCGACATCATTTTGTGTAAAAAAAAAAAAAAGTAAAAACAAACAAAACCTATAACCATGAGTATAACAGCTTTCAGTGAGTTTTGTGAGTCCTTCTAGAGAATTATCAACACAGAGGGCGGCCTGGGAACCCTGTCACACCTACAATTAGTGTCAGAAGCGAGAACAGTCTGGTAGGGACTGTCCCCTCTAACCTTGCGGTTGGTCCACATTCCTCACACTTCTAAAAAGAGGGGAAAAGTCAATAGCGAATGTCAGCTCCGTCAGCACACGGCTCGCATTTGGATTCGACCATTTGTGGATGAGCAGTCCTTTAGGACTTCCGTGTAATTAAGTATTGTGTCTCCTCACGGATCAAAACTTCCTCCTGCCACCACACTTCACAGCCTTGCTAGGTACGAGAGGACAAGCACCCAGTTTGTGAGTATTCCAAACGCAGCAACATAAAGTGTGTGGTTAGGTGTTTTTAATCATGTGTTTCTTTTTTGCGCCTACCCGTTCTTTTCACCTAAATTTCTGCATTTAATACCACTTCTGTAATACAGAACTTTTCACAGCCTCCATATACCTCTGACACCGAGTCCGAGGACCCGTGTGGCTGAGACATATTTATAAGGAATGCCGCTGGCAGGGCACACGGTCCCAAGCAGAGATTCAAGGTCAGCCCCTCTACCTGACCTGCTATGAGTCCATACTTTTCACTCATTTAGTAAAATCTCGTACAAGTAGCTCTTTACAGAGAAAGAGGAAGTGACTTAACAAGTGGAAATTCATTAATGAACGTAGACATCTTCTCCCGTAAATTATCCCCTAAAACAAAAATCTCAGAGAGAAGAAGCAAGGATTGCGGTTTCTGATATATCTGAGCCCTTTTCGTCTTTATTGCTCTTAGTAACAGAGTAGTCTTCGGGATGGCCACAGTTCTTTAATGAATTATCATTCGTTGAGCAAACACCTTTTGAAGATCTACCCCTGCATCAGGTCACTGCTGCGAACTATGACAGATACGAAGTTGTTTCATCATGGGGCCATCCGCCTTCAAGGAGGGGAGACCGAGAGTTTGTGTAACTCCCTGAAAATCACAGAACAAGTCGTCCCTGGAACTCCAAGAAGGGAAAGGTCACTTCTACCTGGACAATCACGGAAGATTTGTGATCCATCAGCTGGGCTGGAAAGGCTGAGAGTATTTGGGTAGATGGACACGGCTGAGGGAATTTTAAGGGGACACATGACGACGGGGGGGAAGAAAGCCTGCGAAGGGAAGGGCAAATCAATTTTTCTAAAAAAAAAGATATATGGGGAATCGTAATGGGTAGCAAGACAGCAAATGTGAAGAGGTATTTTAGAACAGTGCTGGGCTAGACACATAAGAATCTATTGGCAAGCTGTTTAAAAATAAAGACTCTAGGATAATACCCCCAGAGATCCTGATTCGGTAGGTTTAGAATCAGAGCTCAAGGAATCTGTAGTTTTTAAAGCACCCTGGGTGATTCTGATGCGCAGCCCCACTCAGGAACGACTAATGTATGGGCAAATTATAGAGGACTTTAAATGCCAAGCTAAAGTGAATGAACAATTTTTTCTAAGTGCTTGTCCCATAGGTCCTTTCTTCTAAGGTCTCTGTTTTCTTTTTTTTTAACAACTAACAGAGTTCTTGATTAAAAATTCATTTATGATTTCCAAGTATGCCACGTTTAACAGCACAGGAAGAGTGTCCTTCAATTTGAGATCACTTCAGGAAGCATATGAAGCATGCTTCAAGCTCTTCTGAGCAGTGCCTCTCTTGTACCTGTCTTCCCATTATTATCCCTCTTTCTACACAGGACAGCTCCATGATGCAAATTGAGTTGCTCTAAATCAGAGGGCCCGGCAGCCCTATTTGACACGGCGAAGTTATTAAGTTTGGAGTGTTCAATTTTCCATTTTGGTGGGATCCAACCTGTAGGCTCCCCCAACACCTAAATATCTGGTGGTCTCATCTTACCAATGAACTCTTTCAAGTCTCCCCACATTGCTAACGGTGGCCCTATGCTTCAAAATTACATTTTACAACCTGGAAGCAGTCACAAATTTAACAAGAGACGCATTAACCTTATGGCCTTGAATGTATAAGATTGCAGGATGCACTATGAGAATGAATGGATTTTAGGCAGAGGTAAATATTTTGGGTCTCTGGCTACTTTTGAACACTCCATAAAAGATACAAACCCCTCCTACGAGAAGGAACAAGAAAGAGACTTACAGCAGGCTTGGCAAACTTTTTCTGGAAAGGGGAAAACGATAAATACTTTAGACTTTGTGGACCGGTTACAGTCTTTGTCACAACCACTCAACCCTGTCATTGTAGAGAGAAAGCAGCTATAGATGATATGGAAACAAATGGATGTGGTTGTGTTCCAATAAAGCTTTATTTACAAAAAAGTGGCAGCCTGGCTTTGACACTAAAGCCGCGGTTGACTGGCCCCTGGTTTAGAACATTGGGGAAGATAGTCTACGGCCATACCACCCTGAATGCGCCCGATCTTGTCTGATCTCAGAACATTGGGGAAGATAGAAAAGTTTGAGGGAACCCATAAGAAAACTACTAGAATTAATAAGAGACTTGAACAAGCCTGTCAGAGACTGAATCAATTACAAGAATAATAGCACTTTTTTACACTAGCAATAACCAATTACAGGATGAGATTAAAAATAAGACACCATATACTAGAGTGACAAACATTATAGAAAACCCAGGAATTAACCAAGAGCATGCAGCACTTCCTTGGGGGGAACTCTAACACAGGACATAGCGGCTGATCTCTGTAAAAAGGAGAAATGTAGACTTCCTTAACTTTTCCCCAAAGTTATCTGTAAATGCAATGCAATTCTGTGGTAGGTAGAAGAATGACCCCCCAAAGATGTCTGCATCCTGATCCCCAGACTCTGCCGATATGTCACCCTATGAGGCAAAAGGATTTGCAAATATGATGAAGGTTATTATCTCTGAGATGGGGAGATTACCCCAGATTAGCCAAGTAGGCTGATGTAATCACGAGTCCTCAAACAGGGAGGATCTCTCCCAGCTGTAGTCAGAGGGAAATGTGACAAAGGAAACAGGGTCCGAGACATGATATGCTGCTGGCTCTAAAGATGGAGAAATAGGGCCCAGAGCTAAGGAGTATGGGTGTCCTCTAAAAGCTAGGAAAGGCAAAAAAATAAAAATAAAAATAAATAAAAAAAATAAAAGCTAGGAAAGGCAAGGAAACAGATTCTCCTCTAAACTCTCCAGGAGAAAATGCAACCTTACTGATGCTTTGACTTCAGTCAAGTAAGGTCATCTCTGATTTCTAACCTACAGAGCTGTAATAGGATAAATTTGTGTTGTTTTAAGCTACAAATTTGAGGTAGTTTGTTACGTCATCCATAGGAAACTGCTACGGATGCCAGTCAAATTTGTAGTTGGGGTTTTTGTGTCTTTTGAGGAATTTGCAAACTTAGTGTAAAATCTATAATGTCCTCAAGAGTTTCCACGTGGGAAAGGAAGAGTGAAAGTGGAGTTATATATTGCCCAGGACTGACATAGGACAAAGCCATCATGGTGAAAACTGTATGGGATAGAAACCAAAACAGACTAAAGAGCTCAGAAACACACTCATTATATGTCCTGGCACACAATTCTGACGAAACTTTCCACAAATCACTGGGGAACGTATGAGTTACTTAAAAGAACACATTTGAGGGGCACCTGGGTGGCTCAGTTGGTTCAGCCTCCAACTTCGGCTCAGGTCGTGATCTCACGGTTGGTGAGTTCGAGCCCCACGTCGGACTCTGTGCTGACAGCTCTGTCTCTCTCTCTCTCTCTCTCCCCCCTTCAAAAATAAATAAACATTAAAAAAAATGTTTTTTAAAGAACACATTTGATTTTTTTAATATTTATTTTTTAGAGAGAGCATGAGCAGGGGAGGGGCAGAGAGAGACAAAGACACAGAATCCAAAGCAGGCTCCAGGCTCTGATCTCTCAGCACAGAGCCTGACACGGGGCTCAAACTCACGAGCCATGAGATCATGACCTGAGCCAAAGTCAGATGATTAACCAACTGAACCACCCAGATGCCTCAAAAGAACATATTTGAAAACGAACCTATCTTAAAAGAAAAAAAAAACTGGATCCCTATCTTACAACAAACCACAACAAATTCAAGATGGATTAACAATCAATTCAAGAGACCAAAAAAAAAACCTTTAAAGTTAATAGAAATATAGGGTGCAAATAAAGTAATCAGAAATATATTTATAAAGGAAGACATCTTAAAATTTCAAAACAAAAGTTGTAAGCTATATACATAATGTTTAGTAGTATCAGAATTAAAGATTTTTATTCAAAGACATATAACATGGACAGACCTAACAGATGAAAAAAAGAGTGGAAGAAGGAACTTGCATGCCTTAAACAAACAAGGAAATAATATTTAGAAAACACCATGTAACCATTCTTAATTGACAGGAAAACGGGGAGCAACCACAATAGAAAAGTAGGCAAAGGGTATATGAATAGGAAACCCAAAAGTTAAGGTTATGAATATACGAAAAGATGCCCAACCTTATTAGACATCAGAAATATGCAAATTAAAGAGAGAGAGAGGGATTAGCATCTATTAGATTAGCAAAAACTGGAAAGCCAGATAAATGATGAGATTGTGGAGACAGGGACCTATGAGCACTACTGGTGGGATTGTAAACTGCAGTGGCCCCTATGGAGAGCATCTGGTACATTCGGGTAAATTTTATATCAGCCTGCCGTGTGATCCAGCCTGTCACTCCTGGGTTTATATCCCAGCGAATTTTTCACACAGACTCCTAACGTGACATGGATAGGGATATTTATTGCAGCATTATTTGAGGAAGTGTAGAGTTGGAAGCAAGACTGGGTTTGTTTGTTGCTAGAAAGTGGATAAAGATTGATGGTTTACCTGTCAGGAGTACTAGAGAGAAGAAAGGGACAACACCCAGGTGCTCAGTTAGCAACACAGATGGATCTTATAAACATAATGCAGGGGAATGATATTACGAAACAACAACAACACCAGAATTTGTTATATGACCCAATAGCTTTTATATATGTTCAAAATGCATGAACTCAAAAAATAATATACTTTTTCAAAAGCGCGTGTGAACCCAAAGACATTAGCATAGTTGCTTATGTTGGAAAAGGAGAATGAAAATGGGTAGTGGTGAGAAAATGGAATGAATAAGGTATTGCACCTCAATCGATAATCGAGGGGATTTTACTGGGTAAATAATGATAATGTGCCATGAACTCACCTTCTGCATTTGGCCAGAAAAAATAGGAACAGGAAATTTGAATGGAAAACAAGGGATTGAGTGGTCTCTAACTTCTAAATTCAGGCCATGTGGTTTGAAGCATGGGTGAGGAATGAGTGAGGAGTATTCTTGCAGTGCTTTAATTTTTAATTCATAACTTCGAATTATGTGGTTCTTAAGTGGTTCCTTAAATATAACATCACATTTTAGCAAAAACAATAATGTCTTCATATCCATATCAAGTTGGTCTACAGAGGCAAAGAAACAAAAAGCAAGACCTTAATTAAGCACTTGTGCCAAAATTAACTCCTAATCTAGTTTTCATTCCTAAAGTAGATTTGTCTTTTGAATGCTTACCTTCTATGATACTAATTGCTATAGGAGACTACAGAATTTTCTCCCAATGCAGAGATAAATAAGAAGTCATCCTTAAGCTCAGATATTTCTTCAGAAGTTTGAGCAATTTGTTCTATCTTGTTTTTATATAAATTCATTTGTGTCTTCCATATTGTGACTGTTCAAGCAATATATGCTGAATTAAATTGAATGGATTTTAGTCATGATAAATAATCTGTTTCAAATAAGCCTTTTTGGAACACCCTACTTTTTTTCAGAAATAATAAAAATATTTTACTTAAAATATTATTTTTGAGTAATTCGGGGGTATTTATTTTTCACCAGTGTTTAACATGATTTTTTTTGTTCCAGTTATTTTCAGTCATTCTTAGGGAAGATGAATCGCCATTAGAGGCTCCCCAAAATGAAAAGGAATTACATACATCAAGGACAGAGGGAAGTCATGTCCATTAAATGAGGGATATTGGTTTTACAAGAGAAGATCACTTTATCCTTTAAACATGATTATTGTTAGTACTGAGATTTAGGCCTTAGACCATAAGGGAAAACATTTGTCAATGAGTTTTCAAATCTTTATAGGTCTGTTTTCTTCTACGAATATCTTGGCAGAATCCTCTGGGAGAAAAACATCTAAAAGTATAGATACTATGAGAATGACAAATTCTCGCAGTTACATATATAACGGCTAACAACATAATCAGCAAGAAGAAAAAAATATATACTTTTCTGCCAAGCTACAGTTCAGGATCTGTCCTCAACGAGTCTGACTATCGTGGTGGAGGAGGGGGATGCTTAATCAAATTTGATAACGAAACGATTGTTTCTCGATGAAGCATCAAAAAATGTATAAAATATTAGAATGCAAATTTTGAAAGGTTTACCAAATATGTGTTGCCTGATTATACAATGAGACATTCCCTCTGTCTTTGTCTCTGTCTCTCTCTCTGTCTCTGTCCCTCTCTCTAACATTTGCAGAATGATTTCTTTGTTATGTTTTGCATGACTTTGGGGGGGACACGAACATTTGGTTGATGGTAAATGGTATGGTGAGAAAAGACCAAAATCGTTTCCTTAGATGAGCTTAGTGCAGTTCTTATCTCTGAGAGCTCAGGGAACAGCCCTACATGGATTATAGAGGGGAAGAAACCTTGAGGATGGCCTGTGTGTAAGTACATGAAATTCAAAAGGCTGTCCAACTTCCCCTTCTACAACAAGGTGATCTCATCTACTCACTCACAGTCAGAGGACTGGAGGAACCAGGGTCTCAAATGGAAAACACCAACCCAAAGGCTGGCAGATAGTAGGTCCTCAATAATAAATGTTTGTTCTCTTTCCCCTGAAAGACAAGACCTCATAAGTAAGACATCCTTGAAACAGACTTCTCAAATCCCTTTCATTAACATCTTCTGGATACAGCACTCACATTACCTTCAAAAGGAATCCTTCCTGCAGAGCCTGTAATTAGGATGCCGGGGAGAGTTGAACACCTGAAAAGCACAGCGGTGCCTGCTTATTGTTTTGGCTGCCTCTCATCTCTCTAGCCCTGTGATATCAAAAACACCCAGTGCAAATTACAGATGCGAACACCTGACCAATCTCAAAGTCAGTCCATCTCCCATCAGAAATACTGGCGGTGCAGTTTTCTTGCAACTGGAACTTCAGAACAGCGCATCCAATAATTAGTGCATGATTTCCTTTCCATTTGAGTGTTTTCTCTTTCTCTCTCACTATTTCAGCAACTGAGTACTGGAGGGAAAAAATAATGTCTCAAAGTGTGATTCATTTTTCAAAGCAGAGGGCAAGGTCCAGCTTCTTGATGTAAGCTTCCACCTTTTAATTTAGATGAAGTGAAGCTAAATTTATTTTGTTGGAGGATTTGAACGGGTCGGTGAGGCACATGGTTCAACAGTCAGGCGTCCTGTAATTAACTGTCAAGAGCCCAAGACAAAGCAGTGAAATGCACTGGGTCAGCCTCAGAAGGGTTTAAATTCTGACGAAATTTTATAAGAATGGCCTTTCATGGAAACATTCATCCCAGTCAATTGTTCACCGTATAAGCAACAGCAAGTGTAGGTGGTTATCAAACAGGCGGCTTGAACTCCCATTAAGTTCCAACTGCCCTTTCTGGTGATCACTGACGCTCTTTTACCAGAGACACCTTCCCCCTGCAGCTCCTGGGCACCAAGAGGATGCCTTTGGGGATGTGAAGGTTGAGGGGCTTGCAAAGAACTCTTCAGCTGCTATTGTACGTTGAGTAACGGAATCTCCCTGACTCACCACCTAAGTGACAGAATGTCCTTCTTTTCACACATACGCGGATGAGTTACTGAACCGCATCCCAGACTACATAGCTCACGAAGGGTTCACAGGCAGAGTGAGCGAACAGAGGGATCGGTTTCACGTAGGGTATTGTCATAATCTCAGCAAAACAGAAGTACTTGTCCTGTGACTCAGAAGTGAAAATATTTCCATAACAACAGAAAGCTTTTCAGCTCTGCAGTGACCAGGAGCAAAATCTCTGATCTCTTGACATTTGTAACCACAGAGCAGAGAACAGTAGGCGTGCAACTGGTCTGCCTACAACCGGAATATCACTGAAATTTACCAAATTGTGCGTAAAGGGCAAGGAACGTTTGGATTTTTTCACACTTCCTTTTGCAGGCTAGTGATAAATAAGACTGGATATAAATATGAATTATTGGCATGACCAAAAAACTCATTGGTGAAAAATAAATTTGTTTCCAATTAAATTTTAAAGGCTTAGAGAACAGGGTGGCCTGTGTGGCTGTCGGTTGAGCGTCTGACTTTGGCTCAGGTCATGATCTCACACAGTTCTTGAGTTCGAGCCCTATGTCAGGCTCTGTGCTGACAGTTCAGAACCTGGAACCTGCTTCAGATTCTGTATGTGTGTCTCTCTCTCTGCCCCTCCCCTGCTTGTGCTCTGTCTCTGTCTCTGTCTCTCTCTCTCCAAAATAAATAATCATTAAAAAACTTTTTTTAAGAATTAAAAAAAACCCATAAAGTCTTAGAGCACAAAGTATTCACCTCCAAAAGTATTAGCTAAGGCAAAATTTTGTTCCTTGGTGGCTCCCATAAATGCTTAATTCCATTGGTTAATGATCGAATTTTACTATTTCATTACTACCATATTGTATCTGCCAGCTTTTCTCTCTTACCAGAAGATTTTCAAGTCCCTCGTACATAGTAGGAATAAAATGCAATTAAGTGTTCTGTATTAAACAAGGGAATTATGCCTTTGTACAATAAATTACTTTCTTAAAAAAGAGTTAATTTCCAGAAGCTATAGTGGTGACCACAAGTCACCGAAAAATACAAAAACTAAACCAGTGACTTGTGGAAAGGGGAGTTCAGTAAAAGTGGGCAAAAGTTGAAGTATATTAATATAATGTTAAAGAAAATCTTCATAAAACACATATGCACTCACTGCATCTAGTGTATATCTAGTGTGTATTTAAAATAATAAGAAAGGCAACTAATCCTTCCACTGTATCTACCAGCCTATGGTTAAACTGCAGAAGGTGCTGTTAATTTGGGATTTATCATTTTAATATTGTGACTTTCTTTTTAAAAACATCTTACCACCTTTGTTGGAGAATAATTGACAATAAATCGCAGACAAGTAGAGTATCTAATTTGACAAATTTGGACATACGTATACACCACAAAAGGGTGACTACCATCAACATAATGAATATAGGGGTGCCTGGGTGGCTCAGTCAGTTAAGCGACCAATGCTTAATTTTCGGCTAATGTCGTGATCTCACAGTTCGTGATTTCGAGCCCCATCGGGGGCTGACAGTGTGGAGCCTGCTTGGGATTCTCTCTCTCCCAATCTCTCTCTCTCTCTTTCTGCCCCTTTTCTGCTCTCACTCACATGCTCTCTCTCTCAAAATAAATAAATAAACTTAACCTAACTTAAAATTAAAATTTTATTTATAAAATGTAAACTGTAAGGTATATAACAGGGCTTACTTTCGTGGCACAATGTATTTTCTAAACAGGCAGCACCAATATATTTATCTCATGCTACTTGTTCTTTCCAGCGATAGCATAGGACTATGTTCCTCCCTTTAAATCTGCCCCATTGGAGTATAACCTCAGTGATGCCATAGGACTTCGGAAACTAGATTGTAGACAGTGACACATCTTTGGTCTGGCTCAATGGCCCTCACCTTCAGTTGTTTCACTGGGGTAATATCATCTGCATGCAGAGAAAAGGCCCACTGTAGACCATGAGGAGAAGCCATGTGGAAAGCCAAGAAGAACGGAAATGAAGTCTCTTGGTCAAGATGTGTGTCTGCTCTCTTAGGTCTCCAGTTATTTCTACAAGCAAATTTGCAAATAAAATGTGTAGCTCATAATCAAACACAAGTAGGCTAAGCGGGAGAAGGGGAACCAGAAAGTACCAAACAAGCAAGCCTCCCTGATAATTAAGCACTAGCTTTATATAACTATGCTTACTATGTTCAAGGAGATAAAAAACAAGTTTAAATATTTTGGCAGAGAACTGGAACAGGGCTTCTAAAAGTGCAAAACTGATTTGGAAACAACAAATAGAAATTCTAAAAGTAAAAAAAAGAAATGATACTAAGAACTCAATGGGTGTGTTTGAGAGTGTACCTCTTAGGAACAGTTAAAGAAAAAGAAGTTAGCAAATGGAATAAACACCAGGAAAAAAATCTAGAATAAAGCCCAAAGAAACAAAATTTTGAGAAATAAAGAAGCATTAATTTAAGAGACCATGACAATACAATGAAAAGTACTAAGAGTAATGTAGTTAGAATTACAAAAAAAAAAAAGAATTTCAGAAAGAATATTTGAACGGAAAATGAACAAAATTTTTCAAACCTGATGGATGGCCACTATGCAGATTCACTAAGCTCAATGGATCACGGGAACAAAGAAAAAAACTGCACATACTACAATTATAAATGACTATAATACAAGTTTGAAAAGAAAGAAAAAGAAGGAAGGAAGGAAGGGAGGAAGGAAGGGAGCGAGGAAAGAAGGGAGGGAGGGAGGAAAGAAGGAAGGAAAGAAGGGAGGGAGGGAGGAAGGAAGGAAGGAAGGAAAGGAGGGAGGGAGGGAGGAAGGAAGGAAGGACAGAAGGAAGGAAGGAAGGAGGGAGGGAAAGAAGGAAGGAAAGGAGGGAGGGAGGAAGGAAGGAAAGAAAGAAAGAAGGAAAGGAGGGAGGGAGGGAGAAAAGAAAAGAGAGTATATATATATGTGTGTGTATATATATATATGTGTGTGTGTGTGTGTGCGCGCATGTGTGTGTGTGTGTGTGTGTGTGTATATATATATATATATATATATATATAACACACACATTTCTTTTGTATTGAAGATACAAAGTCCTTGTGACTTCCAATTCCACTCCTAGGTAGGTACCATAAAGAAATGAGTGCACACGTGCTACAGTATTCATATACAGGAGTGTCCATAGCAACATTATTTGTAATGACCACAAGAGGAAACAGCCCAAATGTCTGTCAGTCTTGCGGCTAAATAAATGGTGGCATATTCATCCAATGGAACACTTCACAATAACTAAAATTAAGACATCACGGCTACATGCAGCAGTGTGGATTGATCTCAAACACGGCAGTGGGCAAGAGAAGACATCTCAAATACTATTTGTCTTTTGTTTCCATTTAAATGCATTTCAAGGCTGGATCAGATTGAAGTAGTACTTAGGAATGCACACTTAGGTGGTAAAGACATAAAGAAAAGGTTACAAGGAAAGCGAGGATTGATTAGTAGGAAAGTCTAGATAGTGGTTATCTTTGATGAGAAGGGGGTGGGGATTTGGATAGGAAAGGGCACACAGAGGCTCGAGGTAGTCAGTGTTATAATTCCTAATGTGAATGGTGCATGCATGGGTGTGTCAAAGGAAAATTTCACTGGATGGAGTTACCACAGGCAAAGAAGACTTTATTCAAGACTAATGCAATGTGGCGCAGAAATTGACTTCCATTCCCCTGAAACAAAAGGCAGGAGGATCTTGCCTGAAAAAGTACCGGAGGATATTAGTGGAAGGTTGGTCAATGTGACTAGGCCATCTGTGTTTGCTAACTGAGATTTACAGAAATTAGGCTCCTATCTCTGAGACTGGGAGAAAGGGGTCCTGTCTTTCCTGAGAATTACATTTCAGAGGATGGTTCTTGGGTTCTTCCTGAATTGAAATTCTTGGGTTGTAGACGATTTCCATCTCAAAGGAGCAGAGAAAGAACTTACAAGTTTTGGAAAGTAAATGCTCTAAGAAAAGGGAGGTCAGGAAGAAACTTGCCTTAGGTTTAGTCCAGCTGTGGGGATCATTAAGGTTCTCTCGGTCAGATGCCAGCTGTATAATAGTTTGTTTAGAGATACATTTACGTTTTATGCAGCTTCCTATATATACATTGAAAAGCAGTTTAGGACAAAGTCATAAGATATAATATCTGGTTTTAAAAGAGATAAATATATTGAATAATTATGCAGCATAAAAGTCCTGTTAAAAACAGATACCAAAGATAAACAGTGATTTTTTTTAACAAATGATAAAATATTAAGTGACTTAAATTAATTTTTATTTTTGCTTATGTTTTTAGGTTTTCTACTCTAGCCTCATAAGGTTCAGGTAGTATAAAACGATAATAAAGAAAAACATATTTCCCCAAATAAAATGCACCTACCTACATTCTACTCGTATGAAAGCTAGACAGATTTGTAATTAACACTGTTGAAATATAATTCACCCCAAGGAATCTTAGGTTCTCCTTTGTTCAGAAACCAAAACAAGGAATGTGGTTAACTGTATCTACCTGTCCCCTCTCTTCCTTTTCCAGAAGTCTGGAGATGAAATGTGGGATTAAGCAAAATCAACTGGATTTTCCCAGACAGTGATCTATTCTCTGCAAATATTTTCAGTCTTGTTGGGGGAAAAAATGCATTAACTCATTGAAAGACTATCCTGCTTTTTAAATGGAAATTTTCCGACAATATGTGACTTGAAGAGCATCCAATGGGCCTAATATCCTCCTGGGGAGTAAGGTAAACAGAGGGAAAACCAGAGTTTCTGTGCATTAATTTACTTGAGTTCCTATGAATTCAGAATATACTGAGGTTGAAGGGACTTTGTGAAAAGTACCTGAGCCAATTCTTGTTGCCTGTGAGAAAATTCAATCTAATAGCGCATGTTGAATATTTACATCTTTATACAGTTTATAATATCTTTGTTTTCCCCAGCCTTTATTATTACTTATGTATGCTTCTCTATTCAATACTTACCAAACCCTGAGGCTACCCAATAACAGTGTAACGTTCTTCACTTCAGTCAATGAACTTTAACAGAAACCAATGCATTTTTAACTGAATTTTTGTTTATCTCAAGGAGCACATTTTAATGAAATCAATACATTCTTGCTGAAAGCCACATGAATCCGTTGGAAAGAATACATTGTTACCGAAACCAATATACAGCTTTATAATGTCTGTATGTTTTAGGGTAAGCATAACCATACATTTTAGCTGTAACCAATATATTTCTGTAGGGCTGATACTGAGAAAGCCTTATTTCAGAGTGAAGTCAATTCATTCTTACAGAAACTAATACTGTATTCCATATTCCTGAACCAACAGTGTCAGGCTAAATGGAGACTATGATTTATATTGCTGAAAAATGTAAATACTCCCGGAAATGACATTAAAAAAACAAACAAACAAACTAGTTTTGCAAGTGTACAAAGTAGTTTAATATCTTCATTAAAGTTACAAAAGCAGCTGGAGAAAGGTTTTTGAATTGAAAAGTTAAGGACCTTGTTTACAATTTGCATTTAGATTAAATACACAAATATATATTAACATTATGTTTCTATATTAGTCACTGGATTTTTCAAATTTGTGTTCACTTCATTAGATGCCCATGAAAAGTATGTATCTTTCAGGAGAAATCAGAGGTTAAAATATTTAGATATTTCCAATCCTAGACCTTTTCATCTAACCTAGGCATGACAAAACTCGTAAGATTCTCCCTCTGAATCCCATCCCTCCCTCCAAAATGTTAATATTAATGGAGTCATTGTAGTCAAAAGTTAGCAGGAGAACCCTGAAGGAAATAAATTCAAACAAGGACTCAACAATGAAACAACCAAATGAAAATATTTTAAAAGGGTTATGCAAATCTTTACATATGTCCATATGCACGTATGTATGTTTGTATATGTTCGTAGTTAATTGAAAGGAAATTGAAAGGAAAGTCTCTTGACCTGTATTATCATATTCCCCATACCCACATCATCCTCCTACACTTTATACTTAGCCTGGTGATTGAAAATGCATCACCTTTTATAAAGTTTACATTTTAAAATTCAAATGTACTTGTATTTAGAAAGTGACTGGTTATCTCCCAAGACATTATCTAATTGGGAGAGCAACCTTGTTGTATAAATTATCCAGAGGAAAAGCAAGGGCATCCCTGCTTCCTCAGATATCTTCATTGGCCTTTTTAGTTTTTACCACTAATGACATTTCCAGAAGATGAATAAAACGAAAAGAAGAATTACACTACAGTAAATGTAATAAACGCAAAGTCAATTCTTTTAAAAAGCACGTATTTCAGGAAAATATGTATCCTAGTCAAAATTGAAATGTTAGGGGCGCCTGAGTGGCTCAGTCGGTTGACCGTCTGACTTCGGCTCAGGTCATGATCTCAGTTTGTGAGTTCAAGCCCTGCATCAGGTTCTGTGCTGTCAGCTCAGAGCCTGGAGCCTGCTTCAGATTCTGTGTCTCCCTCTCTCTCTGCCCCTCCCCTGCACATACTCTGTCTGTCTCTCTCTCAGAAATAAATAAACATAAAAAAAAATTTTTTTAATTAAAAAATAAAATTGGAATGTTATACTTAACATTCATATAAACAATAAGAAATCAATAAGCAGTAAGAATTCTCAAACCACCTAGTTGGCTTCTCTAATTAGAAAAGTAGACAAAACACCACGATTTTGAAGAAAGGACAGTATTCTTGACAGATAAATAAAAAGAAAAAAAATTCTAGGGGCACCTGGGTGGCTCAGTTGGTTAAGTATCCAACCCTTGATATCGGCTCAGGTCATGATCTCACTGTTTGTGAGACTGAGCCCTACATCGGTCTCTGCACTGACAGTGCAGAGCCTGCTTGGGATTTTCTCTCTCCCTTTCTCTCTGCCTTCCCCTGCTCACATTCTCTCTCTCAAAAACAAATTTGAAAAAAGAAAGAAAAAAGAAAAAATTCTGTGTTACACACATGCTACACTGAAAAAATGCACTGAAAACTTTTTGTCTTATTAAAGCAACTCTTGAAATCATTGAACATTCTTCGGCTTCCAGGCTTCTTTGTAAACGTTCCCCCTAGGGCTGTGTCTCTGTCCCTACAAAGATCCCAATTCCTAAATAGCTGTTTCAGTCAGAGTTTATTTTTCTTAATGAGGCCCAACTCAGATGCAGTGCTCTCTACCCTACAGATCAGTCTTTACAGTAAGTCCCTTTAACTTCCCTAAGTGTTTGCATGCCAGAAACTGACGTAGTTAGTGGATCTCAAAAAGCACATTTAATACAACCCGAAATTTCACAAAAACACTAGAGCCATATTGTTTTGCTTCCCCCTTTTGTTTTCACGGGGGGCAGGATGTCTACCGTCACTTTCTGGTAGCAAAGAAAGCAGAGAAAGCAGAGAAGCCAAGGAGTCTACGTGATTACAGCAGATGATGGTTATCTTTCCAAGGGGGGAACCCTGGGCGCAGAGGACAGCACACAAAGGTGAAAAATCAAAGCCCATCCTAGAACTCACCTTTTGTGGTCTTACACCATATGGGTGGACTCCTGATGTCAGAGGACTCACACCCGCATGGAGTGAAGAGTCCAGCTGGACAGAGTCAACATCTGGGCAGAAGACAATCAATCATGAAAAGGATGTTGAAACAAAGCGCAGTCACCTACTCTGCTATTCTTCGCAGAGAAAGGTGAGGGTATGGGATGAGCACTAAATTATGTTCTTCCTTCTCCAAATAAGTAAATCCTGGAGCTTCACTGAACCCATAATTCATGCCCAGTGCTCTTCTTCACCAAGCTGGTGCCCGGCTTCATTCACTTCTACTCTTTGCTCACCCACCCTATTTGCACCCATCATTTTATAACTTTTTTAAAAAAAAATTTACTTATTTATTTTTGAGAGCACTATAGACAGCATGAATAGGGGAGGGGCAGATAGAGGGGAGAGAGAGAATCCCAAGCAGGCTCTGCACTGTCAGCACAGAGCCCAATGCAGGGTTGGAACTCACAAAATCGGGAGATCATGACCTGAGTCAAAACCAAGAGTCAGATGCGTAACTGACTGAACCACCGAGGAACCCCTAACACCCATCGTTTTAATCATCAAGCACTTAGAAAAATCACTGAAATCATATAAGACAGTCTAGCTATCACTTCCTCTCCAAATCCTTCCATATGATAGATAGATCCATATGATATTAAAAATTTTTTTTATTTTTATTTTAGAGAAAGAGAGAGCATGAGTGGGGGAGAGGGGCAGGGGGGAGAGAGAAAGATAGACAGAGACTGAGAGAGACAGAGAGAGAAAGAATCCCAAGCAGGGTCCATGCTCATCACAGAGCCCAGTGCGGGGCTCCATCCCATGATGCTGGGATCACGGCCTGAAAGGAAATCAAGAGTCAGATGCTCAACCAGCTGAGCCACGCAGGCACCCTACTACCTTTTTATTTTTTAATAACTTCCAGGAGCTTATTGTTCCCTGCCTTGCACTCACACGTGAGCCTCCCACCCACCAAGGTCCCCTTTTCTGTTCAGATCTACCCTGTAAGTGGCCTCTCTTCTCCTGGCTTCACTTTGTCAATCGATCAGCAATCCTGCGGCATTAGCGACTGTTGGAGATGGTAGGGTGACCTGTCACACAACCATGAATGAGGCCGGGAGCCATACATGGAGTCCAAATGAATTTAGACAGTTTATTAGCCATGGCACAGAAGACCTGGGCTTCATGTTTACACTGGTCCCCCTGGCACCCCAAGACCCACGGGGGCAATGCAGAGGCAGCCCAGGTGAGCCTGCACACATAATAGACTGGTGTCACACTCGAGGAACTCCAGATAAGAACACCTTGATCTCATACAGGGCCCACAGGCAAACCTGCCACTCTTCCCCTCCCTATGAGAGATCTTAGCTTTATTCCCTGTAACACCGCTAGTGAGGGGACAGAGGCATCCCCAGGGAGAAAGTTCTCCGTGTCTCTGTGGGGAATCACTGCCTGTATCTTCCCCAAAGCTATCTTAATATGCAAAATCCTTGAACAGAGTTCTCAACATCCTTTGCTCAGAAGAGTTCCAGAAATGCCACATCATGGAGAGTCCTCTCCCAACATACTTCCATGTCCAGCTTAGACCCCGTGGTTTATCTAGCAAGACTTTTCTGGACAACATCCTCAGCTCCCTCTGCACCTGAACTACCACACACATCTTGCCAACAGTCCACACCTATTGTCTCGCAAGGTGCATTTTCACTCTTTCATCGAATTCCTTGAGCAGTGTTGGAGGGAGGAACGTCACAAGGGTACAGATTGATAACATTTCAAGTTAGTTATCTCAGATTTAGCTGGGTCCTCTAAACCCCACAGGAAGACTTTTCTTTAAAATTTTTTTTTTACATTTATTTATTTTTGAGAGACAGAGAGAAACAGAGCACACGTTGTGGAGAGTCAGAGAGACAAGGGGACACAGAGTCCGAAGCAGGCTCCAGGCTCTGAGCTGTCAGCACAGAGCCCAATGCGGGGCTCGAACTCACAGACTATGAGATCATGACCTAAGCTGAAGCTGGACACTTAACCGACTGAGCCACCCAGGCGCCCCACACAGGAAGCCTCTCCTGTCACCTATCAGCTGCTTGCCCCTTCCCCACATGGCTATTTCAAATCTTCAGAGCCTTCTAAGCCTTCATACCTCCCTGCAAATCAACCTGCCTCCAAACTGTGAACAGCTATCTACACCCTGCACCCAACCTAACTGCAAGGCCTCTGTCTTTTTTTTATGTTTTATTTTATATTTGAGAGACAGAGTGCTAGCAGGGGAGGGGCAGAGAGATGGAGACAGAATCTGAAGCAGGCTCCAGGCTCTGAGCTGTCAGCACAGAGCTTGATGTGGGGCTCGAACTCACAAACCAGGAGATCATGACCTGAGCCAAAGCTGGATGGAGGCTTAACCAACTGAGCTACCCAGGCACCCCCAAATTTTGTAATTTTTGAAGTTGAATAGTTGAAATTTTGATGATGTCAACTAAAATGTAGAGTGAAACATTTTTAGAGGCAATGGTACATTCAGCTTTCTCACCTCTTGCCAATTTATTTTACATAAACTTCTTTTAGCTCCATCTTTTATTATGACTATTTTTAATGTTTATGTATTATTTTTAAGACAGAGAGAGAAAGAGAGAGAACACGAATGGGAGAGGGACAGAGAGAGACAGAGAGACAGAATCTGAAGCAGGCTCCAGACTCCGAGCTGTCAGCACAGAGCCCGACACGAGGCTCAAACTCACAAACCATGAGATCATGACCTGAGCTGAAGTCAGACACTTAACCGACTAAGCCACCCAGGCACCCCAACTTTACATGACTCTTAAAAGTTGGGGTCTACTCATGACATTTACTCCTCTTCGTATTCACTCACTCTGCTGCCAGAGACTGAGTTACTACCTCTATTGCTTCTGATGCCGTAATTTTTTTTCTCATCTGCAGGTCTCCATGGATTTCTGATCATTACTGGACTTACGAATCCGCAAGTACCATAGCACCCCAAATCCAGCAAGTTTAAAATTTACCTTACAATACCTACACACCCCTAAGTTTCCTCCATTACCAATGTTTCCAAACATAGTGATGCCACACTCTTCTCACTCGCTCAGGCCAGAGCCATGGGACACACACATGCCCCCATACACATATTTTCAGTAGGTCTCTTTGGATTCAGCCTACTGACCATCCTTCCATCCTGTCCCATTTCTACTGCACATGACTGTCGTAGTTGAGTCTATCATCGTTTATTGCCCGGAATATCACAAGTGCTCTCCCTGTTCTTATCCATTGTATACATAGCATCTAAGGTGATTGTTTTAATAAGACAAACTTAATTGGGTCAAAATTCAGCTTTGATTTCTCCCTACTGCATACAGAATACAGTGCAAACTCCTTAGCATGCGTATGTGATCCTCCTTATGCTCTCGGCTACAATTCAGGTCAATTCTGCAAATTCATTCCATGAAAAGACTCACTAAATCATGTGGACTTCCCCTCATGCAATGACACTTTGCTTTTTTTTTATTCTCTTTACTTGCATACCTTCTTATCTTTGACTGTGCGGTGAACTCTTACTCACACCCCAACTCAAAATGACACTATCATCTCTTCTGTGAATGGGCCACAAGAGACAGAAGCTCCCTTCTCCCTAATGCCTATTTTATTATAGACATACGCGATCACAGCAATGACTACTCTGTTTTGTAACTCTTTCCTTATTGTGATTGCTGGTTCCCCAGTGCTCTTCTCACTTTAGAAAAGAGGATACTCAGTAAGAGGATTACAAGTAAATAATTAATAGCTGTGACGTGTATATATGTATGAGGACTTTAAATGGCTGTCTTGTTGACAATGGCTTTATGTTATTTATTGTTGTTCCTCTAACAACTTCTAAAGTGATTTTTTTCAAGTAGTTATTCATTAAATGTTTATTGACTGAATTTCTCAGGGGCCCGTTACTTCTGTGGGAAGAGAAAGAATAATTATATCTCTTCCTTTTTAGTTTTATTTATTTGTCTTTATTCAATTTCTTCACCACTGGCATTCACAATTTTATAGACAGTGATAAGTTTATAAAGAGTCTGTGTTTGGATTCAACTAAAATTTCCTTGCTATTTAAGAGACTTTCAAGAAGAAATTAAAGCTTGAACTTTTGAAAATAAGCCAAGTTTAATATACTCACACCTCACGATCACTTTTTAAAGCTCTCGAGAAACAAGCTGAAAATATCATATAGTATGTAGAGGCTAAGATTAAAGCCCCGGTGTTTCATTCTTGAACTCTCCTGGATTATAAAACATTCTAGATTTATTGATAAAAAGTAAGTGGCATATTTGCAAATTTAGTTAATTAAGAAAAAGATTATAAGAAGCCCTAAGTGTGCTAATATTGCTTTGTGTTTTGTAGATGTAGTGAAGTAACCATAATGCCCTCTAGGTTATTTGAGAGAACAGATCAACATCCTCCTGTGGTTCTTACGGCATCTCCCACCATGCTGATTAACCAGTGCCGTGCTGGTACTTGCTATAGCTCCTGTACATGATAATGACGATGATCTCTTGGATGATTATCAGTAGACTCATACATCAAATTGTCAGACATTCTGAAAAATGCTCTTTTCTTTTTTTTTTTAATTTTTTTTAACGTTTATTTATTTTTGAGACAGAGACAGAGCATGAACGGGGGAGGGTCAGAGAGAGGGAGACACAGAATCTGAAACAGGCTCCAGGCTCTGAGCGGTCAGCACAGAGCCCGATGCGGGGCTTGAACTCACTGACCGCGAGATCATGACCTGAGCCAAAGTCGGCCGCTTAACCGACTGAGCCACCCAGGCGCCCCCAAAAATGCTCTTTTCTAAATGCCTCACGAGTACCCACTTTTGATCATAGTTTCCAAGCAAAGTCAGCCAAACAATGCCAAAAGACCTCTACTCACTCGAACAAAACCACCACAGACTTTGATGCCTGGAAACTGTTGAGGCCAACAATTTCAAAACCCACTCTTTTTTCTCTGGTTTGTATAAAAGCCACTTTTAAAAAAAATGTTTATTTATTTTTAGAGAGAGAGAAAGAGAGAATGAGAGTGGGGGAGGAGCAGAGAGACTGAGAGAGAGAATCCCAAGCAGGTCCCATGCTGTGAGCCCAGAGCCCAATGCGGGGCTTGATCTCCTGAACCATGAGATCATGACCTTGAGCCAAACTCAAGAACCAGACACTTAACCAACTGAGCCACCCAGGTGCCCCTGAAATCCATTCCTTTTAAGGGCAACTTTTAAAAGTTGTATATCCTTCTAACCCCCAAGGCATCATCACAGTAATGAGCAAGAGTCAGAAAACTCAAAGTTAACTGATACTATTTCACCAGAAATAGTCAACAATTAGGGGAATGTGACTATCATAAAATTGTATTAAGGATATAGCTATTACTTTGAAGGTACAGATATTTTCTTTATTTTGCAACATATAAAGAAAATACCCTTTATCTTTATGGCTTTCTCACATATTCATTGTTGTAATAGAACCCAAAGGACTCTGAAAAGAGAAACCTTTGCATGTGGAGGTAACACGTGTCCTCTGAAGGGGAAACAACCCAGACTATTCACTCTGCCATTCATCGCACCATTGTCCATTTTTGTATCACACCAACTATATTCTCATCCCCTTCAGCTACACAATGGATGGCACTCAGAGTTTCCTAATTTCAAAGGCATATTGAGTAAATAAACCTTGACAGGCTTTCAGTGCTTTAGAAATAAGGCAAAAGATTGCTATTGTCAGAAGATTAATCTCATCCTATAGCTGGAGCTCAGATCCCATGTGCACTGGAGTCCCTGAATTTAAACCATGGGGAACATATATACAGTCAAACTTTGGTTTGCAAAAATAATTCATTCCAGAAACATACCAAAGCAATTTTTCCTATTAGAAATAATGGAGGGGCGCCTGGGTGGCTCAGTCGGTTGAGCGTCCAACTTCAGCTCAGGTCATGATCTCACAGTTCTTGAGTTCGAGCCCTGAGTCAGGGTCTGTGCTGACCGCTCGGAGACTGGGGCCTGCTTCAGACTCTGTGTCTCCCTCTCTCTCTGCCCCTCCCCCACTCGTACTCTGTCTCTCTCTCTCTCTCTCTCTTTCTCTCTCTCAAAAATAAACATTTTTTTAAAAAATTTAAAAAAAAGAAATGATGGAAACTCAGATGATTAGTTCCATAACCAAAAAATATTCATATAAAAATGATTACAATACTGTAATATAATAAAATAATAAGGAAAATACAAAATATGAAGAAAAACGAACAAATTAACCTGCATGTACCTGCATTAACCTGCATTGCAACCTTTGTGGCTGGTGTAAGGGAGGCAAAGAGAGAGGAGGGTTATTGTGTAGGACGCCGTTCACTATCACTAATGGAATCATTGCTATCTATTGGCTCAACGGAATCTTCTTCTTTTTGTGCACCTTTAACAAGGAACCTATCCAATGACACTTGCTTTTGCCTCCTTTTGAGAATTTTGCAGACATGTGACATTGCATTGTCGTTAAACAGATTCGTCACTTGCACTGCTACAGTCTTATTCGGGTGGTGCTTTTTTTTACAAAAGTTTGCACTGTTTCCCACGTTTTACACATCTCCCTAATCTCATTTGAAGTGAGGGATTCCTCTGCCTTTTTTTCCTCCTTCTTCTCTACAGACGAGATACAGATGTAGACTTCTTATAAAATCTTGCAATTTCAGCCACTCGCAAAACTCATTTGTATTTCTCGATTTCCATAACTTCCACTGTAATCATCTCCTTCTTCTTATCTCTTTTTTTTCAACCTTTTTCTGCATGGGGGCCATTGTGTACATTCACATGAATGTTGACTACAGTACAGTATTAACAAACTATTGTCATATACTGTATTGAATGTAACTGGCAACAAGGCACCAGAGGAAAGGGTCTAGATCTGCAGGCGGCCCGACCTAGAATGAAGCAAAGCATTCCTAAGCTTCCTCTTGTACGGAAATACAAAGGACAGTCCATAGGTGCTTTGAAGTGACAAAAAATATACTAGTGCCAGTTGTGGGCACCTCCCAGCGTTCCGAAAAATCACTGATTTCTGCCAAACACCACAGCCTGAGACCAAGCATTCGAGAATGGGAGATGATCACCCACAATCCAGAGAGAGAGACAGAGAGAGAAGAACCATTGGCTAGTTGTGATCATGTGACGGTCCACATCACGTGCTACTTGAATTGTAAGACATCACTCACTTATCAAGTTGAAATCTACGGGAAATGTTTGCTCATCTTGCGGAACACTCGCAGAACAAGTTCCTTGCAATCCAAGGTTGTACTGTATATATTTGTAATGGTGACCTCTGGTGGTGATTTTATTTTACTATTTTTTTGCTTGTCTTTTCTATATTTTATACTAATTATTTTTGCAATTAGAAACACAAAAACATTTTTAAAGTCAGTCTGAATACCAAGTAAGACCTTCAACTGTACACATGAAACTGGGACAGATGACCTGGCAACATACTGTCATTTGCTCCTTACTTAACCTCCAGCCACCCACTAAAAGTATTTTTACTGTCTTTTAACTCTAATCACCATGCAAAAGATTGTAACAGTGGATATTGATTTATGCCCGGTGTGGCCCATTTAAGCATCTCCCATAATCATTTTAAAGCAGTTAATTCATGTCTAGTTACCTATCCACAGATAGATTGCCATTAGTGAAATGTGTTTGTCAAGCATTTTCCCTCCCATTCATCTTTGAAACATTCTAACATTAAAATTGTGCCAGCTGGTAAAATCTGGTGACTGCAAAATACATTTTGTTTGTTTGTTTGTTTGTTTGGGCATGCCAGTTAGAAAACGCAGTCCCAATTTTCATATTGAGTTTACGTTTGAGGTATTAATCGAGTCTGTGTCCCATGGTTTGCAGAATATGAAACATAGTGTGAAATGCAAAGCCCCACCACCCATATGTAATGACAATTGGTGACCCCAGTGGCAGCTGCATTAGTAAATTTTCACTCAGCAAACCTGGAAGTGGGCCCTTCATACATTAAAGAAATAGAATAGTGTTAATCTATCCGAATCTAATCTTAAAACACACACACACACACACACACACACACACACACACAGAACCTCTAGGTTTTAATTTTTTTATTGGAAGGAGAGAGATTTTTCTCATATCAATTTTCTTTTTATTTTGAGGGCATTCTAATTTCTACTGTTTCAGTAATTTTGGACAAGTCACTAAACATCTGTAAGTCTTAGGGGTAAAGAGATACAGAGTTCTTCCAGGTAAAAAGAGGTATGTTTTGGACAGGAACTACCTTCCTAGTATTTAATATTTGTACAGAGACCAGAATGATGACAGAACCTAACCAAGGGGAGAGAAAGGAGAAAGGCCCAAGGCAGGATGTGTTATTAGGGGGCCAGTAGGTCAGTGGCCTAGAGCACAGGAATAAGAATGGTCAGGGAAGACATTGAAGAAGTAGGCAGGAGTCAGAACAGAAGAGTTTCTGTAGACCACACAAAGAGTTAGGATCTCATTCTAAGTTTAAAATGGAAGCCATTGGAGGGTTCGAAGCAAGGGAATCATGTGATCAGATATAATCTTTAAAGTTTCTATCCTGGAAGCAGGGAGGATGGTCAGGAGTTTACTGAGGTAGGTCAGTCAAGAGATGAGGGTGGCTTGATCTTAGCTGCCATGACATAATTAACAACTAAGTACGGTAAATAATTAATAGTCGAATTTAAAATTCATTTTCAAATGAATTACATTATTGCCTGCTCATCCCAGTCCCAAAGCAAACCTCTCATCTCATTCCCAGTTTTCAGATGACCAACCTAAAACTTAGACAGTATGTGATGTATCCAGTGTCACACAAGCATTTGGCTCAAGATTCAGAATTCAGATCTAGGCTTTATGGCTCCATGACTACTATACCTGTGGCTCTATAACAACACCTAATAGTATTGATTTAACATTATCAGGGGTGCCTGGGTGGCTCAGTCGTTTGAGCGTCCGACTTCGGCTCAGGTCACGATCTCACGGTCCGTGAGTTCGAGCCCCGCATCAGGCTCTGGGCTGATGGCTTGGAGCCTGGAGCCTGCTTCCGATTCTGTGTCTCCCTCTCTCTCTGCCCCTCCCCCATTCATCCTCTGTCTCTCTCTGTCTCAAAAATAAATAAACGTTAAACAAATTTTTTTTAAAAACATTATCATTGGGCCATTGGCTGCTTTACAGAATTATATCATTTAGTTGGTAGGGACTTTTAAGACTGTCTCTTTTGACACTGATTCTATGGATTGAGGAAACCAAGAGTTTTTTTTCAAGTTTGCTCAACAAGCAGCTGACAAGGATGGCAGTATGTTCAAGTATCTTGGTTCTTAGACTAACATTCTTTCCACAACAGAGTAATAAATCCACTCTAGGGTGCCTTCTGTGACAGGAAATAAATAGGAATTTTGAGAGTACAGAGGAGATTTCACTTAGTTCCCAGGTATATCTGATTTACCTTGTTCATTTTTCATACATCTGTTGAATATCCATTCTAAAGCATTATAATAGATTATGGATATTTAGAAATCGATGTTACAGTCCCAGTTCTCCAGAAGATCATAATCAAAAAAGAAAGCCAGAAATAATGTAAAATATATTTCAATACAGCATGGTAAAGGCCAAAACACAAAAAGGGATAGAATTATGGGAGCACAGAAAATACAACAATGGATACTTGTGCCTGGAAGCATGAGGAAAGATTAAAAAATGTAATTTCTTCTGAAACCTTCACCAATGAGCCAATGACAAGATTGGGAAGGGTGTTCTAGGTGGAAGGAAAAGCATGGACAAGGCTTGGATTTATGAAAACAAGTAGCATGTCCAAGGGACAGTGAGCCTGTCAGTGAGGACCTGACTGGTGTATACGGGTAAGAATGACAAGAAGTTGGGGTAGACTTTGCAGCTTTCTGTAACGAAGCCATGGGCTTTGATCTTGCCCTATGGGCAGTGGGTGCTGGAAAAACAAGAATAAATCCCCTCTCTTGACTTTCTCAAAATAGAAAAACAAAACTGTTTCCAAAAAAGTTGAAGGAATAAAGGAATAAAGCTTATCTAAAGCCTCTTCTACCAATCACATTGGAAGGTCATGACAGCAACCTTCTCAGGTTATATAATGGTAGCTCATTCTAGATTCTTTTGTGTGTTACACTGAAAGTAGTGACTTAAGAATTGTGGTTTGCATCCGCAAAGCTGTATCATTCTACAGTCAGTAGATACTTTTCTACCCTTGGAAATAAAACAACCTAAAAGTACACATGGACCAGTGAGTCCCTACTATTGTTGACTATTGTTTGGTTCTCTTTTCTCCATTTTATCTCCTATCCCAGAAAAAGCCCACCCTTTCTCATTATTCCAACCCCACCTACACTACTAAATCTCAAATAGTATCTACAGGTAGACTTACTAGGGGAAGTCAGTTTCCTGTTGGGTGGCAGTGAGGAGTGTCCTTTCCCCTTGATTGCTATTTACAGACCTGATATCCAGAACTGGCCCAGAAAAAGCTAGTGCCTGAATTAGAATGTTCAAAACCAAAGAGTAGGCCAAATAACAAAGAAATCAAGCTACTAAACCAAAACAGAAAGCACGAATTACCTCCATGTGTGCATATAGAGTCTTCCAACATAACATCGGTCAAATTTTATTGCCTTTTCTATTTTACATGTGTCCCCCCTTGTCAGACTATTAGCTCATCGTGAGGAAGGAATATATCTTACTTATATCCCTATTACTGCTTAGGCTAGGGCCTAGTAGACACACACACACACACACACACACACACACACACACACACACAGACACACACACACATACGCACGCACACACACACACACACACACACACACTAAATGAATGAGTAGTATGTAAAAAATGCATCCTGAGGTTTTTGGCTCCTCCATGGCACCATTAAGTCTTAGCAGATTCATAGGATCTCTGAAGCATAGTGTCTTAGCACCAAGAGAGTTATTAAAAGTCTTCAAGTGTAACCCTGTGCAACAAAGAACTTCTTTCTTCCCCGTGCACCTGAAAACCTAGGCTGATAGAAGATTCACTACCTTCTGAGACTGTTGTTCATTCTTTAAACAGCTTAAATTGTTGGTGAGTTGTTTCTTTTATTGAGCTGATATCTCTGGCTTCCTCCCACACATTCTAGTCGTGCCTTAGGGCTTTCAGTGAATACATATAATCTCTCAGAAGATTCTTTACCATTGATTTGAGAGCCATGTCTAGGTCATATATGATTTCAGACTGAACTTGTTATTAGTCTTAAGTATTTTCGTTCACAAATCCCAACAAAGGATTAATCGAAACCCAATTGAAATGTGCTCAGTGCAACAATAGCAAAGTGATGTCTTCTTTCTTAGGATCTTACCTTTGTTTAATAAAGAAGAGAGAAAAGGCCTATAACCCAGTTAGTATCAACAATGCTCAGCGAGTTTCCACATTCTTCTTACTTCAACTCAACTTGCCTCACCAATTATGGTACAAATAGTATCATTATTCTCCTCTTACAGATATGCTAATAGATATTGTTAAGGGGAGCCAATTGTCTCAGGTTCAAAAATATAATGATCTGTATTTGATTTTAGATAGATCTGACTGGAAAATTATCATAAATTAATGCATTAATTTAAAAACATGAATCCATCATTGGCAGAGAAATTGCCTTCCTCTGAGTAGGCACCATGGATTTCAGAATCAAAGGGATCTTGGCTCCGTTTCCTGGCTCTGCCTCTTCATAGCTAAGTAATCCGGAGCAAGATGTGTAACTTCTCTGGGATGTAGTATCCTCATCTGTGAAATGATGCTAATAACATCAACCTGGAAAGGTTGGAGTCAGGATACATTGGCACCATGTGTGTAAATGTTGAATACGATGCCCAGGACGTAGCAATGAAGATTATGATGAAGATAACGTCAAGATCCAGCTGAAGAAGAACCCATAAGTTTTCAGCGCCAGGTAGCACTTTAGCAATCACTTAGTCAAACTCTTTCTCTGTCTCTCTCTGTCTCTGTCTCTGTCTCTCTCTCTCTATATATATATACACACAAACATACATACATACGTATGTTTCTATACATTTCTAGTAAATTTTAACTTGATAAACAAGCAACGTCTTGACACCGAATGGCTCATGATCAAAGTGAGCCAATGGTTCTTGAAATGAGTGCTTTAGATTACAAGCATGTTTCTAGAATTAATTATGCTCACAAACCAAGGTTTCACTTGGAGATATATATATAAAATGCAGGCTCCATTCAACGTCATTGAGCAAGTCAGTATGGGTTGCCTGTTCCCCAGATCTCTGCTCCTCCCTGTAGTCCACAGAGTCCCCCAGGCTTAGCATCTCCTCACTAAGTTAGGACAGAAACCAGTCTGCAAGGCAGCCCCTGGCACTCAGCTTGTGCTCTAACCCTCGTGAGGGGTGCAGGAGAAAGAGAAGCCCGGCCTCCTCCCTTCCTCACACTCTTCCCGGTGTTCCTTTCATGTGTAATCACTAGAGACAGTCACATGAAAAATAAATCTTCATTTCTATGGGGTCCAGATGCCAGCTCATGAATGCATCTCAGTTTTAAATGAACAGTCGAATAAAATGCTACCATCAAGGCTGCCTCACAGGGGGTTAAAAGTCACAATGACGGAGCCCCTCCTGAGGCACCAAGCTGATGGCTCTCCCTCATGCCGCAGCCCTGCTCCTGTTAGCGAGAAGGGTAAAAAGAGCCTGTCAAAGCTGCTTCCCCAGGACATGGGGCCCTCAGGCAGACAGATGTGCTGAGTCTGAAAAGTTTTCAAATGAATTCCTTGCTCCTAGCCTGGGGCAGAGCAAACAAGGCTGGGGAGCAACATTACCAGAGCTACTGGCCTCCAGGGCAGATGCCCCAGATCCTGGATTTTAACTTCACCTTCTGACTTCTCCTGCTGCGGTTCATTTTGTTTATGTTTTTTTGTTTTTCATTTTAATACATTTGTAAAATTATTTTTCTTGGATCCTCCCCATCAAACCTATGTGCGGCCATGACATAGAATCAAGAAGGTAGGCTCCAGTCTCATCATGACTGAGTGAAGAACACATAAGATTGGCAGGGAAGGGCTGGAAAGAGCTGAATCCTGTTTCTAAGTAGCTCCCACTTTTCATTATACCACCATGTACTCTGCCCAATCTAAACAGCAGAGTGATGGGTGGAAATCATTCCTCTACTATTCTGAATTTTCTGTGGGAAACCACATCTCCCCCATTTCAACCCATTTTTAATGCTGTGGTGGACATGTGACTCACATCCAGCCCATCAGAACAGACAATGTGGGCACAGCAATGTGATCCAGTCACGATCCATTGGCTACACCAGGCTTGTTCTGAGACTATTGGAAAAGAATTCTGTTCTCACATCTACAAATTTTAATCTGAAAATGTATGAGCCTAGAAATGTTGGGAGCCACCACAAGAAATCAGAGAATGAAGGCTACTCAAGAGAAGTCAGAGCCCAGAAATGGAGAAAAAGTCTATTCTGATGAAGTCAGTTGAAAGCCTAGATCAAACAACGATTGAAACTGTGATTTTCCTTTTTGCCAGTTTCTGCATTCTGTCATTAGTGAGTAAAAGAAAACCTGACTGATACTCCTTCATTTGATAATCTACATTAATAAAGATTTTGGTAAGACAGGTGCAGTGTGAAGATAGGTGAACTTGTTAGCACAAGATGTTGAAATAAAAACCTCATGGGTTACTTCCTAGCATAATCTGATTTCTCTGGCAAGCACAACACAAGAAGAAAAATATCCAGGGAAAAGTTTGTTTTAGTGATTTAGTCACTGATATGTCTTGAGCAGTACAATACAGTGCCCACCCATTTACTACTCTGATTAAATTTTTCTGAACTCCAACTCCCACCTTGTAACATGTCTTTCTTTCTTTCCTACACAGTTAGCACCTTCTTTGGGTTCCCTCAAATCCAGTGAGTCGATCTGACTGATGGTCCTCCAAGCAGAGAAAATGAACACATGCCCAGTGCCAGAGGATCATGTGTTCCCCCATTACAGCTGTCACCGACACATGGGGCTGGCAGTTTCAAGCCCTATAGGGACAGAAAGCCACCCTGCAACCTCTGGCTTGGGAACAGTTTCTCTAGATGTCAGAAGGAGAGAATGGTCTTTCTTCCTCACATTGATGCTCAAATATTGTCACTGCGTGCCAACATCGGTATGAGCTTCCCATGACAAAACATGCCGGAATCTTGATCCCCTTGGTGTACACATAGTCATTGTTTGAGGCACACCCAAGTTGCCAGGACACCTGGATTAGATAGAATTTGACCGCGAGACTCATATTGTGTCTAGAGATAACTCTCTTTTAAGATACACACACACACACACACACACACACACACACACACACACCAAGAGACACAGAGAGAGAGAGAGAGACCTAGGGAGTGGGGAAGAAAGGGACTTTACTTGGTTCAAGAGGTAGGTTCTGGTTCCTCTCACTGATCACTGAAAAGACTGGAATTCTCTAGGCACATGGTGGGGTGACTGTGAATGGAGGGAGGCTGAGAGGTTCTGGGCAGCAAAAACAATGCCTTTTCCAATGCCCCCCCCCCCCCATACACTACCACACATTCTCATTCTAGCCTGACATATGTATTTTTCCAAGGCAACTGTCTTAGAACTAATTCAAGTTCTTCTAATAACCTCCAGAGCAGGATATTATTTTCTATAAGGAGTCAGCTCTCTACCACACTATACACTGGTTTCCACTAACATTAGCCTCTGCATCTGGTGGTACTTTGTGCTTCATCACCAATAGTGCATTCCTATTTTAGAACAGCATTGACATCCAGTATGCGCATGAAAGTACCTAACCCACTTTCCACCCTGTGGTATCTATGGAAATAACACATCTGCCAACCACTCTAAGATATTAATAGCAATAAAAAAACATATCCCTGCATGCCACCCTAGGCATGCTATTTACAATAAAATAAGTATTCAAACTTTCCCAGACCACACAGTCCTTCCCCACTGTCAGGAAAGGACTGGGCTTGCCATGAATTGCTCTGATTCTGTATGATAAACAGACACCCAAAGGGTCAAACCCCACTAACAACCAACTTGGATCAGAATAGCAAAACCTACATGCCCTAGAATGGGGGCAGTGGGAGTCACTGCCTCCACACCAAGGTTTTCTGAGCTCCCAGATGAAATGCTTCTGATATAGCATAAATGACTACAAAGTTTCACCCAGGATTCCTCATTCCACGTTTGGGAAGTAAATGGAGAACGTGGATCTGACAACCAGGCAATAACCAGCCCTCAGCAGCAGTGGGACCATCACAGATTGGCTGACCCTGAGGAACTGCAGACCACTCGAAAGTATGAGGACAAGGGAGAGAAGACAGCATAGGGCTGGCCACAGACCCAGGAAACCAGTGGCAGAGAACTGAGAGTTGTCAAGGAAATCGGTGAGGGGAGCTGGCCATCGCTCCCTACCCAGTAACTTCTGCTTCCCTGTAGAAGTGACAGAAACACAAGAGCAAACAAGAGACACCCAGGGGCACAGAAACATACGCTCCATTCAGATGGCCTCACTCTGGACATCCCGTGTGCCCTCAGGATTCTACGACTAAAGGTGTCCTTGAGACCGTGCCATCCTAAAGAATTGGATTGGAGAAATGGGTCAAAGGTGATTCTGGGACCATGGAAAAGGGGGGAAGGGTATGTGTTTAAATCACAGCAAAAAGTTGAGCGGCTGTCGAGTGAATGAGAAGACAATGAAGGCTTCGAGTGTTCTCATCCCCGGCTAGGGGCGATGAGCGCACAGCCTGCAGGAGAAAACACAACGGGTCCAACATGCAGGAGAGGCTCGGGTATGTCCTGCGTGGTGCTCTATGAGGAGATGTATTTCGTGTGTGTTCATTTGTTTTGTTTTTAGTTTGGGGCTTTGTTTGTTTGTTTGTTTTTAGTGAAACTGACAATTCTCAGAGAAGCTGTGAGGGAAGCAGAATCTGGTCCCCCAGATGGAAAGGCAGGAGCCGCACCGGGAGATGTGTGGGAGTGAGAAGAGAAGAACAAGGTGCAAGTTGGAGGGTGGGGGAGGCCGGATGGGCAAAGAGGACAGGTCTGTGCTGGAAATAGCCAGTACAAATAGAAATCAAGGGGTCCTGGGTGTTCTGGCAAAAGCACTGAGTAAGACCTACCTTTGACTTGTAGCAACAAGGAAAGTGAATCTGGGACCCCAAGATGGAAGGAGTCTTGTGCAGGAATGCAGAGCCTTCCACCCAGGCTTGAAATTGCAGGATGGAGACTGGCCCCAGCCTCCTCATTCATGGTCGATGCAACGTAAAAATAACAAAGGAAAAAAATTATCATTTTTAGCACTATTATAAACCTCATTGACTACACACCAAGACTTAATAGGGTTTTCTGGAGACAATTATTTGATGGATTTAGGTATTCAGACCTTGCCCCCCTACAATGTACAAACTATAAGAGAAGGTATTTTGCAAGGTATCTATCAGATTCAAAATATTCTTTTTTTCATATTAGAATACATTCTGGATGCAAATATTAAAATAGAGACAGGGGTGCCTGGGTGGTTTGTGGGTTGGGGCCCTGCTGTGGGGCTCTGCACAGAAAACAGTAGAGCCTACTTAGGATTCTCTCTCCCCATCTCTCTCTGCACTTCCCCCACTTGCAAGCACTTTCTCTCTCAAAAGTAAGTAAATAAACCTCCTGGGTGGCTCTGTAGGATAAGCGTCTGACTTCAGCTCAGGTCATGATCCCATGGCTTGTGGATTCGAGCCCCACGTCGGGGTCTGTGCTGACAGCTCAGAGACTGGAGCCTGCTTCGGATTCTGTGTCTCCGTCTCTTTGCCCTTCCCCCATATGACTCCATCTCCCAAAAATAAATAACTATTTTTTAAATTTTTAAGTAAATAAACGTTTAAAATAAAAAAAGTAAAATAGAGACAAAGACGCAGATGAAAAAATTTTAAAACACCGAAGACCAAAAACTTTCCATGAAGACAAAAAAAAAATTGGGAGTACTTTGCATTTGTTTGTTTGTTCTTTCTGTTTGCCTAAGTACTTTCAAAGCATTAAAACGTCATTACTCAGGACCACATTTTCTAGATGGGTGGTAAGAAAATCCTCTAGTATGGAAGCTAGAGTAAACCGTCTTGGTTTGATTGGTAGTAAGATATATTTAAAACAAAAGCTAGGTGAGTTACTTTTAGTTATTATATGTTATGCCAAACACACATAAAGTATTTTTTTAGCTGTTCCCAAAACGAAAGGCAAAATATACTGGAATAACTTAATTCCTGCAATAAACAAAGGATATAAGATACAAAAACAACTCTAAAATAGCAGGGAAAATGAACTCATTTTAAAATAGGTCTTTAGCAGGTATAATGAAGAAGATAAATTTGAACAATTAGGAACTAATGCAGACTTTGTAAAAATTGCTATTTTCAAAGAGTAAGTGAAAAAATGGTTGGAAAACATGGACATATATTAAGCAATAGGTCTGAATGACAAATGCCCTAGGCTATTAAGGAGATTAGTCAAGAAACTTAATTAACTTACAATGATTTTTCAAAACTCTTATAATGGATTGGATACTGGCAACATGGCACCCATCTTCAGAAAAAGATGAAAAAGAATGAGCTCAGAAATTAACGGGTGGTAATTTTTCCACTAATCATATTAATCACCAGTAAAATCATAGAATACAGCTCATGACAAAAAGATGTTGGCACCAGAATCATAACAATCATGAAATCCTGAAAAAGAAAACACAAAACAAAACAAACTTTAATCTTTTCCCCTCAATACCACTGAAATACAGAGGGGGGAAAATGAAATTGACAGTGACTATTGAATATGTATTCTTTTTTTTTTTTTTCAACTTTTTTTTTTTTTTTTTTTTAATTTATTTTTGGGACAGAGAGAGACAGAGCATGAACGGGGGAGGGGCAGAAAGAGAGGGAGACACAGAATCGGAAACAGGCTCCAGGCTCTGAGCCATCAGCCCAGAGCCCGACGCGGGGCTCGAACTCACGGACCGCGAGATCGTGACCTGGCTGAAGTCGGCCGCTTAACCGACTGCGCCACCCAGGCGCCCCTTGAATATGTATTCTTTAAAATAATTTTGGAATGTGAGAAATCAAACATTCACCTGCCAAATGACTTTTAATTGACTTATTCAGAAGTTCAGCTATGTAAAATGAAATGTCATTGGTGAGGGAAACTGATCATTAATCTTCACATAAAAGAAGTCTCTAGGGAGGGGTCGCAGTAGTTGACCAGTCTATGCCCTATACTCAAGATGTCAAGACTGAACATTGTGAAATCTGGTTATGTCTCAACACTGAGAGCAATTTTCCGATTTAAACGTTCATTGCATTGGGAATTTGTGGTTAGCGTTGGTATGGGTGGAAAGAGAGTGAATCTAAAAACCTCAAAGCCAGGGGAAAAAAAATAGCTTTAAATGAGAAAATTGGAGACAAGTATTTGAGAGGAAACAAAGTCTTTAATGAAGATAAATGGGTGGATAAAAGCAAGTAATCAGTGAAAGAAGGATGTTCCCCAGCCAGTGGCAATCCTAATGAATTATTCACTAGAACCAGGCGAGGGCCTGCTGGGAGCTGTCCTCTCCTCACTATGCGGTTACCAGCAAAGGCAATGGCTGCACCGAGACCTGACTGCCTCCAAGCGGGGCCCAGCCTTCAGGGGAGTCAGACTGTGGCAGGTTTGGGGGGATGACCTTCATGTCGTTGACGTAGACAGTAGCCTATGTCCACATACTTAACCAGAACATTAGACACAGATGGTCCGGACTGATAAACACAGTTTTAAATCACATCCTTGTGAGGTTCAAGACTAATAGTAACTTTCTTCCCATCTCCAAACAATGCAAAGTAGACTCTCTCCACAAAACAAAATGAAACAAACCCCAGTTGCAAAATAGAGATGATTTTTTGCAAGACCTACTTAACACGGTGAGAAGATCAGTTACATAAGATAACATGTGCTAAAGTTATTCATAAATTTTATGTGCCATATGCATCTGTTACGATCCCCACATTCTGGCTAGATCATATTTGTACCCGTCCCCAAAGTATGAACATGTACATGGACCCATTTAACAAACATTTATTGTGCCTCTCAATACTGTGCTACTATAACAGGTTCAAGGATAGCGTGATAAACAGTTCTCTGCCCTCTAACTTCCCAAGGGGGAGAGTGATATTGCAACACAATGGATCTAATTTAAAAAAAAAAAAATTAATTGATTTTTGAGAGAGAGAGAGAGAGAGTGAGCAGGGGAGGGGCAGAGAGAGAGGGGGACAGAGGATCCGAAGCGGGCTCTGTGATGATAGCAGAGACAGAAGTCGGATGCTTAACCGACAGAGCCACACAGGTGCCCTGAATTTTTTTGATGGGTGTCCGTGGGAGGCACACTTATTCCAGTTTTGGGTCAAGGAAGACTTCCTGGAGGAAGTGATATCAAAGATAAGAATTCATGTATACATGAAATTTAGAGAAGAGAGGTTTTGAGGAAGGAGCATACCCCACCCAGAATAAACAACACATCAAAGACCTGGAGGAGACATTCACTGAAGATTTCTGAAGCTGCACACAGTCCAGTTGAGATAAACTGAATAGTGTAGCCCTGAATGTAAGGAGAGATGAGACTGGGAAAGTTTATAGAAACCAAATCTTGAATGGTCTTATACAGCATGGACTTTAGAGATTCTGGACTTTTTCCAGTGGGTGAAAGCAGGTGTTGAGGGTTTTAAGCAGGCTATGGCATGATCAGATTAGCAGTATTAAGGACTGGACCAAGGATTTAAATTAGAATTGTTGCAGCAACCCAGATGAAATATCAGAGCAAAATGTTCATAAAGTTCTACTGGAACACAACCACATTCACTTACATATTGCTTATGTCTGCTTCAGCACAACAATGTCAGGGCTGGATATCATGACAGAGACTGCTCGTCCCCCAAAACTGAAAATATTTACCATCAGGTACTGACCAAACATCTTTGCCACCCTTTGATCTAAGGAAAAAAATGTTAGGAATGGAGAGAAGGAGAAGGCATTGCAGAAATAACAAAGAGCTAAAATGGATAGGTTGTGACTGATTAAACATGGAGCAGGAAGAAAAGTCAAAGATGTCTAATGTGGGTTGAGTGAATAGGTGATAAATAAATAAGCTATAGGGGCGCCTGGGTGGCTCAGTTGGTTGGGCGTCCGACTTCGGCTCAGATCATGATCTCACGGTTTGTGGGTTCGAGCCCCGCATCGGGCTCCGTTCTGACAGCTCGGAGCCTGAAGCCTGCTTTGGATTCTGTGTCTCCTTCTCTCTGCCCCTCCCCCACTCGTGCTCTGTCTCTCTCTGTCTCTCAAAAATAAATCAATGTAAAATAAATAAATAAATTAAATAAGCTATATATAATAACATATTTATAAATGTTCAACTGTGAGGAAGGAATCATGCTCTCTGATAATCACACATCAGGGTAGAATACACATACTATAGAATCTTCAACCTACAAAAATGTTCATTCATATGGTTCAACACATAAATGTAATAGACCAGTATTTTATTTTGAATCAAAGTTGGAATGAATATTATTTTCCAAATATAGATGAACTTGTGCTTTCAAACCTGATTTTGTTTTTCTTGATTGAGTCTCATAGCTATTTGTGGCATTAAGTATGCATCTTGGGCAAATCCTTTCAAGTCTCAGTGTTCTCATTTGGAAAATCACTACTTCTATCACCCCAACATCTAAAGGTTCACACATTAATGATTCTGTATCATGATGTTTTCAATTAATTTGCAACAGAGGAAAAGAGCCGAAAGATGGTTGAGGTGGCCGTAAATCTGAGAAATAAAACATTGAGAGAGGGAGCCATATTTTAAGGGAGAGATTACTGAGCTAAAAAGGGAAAGTTCCAGACTAGATGCTTGGGAGGCATGTGTCCAGTCTAGTCTTCCCCTGGACTGGATACAGGCAATGGTTAGCTGGTTTATACTTTTAAAAGGAAGAATATGGAGGCCTTTTTAGTGGCCTATTTCCGGACTTTCTAGTATTTCTAATGCCATGATGATTCATCTCTATTGAGAAACTCAGTATAACTACTGATTTGTTTCTCTGTCTTTATGGTGTAGAATCAGTCATTGTAGTTGTTTTGTCAACTGACTGAGGGGGTATATTGGAAAGATTGAGTCAGTCCACTACGATATAAACCTTGGTAAGCCACTTTGCTTTTTGATGTTCTAGAGACACTTCTGAAAGTTTTCTCTGTCTTACTTTTTCCTTTGCAAGTCCTGATGGGTGGAGAGAGAAGGGAAGGATATGTTGTGGTATGATACACACGGTTGGTTCCAAAGGCAGTGTTTGTCTTTCAGAAGAGGAGATTGAAGTGAAAGTTGCATATACGTAGGTAGTATAAGGGTTATATTGTCTATTACTTCAGCACTTAGGCATTTGCATTTAAAACCAAGAGCACAAATATTCTGAGTCAGGATCAATTTTTCTGTGAATCAGTTGGGTAGATCCAGAGCCAAGACACTGGCAGCCAAGGTACCTGTTAAAGGAGATGATAAATTGAGTCCTTAAGTCCTTGGCAGAGGAGCTGACTTGGAGATAAGAGATAAGAAAATGAGTTTGCAACAGAATCTCTAATGATTCGTTGGGATGGAAATCAGAAGGTCTTCTGTAGTCTTGATTACATTTTTTTATGATCTTGGCAACTTATTTGGTACATCAGCATATTTTACAACTTTTCCCCCCTTGATCCCTTCACGAACGTCTTTTGCTTGAACGAGCAGTAAATAACAAGGAGAACTAGGGACAATTAACTATTATTGTAGCCCTATGACTAATGAAAACTCGTACATTGCACTTTGGGGGGAAATGTACTTATTAACATGCCTGTGGGGGGTAGGTTAATGTTGCTCTTTTAACTTTGCTTAGGAGAAACCGAAGTAGAATAACTTGCCCAAGGTTAGCCAGCTGTGGCAGTCAGAATTCCTTGAGCAGGTTTCTTCCCAGCAATGGCCGGTGAAGAAAGTCAAGGGGACCCGCAGCATCCTCCGGCAACGCCCCATACTCGAGCCACAGGACTCATCTCTGCACCGCAAAACACCACTGGCTCACCAAAAAATGTACGTATAAACTAAAAAAAAAAAAAAAAAAAAAGAAAGAAATCACATCTTGACACTCCCAAATCTTTTCACATGCACTCACACATTGATTTAATCAATCATTTTTGAGGATTTTTGAACCCAAGAAAAACTCCACGACCCAAAGAAGAAAGTTTTAATAGTGATGTGCCAATTGGCAGGTTGGGGTGCGAATCCATTGGCCATCAAATCGCGCTGTCAGTTATTCTTTATTAATTCGACCAAAATTGATCGAACACCTGCTGGGTAGCTCAGTGTTGCTATAGCGCAAACCTTAATGGAGTCCTGTGCTTACATGACATGGAAAAAAGGATTTCATTCTCTAGTTAAGGGTTAGCTACTAGAAAATCGGAACAGGGGTTTCACTTGATTAGATTTTCTTGACTGGTTCTGGCAACAATCTAAAGCGGAGAGGAGAGGAGAAGCTGGGTGAGTAGCCCTTTTCTGAGAGAGAGAGAGAGAGAGAGAGAGAGAGATGGTGAGAACTTGAACTTGGAGAGATGAAGACAGATTATGAGAGACATCAGTGTTCACAGGACAAGGAGGCAGGGAGGCCTGAGTGACAGGATGTGGGAGGCAAAAGAAAGAGGAGGTCTAGGGTGACTTCTGGGTTTTCCAGCTTGGAGAACATGGTTGGAAGGTTGGTGCCATTTGGTGAGATTGGAATCACACGAGGGAAATCAGGTGAGTGCTGGGTGGGGTGCAGTAGATACAGGGATGGAAACGGCTTTACATTGAAATATGTGCAGTTTGGATAACTGCGGATGTCTAAGAAATAATTTCCAATAGGCAGTTTGATATACGGGTCTAAACCCCAAGGCTCAATCTGTGTAACATAAAGATTTGATAGTCATGCGGGAGTGGGCACTCACGTACCGTGGCTGACCTTGATTCTTCACCCAGCCAGGACATGATCCTCAGTGAAGGTTATCATCTTTAGAACTGAAAAACTGAACATGGTCATTCATTCGCTCTTTGACTTTGTTTTTAATTTTTTTTTTAAGCCATGAAGAAATCGAATGATCTTAGCAAGTACTGTGGAAAATACACAGTCAAATATCAACATGTGCCTAATAAACTCTGATATATTTTTTATGTGTAACTTGTAGATGCTTCCCGGTCTTTCCTCTATTTCTAATGGTTTCCCTGAGTATTTTTGACATTTGCCCTCTGCCTCATGGGAATCGTTAAGATAAAGTGACTTGTAAGCTGCAGAGCGTTACACGAAAGTAAAAAATTTGAACGGTTGTAATGATGAAGATGATGAGACTTTATATACTTTATAGACTTTATAAATCATTTAATACAATGTCTTCACGCCACAAATATCCAATCGATATTATTTGTCTTAACCCATTTCAATGGACCCAAGTACTTACGGCATCTCCAGCACAACAAAACTAAACTGGCACTAATAATCAAATTACTAGTCGTAAGAAATCAATTCTAAAAATTCCATTCGCTTTGCATTGATTTGCCCTTGACAGTATTTTAAGGGTTTCCTTCTGGTGCCGTTATTTCTGTTTAGTGCACCAAGATGAGGCTTTTTATTTTTAATACGAGACTTGTTCGTTGGAATTTGTCTACTGAAATGCACCCAAAGTCGCTTGATATTAAGTTTTGAAAAGTAAAATTAAAAATGAAGAATTTAAGCTGAATTCTGATAGATCTCTTCCAGTTTAGCCCCAAAGTACTTCTTTAAAGTAAACAAGCTGTCATTTGTCTACAATTCAGAAAGAAACGGCAGTTCAGTCAACTACATACAAATAGCGACACCAAGTGGTGCCATTTGGGAAATGTTTTTAGACTTTTTTAAACATCTGAAATTACCTGAGAAAATGGTTGTCAGTGACCAACTTAGTCTGTAATTTGGCTCTGAAATGGATGGAGTTTTTCAACTATAATTACAACCATTGCTTCTATATTGAAAATTTGTCTCCAGCCCAGACTCAGAGTCAAATAAAAAAATTCCATAGGGACAACCATGATTAAATGAGCATAATTAGTTCTGTTTGTCGTTTTGGAAATAAGGACGAGACAGGTGTTGTGCATTCTGCAGAGGTAGCTGCTGCCCCTAATGATGAGAGATACTGATGGGAAGGTTAATTGAGTAATGTCAAATCCTTCTTTGCTGCCTATTAGGCATATGATTTGCAGCCCATTATTTAAAATCTCTCAGCGAGGTTTTTTCTCATCTCTAAAATGGGGATAACTAAACTTATTGGTATGAGGGGAGACTGGCTACAGAAGGATATGTTATCACTATTAGATAGACGAGCTCCTCTCAATACCTTTACCAGGGGACCCCCTGCAAACTCCTCCAGGTTGCAAGGTGCTCCCTGGGAGGGTAGGTGATGGCAAGAAGCCGAGCAGAAACACCTGGGCGGGTTTGACCAATAGCCACAATGCGAACACGTGAAGCAGCAAGGAATGTAAATCAAACGACGGGCTCCACTATAGTCGAACTGTTGTGTGCAAGTGAAAGGGAATGGGAAGCAAAGAGCATCAAGAATAGTGAGGGGACAGACCATAAAAGGCCACATCACTTGAACAAGGTCGGATTTTATCACGAAGGCACTGAAAAGTGGGGAACGGTATGAATGTATTTGCTTGCATAAATCATGACCCTAATAGTGTAAGGACTAGACTCAGGAGAGGGTGGATAATAAGCCTGGAGCAGAGGAACCAGGGTAGGGTTGGGGGCGTGGCAGGTGTGCATGGGCGGGGCGTTTAATTGATTGACTATGGGGGTACCAGAGAGGTGGAAACCAGGGACGGTGCCCAGCTTTCTCCTGGTGTGCGTTGGCGGACGCTATTCTATACCTGGGGAAGGAGGCGCCGAAACAGCTCTCTCTTGCTTTTTCTAAAGGCCAAAGTCTCAAGTCCTAGAGCAAGACTCAGAACGGGCCATGGGAAAGGAGGGGCTGCGAGCGCCAGAGACTCTCCTGTAGCTCTCTGCCTTCCCATTCTCCCGCACCCAGAATTGAGGGGCTGTTCCCACTTAACCCAAAACTGTTTAATAAACTGCTCTAATGTGTAAGGCAATATGCTGGGTGCTAGGCAAGGCATACAAACTCTCTGGTCTCAGATTCCATAGAGCGGGGGTGGTGTTTTGAGTATTCCTAAAATCGCTCCCCATTCAAATACTGAATCTCTGTGATTGCCCAATAAATCCCTTCTTAAACACTTGTCACCCTTACCAATGACAAAATTTATTTCTTGCGCTCATCACCCATAGTATTTCTCTCCGCTATCTACCTACAGGTAAGAACATGATCCTTCCTTCAATCTCCCCTTCAGAGCAGAAGTATCAGAGGTTCTGGGTTTTCTAGAACAATCCTGACTTCAAACCTATTTCTCAGACAACACGCTTGCCCCGATTCAGGATCTGGGGGCAATGACCTAAGTGGAGGCAGTTAGAATGCTTTCCTTATGCACCTCCCGGAAGGCTCTGTGACCCACGGAGTCGGCAAGGCCTCTCCCCCCCACCACGCTCCACTGGCCAGCTGTGCCGCTCAGGAAGGGATAACCGGGTCAGCTGTCCCTTCTGCCTCCAGGCCCGGGACCCCCAGGCCTCTATCGGGGAAGATACACGTCGTCGGATCTGTTGAATATAAATAAGCTTACTTCCAAACAGCAGCACTAAAGCAACAGCAGCCCCCGAGCCCCAGGCGGGTTTTCTCCTCCAAATCCTGGTCCTCTAATTGAACGCTGCTCTATTTATGGGGAAGAGGAGACTGCCCAGAGACCTTGATTAGCACGTGAGCAGGCTTGCCAGAACCTCCTTCTCTGTCAGGAGCAGCAGCCCCGGAGGACTGTTAGCAAAGGCCTTCATTCTGTCGGGAGAAACTTCAAAGGCCCCAAATGAGGAGAGACGTGTCACTGGAAAATGTCGAAATGACAAATAGCAATATTTCCGCTGACAAAAGATAAAGATGAAACAAATGTTAGAACAGAAAACATGATTTTATTTTGCCATGCTCTCACTGGAAACTGTCATCAAAGTCTTTAACCGAAATGAAAAAGGTGTCGAAATAACAAGCACACCAGAGCCAACTTAGATTTCTAACCACGAAAATTCATCTTCGAAATAACAAAAGCTTACAAAGTAATGAAAAATCTCAATGAAGAAAGTAAAGCTTACGGCCCCAAATAGTCTCGTGCTGCGCGTTTATTAGACAGCGCGAGAGCTGGGAGATACTTAGGGATCTTCTGGGCAAACCCTTTCTTGTTACCAAGGAGGAGACTCTGAACCCAAAGGCCTCTAAATAACTTGCTCAAGGTCGTGCAACTAGTTAGTGGCGTCCGAATTGCTAGCAACTGCTTCCTCTCCAAGCACACAGCCAATCTCTGAAGTCTTCTGGCTGCAAATCCAATCCATCTTTGCCCAGTTATTGAGGCGTCCCTGATCTGGGCTGAAGGTCAAGGTCACCAGACGCCGGGGCTTAGTATTGGTCTCACTGTCTTTGATCCAGGCTGTACCGTGCTCCTTGAGCACAGACTTGCCCAGGCAGACCCAGTATTCTGCGGCAGCAGATACTGAAGGAGAGAGGTGGTTCCCGCTGGCTCCCTCTCTCCCACCTTCCCACTACAGGGTGATCGGCAATCTAGAACTGTCCTCTGGAGAATCACTAATAGTGTGAGCTTTTTTGTAAAGAAATGTTTAAAATCTGGCCTGAGAGAGAAGAGGATTTTAGTATGGATACTGGAGTCCAAGAGCAGAATTCATCTTCGTCTGAGATTTGAGAGAGAATTAAGGTAGGAGGCAGGAGGGTAGAGTTGGTGGTTAACGGGGCAACCATGCCAAGCTTCTCTGCCTGTATGCCCTCTGGCACAGATGCAGGTTGACTTGCTTTTCCAGAAAACATGAGGCATCTCAATTAAGCATGCTTTTGGAAGGGAGGCCTATTGAGGAGATAGAGTTACCTATACCTATACACAATAGTAGAAATGATGTAAGTGAGTTGCCTACACCAAGAATCGAAACTTTTCATTACTAGACAGGAATGGGCAAGCCTTACAAGGAGCTTTGAAGAATATCATTGGTTTACTCTCCAAAGAACGATACTGATACTCAGAAGAGTTGACCTGGAGGAAACAATTTAAGCAAGAACATTTAAAAATTCCAATTAGTATTCGTAGCTAACTCAAGAACTCATCATACACGCTCACAAACACACACACCCACACACAGACTGATACAAAAAAGAAATCATCAAAAGGCAAGAAAGTATGCTTATGAAATTTAAGACATAATTCCCCCCCAAAAAAAATTAAGAGAAGGACTAAGAGAAAATATTCAGGAAATCTCTCTGGATTTAAGAATGGAAAAGTTGAGCTGTCCGTGATCAATTCAGAGGGCTCAGCTGTAGATGCTCATACGCTCTAGCCAGTAAGATAGGAAAGGAAGAAATAATCAAATCAATTGTACCACATTTTGTCAATTCTAAAATGATCTCAGCTCTAAAACATTATTATTTCATGTATCGCCAAGGAAATAAAGGCTGTGCCAATCGCATTATGAGACAATACTTTATTTCACTTGAATTTTTATTTTATAAATATGTAAAGAGTTCTTTTAGCTGTACTTAGATGTATGTTTTATTATATTTTATTCTTTTTCATATGTAAAATTAAATATTTGCAAAATAAATTTCAAAATAACCTTGAAACCAGTTCAGAAACTGTCTCAATAGTTATGGGGCTGAAAAGCATAGATGTTCATGTTTTTTGTGGGTTTTTTTTTGTCCAAGTATTATTTATTGTGCCATCAGGAAATGTGGTATGTGGGCATTACCAAACATGTGAGCAGACAGAGCACTAGTGTCTCTAGGAATTTTTTTTGCAAACTGCTGGCACCCTTTCTGCAAGCTTTGATGCTGGTGAGTGATGGGTAATCCTATAGCATAGCTTCTTCTCAGGTCCTATAAATCATGGCTGGTGCTTTGCAACAGAATAGGGAATTTTACCCCTTCCTCTAAACCTAAGGATTTGCTTCTCTAAGATCAAATTTCACATCACTATTCTAGCTTAATAATTTTTGGCATTCACAATAATTTTTTAGCGCCAAATGATAATATGATCTTCAAAAATTAATGGCAACTATAGTCAACATAAAGATGTACAAAAATGGGTCTTAGTGTGAAGTATGGTGTAATATTGAGCTTTTTCACTGAGTTTTTACTGTTTTTTCCATGTTATTTGTCCAGTAGTGAAAGGGGCACATTGAAAATATTTTTGTCTTTTAATAGGGAAGTTACATTTATTGCGATTATTAAATTTAACAGTATTTGGTCTTATTTTTCTCAGCTTATTGTAGTTCTTATCACACCATACTATACCATGATTTCTCCATTCTTGTGTCAAATTTCTTTTTATTGTGAAATGTATCAGGCATATAACACAATGGATATACCAATGGGTATATTTAAATGTATATTTTTAAAGATTAATAGTAAATTTAATAAACATCAAATATCCACTACCCAGCTTAAGAAACTATCATGAATAACTCTGAAGCTTCCTGTTGGCCTAGCTGATCACATTCTTTTCCTGCCCTGGATTTAATAGTAGCTTGTATTTTGCATTAATAATTCCTGTATTTTTCTTATAGCTTTACTACACGTATACATCCTTCACAGCATAATGATCAGTTTGCTTACTGTTTAACTTGGTGCAAATGTAATTGACTCTTGCTATTTTTGTTCTACATTATGTTTTATGCTGATAGCTAGGATTAATTCACTTTCCCCAATATGTGGTATTCCATACAAATTTGTACAACTTCCAGAAGATACCACTCCACGATGATCTATATGAAAGGTGCTAACAATGTGAATAGCGCCCCAGAGCTCAGCAAGGTTATGACCCTGATTCTGCTAACTGCCTACAACAGAATTTATTCATTTTAATAAGTCAGCATTTTTCCTACAGGTTTTTTTTCAACATTTTTTCTTGCCATGAGGAACAATATTGCTATGAGCATTATTTTACATGTCTCTCAAACATACAGCTGCTCTAGTGGTAAACTAGGAGTGGGATATCTGATCATAGTCTATACAAATGCATGCAGTAGTAAACTGTTTTCCTCTTGCTAATTTGTCTTCGTGTTAAAGGGTCTCGGTGAAAACCCAAGATGGGTAGAGGTAAAGATTTCCTCCCCTACAAAAGCATAAGATGGACTGGACTGCCATTGCTGGCTTGGAAAATGGAAGAAGCAGGAGGCCAAGAAGCTGGGAAATGTCCCACTGACCGCTAACAAGGAAACACGAACTTGGTTCCACAAAGAGCTCAGTGTTGTGCTCAGTAACCTGAATGTCCCTGAAGTGTATTCTACTTTAGAGCCTCAGAAAGGAGGTGGGTAGTCCTGCCGGCACTCTGACTTTAACCTGGTAAGACTGGGGCAGGCAAGTCAAGTCTACTGACCTACCAAACTGCGAAATAACAAATCCACGTTGCGTGAGCCTCTGAATCTGGGGTCATCTGTCAAGGCAGCAACAGAAAACCAATACGGTAGGTGAACTTTGCTCGTGATAATGTTGTTGGTCCAAATGCTTTAATTTTTTTTCTAATTTTTTAATGTTTATTTATTTTTGAGAGAGACAGAGACAGAGAGTAAGCAGGGGAGGGGCAGAGAGAGAAGGAGACACGGAATCAGAAGCAGGTTCCAGGCTCTGAGCTGTCAGCCCAGAGCCCGATGCTGGGCTCGAATCCACAAACTGTAAGATCATGACCAGAGCGGAAGTTGGATCCTTAACCGACTGAGCCACCCAGGCATCCTGGTCCAAATGCTTTTAAATAACTGGATCAATGTTCTTTTTAGTTAATCTTTTCTGGTTGTGTTTATCTCTGACTGATGGATGGAAGCTCAATTAAGGCCAAAACAGGTTGAGTAGGATACAGACACTTGATGATCTTCCAAGCTTCATATTATAAAAACTTTTCTCTGGTTCATCCCTATGGTTTCCCAGGGAGGCAGGATGTCGGTACATCCTAGCCCCTTTGGCCTTGTTGTTCGTTCTAGGGTAAGTAAGTTACCAAATGGCCAATCCAAGACGATGGTTGATGGTTAGAGGGGTGGATATCCACCTCGAGTTCCGTGGGGAAAGAAAAGGAAGCTGACACTTAAGAGAAACAACAAAGCCAGAGATGGGGAGTGAGCCTAAGCCAATGGAGTCCACGGTCCTAGTTATTCCTCAGGTACTTTTCTAAGCTTGATATGGGATAATTACTTTTTTCTTAAGTTAGACAGAAATGTGTTTCTGTCATTTGCAAAAGAAAAGCAACAGTATTGAATACTTTATTGATTTCTTGCTGATACTGTGATAAATTATTACAAACTGCAAGATCTGAAACACGAATTCACTATGTCACAGTTTCGCTGGTCGGAAGTCCAAGGCAGGTAGGTCTCAGTGGGCTAGAACCAGGGTACCCGTGGGGCTATGCTCCTCTCTGGAGGCTCTAGGGCAGAATCCATTTCCCTGTCTTCTTCAGCTTCTCCATCTACATTCTTTGGCTCGGTCCCCTTTCCTCCATCTTCAAAACCAAAAACATTGCATGTCTCTGCCTTTCCTCCATGTCCCCACCTCCCTCTGACCTCTAATTCCTATTTTAATTTGCTTTCATTAATGACATTGAGCATCTTTTCATATGTTTATTGACCTTTTCTGTTTTCTCCTTTGTGACTTAGCTCTTCAAGTCTTTACCCATTTTTCCATTGGCTTACCATTTTCTTAGATTCTTTCATGAAAGTATTTTGTTTTTGGATATTTCACTTTTAATATCTTTTAAATGTGTTACACTATCATCTCCTGGTTTGAGCCTATGTTTTTATAATCTTTACGATGTATTTTAAAGTACATTTTTTTAAGTAGGCTTCACACCTAGTGGAACCCAGTGAGGGGCTTGAACCCACGACCGTGAGATCAAGACCTCAACTTCGATCAAGAGTCGGATGCTTAACCGATTGAACCACCCCGGTGCCCCTAAAGTACATGTTTTAATGTAGCTGATTTTGTCAGTTGTTTGCCTTAATTATTGCTTTTGTGTATTGTTTAAGAAATCTATCCCTTCCTGAGAGTCATAAAATACTCTGCTGTATTTTCTTGAAAAGCTTACAAAATTTGGTTTTCATATTTTGGTATTTAATCGCTCAGTAATCAATTTTGTTTTCTTTTATATAAGGAAGTTGTCCCAGCACATTATCTTGGGTTGGCATTTCCCTATTGCCCTCTAATGCCAGTTCTATCCCATTTCCATTTTCATACGTGAATGTGCTTTTGAGCTCTATTCTGTACCTTTAATCTGTTTGTCTATCCCCGTGTAAACACCACACTGAATTATTAAAACTTTATCATAAGCTACAATATCTGGTACAGTGGTGCTCTGCAACTTGATCTTTTTCTGCAGGAGGGTGCTGGGTATTTTTGGCCCTTTGCTTATTCATATAAATCTTTCAATGTACTCGTCAAGTTCCACAGAAAACACTGCTGGAATTTGGATTAGAATCACATTACATCCACAGGACAAGTGAGGGAAAACTGATGACTTTTCAACTCAAGGTCTTTCTATTCATGGTACGAAATCTCTCCATTTCTTTTGGTCATCTCTGATGACTTTCTATAGCATTTTTTAAAATATTTATTTATTTTTGAGAGAGAGAGAAAGAGAGAGAGAGAGAGAAAAGAGAGCACGAGCATGGGAGGGGCAGAGAGAGAGGGAAGCAGGCTCCAGACTCTGAGCTGTCAGCACAGAACCTGACACGGGGCTCGAACTCACCGACAGCAATATCATGACCGGAGCCGAAGTCAGATGCTCAACTGACTGAGCCACCCAGGTGCCCCTCTCTAGCATTTCTTAATTTTCATTGTAACAGCCTTACTTATCTCGAATTAATTATTATTACTGAGAACACTATATTTTTTAGTGCAAAATTAACTACATTTCTCATTATTGCTTTTTAGATGCACAAAAATGCAAGTGAGACTTGTCTAATAATGAGTCACCAATTATATGCTGCGTCCAGTATACTATGCCAGGTGTGGTTCCAACCTCTTTACATGCCCAGTAAGTTCTCTCAACAACTCTATGGAGTTGGATCCTGTTCTCATCATCACTTTTCATGTTAGTTCCTGGGTGTTATGCTTGGGACACAGAGGGGCCCTCCGAGGACCTTTGCAGTTTTGAGACCCCATCTGGGCCAGGTTTCAGCTATATGGAACATCAGCTGTATAGAACATTTCCACTTTACTAGAGAGAACTCCCAAGCTAACCCCTGCCCAGAGATTTGAGGCCACTGACCTCTGACCTTGACATCCTGCTTCTGTCCCCTCTGGGGACAGAAGGATCTCAACCTGACCCCTACTCCGCTTTATTTGGAAAGCAAGGAGGTCCGGGTAAAAGTTGGTGAGTCTCCCTAAGTCACCTCCTGGCCCAGTCATAGGGACTGTCAGTGTGGAGACCTTAGAGGACTGCCCGACAGGCCTCCCCTGGCCTGGTACCTGGCCATTTGTTCACTGGTTCGGTTTCATGGGTACCTACATGTGTCAAAACCTATCAACCTGTACATTGTAAATATGTAAAGTTTTTTCTGTGTAAATTGTACCTCAATAAAGATTGCAGATTCTTTTAAATTAGAGGTGGAAATGAGATTAAAACCAAAAGATGCAGGCCTTCTAGTCCCGTGGATTAACTTTCGACCAAGTCTTCTTTGGAAAGTATAGCCCCTAAAATGAATGTGACCTAACAGAGAACGTATTCTAGCTTGATGAATCGTTAAGTAAGAACTATAATATGGATGGTTCATATTACAGTAACTGTGAACTGTGAATCCAAAACAGAAGTCAGGAATAACCAATCATTAAAAAAAAAAAAGGAAGAGAAAATGGCCATCCACAGCTAGTGGTAGTGTAAATGGTAATGAACGGGGGGTTATAAATCCTTACGGCATTCTGGAGACTAATTTGGAAGAAGTCTCAAGATGTGCCCAACTTTTATCTTGACAGTACTTTTTAGGAACATTTCTTTTAAAATATGAGGGATGTGAGCAAATATTTAGTATGTTCACATAAGAGTACGGTATACAACATAAATCATTTCGGTTATCTAAATTGTCTAAAAGCAGATCCAATAGAAGAAAATAGAGCCTTAGAATAGGACACATGAAATTGATGACAAAATTATCTTGAGGAAAGTTTATACCAAGTAAGGGTAGGAACAGCTACCAAAGTATATGATTAACTGGTGCTAACATGTTTCTAAATTTGCATTTGCATACACAGAATAGGGAAGGATATATGTCACTCATCGTGATTTAACAGTGCTGATTTAACAGTGCTGATTATGGGTGACTCCAGTTTTCTTTGGGACTTTTCAACAGCTTCCAAATTGCTACCATAATACAAATTTATTTTCTGAGTCAAAAGAATACTGCAGGGAGGCCCGTTTGTAAGCTAGATGGGCTGGAGACACATGTGAGCACAGGTGATGAACTAGAGGGACTCTGCTCCTGGCAGGTGCTTCCTGCGAAGGTCCCTGCGGGGCAGGGAGAGGCGGGGACGGTGCTTCAGAACGGAGAGGACCACACGGCACAGTCAGAGCTCTGCCTCCAAGCTCAGGCCTGAAGGGTTATGGCAAGAAGATCTGAAGGTGTTGCCTTCGTGAGGGACTGTGTGAGACGTGAGATACGCAGGGCGGTCCGTGAGACGTTGGGGGAGAGACACTTCATCTCGGCTGCTTATCTGAGACTGGCTGGCTGCAGGGTTTCCCCTGTGGTGTTGGTCCCTGGCTGTGTGTGCAGCGGGGCTGGGCCCTGGCATCTCCACGTGGGCCCGGCAGCGAAGGTGGGCAGAGCTTCGAGGTCACTGAAGGACAGGAAAGCGTACGGAGGGCTGGTTTGGGAATCCTTAACACCCACAAACAGCGAGAGCAGACTGAGAGGAGCGGGCCATCCTCCGATAAGCAGATGTGGGCAGAGTCACTGAGGCAGAGGAGCTCCCCGAACCCTCCAGAATAAGCATGGCCTTCTCATCCCCAAATGTCACACACCTGATGCCTCAGTTTTCCCAGTGCCTGGGGAATATTCGGTAAGAACGTTCACACACTTCCCGGGTGCACGCACTTTATTTTGGCATTCAAAGCACCTTACCAATTGGGTCACAAGGAATCTGCGTTAAAGCCAGGTGGGCAGAAGGGAAGAAGTGTGCACACGGGAACCGCCCCTCCTTACGGAGAAGAGAAGCGGCCGCAGAACAAGATGCTGTTGGTGCCGTGGTGCATGATGAAGAAAAGGAAAGGGTGGTCTGCACAAAATCTTGGTTCGATTCTGCAGCACCGGGCATTCCTGACCACGGCCGTGGCCGCGGCCGCCTCTGTGCCCTCCTCATTGACCTCTACGAAGCACTTGTGCGCGACCTTGGACACAGGCACATTCTTCTTTGCTGACATTCCCGAAAAGTCTGCCTTGGCTTCCTCAAACGCATCGGTCATACCTAAACCTCGAAGAAAAGACTCCAAGTCGTAACTCTCTGCCAGCTTCAATCGGGGAAGGAAAACCTGAACTTTTTCCTCAGTCATCTTTTCTGGATTTGTCCAGGCTCTGAACTTCTCGTATGTAAGTGTTTCTTCCACCTGAAATAATGAGGAGTCAAATCTTCAAATGTAAACACAACAGCCTGGTGCCCACGTCCCCACTCAGTTCCCCTCCCCGATGCCAAGAGTTCTGGCCCAAGACAATCGACGGACATTTTCCTCTTGTAAACACACCAAGATTTCCCCTCAAATTCTCATCTTTTTCCCTGTTCTATGGATGTAAGAGGAAAACAGCTAAAACAAAAAAAGAAACACTTGAAACAGGGGAGGTGTGTGGGGTTTTTTTAACTATCCGTACTAAACTCACTTCAAATATTTTTCATTTAGAAAGCTCTCATTACCAATCGATTGTACTCGTGCGATACACACTACTGTGAATGAGAGAGACGGTCGGACAAAAAAGAGACAGAGCTTGGGTCGGAACTCTGACGGGTCAAAGAGGGGGAAACCGGGGACGATCTGAACAGGAAGGGAGACGTGGCTTCTGGGGAAGGGGAGCGCAGAAACGGAGAATTCAACAAGACCGTTGCTTCTGGCATTCGTGTTTGTCTTCTTGCCTACCCTGGGGTTCGTTTCCAAACCTCCAGCCTCATCACTCATTCTGTTTGTCCACGATGAAAAAAGAAACAGAGGAGAAGAGAGCGAGACTGGCTGGCTGCAGGGTTTCCTCTGTGGTGTTGGTCCCTGGCTGTGTGTGCAGCGGGGCTGGGCCCTGGCATCTCCACGTGGGCCTGGCAGCGGAGGTGGGCGGAGCTTGTCCCCCTTCTCTTCACCACCTGGAGCCCAGGTGAGTACCCCTCTCCAGTGATGGCTGTTTGGACATCAGCTCTGTTTCCCAGACTCTCCTAATTTTCTTCTTACGCGGCCACGACAGATCTCATCCGTGACGGACGCCACGGGAATCAGCAAGTGTTAGAAAGGAAGCCTTTCCCCAGCCCCGGAGAGCTAGATAACACGCTCACGACTGGTCCCGCACCTCCTTACAAATTGACTTTCTCCCATCCTGAACTGTGTTCCTTTTCTCTCATGGGAAGACGTCCCTCTCCTCCCGGCCAAGGGAAATTCTTCGCCGGTCCTTGAGACGCTTGCTACTCAAAGTGCGGCCCTTGACCAGCAGCATCGGAGACATCAGGAATCTTGTTAGAAATGCAAAATCTCAGGCCATACCCCCCCTGAGTCAAAATCTGCATTTTAGCAAGATCCCCAGGAGATTCCTATGCACATCAATGTTTGAGAAACACTGCCCAGATCAATCCTCCTCCTTTTCTAGTACTTTTGTTCAGTAATTATTGGGACCTCCGGGGCGCCTGGGTGGCTCAGTCAGTTGAGCATCCGACTCGTGGTTTCGGCTCAGGTCATGATCCCAGGGCTGTGGTATCGAGCTCCGCTCTGGGCTCTGCGCTAAGCCCAGAGTCTGCTCGAGATTCTCTCTCTCTCCCTCTGCCCCTCTCCCCTGCTTGCACTCTCTCTCCCTCTAATAAAAAACATTAATTTAAAAAATTAAAAAAAAATTATGGACACCTCAACCAGCCCCTCCCTTCAGAATAGAGAACAGGGCTCTTCTGGAACTCTCTCTTCTTAGCTTCATCAGAATGTGTCCTCACCAACCATTCCATTCCTAGGTAGATACTCAACAGAAATGCCAACACATGTCCACCCAAGACCTGAGATGATGTTCGGCCACTCCTCATAACCCTACACTGGAAATTCCTCAAAAGCTATCTGGTCGACGGACATAAAGACATGAGCGCCGGCTGCCTGCACGGACCCTCAGGCCCACTGGCAAGGGCTTCCTTACCACGGCGAGATCCGTGTTGTCATCTGGCAGCAGAACGACCAGGCACATCTCCTTCCCCGCGTAGGGCAGCTCCAGGACCTGCATGGGCACCTCGTCCACATAGCCCATTCTAAATTTAGCTTGCTTAAACATCATCTGCACGGTCTTTTTCTCCTAATGAAAATAGGAAACTTAAATCCGACTACTGAAAAAAAGGAGCACAGCTTACCAAAATAAGGGAAATCTAATTTGCAGAACCCCTAGGTACGTATAACAGGATTATGATTTCTGTGCATTATGCTGATAGATGGAAGATCTTCTTTATTACATATTAGTATTGAATACAACACGCTATTGTCCCAGCAGGTCAAATATTACCAGGCGAGAGAGGATAAAATTGGCAAATAGAGAGAGAGAAACATAAAACCCTACGTTATTTTTGGAAGAAGCCGTGTTTTTCTCGTCTGGGAAGATGCATTAGAGGAGCACTCCCAGTGACCTTATAATTAAGAATTATTTATCCAAGTTAAGGGGAGGATTAACTAATATTCAGGTTTGGGGGTTGAAGGATGTGGTTAGAAAAGACGTAGAGGCCACAGAGAGTTATATTTTTATTCTGGAAAGTTGCTCACTTATATAATTGGCTTTATGGCTTTGGTTTTCTTGGAGAGGGACCTTGACAAGAGTTTCAGTGTCCACCTCTTCTAAAGCTCGCATCAAACGTATTCCAGACTTTCAAATCTGTGTGCAATGTGCTATCACCAAGTTGATGCACATCAAGTTTTCAGCTAATTGCTCCTGACAGCCAGACATTATCAGGCTCAAAAGGGAATACGGCCAAAAAAATTTCTTAAGTTAGGCTTTCAGTCTGAAGATCTGATGTCCAGCATGATGGCTGCAGTTAATAATACCGTAGGGAATGCTGGAAATTTGCTAAGAGAGTAGATTTCAGGCGCTCTCATCACAAAAATAATACGGTAACCATGTGAGGAAAGTGTATGTTACTTAGCTTGACTGTGGCACTTCTTTCACTATAATGCGTATATCAAAATCGTCTCACACACCGTAAACATATATGATTTTTCTTTTTAAGAAGGTCCAAAAAAATAACAAAGACAAAATTAGCCTGAACATCTGCTAACACTCTTTTTTTCTTGTGTTCGGAATTATATGGCTCTGACTTATAAGGCAACACACAGGCATAGTTCTCACTGATATTGCAAGAAGGTGTCTATGTAAATAGAGACGGTGATGGTACAATACAAACATAATTCCAAGGGTCAGAAGAAATTTTCTTTCAATCCAAATTAATATGACCCAAGACAGAAGAATCAGTCTGACAAAGGAAGCAAACAAACACAAAACTGTCAATATAAAAATGATTTCAGCTTTTCTCTTTCCCTGTCCAATAAAAGATACAAGGGGGCATGAAATTCATTCAGAAATATACTATGAACTACATTATTTTTTTCCATTCAATCACAATCTTTCCCAGCGCAGTATTTTAAGTCGTAGTACACCTGAAAATATATTTCCCTACCTGGTTGGTTTTAAAGGGCATTCCCCTTGTGAGCTTTCTGTCAAACTGCTCGTTCCACTTTCCTTTGAAATAGATGGCATTCACGAGAACCAGCTTCGTCAGTCGGTCAACTGTCCCAGGAGCCAGTATCTCTGAAATCTTACCTGCAAAGAATACGAGAGAACTTGATTGCTATTTGGGGGAGAGGGGAGGGGAATAAACATTGTTTCCCACAATCCTCTTGACATACGAAGCCTGGCTTGGTTGACAGCCAGGCTGGAATCCTGTCTTCCTGGCCACCTGAGGAACAGGGCGATGCATTGCAGTGCTGTGCACATACACAGGGTATTGCTTGTCCTTAAACAACAATCTTGAAGCAGGCAGGTCAACTATCGTTTTACCCTCACATTATAGATAGAGAAATTCAGGCCAGAGCATTTGCCTGACATTTGTGCCAAGGACCCATAGGTGGCAAGTGGCTGAGCTGAGAAAATAACCCAAGAGTCTTGAGTCTAACGGTAAGCTTCCCAGCCATGGCGCCATAATTTTTCAACCATGCTGCTACTAGCATGTAAAGCCAGATAATTCTTTGTGGTGGGGAGTGTCCTGTGCATTGTAGGATGTTAAGCCAGATAGCATTAACCCAACTGTAACAACCCAAGTATCTTCAGCCCTTGGCAGATGGTACCCAGGGGCTGATTCTGAGAATCACTGCTCTACGCCAACCTTCAAATCTCATTTAGGTGGGGAGAAGCTTCCAAAGGATGAAGGAATACAGACCTGAAAATGGGTGGAAGCAGTCTTCCTGAAGGCATGCATGGGGTAAAGGAATTAAGGGGTGCAATACGGGGGCCCAAACTGAGTTATCCAATGAGACCAGGGACAAAGTGAACCCCAATGCCCCCTCTGGCTCTGGTATTTGGGGGAAACATATTGATGGTCAATGTGACGAAGAGGAAGTGAGTGGTGTAGTGAGAGTAGTATATGGAGAACGTTCCAGCTTCCCCTCGTGACCCATTACTGCTGGATCAACTGGAGAGCAAGAGACCACTGCACATACAACGTAGGAAAATGTGAAACGCTCTGCCCTTCCGACGGTCATTATTTCATTGGCTTCCAGTGTAATCACGGCTGCCGCCTCACATGCACTGGGCACACACCAGAAAGACTGAGCTCTGTACTCAGAGCTCTGCGGGCTCCGTGGGGACTGCACCTCCAGAGTCTGCAGTAAAGTGGGAAAAGGTCGCGCTCTGAAAGCAAACTCAGCCACAGCCACCTCAGCCAGGGAGGGGAGGACTGCAGAAAAAACGAGCTATGCTCACTACCACAGGGAGATCACGTGAAACGTTGCCCTATCTCAGCTGCCACCTACACTGAATGTCACTCTACCCTCAGGGCAAGGCAAGGGTCTCCCCCTCCCCAGAAGGAAGGTTAACGGGGCCCCAAGGAGGAAGCAATTTTCAGAAATTTTCCAGCACAGTCCAGCGGGGAGAAGGTCTGAGATCCTTACACTAGGTTCACGTATTTTTTAGCAATCACCACTTCGTGATCTCATAAACCCAAGAAAACTATCAGAATTGCATTGCTGGCCTGAAAATCTGGCAAACACACACAAGAAGGTCACTGGTTGCGGGGCCCCCAGGGGGAGGGAGAGGCGGGGCAACACCACGGAGGCCACAACCCCGCCAATCTAGGCTCTCTTTCCTGCAAAATGCCAGGTGCACTGCGGTGAAAATCGCTCACCTTCGGTCTTTTCTGTCACCCAGTCGTTTATGCGTCTCCTGCATTCTTCGGTGTCCTCTGCGAAGGACAACTCCTCCAGTTGTGCCTGGTAGAACTTCTCGCAGGACTCCCTAAAGGCCTGCAAACACAGGACACCGCGTTCACCCTGTTCAGCAAAGTGCCCACGAGTGCGAACGCATTTTTTCCTCTTAGCATATTTCCAGCATAAATTCCTGCACGGGCCGTCCTGCATCTTAAGACTCGTTCACGCAGCTGACAAAAATGTGTGGACCACCGGCTCCGCGCCTCACCCTGTGCCAGCTGGCGGACATCAGGGGAAAGACAAGACATCGGACCTGAGGCGGCTCGCAGTCGGCTGGGAGAAACCACATCCACACACAGACGGTTACAAACGCTTCGAGAACACGGATGGCGGTAGGCATGCACAGAACCGCCGTGAGAGTCCCAGTCGGACACTCCAGCTCCACACTGACTTCCTGTTTGATCATCTGTCTGTCTGCCAGGCACTCTAACTTTCTTTGGCTCGTTTTCGTATCACCAGCACCAACCACAATGTCTGAAATTTGTGAATGACTGGGAGGCTCCATGGTGGAACCAGATCATCCTGAAATCTTTGGGTCCTCCCGGACTGGAATAGTCTAGATGTCAGGTCTAGATGTCAGGTCTAGATCACCGTGGGGCTGTGGGGGTAGGGAGGTGGGGATTAGGGACAACAGTGCCAAGGGCTGAGCCTTGAAATGTAAGGTAAGGTCAGCTCAGGAAGAGCCTGTACCCAGTACATGAAAACCCAAAGATAACTCACCTCACAAAAACTTGGTTTCAGATATAATGTGCCTGCAATTGGCTCCCATCCTCCGCCCATCTCCTGTTCTCAAATATTTTAGCTTCTACAGAAGAAAGAAAACGTAGAGAGAAAGAGAAGCCAAGCAACTGAGGAAAGGGGAAGGCGGCTCCCTGTGTCCCCAGTATTCCCCAACGACAATACTCAAAGATCAGGCCAACATTCAACAATGAACACCAACTAGGAGATTCCTGGGATCATCAGTGCTTGTCCTAGAAGACCCAGAATTCTCTCCAATGATACTCAAGTCCAGAGCAGGCAACTTCCGTGGGGTAGCACCCAACAGCAGCCAGGGCAGGGAGGTATTTGAGTCTCACAGAAGAATCCGTGGAACTGCCAGCCAGTAAGATGGCCAGGTTTGCCTAGATCACTTCATTAATCTGCGGTAGCATCAATCTGCATGGTGCGCGGCATAATTTTTTGGACCTCACTTACCGCATTATGGCAGGCTTTTACTGGACTAAGGAACTTGGGAATTATATGCTTCAGAAAATAGGCACCACACGGATTTAAAAACCTGTTTTATGAACCAATTTTCATTTGAGAAAGACTACTCTGTCAGGAATGTGGAAGAACCCGGTAGGACTTGGGAGAGTTCCATAGGGAAGAATTAAAATAATGGTGCAGAAGATACAGTGAGAGTCTGCACCCAGGCAGTGGTGGTGGTGATTCAGAAGAGGGGACAAATGTAAGAGGCCTTGAGAGACCAGGGGACAGCCTAACAACCAGAGGTGAGACTGGGGATAGCTGTGTAGGCACACAAGACAGTGTGGTCACTGAAGAGAGGAGTCAATGGGGAGAAGCAGGTCTGGATGCAGGAGGATGGACATACTGAGTTTGACATCCGGAAGGAATCTATCAAGAACAACTTTAAAATGGACATAGTTCAGAGGCAAACATAAAATTCAAAATTACAATTACAGAAGTACAATTCTGAGCACATTTATAAGGCAAGAGAATTATACTTCATCTCTGTTCTTTCGTAGTTTCTATTTTATTTTCAATTTCTTTAACATCGATGTGCAAGTACAACTTACTGGAAAGAAGTCACACGTCTTCTCTCCAAACAGTCTGTTGGCAGTTCTGAGCACGTACTGAGTGCCAGATTTGTTCACCTCCGTGAGAAGTGCCTGGAAACTTTGGTGAACATCTCCACTTCCGTTCAAACAAAGAGCCTGGTAAGAGAAAACAAGGGCACAAACTTGTAGCACTGCCGCCATCTTGGTCCCCCAAAGAGCAATCTCCACACAAACACCTGCACTGAAAATCACAAAGGATCCTACCTTGAAAGGAGTTTGATTTAATCTCACACAGTCCTTTTTCACCTGGGCACTACTGACTTTTGGGGCCAGATACTTGGTTGCTGTTCTGTGTAAGGTATTTTGCAGCATTTCTGGCCTCTACCCACTAGATGTCAGTAGCACCTCTCATTTAGGACAACCAAGCTGCCCAGACAGTGGTGAAGATCCGCTGGAAGGCAAAATCGGCCCTAGGTGTGACCCACTGCCCTGGTAGATTTCTCCACTTAGAAACGTGGGTGTGATGGGGACCTGGGGGGCTCAGTCAGTTAACCCTCCGACTTTGGCTCCGGTCATGATCTCAAGGTTCGTGAATTCGAGCCCCACGTTGGACTCTATGCTGACAGCCCAGAGCCTGGAGCCTGCTTCGGATTCTGTGTCTCCCTCTCTCTCTGTACCTCCCCTGCTCACGCTCTGTCTCTCTCTCTCAAAAATAAACAAACATGAAAGAAGAAATTTTTTTAATAAAAAAAAAATAAATAAGAAAGGCAGGTATGATAACTCAGGAGGGAATCAGAACAGAACAAATAGATAGCTGGAATGAATCCAGCACGACCCAGGGAATACAAGAATGAGCAGAAATCAACAGAAAATACTTCATCAGCAACTGCACAGAAGTTCTCCAGACCAGACTGTGACTTCCAAGTCAAGTCGTTCCTCTGTCTCCCAAGGGCCCGGGTCCAAAGCCCCCCTCCTCCAGTGAGCACTTCCAGAGGGCGCCCGCGCACCCCTGCTATTAATGGGAAAGCGGTGTGCATTGGCAATGTTCTGGGACACTCACAAGGTTGTCGAAGAAACGTAAGGTACAAAGAGGTTAAAGACTATTCCCCTCAAGTGTTTGCCACTACTTGGTTTGCAGCCCAGATCCCACAGAACCCAGTTCAGACCAATCAGATTCTATATTCCCTCTAAAAACTTCCGGAGGCAGACGTCCATGTTTGTGTTCCATGTTTGTGTTCCTTTCATCTTGCACTTGTGCACACACAATCATACACTTTTAGAAAGAACCCATGTAACAGAAAGTTGATTCACACGGCTACAATTCAATCTGACACAGAACATTAGAAAAAATTTAAAATATAACAAAGTTGAAATCCTCGGACTTCTTGTGGGACAGAATTGTAGCTTATCCTACTTATCAAAGTTTGCTGTAACATATTGATGCCTCTATCCAGTGCAAATGACATAATGACTTGATTTCTCCTGTAAACGCTAAGGGTAGACGGTGGGTCTTAAAAATAATTCCTATTTCTGCCCATGTCTGCTCTCTTTCCCTCACCACGGTGCCCCTCGCCACCGACCAGCCACACTGGTGGTGATCCGCTGTGGTGAGGTATGAAGAAAGCATCAGGAAGCAAAGAAGCAGCCCACCGCTCTTCCTCCGCGACAGGCAGGCATACCTGGGACATCTGGGTGGCAGTGTTTCCTTTGGCCCCCATGAAGACCATGGCCAGGGCAGACGAGATGCTCAGCGGGGAGCAGAACACATTTCGTGAGCTGTCCTCTTTACCCAACATTTTTAATAAGTTGATGGCAAAACTGCCATTGGCTTCACAGAGATCATCCATCAGGAAAGGTCTGCACCAAAAAAAAGCACAACAGGGAGGCACATCAGCCAAGCCCACTGTTAGGTCATCTAGTCACGAGTGCCCGTCAGAGGCCACTGGGTGCGGTCAGCAGAATATCCACGCCCCCACAGCCATCCACATGGAATCTCCCAGCCCTTCGGCATCTTCCATGGCATTAGGGACCTTGCAGATGTGATGAACTGAACCAAGGATCGTGAGATGGGGAGATTTCCTGCATTATCCAGGGGGGCTCGGTGTAACTACAGGGCCTTTACAAGAGGAAGGCAGGAGGTGAGAGCCAGAGAAGGAGATGACACAACAGAAGCAAAGGCCAGAAAGGACACGAGGCCACGGAGCATGGAATGCAGGCAGCCTGTAGGAGCTGCAAGAGGCCAGGAAACAATTCTGCCCTAGAGCCTCCAGGAAAACATGAAGCTCTGCGGACCTATATTGATGTAATTTCTTATGTCTGTCTGTCTGTCTGTCTGTCTGTCTGTTTAGAGCGTGAAAGCACAAGCCAGGAGGGGCACAGAGAGGGAGAGAGACTCCCAAGCAGGCTCCACGCTGTCAGCAAAGAGCCCAACGCGGGCCCCATCTCACCAACCCGTGAAATCATGACCTGAGCCGAAATCAGGACTCAGACACTTAACCGACTGAGTCACCCAGGCGGCCCTCTGTAGGCCTATTATGGACTTGTGACCTCTAGAGCTGTAAAATAATAAATTTTACTGTGTTCAGGCAGTAAATTTAGGGTAAGGCGTTACAGTATTAATAAGAAACTAATACCCTGGTTTATTCACAAAGCAGCCAGTCGCAGGGCTGGAGGATGAATGCCACCCTCAGCAACAGGACCACTGCAGGGGCTCAGAGTCCCTTCGGGACCTGACGACTCCCTCCCTTCGTGTCACAAAGGCCAATGCGTCTCAGTGCCAGGTTCTCAGGTTTTACGGGAATCTCTTAATCCCCACAACAATACATGAGGTCACCACAGTTGACCCACCCTAGAGACAGGGAGCCTGGGCGAGGACCATGAGCCTCTTCCAGATCCCACAGACGGTCATCAAGGAATCTGGGTCGGAACCTGCGATCTCAACCCAGAGCCTGAATTCATCATTACACAAACCCCTCACTGCTTGCAAGTTCTCCCTCAGTTTGGCCTCTCTATATAATCTATAAACAGTGTTCTGTTATAAATAAGTCTTGGTAGGAGCCTGGGGGGCTCAGTCAGTGAAGCCTTTGACTCTGGATTTCGGCTCAGGTCACGATCTCACAGTTTGTGAGTTCAAGCCCCGTGCAGGGCTTTGCGCTGACAGCATGGAGCCCTACTGGGATTCTCTCCCTCTCTCGCTGCCTCTCCCTCTCTCTCTCTCTCTCCATCAGAATACATTTTAAAAAATAAAAATAAATAAATCTTTGTAAATAAATACATTTCTGTCACCATGTTGTGTGAAATCAACTGGATGGATTTCTTTCTATTTTTTTTTTAACGTTTATTTATTTTTGAGAGACAGAGAGAGACAGAGTGTGAGCAGGGGAGGGGCAGAGAGAAAGACACAGAATCTGAAGAGGCTCCAGGCTCTGAGCCGTCAGCACAGAGCCCGATGCGGGGCTTGAACTCACGGACCGTGAGATCATGACCTGAGCCAAAGTCGGACACAACCGACTGAGCCACCCAGGTGCCCCCTTTTTTTTAATTAAAAAAAAATTTTTTTTACATTTATTTATTTTTTAGAGACAGATAGAGACAGAGCATGAGGAGGGAGGGGCAGAGAGAGAGGGAGACAGAATCAGAAGCAGGCTCCAGGCTCCGAGCTGTCAGCACAGAGCCTGATGCGGGGCTCGAACTCAAGGACCGTGAGATCATGACCTGAGCCAAAGTCGGACACAACCGACTGAGCCACCCAGGTGCCCCCTTTTTTTTAATTAAAAAAAATTTTTTTTTACATTTATTTATTTTTTAGAGACAGATAGAGACAGAGCATGAGGAGGGAGGGGCAGAGAGAGAGGGAGACACAGAATCAGAAGCAGGCTCCAGGCTCCGAGCTGTCAGCACAGAGCCTGATGCGGGGCTCGAACTCAAGGACCGTGAGATCATGACCTGAGCCAAAGTCGGACACAACCGACTGAGCCACCCAGGTGCCCCCTTTTTTTTAATTAAAAAAAATTTTTTTTTACATTTATTTATTTTTTAGAGACAGAGACAGAGCATGAGGAGGGAGGGGCAGAGAGAGAGGGAGACACAGAATCAGAAGCAGGCTCCAGGCTCCGAGCTGTCAGCACAGAGCCTGATGCGGGGCTCGAACTCAAGGACCGTGAGATCATGACCTGAGCCAAAGTCGGACACAACCGACTGAGCCACCCAGGTGCCCCCTTTTTTTTAATTAAAAAAAATTTTTTTTTACATTTATTTATTTTTTAGAGACAGAGACAGAGCATGAGGAGGGAGGGGCAGAGAGAGAGGGAGACACAGAATCAGAAGCAGGCTCCAGGCTCCGAGCTGTCAGCACAGAGCCTGATGCGGGGCTCGAACCCACAAACTGTGAGATCATGACCTGATCTGAAGTCGGATGCTTAACCAACTGAGCCACCCAGGTGCCCCCCTTTTTTTAAAATTTTTTTTAACGTTTATTTATTTTTGAGACAGAGAGAGACAGAGTGTGAGCAGGGGAGGGGCAGAGAGAGAAAGAGAGAGAGAGAAAGACACAGATCAACTGGATGGATTTCAACACATTTTAAAGGTGGGTTTAGGATGATCTGACCTAAAATAGGAGCTCCTGGGAAGACAGAAAATTCACTTTGAATCAGGAAGACTCCAAAAGACACACTATTTTCCATGGACCATATCTGGTTTGAAATTGGGGGGAGTGGCAAGCACCCAGCAACAGAGCCCATAAGCAGGGAAACAAAATATGAATGTAAATCTCAAGTCATTGGGTGAACACTCTGAGTCAGAGGCACCAAATCTGAGTCCAACCTGACCAAGCCAGCCTTGACCTTCATCTCAGCTTATTCCTTCCTGCCTTCCTGACCTCTCTCCCTTTCCTTAGAGCATTTACTTTAAACAATGTGTCACTGTAAATTGTTTCCCTGCTCTGTTGAGATAAAAATACAGTAAAACCTTGGATTGGGAGGAACTTGTTCTGCGAGTGTTCTGCAAGATGAGCAAACATTTCCAGTACATTTCAACTCGATAAATGAGTGATGTCTTGCAATTCGAGTAGTACGTGATGCTGAATGTCACATGATCACACTGAGCCAATGGTTCCTCTCTCTCTGTCTCTCTGCGGGATTGTGGGTGATCATCTCCCATGCTCAGGCAACGGCATTTGGCAGAAATCAGTGATTTTTCAGAACGTTGGGAGGTGCCCACAACAGGCACTAGTATATTTTTTGTCACTTCAAAGCACCCACGGACAGTCCTTTGCTTTTCCATACAAGCTTTAGGAATGCTTTCCTTCATTCTAGGTCAGGCTGCCTGCAGATACAGACCCGTTCCTCTGCTGCCTTATTGCCAGTTACGTTAAATACAGTATATGGCAAGAGTTTATTGAAAGTCATCCTACGCAATAACCCTCCTTTCTCTTGCTTTCCTCACACCAGCCATGTAGGTTTTCAAAGGTAAGTGCAGGTTAATTTGTTCATCTTTCTTTCTATTTTCTATTCTCTTTATGGTTTAATATTATATTACAGCATTATAATAATTTTTATATGAATATTTTTGGGTTGTGCAATGAATCATCTGACTTTCCGTTATTTCTCCTGAGGAAATTCACTTTGATATACAAACGCTTTGGATTCCATGCATGTTTCCAGAATGAATTATGCTCACAAACCAAGGTTTTATTGTATTTTTTAAAAGCCTCTTTCCTGTTTTAAACCCAAGACAGTCAGTCTTTCTCAATCCCTAGAAGGCATTCCTTTAAAAATGGAATTATCAAGGGGCTCCTGGGTGGCTCAGTTGGTTAAGTGTCCGACTTCAGTTCAGATCATAATCTCACAGTTCATGAGTTCGAGCCCCATGTCAGGCACTGTGCTGACTGCTCAGAACCTGGAGCCTGCTTTGGATTCTGTGTCTCCCTCTTTGTCTGCCCTTCCCCTGTTCATTCTCTCTTCTCTCTCTCTCTCTCAAAAATAAATAAATATTTAAAAAATGGAATTAGCAGGGTGCCTGGGTAGCTCAGTTGGTTAGGCATCCAACTCTTGATTTCAGCTCAGGTCATGATCTCACAATTTCGTGAGTTCCAACCCTGCATGAGGCTCTGTGCTGACAGTGCAGAGCCTGCTTGGGATTCCCTCTCTCTCTCTCTCTCTCTCTCTCTCTCTCAAAATAATTAAATAAATTAAAAAAAAAAGAAAGACATTTTTAAAACATCAACCAAGAGAATACAATAATAACACAGCTTGCACGGCAGTATGCTATACTTAACAGGTCATTAGAGGACAGAAGTGAAAGCTTCCTTCCTCTGGAAGCCTCTCCAGACCCTTCAGCTGCACAGTTTGAACCCCAGGGCTGCAGACTTGGGGAAACCAACGTGTCTGCAGCAGGCGAGTCCCACAACAGATCAGGGCCCAGCCTCCCTGCAGGCCACTCCCGGCCCTACATTCCCTCACCTCAAATTTGAGGACTTTTCAGAAAATAAACAGCTAGAAGCCAAAGGGATAGGCGACCTTCACAGCACTGGGCCGCCAGAGAAGGTGGCACTGAAGAGACGCAAAGGAGGAGAGCCTTTGGTAAACAGGAATGTGGATGTGATCCTACCTGAGCATAAGTGTAGGCTGGTGAGTGTGAGTGCGGGTGTGTGTGTGTGTGCGTGCGTGTGTGTGCGTGCGTGTGTGTGGTCCGGCCTGAACAGGCAAAGGAGTGAACTGGGATATCACAGCAATCCCAACTTTATGTTTTAACTGCACTTAATGGCAAATGCCTGCTTCTGGTTTCTTGCACCTTTCCTCTTCCTTCACTTGCACGCCATCAGGTGCTGGTCACTAGCAGAGTATTCACCATCAGTGTCTGCCCCACGGCAATGACTCACTGGGTGCACACTCACCGCAAAAGCACCTCCGGGGCGGGTCCCAGGTCACAGCGGTGAAGAGGCAGGAGCTGGAACAGGAGAACCGAATGATTCTTTCCCCCCGCTGGCTCTCGGTGCCCCAACCTCAGGTGTCTATTAAGCCTTTGAGAGGGCTGGACGTCAACCAAAGTGGAACCTGCCCAATAAACATGAAAAGGACTGAATTTCAATACAACATGCAACGACACCTCTGGGTACCAGTGCCACCACGGAGTTCAGTGTTGTGTCACAAAAACACAACAATGTGGAAAGATTTCCAGGCTGTAACATAAGTCGGCATTAAGCTAGTTTTTCTTTGATGAACAGGGTCAGGGCAATTAAAGACTGTCCTCAAGGCTCACAGTAAGAGTAGCAGATTGGGCAGCAAGTACGAGGCGTCGCTCTCCCCGCCCCCCCCCCCGCCCGGAGGGACCCTGAATGCCTGTGATCCCCTCGCTCTCTCCACCTCCCCACAGACACGTCCAAAAGTGGATTGAGCCAAACAGCATTTATGCAGAACTTTCCTTATGTGGTTTAGAGAGGAGAACGAGCAGTAGATGCCATAATTCCTGACTGGGAGCTCCCACCCTAGAGACACACACACACACACACACACACACACAGAAACGTGTGGTCTCAAGCCAACTGTGTGCTCTGAAACCAGATATTTTACAAAGTGTAAGGAAGCCCACGGAGAAGCGGAATGAATTCTCTTTAGAAGCTCAGGAGAAGGTGCAGAGTAGCTGGCTCTAAGGGGCTGGGCAGGGGTCTCTGTGAGGCGGTGACCGCTGAGGCCGCAGCCGGGGGTGGGGCTGGCTGGGGGAAAGACGGCAGCAGGTGCACGGTTCGTGCACGTGGGGCCCAGGGAGGGGGGTCTTGGGTGACAGGCAAGGTGTGCTGAGACAAGAAGTTTGCACTGGAAAAGCCAGGTATGGTATTTAAACGAATGTCGTACAGGCGTGCCCTGGGTTTTAGGAAACTGCAGTGGCCCGCCGCTGAGCCTGGGGAAGCCGCCCACCCACCCCGGCCACAGACCAGCCGCTGCCAACCACCGAGGAAACACGAGCCCCAGAGAGCGGAAGGTGGCATTGCCGGGCTGGGTGACTCATCATACGAGGGACAGGGAGCAGGAAGGGTCAGGGCCTACGCCCAGGCTGGTTAGAAACAAGAGCACAGGCCCCACGTGGAGTTGCTTATGCTCAGCCCCAGATCCAGAGACTTAACCTAATTACATTCTGGCTCTCCCAGAATCGGAATCTTAAACCAGTCAGTCGGGAGCTGCCTGACCAGCTCCAGCGAGGTCATCGACCTGACAGACCCCTGCCATCCCCTAGGGGAAAGGGGCTTTTGCGATACGTCTTCCCCGTGTAACTTCCTCGTTCCCAATCCCTTCTGCTTATAAATCTTTGCTTTTGCACAGCTCCTCAGAGCTCCTTTCCGCCTGCTAGATTGGATGCTGCCCCATCCAAATTAATCTTGCTCAAATACACTTTTTTTTTTTTTTAGAAAATGCTTATTTACTTATTTTGAGAGAGAGAGAGAGAGAGAGAGAGAGAGGGTGCACGCACATACTGGAGCAGGGGAGGGGCAGAGAGAGAGGGAGAGAGAATCCCAAGCATGTTCCACAATGTCAGCGTAGAGCCGGACATGGGGCTTGAACACACGACACGAGATCACGACTTGAACCGAAATCAAGAGTGGGACCTTCAACCGTCTGAGCCACCCAGGCACCCCTAAACGTAACTTTTTAATACGTCTCAGTTTATCTTTTAACAGACTTGCAGCTAATTTACGCTTAGGGTGAACCACGAACCATCGGAAATTTGTATGAGGAGCCAGATGGAATGAAAAAGGCGATCCATCCCGAGTCGGATGTGTGGAACGCACCATACTGAAGACGGGCACACGTCCCAGAGCGAGAGATTGGAGCCATCAGCGCTCAGACCGCCCAAGATTCTAGGCGAATGGGAAGAAATTACTTAGAACATACAGAGAAGGCATAGGAGAAGAAACTCACCCAGTTTTTAAGAATTGCCAGCGTTTGCAGGTAGAAAAAGGAGTCAGACAGGAGGACGACAACAGTCAGGGATGCCCTGGGAGACCTGGGAGGGTGCGACTGGGGGGCCCAGGGAAACAGGACAGGAAGGCAGCACAGGGGGAGGGAGGCAAGGAGTGGGAAGGGCAGCTGGGGAGCACCTGGGAAGTGGGGAGTCCATTAAATTAAGTACTGTGGCTGCAGATGAGGTGGAAACAGGCAAGGAAGCATTTTCTCAAGTTGAGGAAAAGCAGCCAAAGAACAGATGAAAGATGTGAAAGGGGGCGCCTGGGTGGTTCAGTTGGCTGAGCCTCAGACTTCAGCTCAGGTCATGATCTCACAGGTCCCTAGGTTCCAAGCCCGCAGTTGGGCTCTGTGCTGACAGCTGGGGTCCTGGAGCCTACTGGAACTGTGTCTCCCCCTGTCTCCTCTGCCTCTCTCTCTCTCAAAAATAAATAAACATTTAAAAAATTTTTAATAGAAAAAGAAAGATGTGGAAGAAAGAAAGACAAAGAATATGGAAGAAAAACAGATAACAAGAAAGACAAAGACTACGGCAGAAAACCAGAAAACAAGAAGGAAGGAGGGAAGCCCGGCAGGAGCGAGGAGGCAGAGAGGAGGCGGGAGGGACCGCGGAGCCCGCAGGCATTCCCCCGGGAGGTGGCGCTGACCCAGCACCTCCCCGGAGCTGGCCCCAGGCTCCATGAAACTCCAGGCCCGGCTGCCCCGGGCGCCCGGGTGTCCCTGCTGCACCCCTGCGGCGGTTCCCACGCACCCTCGCAGGGGCTCCCGCCTCGCCTTCTCCCGCAACAGCACCCCAAGCTTGGGGCACCGGCCTCCCCCTCCTGCTGGCAAATCGCGGCGCGGTGGCGTCAGCCGGCCCGGAGTCACTCCCACCCCGGGGACCCCCTCCTACCCCGGGCGCGTCTGCGCGCCGCGCTCCCGCGCTGGTGCCACCGCCCGCCTCGCCGACGCTCACCTTAGCGCCCCACGCGGCGACCCCGCGGCCGTCCGGTGCGATCGGGCCGCGCCGGCAGCGCCCCCTCCCCCGTCCTCTCCTCCCCCTTCTCCTGCCCGCCCGCCTCCCTCCCTCCCCGCCCGGGTCCCGCGCCGGGACCCCCGCCGGGGGGGGCGGGGGGGGGGGACCGGAGCCCCGCACGCGCCTCCCAGCCCCGGTACCTGGGCCGTTCCTGCTCCTGCTGCGGCTGCTCCTCTGGCCGGCTGCGCGCTTCCCGGCCGCTGAGATCTCGGGCGAGGCTTCCGGCGGGTGACTCAGAGCCGACCCGGATTGCAGGGCTCCGCGTGTTGTCCGCGGGAGGAGCCCCAGCCTCCCCCGCGGTCCTCGGGCCCGGGCCGGAGCGCACTTGGCCTCGCGGGGGAGGCTGGCGCCGGGGCTGGTGAAGGTGTTTGCAGAACGCGTCCTCCATTGAGTCTCGGTTCGTTCGCCTGGGTTGGTTGGCGCAGTATTCGTGGTGTGTGTGTGTGTGTGTGTGTGTGTGTGTGTGTGTGTGTGTGTTCGCGCGCGCGCCCAAGAGCAGTTTCAAATTTGGGACGTCGCCTTGGAAATTGACTAAAAGCAAGACCAGAGGTTAAAGGTTCTTAAAGCCGGTGGTTTCCAAACCTTTTCGGTAGGACACCCATCAAGAGAGTTTTTGAGCGTGCGTCTCTGCTATCCATATGAAGTCATATGTGCCAATGTGCTAAACAGTAACATAAACGCTATAGAACATAAAAATTTCAAAAACTAAAAAAAGAAATTTTAGAATCTGAAGCAGGCTCTAGGCTCTGAGCTGTCAGCACAGAATCCCAGGGATTGTGAGATCATGACCTGAGCTGAAACCCAGTGCTTAACCTACTAAGCACCCCAAGTTCAGTTTATTTCTAAATTGGGGTTGATAGCTGTCATAAGGAAATGCTTCTCAGGAAATGGGTTGATTAAAATAGATCAAGTCATCATTGTTTGTATTGACTAAACCTTGACACTTGGTTTTCATTCACATACTAACTGTGCAAATTCCTGGTTGAAGTCTAAATGTTAAAAATCTGTTTATCCTCTTGAAAATCGTTTGCTTTTGCAAACCAAAATTTTGCAACATTATACTTTCAATATGTGAACAGGTAGAAGCCCATCAAATCTTTTCTTTTGGGAAGATTTTTACGAAGTTCACAAATTATATTTGCAAGTTTTTTTAAGTGCCCATATTTGAAAGTTTTAACATTATTTTAGTAATAAAATCAGATATCAATGGAAAAACATCCCAATAGATGTTCTCAAAATGATCACTCAAAAGCAGTTGATTTCACATTCATAGATAAAACATGCCTTTACCTAAAGGCAGCTGTCAATCAGCAGTGTTTTTTAAAAAAAATACTTCCTAGATGTTTTACTAGTAACAGCCACTTATCACAGAAAAAGTCAGCACATTTGGAACACTAGACTTTTTTTAAAAAATGCAAATAATTAATTAACCTCACACCAATGCCGTGTGTTGTGGAGAGCCCTTAAGTCTAAATAAGAGGTGAATCGAAAGGCCCAATTGGTCAGAAAGTCTGTAAATGCAGAGAAAAATCCAGGTAGGTAAGTAGGTGAGCTCCGTGGGGAGCAGTACCTGTCTGCTCTGATATCTTTTATAAATATTTACAAAACTGAGATTTTACTGTGGTAGGGTCCCCTCCCTAAGGAAAGAAATCTCAAGGCCGCTTGAAAACACCCCTCACGACCTTGTAACATGAGACCACTTAATCAGACCGCCCCCCCCCACTCCCATGGGGGACTCCCGTGGGGGACTCCCGTGGGGGACTCAGTTGTTTGGGTATGAAACCAACTGAGCCTGGGTGCCCACAGGAATATGCCAGCAGGACTATGCCTGCAGGAATAAAGTTGCTTCCTGGAAAGAAAAGCTTCGGGGTCACGACCCTCGACCCTCCCTCCGTGCAGAATCCTGCTACATTGTCAGTGAGGATTGTAACACATTCACAATGAGTCATCACAAAAGGTCAATACGTGTGACAAAAAGTATTTGATTTCCACGTCAAAAAGATGCCATAAAACTAAAAGGTGAATAAGAGGATAAGAAAATATTTTAAAAACTCTTTAAATGTCACTTAAATAGCTCAAGAGAAAAGCTGATTTAAAAAAAAAAAAGACAACAGACCCTAGTAGAAATCATGTGCCAAGGACATTAGAAACTTGTGGCTCTTTTACACCTGGAACTAATGTAACATAGTTTGCCAACTACACTCAAATTAAATTAAAAAGGAAATAAAAAGAAAGCAATGGCTAATCATACAAAAAAGGGCTAACCTCGAAGAAAATAATAAATAATTTTTGAGTACATACTATATGCTAGACCCTATACTAGAGCTTTTCTCGCAAGACTTCATTTAATCTGGACAACTCTGGGAGGTCAGTGCCATGAACGTCTGAGCAAAGCATCGAGCCTTAACTCTTTAAGTTTCTGGTCCCTGAAGTCACACGGCTCCAAGCAACCAAGGTTTCCACCTGGTTTCCAGGTCTGTGTGACTCTGGAGTTCACTGTTTCAATCAACTGCTACATGATGGCCTTCCAAAAAGAAAGAAGTAGGGGAGAGCAGATGAAGGTTGCCTTTTTAAAACATAAAAATTTGCAAGTATAATAACCATACATTTCCAATGCTGGTAAGATAAGATGGGCGTGACTTTTTATTAAAAAAAAAAGTTTATTTATTATGAGAGGGAGAGAGAGAGAGAAGGAGCACGTGTGAGGGAGAGGCCAAGAGAGACGGAGAGAGAGAATCCCAAGCAGGCTCCCCATGGTCAGCACAGAGCCCGAAGCAGGGCTCGATCTCACGAACCGTGAGATCATGACCTGAGCCAAAATCAAGAGTCAGATGGGTAACCAACCGAGCCACCCAGGCATCCCATATGTGCATGACTTCTTAGTCTCCATCAGCAATGCTGTAAATTGGATACCAGTTACTGATTTAGAATTTAGAATTGAATTTTTAAAAAAGAAAGAAAAGAAAAGAAGGATGGGTGAAATAAGAAAGAAGAAACTGCCATGAAAACATTTATACCTTCTGAATCAAAACTGGCATTTCAAGGAATTTCACTGAAAGTAAAACTCACAGATATGGAGTAGAATATTGTGCAGAATGATGACCACTTCATCTTTGACTTTTCACGCACAGAAAAAAACCTCCAAATGCCCAACAGAGAACAGATTAGATTCCATCACATCCATGGTAGGATACTACCGTATCTTGTAGAAAAAAACAGTATTGCCACGGGAGTGATCTTAAGTGTAAATTAGGAATACGGTTACATGTGAGCATAATTCTATAGACAGACTAGAAAGAAAGAAATTCTGTACATCACCTGTTTCTGGGCAATGGGGAAATTTTATGTTATTTATGTTTATCTTAGGGTTTCTTAATTTTTTTTACGGATTAATGTGCATACACTTAGCTGAAAAAGCACAGTGCTGGAGGAGATATTTGTAAAGACAATAAGTTCCTAGCCACCCCTCCCAACTCCCCAGAAGCAGTCACTCTCAAGTTGTTTGTTCTTTCTCCTGTTATCTGCCTCCATAATTCCAAATAATATGGATATATGACCATTGTTACCTAACAACTTTGGATATCTGCTGCCTTCCTAATTTAGGGGGTGAGGATTCAGTCCTCTTACACCACTCACACTATCTCACTTTCCCTGTTTACTTTATCACAACTAAATAGTATTCATTGCTAAGTTAAACAGTGTCCTATGAATGCATTCCTTTTTCATATAACACCATTTTTCCTTATTTTCATATTGCCTTCTTCCCCATTTCTTTAGTTTTCTAGGTTTTCTAGTTTTCTAGTTTTCTACGGCAAATGTGCCCCTCCTAAATGTTCTACAGATCAGGCAAACCTTGTGGATGTTTTCTCACATGCTCACTCCCATTTGGGAAACTCATGAACTCCAGTTTTCCTCTCCTGGTCTGCTACCCTGCTGGTGAGGAAGTCGTTCCTTAAAGTTTGTGGGATTTTCATTGGCAAGGTGTAATTTCAGAAGCAGGGAACAACTTTCCCTACCTTTATACCTAAGTTAACGGGCGACATATTTTTTGTCGATCGAGTAAAAAAAATTTTTTTCTCAAACATTAAGGCATACTACCTACACAGGAAATAAATCATTTTTTCTTAATGTTTAAGGATTGATTACATAATCTGTCAGATTTTTTAAAAACACCTTTAAAAATAAACTTCCGAAGCTTTCTTGGATTCAAACATGTTTAAAAAACACACAAAATGGGGGCGCCTGCGTGGCTCAGTCAGTTACGCGACCGACGCTGGCTCAGGTCATGATCTCACGGTTTGTGAGTTCGAGCCCTGCATCGGGCTCACTGCTGTTAACACAGAGCCTGCTTCGGATTCTCTGACCACCCCTCTCTCTACACCCCCCCCCCCCAACTCTCACCTGCTCTATCTCTCTCTCAAAAAAAAACATTTAAAAAATTAAGTAAATTTTAAAAAATACACAAAATAGTACAGTGATTGCAAAACTTATCCTACTAATCTCGTGGTCACTCATCTGAAGTTTCTAGTATCATCCTTTTTTCCTTGTTGTTTGTTTGAAAAACATTGTGTTCAATAGTCTCTGATTGTCAGTCTCTGAGAGTGTTATGATGGTCTCCCTTTATGATGTTTAAGGACTTTCGATTTAGTAGAACACAGACACAAAGGCTTTGTTTTGCTGCTACTTATCCATCTCACACGATGGATAGAGGCACAATGTTTCATAGACATATGATAAAATGTCATATATATTACAAATTCCTGTCTTTGGAGCTATGGCTTTTTTTTTTTTTAATCCTATAATACTGAACCAGGATTTTATATCAGAAAACACATTTTCTTATACTAATGTACAGAGCTGTTCATGACAGCTCTAGTCTTTCATTTTATTAGATGAATATAAGAAAGAAACCTGGAGTATATAATCACTCTCTAAAATGAAAATAACAGCTAATAGACTGTCCACAAACAGTTGTGTGAATGGCTTTTGACGACATTGGAAAAACACGGCCAATTTTATGAAGATTTAGTGTGACTAAGAACATCTTCTTATAACTTACAATACATATTATATCAATTAGAAATTTGTTCTGCTTCATAAAAATGTTAAAAGCAGGGATGTTAGCATGACGACACTTTTACACATGATAATTATTCTTCATGAAATGTTTATTTTTGAACACTTTTCCATTCACAGAAAGTTGCAAAGATAATACAGGGAATTCTGTATACTACTAACACATTTTCCCCGTACTAACACCTAACATTATCATTATACATTTGTTCAAACTAAGACGGCAATTAATTGTTAATAACTAATCTCCATATTTCATTTGGATTTCACTGGCTTTTCCATTAATGTCAACATAAGTATTTTTTTCTTAAACACTCTGCAGAAAGGGTGGGAGCTTCATTTTACAGCGGTAGTTTCTGAACTATCAAAATTACACTCCTGAGAAAATTCTGGCTTATCCATATATCACCTTTGTGAAGATTTTTCTTCACTCAATGAGGCATGTGAACCATAAGTGACACTGATAATACAGTGACCAAGGAGTTCCGAAATGGTAAGACGCTCAATTGAATAACATAGCACTTCTGAAATGTAAATAAAAGTCACATCAAGACAAAATGTTAAGTGGTAAAAATGGCTGTATAGGTATGAAAAAATCACTAGAATGCATTATTTCAAGGCTTATCGGCTAACATTTGACTGTGAAAAAGATACGAGCTATAAGCTGATTTTTATTATAATTGTGTTTTTTCCTCTTTTGGTGCACTTTCCACACTGTAAAATGGTCTCATTTGGTGAGAGAGATACATGGTTTAGGGGGAGCAGAATCTCCCGTAAAAGAGAATGCTATTGGTTCTGTTGTGCCTGATGAAGAAGAGGAATGGGTGATTCGCATTAAATTCAATGGAGGGGAGTCTGCTTCGAAAACTCACCTCACTCCCGGTGCCGGCTGAAGCCTCTGTACCTTGTTCATTTATTTCTACAAAAGACTTGTGGAAAACATTGGACAGAAGTAAGTTTCTGTCCATAGACATTCCTGAGAAATCAGCTTTGCCCTGGTTAAAGGCGTCGCTCATGCCCATACTGCTCAGGGTCGACTTGAGGTCATAGGTCTCTTGGAGCATGAACTTGGGGAGATACAGCTGCACTTCACAGAGCTCCATCATGTCTGCGCTGGCCCACCCACTCAGCTTCTCATAGGTGATGGCCTTTTCCAGCTGCGGGTGTGGAACAAGAAGGAGAGAGTCAAAGTAGAGGGAGGAATATTGGTTGGGCGAGGCCTCGGGATAGAACATAGATGAATTACCATCACTCCCGTTACCCCGGGTAGCAGAGCACACACTTTCGAAAATTATTTCTGTAATGAAATGCTTCACACTGTTGACCTACAGAATCTTTGTTTTGCAACTTAGTAGTTCTCAGGATACAGGGGAACTAGACTTTGATTCAAAATGGCAGTACTTTTGCATCACCTGGGTGGCTTAGTAGGTTAAGCATCCGTCTCCTGATTTAGGCTCAGGTCATGATCTCACAGTTCGTGAGCTTGAGCCCCACATCAGGTTCAGTACTGACAGCATGGATCCTGCTTGGGATTCATTCTCTCTCTCTCTCTCTCTCTCTCTCTCTCAAAATAAATAAATAAACATTTAAAACAATGGCAGCACTTCTATAACAGTAATGCAAGACATCAACTACACATGGAAATGCAGTAGCAATATTCATTTAGATTCTGTCTACGCAAAAGCATAACCTTTGGAAGAAATTGTGTGCCAGGGTACAAAAAAAAAAAAACCATATTTGTTACATTAACATGGGAGACAGTTCTTTGAAAACAAAATCTGAGATGAGATAAAATGTCACAACAATATGAAATTAGTCACTATAAGCTATGCAAAAAAGAAGTGAAGGAAAAGTAAAGAAAGGAAACTCTCCAAATCTTAAGAGTGATGCCTTTTTTAGCGTAGTTTTGAGAGTGTTTATCTCCTCTTTATATTAAAAAATTTTAAATGATAAATACATATACCTCCATATGCATAAGGATATATCTAAAAAATGTGCTTTTTAAAAAAATGTTAAGTGTATTTATTTATTTATTTAGAGAGACAGAACACAAGCAGAGGAGGAGCAGAGAGAGGGACAGAGAGAATCCCAAGCAGGCTCTACCCTGCCAGCGCAGAGCCCAGTTCAGGGCTTGAGTTCACAAACCGTGAGAACGTGACCTGAGCCGAGATCAGGAGTTGGATGTTTAACCGATTGCACCACATTTTTAAAAAATAGCATGTTTGTTTCAAAACCCTTGCTTTTGCTGCTCTGAGAGTTTTCTACACCCAAGCATTGCTGTCAATTACATACTTGTAGATGGTGTACATTGTTAATCTGACAGCATATTCAGCTCAGGAACCTGCACTCTTAGGAGGAAAGGCTTATCTTACAAGCGTGTGACCCTAATGGCTTAGTGTCCACACTCGGTCTTATTTTTACCATCCTCTCTGGCTTCACAAATCTTATGATACAATTTGGAAATCTTTTCTACCTTCTTGCAGGACTGTGGAAACGTTTAAGTATAAAGGATCTGGCACACATGAGAAGTTACGCACTGTGCAAAGAAAGCCAGGCCACTCATTGCATGAGAGACTGACGTTCAATTTAAATTTACAAATGGCTCAGAAACATGGTCTGACCAAAGTGCTGTCCACCATAATAGAAATTTGGCTGATAAACAACTTAAATAATGCTTGAAGGTGGTCTGATACAGACTATTTCTCCTGAAGACTATTTACATGATTAAAAAAAAATTTTTTTTAAGGTTTGGCAGTCAGTATCTTGTTTAAAAATGTATATCCAAAGCTAGATGGATGCAAGGGTTAGCCTCCAGTTAGGTGGGCTTTACCAGAGGGAGAAGAAAGACCCAGACTGATTGAAAGATGGATCAATGCACACAGCTTTGTGACAGGCACTCCGTTGCTCGTGTGGCTGTTTGTTTACCCAATGCTAGAGCCTGTAGATTCCTAGCCTTTCTGAGGATAGTAATACCAAACTGACAGCCTTTTAGAAAGCTTAAATGACACTGTGAAGGTGAAGTCCCTAGGGCTCCGATGTGTTGGTTGCCTTCCTCTACAGGAATCAAAGAACAAGGAGATTATGTCTTATATTTACCCCCAGAGCAGTGAACACTGAAACCACCTTCACATCAGACAGACTGTACCTGATCCAGTCCTTCGATATCTTCTGGCAGCAGGATGAGCAGGCTAAGGTCACGGCTGTTATAGTAGAGTTGGAGGCCCGTGGCCTGTGGCTCTTCAATGTGAAAAGCTTGGAGTTTTGTTTTCATGGACATCATTTGCACTGGTTTGCTTATACTCTATGGGAAGTAAGTAGCAAAGATTGGTGTTCCACCAAATCTTTAAATTATTTTTATCATAATTGGTGCCCGGTAGTCTGAGATACTGGTAAAACGTGATTCTCTGCAAAATGCTGAATAAAGTTATTCAGACCTTGCTTTCTGGAAATATGTGTCCCAGTGGAAACCATTATCCATAAGTGATGTGGAAGTTTCTTTTATAACACTATTGTGGCAACTTCTGTAAATCATAGCAAGATGGATCCTACTGAACACCTAAAAAACTATATAATCTTATGTAAACTACGTAAATGTCAACGATTCAGAAACTGAATAAGGTGTATTTCACATGCAAGCCATTTGAGAAAGTAGTTTAGTGTCATAAACACTGCAATTTACTAAGAGAATAAAAAGATAATGGACTAGGAGGAAATATTTGCAAAACACATATCTGATAAAGAGCTGGTATCAAAACATACAAAGAACTCTTATAAAGTCGATGATAAAACAACCCTATTTTACAATATAGGCAAAAGATATGAACAGATACCTCACCAAAGGAAGACACATAGTATTTGAAAAGATGCTCAACCATATGTCATTAGGTAATTGCAAATTAGAACAATGAGACACCACTACAGACCTTTTAGGATGGCTGAAAGTCCAAAACACTGACAATATCAACTGCTGGCAAGAATGTGGAGCAACATGAAATGTCTTTCTCTATCAGTGGGAATGCAAAGAGCAAACCCCTTCAGAAGACAGTTCTTTTGGTAGGTTCTTACAAAGCTAAATGTAGTATTACCGTATGATCCAGGTGTGCTAATATGAGTGAAAAACTTATATCCACAAAGTCTTGTGCACAAATATTTATAGCAGCTTTATTTATAATTGCCAAAAACTTAAAGCAACCAAGATGTCCCTCAGAGGGCGAATGGCTAAGCAAACTGCAATACCTCCAGTCAGTGGAATACCATTCAACAATAAAGTGAAATGATCTATCAAGCCGTGGAAAGACAGGGAGAAAACTTACATACATATCGCTTAGTGGAAGAAGCCAGTCTGAAAAGGCTACATACTATACAATTCCAACGATATGACACTCCAGAAAAAGTAAACCTGTAGAGACAGTAAGAAGATCAGTGGTTGCCAGGTATTTAGGAGGAGGGATGAGTAGGTGGAGTACAGGGCATTTTTAGGGCAGTTAAACTATTCCATATGATACTATAATGACAGATCCATGACAAAAAGCATTAGTCAAAACCCATGGAACTGTACAAGACCGAGTGAACCCTAAATGTAAACTATGGACTTCAGTTAATGAAAAGGTATCAATATTGGCTCATTAATTGTGACAAATGCACCACACTAAGGCAAAATGCTAATAATAAGAGAAATTATGTGAGTGGGGGGGGGTGTAAGGGAACACTACTTTGCTCTCAATTTTGCTATAAACCTAAAAATGCTCTTGAAAGTGTCCATTTTTAGTAAAGACAATGGTAAAAAAACAAAACAAAACCCTGCAATTCAGATATTGGGAAATATGTCATTTATCCATTCTATATGGAGCTAAATGGCAATCACAAAGCCCCACCCTTCTGCTAATGTAGTGGCCATATGACCAGAGCTGTTCGTTCAGGATACTACATGATTGTTTCGGGGATGAGCACATGAATGGCACAAAATAGAGTCTTCCCTGGGAGCCTTCTGTTAGAGCTAGCAGCAGACTTTATCTACCAGGGTTTCGAAGCTAGAAGACTGACAAAGGGGCAACCATATTCCCAGGTCGTGTGGATAAATTGTATCTTCAGTATTAGATTCCCTGGAGCTCTCAATTCCTCTCAGTTACACGAACTAATGCTAATACAATTCCCATTTCACCGGAGCTAGTTTGGAGTGCTATTTTTATCACTTGCAACTGAAAATTCCTTGTGGATATACTAAGCCAGGTAACTATCCAGCTCATTTCTGGCTAGTCTATTTGATTACATGTTCAGTCCCTTCCCCATCTTTATCCCACTGATTATGTAAGAACCATCTATTGTACACATCCACGTGATTGCTGCAGTAGGTCCCTGGCAACACTGTTTATGTGAGATGAGCCACTCCAGGACCAAACAGCTGCAAACAAGTGTTGGATAATCAATTCCTTTCCTGGGAATTTAAAATGAGATCTATCAGAACAGTCTCTAAAACAGAGACAGTGTTGTGAGTAGACAGATTGTGCCATTGCGGATGGGGAAGAAGAGAAAGTTAGACTTTAGCATGGTGTAAGAATGATGGGAGAAACAGAGTTGAAAAGGTAGAGACTGAGTCTTATTCCAAGGCCCAGCCACATCCCAGCCCTTGGATTCTATGAGATCTATCTGTCACTTTATATTAGTCTCCCTTTTTGTTGCCAATGGTTCCTATCACAAAAATAAGCATGATGCATCCTAACGCTAGGAGAAAACTCAATGAAAGAGATGAGATTTTAAATTTGTGTTTCTTTTACTTTTGGAAGTGTAAGAGTTTGGTAGAAGAGAGTATTTCTCTGGTAGAACAAGAACAGAACTTATAGTGAAGAGTTGGGGTTACAGTTCTGGTAGGTTTCTGACTTAACATGACTCCAGTCATGTGACTCCAGCCACTTAGCCACCTGGGAAATAAATATAATAACTACCTTATGTACTCTATCATAGCCGTAGCAAGGACTGAGTGATAAATCTGTGAATAGTCTATTTTAAGAGAAAAAAAAAAACAATGAAAGGGGAAATCCCAAGTGTGATGGATTCGGGAGCTTTTAGTTCAGCCATCCCTGTCCTGGTAAGAAGCAGAGTTATAGGAACACATATTCAGAAAGAAGAGTGAATTTACACTAGAATCTCCTTCACAATGTCGTGTAAAAGCTCATGCTGATTATTAAGAGATTTCTACCTTGTTTATTCTGAAAGGCTTTTCTGTAGTATTTTGGACTAAGAATTGATGTTCCCAGATTCCTTTAAAGTAAAGGGCGTTCACCAGAACCATTCTGGTTGCAGAATTCACAGCATCATCAGGTAGGAGATTCACAATTTTTCCTAAAAGAGCAAGAGGACAGATTATAAATAGTATCATTGCATCCTGGCAATATGCCACACTTATAAAAATAATAATTATGGGATACTGTTAAGTGATAATATCTCATATCCACCAATGATCGAAACTGGGATGTTAGCACTGATATAATATTACCAACAGAGCCTATTTAAATTTCATCTATTTTTCGAAGAAAGTCCTTCTTCTGGACCAAAAATCAATCCAAGATCTCAAGTTGTGTTTAAGTGTCATTTCATCTTAATCCCTTTGAATCTGGGACAGTTCTCATTCATTCTTTGTCTTTCATGACTTGAACATTTTTGAAAAAAGTTTGGTAGCATGTCCCTCAATTCTAGTTCAGATTTGTCTGATGTTTCGTCAATTGTTTCCACCGAGAAAGATACGTTAGTTCCTAACAGCCAATGCCTGTAAATGCAATCTTATTTGGAAACAGGGTCTTGACAGATCAAATCAAGTTAAAATGAGGTCATACTGGATTAGGATAGCTCCAATCCAATGACGGACATCCTCACAAGAGGAGGAAAATTTGGACATAGACACAAAGAAAGGACAAGGCTTTGTGAAAACACAGACACGGGACAGACATAAAGAAAAAATTATGTGCCAACAGAGGCAGAAATTGGAGTGAAGTGTCCATAAACCAAGAAACTTTCAAGGATTGCCAGCAACCACCAGAAGCTAGGAGAGAGACATGGAAAAATGCCTTCCCTACTCATTTAGAGGAAGCATAACCCTGCTAACACCTTGATTTCGGACTTGCAGCCTCCAGAGTTACAGGAGAACACCCTTCTATTGTTTGAAATGAACCAGTGTGTCGTAATTTGTTATGGCAGCCCTGGGAAACCATCACAACCACGGAAGTGATGTTGTGTCTTTCTCAATGAATCATACCAGGAAATATATGATGTTCATATGTCCCATTAGTAGTGATATTAACCTTGATGATTTGATGTCTACAGGTTTCTCAGTGTAAAATTATGACGTCTTCCCTTTGTAATTAATAAGTATCATGTGGGGACATACTTTGAGACCATACAAATTTCCTGTATTCACCAAACTTTTGCTCACTGATTTTAGCATTTATTGATGATCTTGACTGAAACAATTATTACTGCAGTTTTTGTCAAATGGTGATTTTCAATTTCCACTATTCCTTCTACATTTATTAATTGGAATTCTACTACGAGGAAGAACTTTCCCATCTCCTTCTTTTACTTAGGTATTCAATAATTTATATCCCTATAGACGCATGCATATTTGTTTTACTCTGTGTCTTATAATTTATTACTATCATTATTTATTTTGTTTCTCAAACTCTCCCAGATTTGGCTATTGGGAACTTCCTCAGCTTGGCTCCTATGTCCATTTGACATGTTCCCAAATATTTTGAGCACTTCCCTACATTCTGGTACCACAGTATATCCTACGGTTTGTCTGGTGCTTTCTAGGAACCCTGGTTACTTTTTTGAAAGGATGGCTTTTAGAAATCAAGATGTGAATGTTAGTTATGCTGATTACTACTGGGGTATCATTGCTCAGCAGGGAAAGCTAGGAAATTCATATATTATACACACATCTGTAAGTATTTTCACATCTATATAATTCTCTTTCTTCTGATCTGTTAAAGATGAGGAAATCATATTGATATCACCTGTTTCAATCCAACACTGTGGGGTTTATGCTCACCTTTGCTTTTCCTTATTTGTAGTTCCTTTCTCTGTCAACTAGAAACCTGGGCCTTATTATTCCCAATATATTTACTTATTTGCTCAATCCTAGAATATACGTAAAATAGGTTCAGAATGGCTAATCCATTCTCCTATGGAAAACAAATTTGATAACTAGGGTACAAGATTTGTATACGGTTCCCTTTTTTAAGCCTTAGATTGATTACGTAATGAAAATATTGTTTTACTAGAGCAAAGATTTGTTCAAAAGAATAATTCTGAAATGGGATTGTAAGCCAAGAAAAGATGCTATTGAAGGACCGGAAGTTTTGAAGAGAAAATACAGGTGGATTAGACTGATAGGTGAAGCCACAGTGTGTATGTGCATACACACACACACACACACACACACACACACATACACACGAGGACTACTGAGGAAGTCCAAGTGTTATCCAGGGAGTTGGAATCTCAAAGGCCACGAGCAATGGAGCTTGTTGGGAAAAGGGGAATGTCAATAAGATTGAGGGAATTATTTCATTCACAGCAATTTTTCTTAGCCTTGACTGTGAATTAGAATCACCTGAGGATTTAGAAATACTGATGCTTGAGCCTCACTTCCAGAGACCTGAATTAATTCACCTGGAGCTGGGCTTAGGAATTATTAGATGTAGTTTCAGTAAATTTAGTTTCACCTATAGTGAGGACTGAGAGCCACCGGTTTGAAGACTTTTGGTCTATTGGCCTTTTATACCTCCCTGCGTGCCAGCAATGGGTAGCAAATATGTTAGCTTGCAGGTTAGTGCAGTGAGTAAGGACGCTCCCGTCACAGTAGGGTTAGGACATAGAGGGATTGCTGAATTGCATTTTTAAAAAATAAGGATTATATGTAACACTTGTAATAAAACTTTTAAAAGTAAAGAATAACTAAAATTAGGGGCGCCTGGGTAGCTCAGTCAGTTAGGCGTCTGACTCTTGATCTGAGCTCAGGTCATGATCTAACAGTTCTCGAGTTCGAGCCCTGCGTTGGGCTCTGTGCTGTACAATGCAGAGCCTGCTTGGGATTCTCTCCCTCTCCCTCTCTCTCCCTGCTCCCGTCCCTCAAAATAAATAAATAAACTTCTAAAAATGTTTATGAAAGAACAACTAAAATTAGGTCTACTAAACTTCTCAGTTTCCCTTTACTTTTACAGATGTAAAGTAGGTCTGGAAAATGATAGTAGGTGAGTGAAATTTAACAAAGCAGCGGTGAAACGAAATCCAGAGCTCTGGTCTTCCATTTCGAGTGGCTTGCTGGTCAACTGACTCCAGGTAGGGGTGGGAGAGGAGACACCCGATTTGTAGCTCGTGTCTGTAGTGTCAATATTCTCACCATATTGATTTCAAGCTACCAACGTGAAGTCACTGAAAGAGGGATTGGGAAGAGATGGGTACAGACAGCCAACGGGCTCCGCGAGCCTGCACTATGCCACATGCACCGCCTGCTGCAGTCCTCACAGGGGGCACATCAGAAGCACCTGTGTGGCTTTTGCAAAACAAGACAAAACAACATCTCCCTCATCTATGAAACAGACATTTCAATTTTAACAATTAAATTTGAATTCGATTTTAAATGATAATGTCAAAACTTAAACACGTTAGCATCTGTTTTTCTATCTTATGAAACACAGCATATTAAACTTAATTTAAAATGTCTTTGATGGTTCAGCATGGGGAGGCCATCTACATCCTTTTTTTTAATCTTCATTTTTGCACAGAAGCTTTACATTTGAAAAGTTCTGGGTCATTTTTAACCAATTACTCTATCATGTGATAGAGCCGCGGGTGCAAATAGGGAACGTATCGAGGACTGGGTTTGCACAGACTTATCTCAAGTTGACCAAGATCCAGATGATGTAAGCTTTATTGCATTGTTCCCTGGGTTCATACGCTTTCAAGGAAACTAGCCTCTTGAAACTTCTAACCACATGTTAGAACATGTACAATATAATTATTTTACAAAGGATGTAAAAAAATGTAGTTAAATGCAACTTTAAAGTAACACACAGAGCCAAATTTGACCAGGATTTTCCTACACTCTTGAGAACTAACGTCCACCTACTGGCTGGCTCATTGCACGCGTCCTTGGTAGTTTTAGGTATTGGGAAGGACAATCTTCGAAGATTTTCAGGGTTAAGTCCTGCTGGGCACCGAGTTATTAATGTGACACTAGAGTGCCCCATGTGCCAAGCAGATGATAGATTTTGAGATTACAAACACGGAGACAAACATGGATTACCAACCCCCACTTTTAAGGAGTTTATAGACTATAGGGAAGACAAATCAGAAAACAATTGCAACATTTAACAACACTATCATGGAGTGATATGTGTGTGTCCAGTGTATGTCCCAGTGATATGTGTGTGCTGTGTATGGCCCAGTAGTCCATATGACTACTTGAAAGATGACCTATTTGAAAGCAGAAGGAAAGAAGCTTCCTTCAGGTGGCTCAGAGGGAATGCAGTCATGCCAGAGTTTCTAGCAACTTTCCTTTACGGATGTGCAGAACTCTGCCTCAACAAAGTTCCTGCCTAGCTGGTTAATTCCTTACCTTATCTGATGTTGAATAGCCCTCAAACAGCAGATGTTTGTGTTCAATATGTAAAGAGAAAATATAGAAAGATTACAGCTTTCTTCCTCTTTAGAAGAGTCTGCTTCCCCTCTCCCTACCAGACCACATAATAGGCACTGGGTTAGGAATTTGAGACCTCAGATTTAGTTCAGCCTCAGACTATCCTTAGGCCTTAGGCTCACTTCTGTCATATTGAATGCTTTTGCCTGTATAATCCCATGTGGTCCTCCTGCTAACTGAAACAGTGCACGTATTCAGTAAAGACTAGCTGACCTAGTCTTTACTAGGCTTACTTTTGAATGAATCCAAACCAGATGTAAGTTAAGTAAAATGGTCACTCTTGCCTCACCGTGGCTTTTGAGTCACTAATACAATGAAAAAGGAACTGAGAATTCAGGGCTGCCAACTTCCTCAGTTTAGTTCAACAAACAGTAACGTTCCGAACAACTGCTATGGGTGGGCCTGCCGTGTGTTAGTTGATTCACCTCGAATCAGGCAGCATCATTGCACTTGGGTCCTTCAGTCTAGTAGGGGAGGCCTCAGCAGTTAACTTCAATAACAATATGGCGCCTGTCAAGGTAAACTTTCGCACTGAGTACGATGCGAACAAAGAGGAAGACGCTTAGCCAGGCCTGGGAGCCAGCAGCTTCTTGGAGGACATTACACCTGAGGGAAGCCTGAGGGGTTATCCCATGCCAACAGAGGGGCTGGGAGTGGCAGGGCAGGGTAGGATGTTTCAGATAGAGGGAAGAGCTTACGCAAATGCACGGGGTCATGAGGTGGCACAGGGAGTTCTGGAGACTCTGTGGCACTTGGAATTCCTAAAGTACAAATTCTGAGTCAGAGAATGACAAAGGTTGAAGTGGGGAGACAAGCAGAGCTCTAGGGGCCTGCTGGGCCTTTTATGTCAGTTTAGGGAGCTTGAACTCATCCTGTGGGTCATGGGGCACCATGATGGTATTGGGTTCAAGAGTCACATTATCTCCCTGGTCTAATTCACATTATAGGTACATCATCTGGGTGGCTGACAGGAGATGAGATTTGAGGGAAGCAAGAATAGAGGCAGATTATTGTATTAGCACAGATAAATGATAACCAAAGCCAAAAACAGGGGAGGAAGAAATTGGAAGGAAAGGTGAACTGAGAAACATGTAGGAGAAGGCAAAGGAAAGGGGAGAGCTGAGAGCATCTGTCAGATTTCTGGTGTGAGCAAGAGTGTGCATGCCATCACTGAGATGGAGAACGAACACACGAGGAAGATGAGGTGTGGCAGAACCTTTCTGAGGTGTGACTTCAGGTCCGTTGAGTTTGAAATATGTGGGGCCCTCAGCAGGCATGTCTGGCAGGTATATATAACGAGCACCGAAGTTCCAGGGGTACGCCTAAACATTCCACATACTTGGATGCCATGCTAAGGCTTAATTATTAGTATTCATTAATAATTACATCTTTTGCATTTCTTTGTGAGATATAATGGACCGTCAACAGTTATATCGATTTAAAAGGCAGCTTGGTCTGTTGAAATGAGTTCAGACTTTGGAGCGAAACTGACTTAGATTGGAATCTTATCTTGCTCTTATCTCTGAAGATTTAAACTCTGTGATCTTGGACAAATTAATTTCTCTAAAGCCTCAGCTTCCTAATTTCTAAGATAAGGATTACAGTAAAAGACTGCTAGGTTGTCTACGAGAGTCTTTCTACTATTTCCTTTTAGAAATAGAACGCTTGTGTTGTTAATTTTAGCCATGCTGACAGGTGTGAGGTGATATCTCATTGTAGTTTTCATTTGTATTTCCTTGATGATGAGTGATGTTGAGCATCTTTTCATGTGTCTGTTAGCCGTCTGGAGGTCTTCTTTGGAAGAATGTCTGCTCTCGTCTTCTGCCCGTATTTAACTGGATTATTCATTGTTTGGGTGCTAAGTTTGATAAGTTCTTTATATATTTTGGATACTAACCCTTTCTCAGATAGGTCATTTGCAAATATCTTCTCCCATCCCGTAGGCTGCCTTTTAGTTTTGTTGATTGTTTCCTTCTCTGTGCAGAAGTATTTTGTTTTGATGAAGTCCCAATGGTTTATTTTTGCATTTGTTTCCCTTGCCTCAGGAGACATACCTAGTAAGAAGTTGCTACATCCAATGTCAAACAGGTTACTGCTTGTAGGATTTTAATAGTTTCCTGTCTCACTTCACACCAGTCAGAATGACTAAAAAATTAATGACACAGGAAACAACAGATTTGGGGGAGGAGGTGGAGAAAGGGGAACCTCTTGCACTGCTGGTGGGAATGCAAACTGGTGCAGCCACTCTGGACAACAGTATGAAGATTCCTCAAAAAGTTAAAAAACAGAACTACCCTACAGTCCAGCAGTTGCATTACTGGGTACTTACCCTAGTAAATTTTTGAATAGAAAAATATAATTTGAAGGGATACATACACCCCAATGTTTATAGCAGCATTCTCAACAATAGCCAAATTATGGAAAGAACCCACATGTCCATCAACTGATGAATGGATAAGGAAGTGACGGTATATATACACAACGGAATATTACTCAGCCACTAAAAAGAATGAAATCTTGCTATCTGCAACGAGTTGGAAAGAGCTAGAGAGTATGCTGAGTGAACTAAGGATCAGAGAAAGACAAATACCATATGATTTCACTCAGATGTGGAATTTAAGAAACAAATGATAATAGGGGAAAAGATGAGAGAGGAAAACCAAGAAACAGACTCTTAACTATAGAGAACAAACTGATGGTGACAGAGGGGAGTTGGATGGGGGTGAGTTAAATGGGTGATGGGGATTAAGGAGAGCACTTGTTGTGGTGAGCACCATGTGTTGTATGGAAGTGACCAATCGCTAAATTTTACACCTGAAACTAATATTACACTATATGTTAGGTAACTGGGATTTAAATAAAAACTCAAAGTATTTAAAATTAAAATTAAAAAAGAAATAGAACGCTCAAATTTTAGGTGAGCATGCGGCTACGCATCTAAAAACGACATCTTAGGGGCGCCTGGGTGGTTCAGTCGGTTAAGCGTCTGGCTTCGGCTCAGGTCATGATCTCACGGTTTGTGAGTTCGAGCCCCACGTCAGGCTCTGTGCTGATGGCTTAGAGCCTGGAGCCTGCTTCGGATTCTGTGTCTCCCTCTGTCTCTGCCCCTCCCCTGCTCATGCTGTCTCTCTCTCTCTCTCTCAAAAATAAATAAACATTAAAAAAAATTTTTTTTGTAAAGTTTATAAAAACAACATCTTATAGGGGCACCTGGGTGGCTCAGTTGGTTAAGCGTCCTACTGGCTCACATCATGATTACGCGGTTTGTGAGTTCGAGCACATCAGGCTCTCTGCTGACGTTTTTTAAAATGACATCTTATAGATCTTTATTACAGCAAGTCTAGGGGGCCAACTATCCCAGTTCGCCTGGGACTGAGAGAGCTTTAGGTGCTAAATCCAGGAAAATCTCAGGCAAATCAGCACAGGTTGGTTACCGAAGCATAAAGTACGCCATGTAACTGACTTTGGGATATGAGTGAAACTGTTGTGTGAAACTCTCAGGTCATGTCCTTAAGAGCAAAGAGGCTTTCTTCTCCCCATTTTTACTGACTGTAAAATGACAAACATAAGAATCATCTTAGACGTAAATATGAAAGCCATGTTTTCAGCATGGCAGAGCTGACCCACTAGTCTGGGTCTCCGGATGGCCTCATGGAACAGACTGCTTATCTCCCTTTTGACTATTATGTGAAAGAAAAATGAGCTTCTATCCTATCATTAAGCTACTGTATTTCAGGTCTCTTTGTCACAGCAGCATAGCCCTCACTCTAACACATGGCCTTATTTTGAAAATTACTTAAAATCACATGACATTTTTAAGGCCACAATTTTGTTATTAACTACTAGCTATTTTTCTTTAGAAATCACAAATGTAGCAGTGTCCTAAATTTCCTTTTTGCATTTTTCTACTTTTTACCCCTGGACTTCTCTTTAGATTTACTGGGATATAAGAATTCCTTGTCCACTTAGTAAAGGGGGTATCTTGACTTTTAAGTTTTGGAAAAGACTAATTGAGAAAGCTGTGGATCTCAAAATCATGGGCATGAATAGAAAGACATGTTCTGAATACCTAGAACGTGACCACAGTTCTACTTACGAAATACACATACTTACACTCAATGCAAACTCAAAAAAAATACAACAATGCTTGGAGAAAGTGGTCTGTCAAGCACCCCGGTGAAAGCTTACCCTCAGTCTGGCTTTCAACCCAAGAGTTGATCTCCTTTCGGATTTGTCCAGAAGCTCCCACAAAGTCAACAGACCGTGGCTCCGCACCAAAGTATGTTTTCATGTCTTCTAAATATTTCTGGAAGATATAGGTAATATCTCCGTCTGTAGAGTTTATCCGAAACTGAGAAATCAAGTCTACTGATGGGCAGGTGCAAACCCCCACCTCGTTGCCCCTTTCTGTCTTTCCATACTCCCATTTTGGTCAAAAACTAAATACCTCCTCTCTAAAACTGGATGGGCACTGACTCGCCAAGCAGAAGCCCAGATGGGGAGGGAGGCCTGCCCATGTATCCATGCCCTGTATTTATTCATGCCTATGAAATGGGGCTGGAATGAAAAGAGACAGGATTCTAGGAATCCCAGGACTGACCCCAGTGAGCAAGAGTTTTTCGCGGTTGCACTTGGCTTTCTGTAGCAGAGGTGGAGCCTAAGTGAAGCCTGAAGGGTCTGGCAGCTGGCCCCTGGGACTCTGAGTGCCCATGAGCCCGTGATGGGCCCCTGAGGAAAACTCTACACTGCAGTGCAAATTGATCGGTAGGCATGGCCGGAGGTTCAGCGGGCTTTCTGAGGGAAGAAAGCTGGCCTTTCGGCCTTTGATGTCCACCTTGATGGCAGTCATATAAGTGGGCTGTAGGGTTGCTGCTTGTGGGAGCACCTGCCTCGGGAACACAATTTACTCCTCAGGACAGCTGTCATACTTCTTATTTTTATTACTTTATGTAGGAATCGTGTGCAGTAAAAAAAAAAATGAGTTAACTCAGCTTCCAGAAATCTAAATTCTGTAGAATTTATAATCTGGTAAAAAAAAAAAAAATTTGAAGAGTCACAAGGCACCATTCTTTGTCTTGCCTCATGGCTTCTGATCAACCTGTGTGAGCACATCCAGGGCTGGTGGACACTTTAAAAGATGTATCATTTTGTATCTCTGTGCCCTTCTCATCTCTCAGTGCCCACCGGACTCAAATACCTCCTGCTTCTGGATCAAACCCGAATGCACACGACTACCAGTAGCAAATGTCTTTAAGACCTTGTTTGGATGCTTTCATGCCTTTCGTAAGCATAACAAAGCCCAAGTCCTGAACTTCCCAGAATTCACTGACTATGGTCAGGGATAGCACTACTGGGTACCACAAGGTACTTCATCTCTTACATTGTTATCCCTCTACCCTATCTGATCTCCTTCCTGTTTGCCCACTGGGCACCCGCTCTCTTATGAGATGGGCTCTGAGGAGCCTTTGAATCTGAAGCAAGGAAGAAATCATGGTCTGTGTTGAGGGGTCTAGACCATCAGAGTAGGAGAGAAGTTGGTATTATTCTATATTAAGAGTGTTTCCTGAAGTCTCAAAAGTCATGTTGTGAAATGACTTGTCTGATCCCGAAGTCAGCTTTGCTCTTGAGGCCGCAGTCTGCAGTCATACGTCCAGGACGAGTACCTCCTTTGGTGTCTGCAGATTAAACCTCCTGAGTTACTCCACTTGTTTGTTCCACTTCCTGTGAAACAAATGCTAACCCAGAGATTAGACAAACCACGTTTCATGTTCACAGGCTGTTCCTCGAGTGTACCCCTTTATTCGAGACGTAAAGATCTGATCGCTAGATCTGGTTTGAGACTGATTATTGGTTTCTGTTAGACACTTACGGGTGCTCCAAATGGTTGTTTGCCAGAAATACTGACCACATTTGTTAACTTTGTCCCTGGGATCTCTAGAGAAACGTACAAAGAGTTTACTGATTGGTCTCGCGTGGCTCTTTCTTTCCCACCAGCTTAAAACATGTTTGCACTTACGGTGTGAAATGGGTAAGTTTGCTCTCCATATATCGCATTGGCTGTTTTAAGAGTGTAAGCATTGCTGGGATTGTTGATTTCCGAGATGAGTGCCTGGAAGTGAGAGTGTATTTCTTCAACCTTGCCCAAACCGAATTCCTTTAAAAGAAAAGGGATTAGTCAAATAAAAATGTCCAACAAAAACTGTCTATATATGAACAACCTGTATTGAACTGAAATGATTTGGTGCACTGCATACAAAAGTTGAAATTGATTGCATGATGGACAAAAAATGTCTTCTTTAACGTTATCAGTGCAAGAATTTAAAAGTTTTTGGGGCTTTGTTTTCTTTGCATTTAGTTTGGAAAGGCAAGAACAAGTTTGAATATGGGGCAGTTTTGAAAGGGAAGAAAAAGGTGGAGAGAGAAAAAGGGAAAGAATATGACCCTTCCAAAAAGTGTACACATTTTTGTATTTTGGAAATTTTTCTATAATTTTCTGATATCTAAAAATTTTTAATATTTATTTATTTATTGAGAAAGAGAGAGTGAGAGAAACATGAGTGGGGGAGGGGCAGAAAGAGAGGGAGACAGAGAATCCAAAGCAGTCTTTGCACTGTCAGCGCGAAGCCTGATGTAGGGCTCAAACCCATGAACGGTGAGTGAGATCATGATCTGAGCCAAAACCAAGAGTCAGATGCTTAACTAACTGAGCCATGCAGGCGCCCCTATGCTACTTTCCTAAGAAAAGTTACCTATCAAAGGGTGCCGAAATTTGCCACAAAAAGACACGTGCTTCAAGTGTTTTCTCCTTGATCATAAAATAGATATTAAAAATAAGACATACCATCTTTCTTTTCTTTTCACTTTCAGGACAAGATTTGTTGTCCTGGTCTCTGAATTGAAGCACCTGTCATTTGAACAAAAAGGCAATATGTGAACACACTTTGCAAAGATGTAATCCTATGAAATACTTATCAGTAAATACAAGTCAGTCATTCCCATCCATACAGAACATATAATTAATTAACCCGGGGAGGGGAGGGTTCTGATTTCAGTTAAATAATGCAAATGGATGAAGTCATCAGCGACTTTTAAACAGATTTTTGAAACTCCAGTTTAAGTAGCTAGTCTCTTTCTTCCAATACTCTTTATAGGACATTGGAGATGATGTTGGGAATACCCTTAGAGGTAACATTCCCTCATATTCCATGATTTATTTTTTTATCTATGGCTGTTTTGAAAACTAGGTTTCTGTTGAGAGCATCATTTAGACAATTTCAGCAAAAGCAACCATTGCTCTAGTTATCTAGAAAACTGAGGGATTTTAGTTGTTTATTCTAGTTCAGTGTTTCGGTTCTCATTGTGTAACCCCCCCCCCCTTTGACATTTATAGACACACTCTTTGTGTTCACCACAGCATTTCCTTTGGAAGTTAACAAGGAGGAGGTGCACATCCTTGTTTCCTCTGAAGTGTGCAACAGTGGAAAACAAGGTGATAATTCCATCTCTCACATCCTGGACCCAGCTTACACTAAGAAATAAAGTCTAGTTTACCAAAGGTTATGCTGACACAAAATAACAGACAGGGGTACATGAACAATTCCATCTCCATTGCAAACTGAAGCTGTTGATATTTAACTAACATTTAAGTAAAGCAAGGGTGAGACACAATAATATATTTTTGTGAAATGGATCCAAATTGGAGTCCACCTAAGATTGCCTATCACATTAATGGTTAAACCTTTTAACAGTTACTAATGATCAACAAGACGTGAACGAGGATTTTGTTGTTGTGTTTAAACTATGCAATATCATGTGAACCAAAAGAATAAGAATGATATCCTTGGCTGAAACTGACAGAATATATATTCTGCCTATTTTACTCAGGATTACTGGCTGTGCCCTTTTCCATATTTGGCACAGAGAAAACTACCTTGAGTGGAAATTCTGTCACTTGTCCTTTTGATTATTGCATGATTTAGGGCTGGATTTACTATTTTATATTTTTTTGTTTTAAAACACACACATATATTTGTATGTTTACACATTTGCACACATAAACACATATGTGGATTTTTAATTATATTTTTGCGATCTATGGCTATACTCACGGGTATACACACACACACACACACACACACTATGCCTGAAGATGCTTACAGCAAATCAATAATTGTTTATATGGTAATATTGTTTTATTATTTTAATGCTCTCAATAAGCTGTTTAGGATCATTCAGACAATGAGGGATTGAATGAAGACACAACCAAACAAATCACAAAGAATAGAATTCACTTGATTTTTCTATTTGTGTCTTCAAGAAAATCCTTCTGAGATCGGAAAGATGATGACAATATTTAAAATATGAGCCATTCAAATACCATATGATTTTGCTCATCTGTAGAATTTAAGCAGCAAAAAAAGGAACAAAGAAAAAAGAAGACAAAACAAAACAAAGAAACAAACAAACAAAAAACCAGTTCTCTTAACTATAGAGAACAAACTCGTGGCTGCCAGAGGGGAGGTGAGTGGAGGGATGGGTGAAATAAATAAAAGAGATTAAGAGCTCATTTTGATGAGCACTGAGTGATGTGTAGAATTGCTGAATCTGAAACTAATATAATACCATATGTTAACTTCACTGGAACTAAAATTTTAAAATAAAATAAAATGAAGTATGAGCCATAACTTCTTGAAATCTATTAATAATCAAAATTAAATTGTTTTTGATGTTGAACCAAACTTGATAATGTTACTGTTTCTGTCTGATCTTGCTAAAAAACACAGGCTCTTAACATGGTTTCTCAAGCAGCAGTTTTCTAAGTGATTCTCTTTCCAAGACTTCTTTTTATGGCCTAAGGAAATGTTTAAGTTGTCTCTTTTGTTTTGAAGGATATGGCCGTACAATGGAAGCTATTTGGATTTCAGGAGGCAAATGATGATAAAAGTCAAAGAAACCATTTGGTTTGAGGGCCACAGAGGATGGTATCCCCTACTCACCTGGGCTATCTGGGCTGCAGTGGTACCCTGGGTGCCGAAATACACCATGGCCAAGGAGGTTGAGATGCCCCAAGGAGAAAAGAAAATATTTTTGCCCTCAGCAGATTCAGCTATCTTTTTGCTAAAATCCAGGGCAAATCGGTTGATTGATTTCACTAGAGAGTCCATTGGGAAAACCTAAGAAAAATAAAGTAGGGATGGAAAACTTGTTAATCGTCTCCACTTATTTTACTTCTGAAAAAAGGATTTGTTGGCAAACACAAATATCTCCCTTTAATCACCCCTTCCTGCAATGACAAAAAATAAATATTATCGAATTCGATTTTATATAGTATATAGAATGCATATATTTCTATCCATTATGTACACATATGTTTCCATTCATCCTTATATGTGTACCTATTCATGACAGCTGAATGAACTGTAGGAAAATTCCACACCAACACTATCCGTTTACATACTAGAAAACTGAAGTCCAGGGGCACCTGGGTGGCTCAGTGGGTTAAGGTCAGGTCACGATCTTGTGGTTCGTGAGTTCAAGCCCCGCGTTGGGCTCTACACTGACAGCAGGGAGCCTTGGGATTCTCTCTCTCTCCCTCTCTCTCTACCCTTTCCCCACTCATGCTCTAAATAAATAAATAAATAAATAAACTTAAAAAAAAAACAACAAAGAAAACTGAAGTCCAGAGAGTTTAAGAGAATTGCTCAAATTTTAGCATGAAGGCATAACAGAGAACAATAGGATGCTGTCAGTTGGCGGCTCCGTGTTAAGAAAACCACAACGAAAGAGGTAGTGGAACCAGGTCTCCGGCGCTGTTAGCCTTGTCCTTCTTTTCAATGCACCACGTGACTGCTGACTTTCCGCAGTAGATGAGAAATCATCATACACCGTTCCAAGACACTTTATGCTTTTTATCACTTACCTATCGCCCATATTTGTACACGTTTTAACCCTATTTACTCATTCACGCCGTTACGTGTGACATTCCCAGTTCCTGGAATGCCTTGACCCTCCTTGACTCTATTAAAATCCAATTCTGTTCGAAGTTTCTCTTTTTCTTCAGAAGCTTTAAGGGTATGTCCTACAACCTCATTTTTTGCCCCTTGCTTGACATTTCTCACACCACTAGCTCTGTCTTCGTATGTTCAGAGCTTTCCAACTCCAGAGGAAGTTCCTTGAGAGTGAAATTTTCTGTATGTCCAATGACACCTTGCTCCGGACTTCACACAAAATGGATGCTGACAAATACCTGTTTATTACTTCTTTACAATGTTCGTTGTTTGGCCTCCAGCCACCATACTTTCTTCATTTAAACTTGAAACCACACACAATTTAGTGGGAAATGCTCTTAGAGAAGTAAGGAACTCCAGGCTCTTTGCCTTTACTCCCACTCACTTGAGAGTCTCTGAAACTGGTCTTTTTGAACAAAAGAGCTCAGGTTTTCTCATTTTTTTTTTTAAATTACATTCAACCTCTAAATTTCACCTCAAATTATGCTGACACTGTAAGTCTTTTAAGACTTGGGTTCTATCAAAGAAATAACTACTTCAATCTGTTGTCATTTTATAGCCAAATAATTTCTCAAACTGGTTAAGTGATGAAACATAAATCAAATTCCTAGACCTAGAAATTCCCAGTAGTGCCAATGACTGTATAGAACTTCATCTTACACTAATATCACCTAGCCCTCAGAACTTTAGAAAGGCCAGGAGTTCTCGCTGGTCAAACAGCTGAATCAAGGGAGAGGCATGTGTAGGCAAAGTTTTGGTTTCATCATGAATTGGATTAACGGTGATCCCATTGAAATCCCTCCTAACCGTAGGCTTACATCTAATTCCAGACTCTGACTCCTGCCTCAGTTGTAGCTTCCGCTTACTGCTGAAGATGATGATAATCCTAGGCTAATATTACTTGACTAAAGAAAAAAACCACAACCTTGGGGTTGCAGTAATTCGAAACTTGCCAATGTCTATTTTTTTCTTGATAGATCCATTGCCATCTTGGAAATAACCTCCTTAGTCTCTTTACAGCTGTGTTCATTCAAATGATGCTCTGTTTACTGCCTCTATATCAAGCTTTATCTCTTCAAATCTCATGAATTACGTTCATATGAAAAATGCTTGAGTCTTCCAAAACGTACTGACCATGAAGACAGGAGAGAGTAATTATCTTTGGGCCTGAGATCTTTGTCTTTCTACCTATGGTTTACAGTTATTCTAGAGTTTAATTCTTTGTAACAAATTCCTGAAAACAATAATTTTATCTAATGAAAGAGCTAATTTCTCGTGCAAAGTCAATATCTAGTTATCTTCAGCTTCATTAATTCTCTTGTTAATATCATCATTAATATACGAGGTATAGCCCAGAACATAAAAGAACAATTCCTGCCATTTTTTTTAACAAAAAAACTTGTAGAAGTGGTAATCCATTAATGAAATTTGACCCAAGAGTAGAAAGTACCTTCTGAAGGAGGCAGAATTTTAGGATGATATTTTACAGGAAATAATTGATCCATACAAGGGTAGACAATGATTTTTTTCAAGGAAGAGTATAAACGTGTAGGTCGGAATCCTACTATGCTATTTTCAGAATAAATTATTCTTCTGCAGTTTTCAAGAGTTATAGCTGTATCAGCTTACATGTATATAAATATAGAAAAATGTAACACATACATTATATATGTTAAATATGTAAATTTCAACCTGTCAAGGGCTTAGAGAAGAAGCTGGAGAACTATGAAAATAATAAAAGGACAGTGTCATTCATCAAAATATCACATCATAGATACCCACAGTCCCAAAGAACCTCCCAGTCCCCTCTAATTCAATTGCCTTGTTTTATCTGCTAAGCAACTAAGGCCCAGAGAGGTTCAATGTGCTGCCCCATATGCACAGCCAGCTAAGAGCAAAGCTATCACTGCAACCCCATTCTCTGGACTCTGAATGCCATTGCTTTTGTCATCTCATTGTCTTTAAGATTTTAATGGTAAGGGGCACCTGGATGGTTCAGCGTCTGACTCTTGATTTCTGCTCAGGTCATGATCTCATAGTTCATGGGATCAAGCCCTTCATCAGGCTCTGCGCTGATGGCATTGAGCCTTCTTGGGGTTCTCTCTCTCCCTCTGTCTCTCTCTCTCCCTCTGTTCCTCCCCTGCTGTGCCTCTCTCTCTCTCTCTCTCTCAAAATAAATAAACATTAAAAAAAATTTTAATGGTAAAAGGGAGAGATTGTGTGATAAAAGAAGGTGAACAGGAGGAATAAAGGAGAGAAGATGGTGTGAAGGAGGACAGTGTGGGAGAGATCCTCGCCCTGTTTTCCATAAGAGGATACTCAACGCTCCTTGCCTTCCCGGTGATACTGATGATACTGCCTGCTTTGTGGGGCTGTGTCTACCAGAAGATAACATGTCCCTCCACCACTTCTATATTCACCCAAAGCCATTTTCTAGGGGAAGCAATAGTTTGGGGTGTTTCATGATGAGTGCGTAGTGGAAGATTGGGGCTTAGACTCTCCACGGAAGAGAAGGAAGCTAACAGTCCCTAGCGTGTGGTGATCGGGACAGGATGTCGGCTGGGAGATCAGGGACAAAAGCCAGACCGTTAGTTCCATACATTAATGAGTGGCCTCAAATACATGTTGCCAGGCCTCTCTTCTAGAAGGGTTAGAAGGGTTAGAAGGGTTAGAAGGGTTGGGGCTCAATTATTCTAACAGTACTCTATTTCTCTTTGCCTAGGTTGACGGATACGGAGGTCATCCATCTAGAAATGTGACTAAAGGAGATTCCGTTTAGTTTCACTGTTCCTGGTAAAACAGTAACTCCTTTTAAATGAATGCTCTCTCTCCCCCTTTGCCCTCTTTCCCCTACAAACTTTGAAGCAGATTGGGGTTAAATCTGACTCGCACAGAATTCTTGAGGGGATGAAGCTTTCTTTACTTATTATTTCTGTCTGAGGGAGCTCTTGATCATTTGTTACTTACCTAGGCACTTCAGCAAAGAAGGGGAAAATAAATAAACACTTTAAAACAAAGAAAGTTTTACCATACCTTGTTTTCTTCCACACAAGCAGAACTGGCAAGTGGCTCCTTCTGTAAGCGATTGTGGCTGAGTTAAGTAACCTATAACTGTAGAAATCTTCTTTAAAAATTCTAGCACCTCCCTTTTCTTAGCCCCACCCTCTGATTCACTCTCAGAAACCCAGACACTCTTCCTTTCAAGTTTATCTTGGCCTAGAGCTCAAATAAAAAGACAGAGCTAGATGATTATGGTTTTGCCTGAATTACTTAATTAGCCACATTTTCCACGTCTGTCCGCATGTAGAGACCTGAACGCTGACAAATTGTAACCCACACTTTCCTTGCTTAATCTCTTCTCTAGGCTGCCAATTGGCAGCAATTACAGTGGTTTTCCCCAGTAGTCTTCTTAATTAAAAAAAAAAAAAAATAGAGGGGCACCTGGGTGGCTCAGTCCATTAAAAATCCGACTTCAGCTCAGGTCATGATCTCGCGGTCATGAGTTTGAGCCCCACATCAGGTTCTCTGCTGTCAGCATGGAGTCCGCTTCAGATGCTCTGTCTCCCTCTCTCTCTCCCTGCCCCTCCCCGCTCACTCTCTCTCTCTCTCAAAAATAAATAAACATTTAAAAAATTGCAAGAATTAAAAATTTTTTAAATAGAAAACTCCAAATTAGTGGAATGGTAATGGGCAGTAAAACAGAAAATATTATGGGCGAAATATTTGCTGTTAAATCGTCAAAGCTGCTTTTTTTTTAAGGTGCCGTGTGTGAGAGGCAGCCAAGGAACATTGGTCCTCTTCTCCTTTGGTGTGTTGGTGTGGAACCCGGGCATAACTCCAACACGTTGGATGTCCATTCTCCCACCCCAGGGACAAGGGGACTGGATTAATGTTTTAGACACCGTCACCGAGTCAGATGCTGGTTCATCATTTTTTGATTATCTTTTACTTCTTCCTATGAATGTCCCCTCACTCCTCCGTATTTATTCCACAGGGAAAACAATAGTTGTTGTTTCATTTTCTACCGCTGTATGCCTGTGCTTGGCAAGGTGGTGAGAGGAACGGAGAGCAGGAAGGACAGGGGGAACATTCCAAAGGGATCGAAGGAGAGAAGGAGCCTCTCTACTTATGACAGATTTGGAACGTCCTTCATGCACTTTGCATCTGTATCTCCATGGGACACACGTCTCGTGGGAACCTGGCTCAGCGTGTAACATTTGAATGTTAGTGGGGAACCCAGCACCGAGTTTTTCTCTGGACTTCACTAGAGAATGTGACTTGCGGCGGGAAATTCCGTGGTGCCTGCCTGACATGTGCTGAGCAGATAGTATTATCCACTGGTGCCTCCAGACTATTTTCAGCTGAAAGTATCACATGGAGGCTGGAGATTAAGGGGGCTTCTTTACCTTGTAAATGCAAGAGGTAAGAACCCTTAATTTTCTTTTTTTTTTAAACGTTTATTTATTTTTTTGAGACAGAGAGAGACAGAGCATGAATGGGAGAGGGTCAGAGAGAGAAGGAGACACAGACTCCAAAACGGGCTCCAGGCTCTGAGCTGTCCGCACAGAGCCCGACACGGGGCTCGAACTCAAGGACCGCGAGATCTTGACCTGAGCTGAAGTCGCTCAACCGACTGAGCCACCCAGGTGCCCCAAGAACCCTTAATTTTCAATAATGTCTGATTTAGAGGAAGTAAACTACTGTTCAAGACTTTAAAACTTAATTTTTTATAATTTTCTGGGATTCTACATTTTTAAAATTATTTTACTGTATTTAAGTAATCTCCACACCCAACATGGGGCTCAAACTCACGACCCCAAAATCAAGAGTTACACGTTCTACTGACTGAGCCAGCCAAGCGCCCCTGGGATTCTACTTCTGACAAGCTGACAGTGTAACAGTTTTATTTCTGACAAAGGTAATGATCACCAACACTAGTATTTATTAAACACTGTACGCGATCTACATTATTTTAATTGCTTATGATGTATGAATTCATTTAACCATCATGGCAACCTTATGGGAAAGCCTTACTTTTTCTAGTTGACAAGGAAAGAAAACCAAAGCATATAGAAGCACCATTCCAGGCCCATGGTTAGATGAGTCATAAGTGCCAACACTGAGAGTTTAGGTGTGGACAGTCAAGGGCCTGAGGTAACCTGTTTAGCCACCATGTTCCAGTGGGTCATCGGTCCCTGTCTTCCAATACAAGCAGGGGGCTGCCTGGGAAACATTCCCAGGATCCAACCACGCTCCTGCAGCCAGACTCTGCCACCAGGTCAGACTCCCCAAACTAGACCTGCCTTAGTTCTCAGGACTTAGAATACATTCTGCTCTGAGTAAGACCCACTCAAAAGCTTTCAGGGCTATTTTGAAACAAACACCCCTAAAAGAAGCCATTTGTATTTCTCCTCCAGCCCATTTCCCCTCCTCCGAACTCTCAGCTCAATGACCTTGACCTTGGTTCTATGTCTGAACCACTGGACTTGGTGTTTATTCCTGATATCCTTGAGTTTAAATGTGAGTATCCCCTAAGCACCAAGCCTCAAACTCTTCTGAATCACTGTGCCTTTGACTGCTATGAGAAGGCATCTCAAAACCGTTTTTCACACGATCCCACCCCATTCCCAACAGTGGGGCTCCTTGCAGGATCAATTCTCCCCTTGTCTCCTTTATTGTGTGGGGTTTTTTGGTCCCCCAAAATGAGACATGATGCTTGATTCCTGGGAATTGAGGTATAACGGTCTTATGGTCTAAAAACCTAGTGGAAGGACAACAAACAAATGGTTGTGTGGAGACATGTTTATTTTTTATATATTTGCCATTTCACATAAGTTATAGACACAACCATGTGATACATTAAGGCTGGAAATGCACATAACATACATTTTCCTGTCGTTCACTGCTTTCTTCTGGGTATTTGTTATAAAGGGCATGGAAGGACTACTACTCATTCTTCATTATACAAATGAGCAAATCCATTTTTTTAGGTAGAAAAGTAACTGATCACCTGCTTCTCTAACTATATCAGCTTCAGCAACTGGCGGTGAACAATAAAAAAAGCCATTATATAAAATAATAAATAATACAGTAAAAGTCAATGTTACAAAATAAACTAAATAGTAAGGAAGAACTAAATGGAACATCCTTCCACTTAGAGACCAAATGGTTAACAGGGTTGCAGAGTTATGGTTGACAGTGGTCTAGTTATTTCTGTACTTATCATTAGCGTGTAGTAGAAGTTGTTCAGAGGGGAAAAAAAAACCAGAAATAGGTAGAAAAAGTCTCTAAATGTTTGGCAACTAACAGCAATTCCGAGGCTTACAGTTCATACTACAAAATCCTGTGCAGAAACAGAACTTTTCCACTTTAGGGTGAGACAAACCTGCCAAAAAAGAGAATGTTCTTAGTGATTTTGTGCAGGATAAAGAAGAGAAAAGGATGATCCGCCACAAACTGTGGGCCACCGTGGCCAGTTCTGCCTGACATTGTGGCCCCGGTGCCAGCGGCTGCCTCAGTGCCCTCCTCGTTCACATCCACAGTGGCCTGATGGAACACTTTGGACAGAAACAGGTCATTCCTTTCAGACATTCCAGAGAAATCGGCCTGGCTCTTGCTGAAGGCATCCTCTAGGCCCATGCTCCTGAGAATGGATTGGAGCTCATAACGCTCTTCTAATTTGAACTGGGGCAGGTACACTTCCACATCATCTTCGGCCATCGTGTCTTTGCTGGTCCACTTAATGAATTTATCATAGGTTATTTCCCTTTCGAGCTACAAATCCACACATTAAAAAAAAAAAGTCAGTAAGTGCTCGCAAAAGAAGGAAAACAACTTAAAAGTCTAATGTTAAAAATCAATGACTTTAGGGCACCTGGGTGGCTCATTGGTTAAGAGTCTGACTTTGGCTCAGGTCATGATCTCGTGGTTCATGAGTTCAAGCCACACTTTGGGCTCAGCTCAGAGCCTGGAGCCTGCTTGGGATTCTGTGTCTCCCTCTCTCTCTGCCACCCCCCCCCCCACCTCCGGCTCATGCTCTGTCTCTGTCTGTCTGTCTGTCTCTCTCTCTCTCTCAAAAATAAACAAACATTTAAAAAAAATCAATGACTTTAACTTTACCACATTGTGGGTGATATAAAAATTCAATACACTGGTAAAATTTTTGCAGGAAGTTAGCCTGTGTGACATATTTTAATGCTCTGAATGAAAGTTTGTGACGTGCACATTTATTACTAACCAATTTATGTGTCTGTGAGAAACTGTATACCACTTTCTAAGGTGCAGACATGTTTATCAGGGAAAGTAAGTTTAGCTCCAGAGGTTTAAACCAATACAAGCTGGAACAGCTTACCAACTCCAAGCCAGTAGACATATTCCCAATTTCATCTGGAAGCAACAGGAACATGCTAACATCTCCAGCGTATGGGAGTTCTAGAATCTGAGTCTTTAGGTCCCCTATGTATCCAATGTTCAGGTCTTCACGCAGGTACATCATCTGAACAGGTGTGCGCTGAGTCTAAAATTATTAAAAAGCAAAATAAGGAAGTTGATATTAAGATGTCAAGAGTTTTACAATTAGACATAAAAGAGAATAGATTCGGCTTAGGTGTTGAGGAGATATATTCTTAAAAGTCAACAAAACAAATTATTTGTATGCCCTTATAGTTATTTTTAAGATGGACAATAATAATAATTATAATAACACTAAAATATTTGTTTAGCACCTGCCATGGGCCAAGAATTCCTTGAAATCTCATTGAAACCTTACGACGGCCAAGTGTTATTGATCACAAAAATGGAACACATGGAAGATAAATAAGGTCTTGTCTGGTCAGTGGTAGAACCCTCGCGGCGGAGCCTACATCTACATCCACGATTGTATAATTACAAAGCCCATGGTCTCCACCACTATTCATATGGCCTCTCAGAAAATTACTGAGTGATACTCAGTAGTTTGAAAGAGTCAACCCACTGTCCAATGTGCATAATGTATGACGAGCAAGTCAGTGTCATGTGACCAGCTTCCAAACGTCCACTCAATATATCCCCCAGGCATCACCGTTCTTGGCCACTACTGAAAACTGCCAAGGCTTCACTTAACTTTGTGACATAAGTGACAGAATGAATGTGGTCATTAACAAATAAACAGAGAATTCCCTCAAATTATTATAAAATTGGGTAAAAAAAAAAAATCAGCCCGAAGGATGGCTTGGCACTGTGACGACATAATTCCTAGATTCACAGCCACTGAAGGCAATACTTGAAGAGAAACAGTTTATGCAGACTGTTCAGTTGATGCATGGTCTTTAACTTTTCTTCCTCTGTCTTGGCTAAGATCCTAAAACATATTTCAGGAAAATTCATAATTCATCTTGTCTCATACCGCATTCACACGGAAAGGATAAAGCCTGTTTAATTTCTTCTCAAACGGAGTTTTCCACTTTCCTTTGAAGTAGACAGCATTCACCAGGACCATCTTGGTGTCCCTGTCTACAGAACCTTCAGGTAACAAGTCTGGGATTTTGCCTATGGAAAACATGACACATGTTAGGTTTCATGACCAAGAAGCGTGACCTTACTATGATTTGAAGTCCTTGGAGTCACCATCAAACTCGTCATCTACAATTGTCAAACTCTGCAGAGGTGATGGCCTCAAGCTCAAGTTTTTCTCCCAATTTATTCAAAGCATAAATAAAGCAGACCACATTTCTCAGAAGGTTTGCAAATTCCAAGAGAAAATGGAGGAGTAATGCATCGAAAATTTAGAATGACCATCAAACTTGGAAAGACTTTCACCTCCTTTGTTCTCTCAAAGTCTCTCAAAGTTTGGTGCTCCTTCTAGATCTGGTCCAGACAATCAATGGGTCTGATCCATGGATCCATTCAAAAACTTTTTTTTTTTTTTAAAGTCCTGCTAGACCTTCACTAGGAGTCATACAGAAACAAGAGGAGAAAAAAGGAAATACTGCCCTGGTGGGGCTGAGAATATTGGAAGAGGCATTCAAAACCAGCTGTCAAACAATGTGTAAGAAACTATGAGATTGCAAAGTCCCATGGCAATGCAGAGAAGGGAATACAAGAGTGTGCCCGGGAAGGAAGGTTCTCAGAAATTGGAACATCCAAGGATGGCTTGGCATTGTGACAATGTAATTCCTAGATTCACAGCCACTGAAGGCAATACTTGAAGAGAAACGGTTCGTGCTCTTCCAAAAAAGCAAAACTTCCACATGTCTCCTGAATTCTGCAGTTTTTACTTTCATTTCTGTTAATCTTCACGTTCTCTGCTTCCTGTGTGTCCCCAGTTCATCACTATTTTAGAATAGTAATTTCAAAATCCACAATAGAAATGAATAACAGAAGTAGATGGACTATTTTCAGAGAAACAAAAATATTTTTGAAATCCTACAGGGCTTAATTCATATGCTTTCTCCCAGTATGGGAGCCGGGAAACCCAGCCACGCCAAACTATTGCCAGAAACAATGTTTTACACACAAGAGTCACGTGAAAAGTTGTTTTTTGCCTAAGTTACCAAACAAACTCTTTAAACATCCAAATGAAGAATTCCAGAATGAGACTAGGGATCAAAGAAGAGGAACCCCCAGCTTCACCACTCACTGAGAGTGAAATCTTGAATGAGTTGATTAACATCTCAGGGGCCTGGAGTCTACAACCCTAAAGGGGTAAATTTGGATAAGTTATCTCCAAGGACCTTTCCAGTCCTAACAGCTCATTAATCTATGAAATACCAAAACAGCTCTGCCTTCATAATAATCTCTGTTTTTCTTCTTAGAAACCCATCTATATGTTGCTATTCAGTAATTATTTGTTTAAGACCTATAATTCTACGTGGAAATTTGGAAGAATGAAGGCTTTCCATTATCAGCCAAAGACTGTGCTAATTTTTGCGAGGACACAGGAGAGGTGGACATATTGGCCCTCCCCGCGAGTATGGTGGTCTATGTGGGATGGCAAAGTTAACAAAATCAAATCCATTCGGTAACAGTTCAAGGCTGTACAAGGCAAACCTTAACAGGCATCATGAAGCTGACAAAGCACCAAAGGAGTGGAGAAGAGGGGGAGATGAGAACGTGGCTGGGAGATGCCTCTAGGCAAGGCTAGGACTTTGGTTTGCCACTTAAACTCTGAAGTTAAGGAACGCATAAAAAGTAAGCATGGCGGTAGGAATGAGCTCGAGAGCCAAGAGTGGTGAAGCACAGGCTGTTGGATTAAACTAGAGTCTGGGTTCTGTTTCATTTGCCATTTTCAGCCTCCTTCGCATGTTCAGCGCCTGGCACATAATATGTGATGGATAAATACCATTGTTGACTGAAGGATTGAATTCAGGAACAACGGACGGAAGGTTTAATTAAGTTTGAGTCCTTGTGACGAATACAAAGTGAGGCAGGAGCCTTCACAAAGAATTGGGGGCTTGAGCTGCAACAGCAGAAGTGGTTTATCAGGGACCAAAGGAACTTCACGGCAGATGGACTCTGAATGGTGAAAAACAGTTAAAATAGTTTTCTGGCCCCTCTCTTTCTACTGCCGATGGTCTCACACCGGTTACTCACTGGAGGGTCACGTCTCTTTTCTTTGTTTTTGTCCACAGTGGACACAGAGCACAACGATTTCAGTTCTGATTATTTCCTACATTGGAAAACATGTCTGTCTGCAGTCACAGTCCATCCCAAGGTCACATCCAAAATCAGATTATTTAAGTACCGAACTTACATCTTCCATTAGTTAGACCTCCACTATCTTTCTCACTTAAAATGCCACTCAGCTAAACAAGAAAAAGATTACATTAAGCAAATAACTAAGATTGGGTGAATTTTAAGGGAGTTAGGGCTAAGTATAGGAATGATTTTTTTTTTTTTTTTTTTTTTTTTTTTTTTTTGGTAAATAGATCAGAGTTTTGTAAGAGAAGAACAGAAAATAATTGCTTTGGTTTTACCTTTGGTTTGAGTCTTGACCCAGGAATTAATCTCTTTTCTGGCTTCTTCTGCACATTCTAGGAAGTCAAGCGCCTGGGGTTCCGTAGAGTAGTATTTATTGGACAGTTGTATATATTCCTTTAAAACAAGAAATGGGCCAAAGGTTACATCGAATATATACCGAACAAGTCTTAGTATAATTGTAAATCACGAGCTCTCCTATCAAGACTCAGGGGCCTGAGTAGGTAGGGGTAGGGGTGGAGGGGGATAGGGGGGTGGGGGGCTGGAAGAGGAAATGGTGTGGATTATAAGTGCTCTGTTGACCCTCTTCCCCACACTCATTTGCCCTCCTGCACTGTGCGTTATAGACACTAGGTAGGAGGGAAAGGCTGGGCTTGTGGTAGCAGCTCTGGAAATCACTGTGCCTCTATATTTAGGACTCATTCTGCACACGAGGCTTTTGCAGCCATGGGAGGGGTCATCCAACAAGGGGAGCCTGCCACGACCAAGGGCGTTCAGGAGCCTTAGGGAGCTTGCGTGGAACTCTGATTCTCTCCACGACTACAGATTCTCTCAGACTATAGCTTTGAAAGTGACCTCATGGCATGTTGGGGGCCTTGCAATTTCAATTACAGGTTTCACTTACTTCCTTGAATCTCGCAGACTTCTCTCCAAACAGCTTATTGACAGTCTCCAATAAATACCCCCCTGTGGATGCGTTGATTGCAGAGCTGAGCGAATGGAAAGATGAATGGATTTTATCTCCAGCTTGTGCCTTAAACAGAAAAGAGGGACTCTATTTATATAACACAGGACGACTAAACAAGTTATTTCTTAAGCAAACATTTTTTTTTCAATGCAACAATAAAATGCTGTATTAAGGTATACTTTTTTCTGACGCTTTAGAGGAATCTCTGAGGAAATACTTTTGATGCAGTGCATTAAAACTAATGAGGTAATGTTTCACTTGTTTCAAATTTTGCTGCGCCTACAGGTTGTACTTAACCGTGAAGTGACCGACATCTTAAAGAAAGTGAGGCTTCTTTTATGATTTCCTAAACTTCCAGGTCTCTAAGGAATTTTATTACATTAACATTTAAAATCTAGAGGGGATCTAGAAAAAGTTCATATAATGCCTGAAAGTACCCATTTTACAATTAAAGGGCAGGCAGTTTGTGCAGTGGAAAATCTGGGTTTTCGGAAGCCTTGAAAACAAAGAGGAATTCTGATCCTCAACCCCGAGTTTGTAAGCATGATGGTAGACAATGGGGCTTAGTCGCTGCAGCAGCCAAGCCCGGAACCCTGCAGATGGACTGTCCCGGGTGTCACGGGAGACCTGGCTGAGTCTCCATATTGAAGGGGGTCTCTCCGCTGCCTCTAGCCCATAATTCCTTGGGCAGTGGACAGATGGAGTACCATTCCCAAGAAGGAAGCTATGGGAGGTATCTCCCCCGCCTAACTCACAAGCGTGATTATGGAAGTTGTTTATTCAATAGGAGCACATCTATGCCCAGTTCTTGTAAGTTAGCTGGATAGCTTGTGTTTAAGGAAATAGAGTACTGAGAAAAGATATTAGTCTGAGATAGACAGATGATAAATAGATACATACACACACACACACACACACACACACACACATTACACACATGGACAGATGATAGATAGAGGGGTCTGGAGGGAGATCTAAGTGTCGATGGTCTCTCACAAAATCACTGGGCACGACCTACCCCACTCCTCAAGTTTTGGTCACTCCTTACCTTCTCCTACCTGGAACTCTGCATCCGTGCATGTGTATTCTAGGAGTTGCTACCACAGTTTCAGAATAAATTACACATGCCCAGCTCCGGGTGTGATCAAATTTAGACTCAGTCTTGGCCTGAAAGTCATAAAGTATAGCTTCTACCCCGGCCCTGCCCGTGCTTCGCGGTGTGCCCGTAGGATATTTATTAAGGGTTCTGAGTCTCAGTTTTCTTTCGATGAACAGGGGAAGTTGTACTAGTTTCTTTCCTTGTCTAACATTGTGACTTTAAGACAAGAAGATTCCAGAAATAAAATACAAAAGAAATTAGGAACCAGTGAGTCAGATACCTGCAAAATTGCCTCAGGATAAGGGCCCTTCTGGATCTGCTGCATGAGTTCACAGCCCGTGAACTTCTCCGGGGTCACTGCAGGGACGTCATGGGCTCCAACTTTGTTAAACTGAAACACCTACAATTGGAATTAGAGGGAATAGATTTATGAGTATATTTTCCTGCTAGATTACTTGACCTGTAAACCAGTGGCAATCAAGTACCTCTTAGTGGTCCTGTCTGTTTCCCTGCCTTTGCGTCGGGGAACGAGCACAGATACTCTTTATACAAAATATACTAGAATATATATTGTATTATAATATAAAAATAATATATATTTTTACATAATATATAAGAAATTTCCCTCATAGAAAACAGCCTGAGTTATTTTATATTAATCCATATGCTGGCCATTTTGACAACAATTTGTTATTATGGAGATGATTCATAACCTCTTCACGAAATCATCTAAATTATCATCCAGCCCATAAGTTGCCTTGATAAAAAAATGCCAGTATTTTGAAGAAAGTAATAAAGTTAATTCGTGACCTCCCTTTTCAACGGCCTTATGTACTACATACTTTTAATCTGTCAAAAACTACAAGACAAAGTCAGTTTGAGCATAAAAACAGCTAATCTTAACAGGTATCGCCTAAAATACTCGCACATACCATATTACACATAGAAATGAACATCCAGGTGGGGGGCAGGTGACAGGGGTCAGTTGACATTATGAACCTCTTTATGTTGTAGGTGGCAGATCCAGATATCACAGTGAAGCTGGCAGGTGCAGACTGGCCCTCTATGAAGCTGCCTCAGACTCCTTCCCAGCATTACAACTTCCCAGCCTGGCCTCTCCAGTCTCAGCACCCCCAGGCTGGCCCTGTACCCAGGCCTCCCGCCAGCCTCCAACAGCCCTTGGGTCCCACTGGTCCTGCGGCACATCCCTTGTGGGGCCCACGGTGAGGAGGAACTCATCTGGTAAACAGACTGATGGCGGGGACTCGGCTACCAAAGGAAAGGCAGGCTTATCCAGCCAGGGGATGAGTGTCTGGGTTGGAAGGAAAGGTGGCAGGGGTTGTGGGATCTTTCTCTGCTCCTCAGATTCTACACCATAAGTCCTAGCTGACCTTCTGAAGAGAAGTGGTCCTACTCTGTCCCTGAAACAGCATTTCTGGTTTTCATCCCTCCTAGGGAGGTTGATGCTTAAATCAGGAGTCTCCTGGGTAACACTAAAGCCTTCCTGAGACACTGCAAAGCCTTCCTGAATCATTGCAAAAGCCCCTGTAGAAACTGGGAAATGGGAGGGGGGACCCTGGGCCGTGCTGAGTCATGGAGTAAATAGGGAGGCAGGCACACTACCCGGATAGGCAGCTGAGCCGGGGCGGGTCTGTGGCCTTATCCTGAACAGAAGAGCTGGAAGAGAGGCACCTGGGTGGCTCAGTCAGTAGAGCGTTCCAACTTCAGCTCAGGTCATGATCTCACAGTTCATGGGTTTGAGCCCCGTGTCGGGCTCTGTGCTGACAGCTCAGAGCCCAGAGCCTGCTTCCGATTCTGTGTCTCCCTCTCTCTCTGCTCCTCCCCCACTCATGCTCTATGGCTCTTTCTCTCAAAAATAAATAAACATTACAAAAAAAGTAAAAAATAAAAAGAGCTAGAAGAAACACTCCTTGCTTGCATGCCGGTCTCACATAGATGTGTGCTACCAGAGTTCATCCTTTCGATGTCTTCCTTTCTTCCCACTACAACACCACTGTCTTTACCAGCCGCACCAATTTTCAACAATGCAGCCTCTTCCTGCCCCTGCTTCCTTATCTGCAAAATGAGTATGGTGATCATAGCCTCTGCCTCATAGGATTGTGTAGCATGGGGGCAAATTCATAAAACGCTCTTAGAAAGGTGCCTCGCTAAGGCACTAATAAAGCATTAGCTGTTAGATCAAGGACTGCCAGCAGCTGCTTTTCATGTTATCTCTAATCTGCACAACTGTCTTGCAGGCTGGGTATTTCCATTCTCATACTGTAGATGAGAAAACTGAGGTGCAGGGACTTTCAATGCCTTTCCTCACACACCTCATAAAGAGTGGCAAAGCCACCGCTCAAACCCAACCTGGCCTGTCCCCCAAGTCCTTGCTTCCTCCTCCAAGCCAACCAGCCTATTTTTCTTTTTAGTAGAGAATTAACCAAATTTGCCTTTAAAGTTTAAAATCCGTACATGCAGCGGAGTTACAGGAAAACAGCATAAAATCCTTGCATAGACCCACGAGCTTAAAGCTCTTTCCCAATACGGAAAAGCTGTACTGTGCCCAGAGTGACCAGCAAGTTCATTTGCCTTTGGGATCAAAATCTATTTTTCCATTTTAACAACGTAGAGTACTTACTTCACTTATCATTTTCCCTCAAAACATATTGCTTCTGATCCCTTCTTCATCAAAAAAAAATTGAGACCCAGGGCGCCTAGGTGGCTCAGTCGGTTAAGCATCCGACTTCAGCTCAGGTCATGATCTCAGGGTCCATGAGTTCAAGCCCCGCGTCAGGCTCTGGGCTGACAGCTCAGAGCCTGGAGCCTGCTTCGGATTCTGTGTGTGTCTCCCTCTCTCTCTCTGTCCTCCCCAACTCGTGCTCTGTCTCTCAAAAATAAATAGACATTAAAAATTTTTTTTTAATTAAGACCCCGCCATTTTCTAAAGTTTGCAACGCAGCTCACGGTTTGTCTTTTTTCAAGGGGAAGAAAATTAAGAGGAAGAGGTGTTGCCAAATGTTGCTGGTATCAGAGTTGAGCAACCGAATTTTGTTGAAAGTCTTGATGGCTAAACTACCAAACACACACAGGGAGTGATGGTTTTTTTCTTCCTTTCCTCCTGCAGTGAGATTGGCTAACACTCTTTCTGTGAACCACCTCAACCAAGGCCCAAGGTAAATGGGTCACTGTGCACCTGAGGACGCATCTGCACTCAGCCACGGTTCTCATGGGAAACGCAAACATGGCCAGGGGCACTTTGGTGTGACTCAAACACAGTCCGTGCTTGTGAGAAAGTGGAGCCTGGATTTCAAGCACACAATGTCAAGGTTTGTGTGTCTGTGAATCTGAAAGAATCTTAATTGCGTGATGACCGTATCTGGCTCATGGACCGAGGATGTCTCAGGAACATGTGCCTTTTAAATGTACCGAATTCATCCCGTGGGAGCGCCGTGGTGCGGGGTTCAATGTATTTCCAAGGCCCTTGACTCAGCGAAAGTGTCCCCTGACTGAGCTTATGTCCCTTCACCAAGGACTGAAGCCAGCGGCCTTGACGTAAATACCTCACAATGCTGCTGCACACCCTGCGGACCTCGATTTGGAAAACGGGGCCGTCGTGCCACACCCCATTTTGTTGACATGACCCCACGGGGTGGATAACGTGGCCGAGGCCCTGTGATGTCACACGCTCCCCTTGTCTCTCCAGCAGTGTGGTGACCAACTCTTCATGACACTCTCTTAAAACCACTGGAGGGATTCTTTGATTGTGTGAGGAGGGACACATCACAGCGGTAGAGCCATTGAAAGAGCCTGATCTAGGGGCGCTTGGGCGGCTCAGTCAGTTAAGCCTCCGAATCTCGTTTTCAGCTCTGGTCACCGTCTCATGGTTTCATCAGTTCGAGCCCCGCATCGGG